>NC_139351.1:40991944-41604444 GCF_055883805.1 Amblyomma maculatum | reverse complement strand
AATCAGAGGGAGAGTATGGAAAGGCGGGGACGATGTGGGGAACGGGGTAAGGCGGCGGCAAGTGCGCAATGCTCAGCGATATGGGGCACGGTGAAAAAAAGGACAGGACTCTGCAAAATGGGGAAAGCTTGGATGTAAGGAGCGGGTACTGGCCACAAACTAATCAGCAAGAAGTATAGCTCGCAATGCGCTGATTACTAACATCTCCGTTCCATGCTGCTACCCGCGTTTTTTTGCAAACTATTGCTCTGTTTCCTTCCGGCCTGAACGCCGGGCTACTATAAAATAAAAATAAAAACGACGAGAGTGCACGAATGCGACTTTGGTACGGTATTTGATCAGCAGCAATATATTTCGCTGAGAAAGATCGTTAGGTTTTGGTAGCAGCGGTCTCAGTGATGGGATGTCATGCCAAGGAAGCCATAGTTGCTAGGCTGGCTGTATCAGGTAAATGTTACCGGTTTTTCGTCAGGTTGTTTTAAGCGTCTGGGGAATGTAAAGTACAAGACGAATTTGTTTCGTAATATGGGTAGGGAAATTATTAATTCACGAGAAAAGACTTTGGGAAAAGTAATGTAAAGGCAGCAGTAGATTTTCATTACAATAGTAGATCGCCAACCGTGCTAACCAAACCGAGATAAGGGTAGGAGCATAGCGAGGATACCACAATGCAGGAAACGAAATAACAAATGACCAAAATATATTCAAGAAAAGCAATGAAAGATTTGATAGATGAAAAAAAAAATGGTGAAAAAGTCACTGTTTTAGTTTGTACAGAATCTACGTGCTCATTAAAGAGGACGTGGACATATGTAAGATTGAGAAACTTTTGACACATACAGAACGAAAGGAAAGACTGAATATACAGAATTTCAAACTAGAAGCTTTAGAAAAAGGAAATAGTTCGTGCTGCATTACACCAGCTTTTACAATAACCGAGGTGAATGCCTACGGACTGTTCTCTCATCCAGACTTGCCTGGTAGCTCTCTTTACGTACAGTGTACAGAAGAAATTGGTAGATAAGAGGCGGCTAAGAAATTTGTAGCGATATTTGTTTGATGCGTGTGCTCCTACAGCAGGAGATAGCTGAAAAATATTTCAAGGTGAAGAAAAAAAACTGTTATACTACAAACACCATTGCAGTTCTTTCTTTGGGGAAGGTGCTGCTTGCATGTGCGCTAACGCAACTTTGAAAATAATTATTTCTGACACAAAGAACACTGGTAGATTAATTGTGCCTTTGCTAGATTTACATAAACAAAAAATTTCATCTGAAAGAAAAGGCTATAAATAATTATGTTATTGTTGTAGCTTATATCACTGCTGTACTCCTAACAAAATGAAGCCTAGTATAACAAATTTCAGGGTTTAACTATTACCCACCTTGAGAGAAGTGAACATACATTTCCAGGTGGAGTCTCTTATGCGCGGCCAAATAAACAACGATTACGTTTTGCAATGATAAACTGAAATCCTAGTCCAGTATATGGTCCACTACGATCTCACGGCTGCAGAACTTGTTCCGTGCTGCTTGAACACCTTGGCACAGTGTGGGTATTTCTTTTGGCCCTTCAATTTTGAAAGAAAGCAGCTGTTGCAGCGAAAATTCCGCGAAAAAGGAATAATACAGACGAACATTTTGTGCTTACATATGAAATTTAAAAAAATAAATAAATAAAAATTAAAATCAGAGCATAGTGCGCTGTAGTCTAGTTCCTCTGTTTCGAACGTGGACCAGCATTGCATTCTGAGAACATAACTAAGATAGCACGCTGTACAGGTGAAGAAAACACCATTCCATCAATTAGTTTTTTACAAGGACGCTCACTGTGAACGAGTTTATATGTATTACAACGGCCCTTTGCGCCAAAACAAAGTCATATTGATAGCTAAAGACTTTTAGCACTTTTGGTGACTATGTCCCAGTCTCTCAGTGCCGAAGGTGCGCAGAATGAATAGGCGGTGTTGAAGACAATATTACATCTACTGCTATGGCGAATCTTAAACATCGTACTAAATTTTCGCTTACAACGTGCAAGTGCGTGAAATCGTGGCATCATGAGTGCGCATGTATGGCTGGTGCACCATAACTGATGTCGCAAAGTTTGACAAGTACGCAGCAAGCACGCAGTAAGTGGGTTCTCTTGGTGCGCTGCTGCGACCCGGTCGTGCCACCGGCCTGCATCATGACAGCGAGTCTCCGCCGTAGCCAGTAGTGAACTTTCACGACCGCTCTTGTAAGAGTGGCATCTCTCAAGTCCCTGCAGCAATAACGCTCTGGTAGAAAGCCTCGAGACGGTACCTGTTTCGGTACCTGGTGTGATTGGTTAAGTCTACCGCAGCCATGTAGATGAAATACAAAAAAAATGTTCATTACATACAGGTTGCTTTGAAGAACTGTTGCCTTTCTATTCTCCTATTTAAGCAGCGTTGAGTGCACTGCTCGTTAGAGGGCTCCTTTCTTCCGGCGGTGATGCGCTTTTAGGCATTTATATTGATCTGTTATAACCGCTAATTTTAACCATTGGTAATGGCGTTTTTATGGGCAATCACTTAAATAAAAGGAGCGGCGTTCCGTGTCTGTGATCAAGAAGACAAGTTGCATGTGTTGCAAACGCTTCTTGAATATTTATTTGCTTTCCATGCCCTCAATCGCTGAGAAATTATGAAGGAAAATCGAATTAAAAAAAAAACACCACACAAAACGATAATTCCATCACTCACACGCTACACGACGTACGAATAAAAGCGCAACAAATTTTCGCTGCGATGATCTCGAACCCAACTGAAATTGAAATTTATGTTCCATTATTTTTACATCTTTTCATTTTACAACATTAGCAAAATTGTTCACGGTAAATTGAGAAACGTAAAGAATGAGCTACTGTGAATAAAGTTACGTCAATTCATAACGGAAATATTCAGACAATAAATGACGAAGAGGAAAACAATTGCTTATTACCGCAGCCTGTGCGATATGCTTTTTCCAGTCATTTGATGTGTGTGGCATGAGTGAAAAATAACTGTGTTGCGTGGCAGTTCCTCACGTGGACGTTGTTCTGGTGGTAAACTCGTAAATATCCATGCGCCTGAGCTGGTGTGAAGTGGCTCCTTGTATATATTGAAGTTGATGAACCTGATGAAAATACAAAGATGAAACAATTTTCTTGGCGGGCAGGGAAACTCTGGCATTGATATTTGTAATGCTAGTGGGATGGTTTTAATTTTAAAGATCTCAAATGAATGGAGTGCTCAGATGGAATAATTCCGGTCTTAATCCTGGAGCAACGTTCAATTAGGAATTTGAACAAAAGGCCGCATCCACTCGTAAGACGTGCTGAGCAGTACATGACGGTAAATGTTAGGCTAATCGGCGTTATTGATAGGGAAAAGGGTAGGGATAGAGGGCAAAACCTGCTGCAGCTACCTAACGGGTGTGTCGTCTACATCTCTGAAACGTACGTTCTCTTGTAGACAAATTGAAAACAAAAAGCATTGTTGATTGAAAGGGGGTGTAAAGTTCTTAAAGGAGCTCCTACTACTGCCCTCGGGAGGGCGTATTCAGTACAGTACAGAGATTATGAAGTGTTTGGAATTCTCTAGACAATCATCATCATTTGATAACAATTAAGGGCCCTTGTTGGGGTATTATACAAGGGGGGAGCGTGAACAAAGATAGGTACAGAGCAAAGGTCAATATAAATACAAGATAACACAAAACATAAAAAGAAGCAAAGAACGCGCTAGTCATGAACAACGGCGATAAACATCGTCCTATTATTAAGAGCATCACATTCGTTGGCGAGAGATTCGGGAAGCAGGGCCAGAACACATTGGGTAACAGAAAAAGTCAATATAAGAAAAAAAATGCATGAACATAAATTGAAGGAAAACACAAATGGTGGTGGCTTAGCTTGGTTTAGCCTGGACATCAGAAGCGAAAAGCTTCGGCGATGCCATGGCTTAGCTTGTGGTTCCTTGGCGTAGTTGTGGCTTACCTTGTCGTTCACGGTTGCTCCTTATAGATATTTTACAACGGTGAAACATTAATTACAGCCGTACATCACATAAAATATAAACTTTATTCCGATTCCAGATCATCATCATCGTTAGACTTCTGTATAGACATTAACCCAGTCCGGTGATCTGTTTTGACACAGTATTCTGACTTTACACTTGGTGGTGCCTCTCAGCCAAATTCCAAGCCGACACTTCAGCGTCGTCTTCCATAGGAAATGCCTTCTACGTTCCTGTCAGAGCGCTCCTATATATATATATATATATATATATATATATATATATATATATATATATATATACCGACAGAGTCGCAGCAGCTCCGGCCCCAGCCGCGCATGCGCAGAAGCGCGCTGGTCCGGCTGAAGGTGAACCGGCGGAGTCGCGGCTGCAGTTGCGGCAGCGGTTGCGGCAGCGGCGGCTCCGACCACCTGCGCCTCTCCTATGACGTCACGTGGTTTGCGCAAGCGCAGCTGTGGCTTTTTCTAACGACGGAACGCACACGAGAATCGGAGTTGACTAGACTAGGGAAGCTTTTCGCTTCAATATAACAGCCAGTCCAGAAGCTAACTTATCAGCATGGCGCTAAACCTAGTCGCGTATGTCTCACTAGTTATTGCCGCATGCCTACAAGTTTCAGAGAGGAATAAGTATACTGATCTTGCCCCATTGGAGCACTATCAGGAAAGTATGCTCGTCTTTAAAGGGATGCCTAGAAGATGAATTTTGCTATGCAACTTTCGTTTAGTATTTTCGCAGAGAAAGAAACATTTGAGGCCACTTGAGCACAATGTTTGATTGATGCGTGACGACATTTATATCAGGCCTTGTCCGATTAGAAAGGCTGGGAACACATGTGGTTTTAGAGTGGATTCCAGCGAGGCCGCCACATTATCCCAATTTGTAAGGAGCCAGCGCCACGCAAAGGTATGTTGGCGGGCAACCCAAGGAACGGAAAAAGAACTAGGTGACGTCTAATAAACACCTCACCAAGACCAAGCCAAAGTCTTGAAAAAGTCTAGTTATATATATTATCTTGCTGTGGCACACCTGAAGTCTTCCTGTAGCTGTACTAACGGGACGGTAAAAGACGCTAAAATATTTTGCAGGTACAAGTGAAGACCCTCTCCAGACGTCCATTGCTTTTACGATAAATTATCCCCTGATTATTGAAATAAGCAATCATGCACTGTTTGTTGCACTTCTGCAGCCACGCCAGGTTTTATAAAAACACACTGGGCATTCAGAGATATGACTAAAAGTAGGACACATGTAAAGCAGCCCAAATCTATACCTAGCGGGCACGATGGCAAATTTGTTTGTGCCGGTGTGCCTTAGGGCTGATCATACTGTTGAAAGTTCGAGAATAGTCAAGGGCTTGGTGAGCGTCGGCTTATATTTTATCTTTTTTTTTTCATGCTAGTACCTTTATCATGCACATAAACACAGAATACGCGGCGATCGCGCTTAGAATATTAGCACTCAATATCCTAAAGAAAAACAGTTTGCGTAAGACACCCTCAATGTGATATCTCTAAATATTGTGGTGTCAAAAGGGATTCTGACAACAGCACCATAGCAACGGCCTTAGTCGCAGTTTGTGTAGATATGCAAAGTAAATGGCGACTAACAAATACATGGCGACTTCATGTTTTGAGATGTGCTTCCAGTGGAACCCGTTAAAAAAAAAAGTACACAATTGTGCCAAAAATACGAAAATACGACAAAATATCCTGTAGTTCTGTCGTAACCATCAGTAATTTCTGTAGTTCTGTAGTACTTTTCTGTAGTTCTGTAGTTTCTCTGTAGTATGTTTCTGTTATCTGTAGTTCTGTTGCACTTTTCGGATGTAACAACACATATTTCTGATGTTACTACAGAATGTCCTGTTGTTACAACAGGTTTCCCGTCAAAAACCACACAGAAATTCTGTCGTAACATCAGAAAATATTCTGTAGATGTTTCCTACTGAGAAATATTGCTCCATGCATAACTGGACGTAAGAAAAACAATTCACATCCTTTTGTAAACACTTCTTTTCGCTCGTGAAAAAAGGCGAGTTCTACACTCGAAGCTCAAAAGTATTGATATAAGAATAGCAAATCTGAACAGTAATGAATGTAGACTTCCTCTTCACATACAATGCTGGTAACTTAGAACCATAGCATTCCACGGTGTTACACATTGGCACTAAAGAGTGGCACTGCATGGTCATGAGCAGGCACTGCTTTAGCAGAGTGGACTACCTGTATCACTAATATATGTATGGTAGTCAGGGGTCGCACAATTATCAGAAGCAACATAAAGAGATATGTCCAAAACTCAAGCAGGAATACACCGACAAAATTTATCTATGCACACTCCCACTGGCCTTTGTCTTCTTCTTAAAGAACGTGAGGTTTGCTTCTGTTTTGCCTGTGCCATCAGCCGTTTTAGCTACAACCACCTTTTAGTGCATGACATTCAAGGCTAGTACTCATTAAAAGGCCGGATTCTCGTTGCTCTAAGTTTTTCCAGAACTGCACTTCCAAAACAGAGCATTACATAATGACAATAATGAAGCATGGTCCTCAATCTGGTGATTTTAAAATTCAAACTGCCAATCCCGTTCGGCAACATGCAAAACTGTACAATAATTTACAAACAAAAATGCTTAAAATTTTTTCTCACTTCAGTACGATGGCCACTAACTATGCGGGCGAGGTTTGTAACAAGAGGGGTTATTTTAGAAAACAATGAAACATGATCTGTTGCTGAGGACAGAAATATTAGTCTAGCGAGTACGTGCATACTGTAGGGTTATAAAAACATTGTGGAAGAGCTATTCGGCCACTCAAACAAATATATACACACAAAAACACACATTTGACAAATAAAGTTATTATTATTATCACTTTGAGCATTCAGTGCAGGATAAATTTAATATGCACATTCTAATAACCACTGCAGGTCTCTACAGCAGAGTGTTAAAAGAAATAACCACTAGCCAAAGCGAAATGAAGGCAACGAGCGTTCTACTCAGCCTGATACATGTCAAGACGCAAAATAATGTGAAGAAATAAAAATAAAATGTATTTACGCCATCGTGCAAGAAACATAATAAAAAAGACTGCCGTTTTGTCCTCTAGCCTTAACAAGAAGGCAGTTGTCGCAAAGATTCCTGCATACATGTAACAAATATTCTGAGGTAAATAATAACAGAACTAATAAGTGAAATTAAATTAGTTTACCTAATGCAAACACAAATTAACCCTTTGTACTGGTGACCTAGTGCCCAATATAAAAGTTTCGGCATGAATTGTACATCTCTACCTCATCCCTAAGTAGGAAGTTGTTGCCAAGATGCCTGCATACATTTAAAAATTCGAGGTAATAACAGAAAGCTAATAAATGCTTATGAGTCGGCTTACCTAATCTAAACAAAATTGAAGCGCTGCTGCGGTGGTGGTAGACTGTATGTTTCATCATGATTTGCAGGACTGTTCGCACGATGACACTGCTACCTTGCAACATATTGGTACTCTCACTACTCCACCCGTCTTGGCCCATTACAGCCCATACGCTCATACTGAACTCCGCTCCGATGCAAGTGACCATGGCATAGGAGCTATATTCACTTAGCGACAACACGGCCGTACAAGGGTGAATGCGTATGCCAGCCACCTCCAATCAACGCCCGAACAAAATTATTCTATCAGAGAGCGAGAGTGCCTGGCGCTTGTTTGGGCTATTACAAAATTCCGCCCTTATTTGTTTGGCCGCACTTTTACTGTTATAATAGACCATCATGCCTTGTGTTGGCTCTCCTCTCTCAAAGATTCTACTGGCCGTTTGGGGCGCTGGGCGCTACGATTGCAAGAATATACCTTTTCAATCGTCCACAAGTCCTACCGGTGACACCAAGATGCAGGCTGCTTGTCCCGTTATCACGTCGTCTCCCCTAGTCTTACCGACTCTGACGATGACGTGTTTTTTCTGTCTCGCCCTTTAATAACATTGCCGACGAACAGCACTTAGATCCTTCGCTGCATTCCCTTATTCTCCGCCTTACTTCCGACCACCCTGATCCATCTCTTGCCTTATTTGTACTCTAGAAGAACACCTTGTATAAAGACGTAATGTGCGACCAAATGGCACAGACCGTTTGCTCGTCGTTCCCCAACACCTGCGTTTCCCCATCCTTGAACAGTTCCATGAAGCTCTGGCGGCTGGCCACCTGGGTGCTTATCGCACATACGTCAGTCTGCGCCGACCTTTCTACTGGCCGGTCCAGCACTAAATTGCCTCATGTGAACTTTGTCAGCGTCGCAAGAAGCCCACAATTTTGCCTTCAGGTCATTTGCAACCGATCCCAATACCGACTGACCCGTTTTCCCCTGTAGGCGTGGACCTTTTTGGCCTCATCCCAGTTTCCGTCTCGGGGAATAAATGGATCGCCGTCGCCACCCATTACGCTACATGGTACACTATTACCCGAGTCATGCCGACCAGCTGCGCCACATACGTCACTGACTTTATTCTAGAAAACTTGATTCTCCATTATTGGGCCCCTTGTGAACCACTAACTGACCATAGCCGCTGCTACCAGTCGCTATTGATAAAAAAGACTAGCGCATATAACACAGACACACGCATAAGGGACGACAGGACGAGCGCTCGTCCCGTCTTCTCCTATGTATGTGTCTGTGTTATATGCGCTAGTATTTTAATAATAATGACACACCAACTAGCTCACATTTCTGCCTTGAACTCCTGTCGCGAGTGGCTGACGAAATTCTCCGTTCGTGCTCCGTCCGACCCAAATTCAGCACCCCCTATCAGCCCCAGACCAACGGCTCACGGAACGTCTAAACCGTACCTTCACAGACATGCTGGCCATGTATGTGTCTGAAAATCACCGTGATTGGGACGTTCATCTACCCTTTGTTGCATTCGCCTACAATTAATCAGATACAGCTGGATACAATCCATTTTATTTGTTATTTTACCGACACCTGTTAGTACCTTTCGACACCTCACTACCAGCGGCAGACTCCAGCAGTACTTAGGCCAGTGATGTCCTCGCCCGCGCTTATGATGACTGCCGGATAGCTCGAGCCAGGTTCTCTGCATTCCAAGACTCCCAAAAGTTCCGGTACGACAGTCGCCACCGTGATGTCCACTACACTCCTGAATCTCTCGTCTTGCCATGGCTTCCGTGCCGTCGAGTGGGCAGGTGTAAAAAATGTTTACCCCGTTATAAAGGCCCTTACCTTGTTTTGCGCACCGTGACCGACGTCACATAGAAAGTTTAATTTGTGTATCCGAAGTCCTCGTCCACAGCGCCAACCTCCGAAATAGTGCATGTGTTCCGTCTGAAGCCACATCATGCACATTCTATATTGCTAACGTAGAACGCACCGGGACTGTGCTTTTCCGAGGGGGGGGGGGGGAGGAGTAGTGTTACTTAGCGGTATTCGCCGGTCGTGCTGAGGATGACGAATTGCGGCAGACTCCTAGAAGAAGACGACGCTGAGGGTGTTAGATTGATGCTGTCATCAACGTTAGTTGTGTGGACAGCTATCGGAATGTGGATCTTTTCAGAAACAATATCTTTGTCGGGGTATGTTTGTCCGCTTGGAAGCTGGAGATCTAAAGCAGAATAAAAGTAAACTGTGAAGATGTCCAAATCAACACCATATATATTAAATACCAAAATAGATCTGCACGCCCTTTGGGAAATGCGAAAGAGTAAAAAACTTCTATGCATTACAACAAAACGCTGTGTCGTTGATATTTTGAACTACGTTTTGAAAACCGAGACGTATTAAAAAAAAGGAATCTCCTTGAACTTTATTATGCATAAGAATATTCCATGCAAAACGCCTAATTTTTGAAACAAGTATGTTGTATTTGTGAAATAAAGGAAAACAACTCTAACGCTCAATCACGTACGCTAAACCATTCAGCGCAGAATGCAAACGAAATCCATAGTCAAGGTAGAGAATCAGCTGGAATGATACGTGGAAATCTAGATAGTTCAACCAGCCTATTTTGCCGCCAGAAAATAAAAATACGTTCGATTACATCGGGCTATGGGACCATAAGCAAGGCGTTGCATTTGACGTTACGCAGGAATTAAATAGGAGATTGGAGCTGGAGCCCAGTCGAAAAAAACTACAGAAAATTTTTTGATGTTACGACAGAATTTCTGTGCGGTTTTTGACGGGAAACCTGTTGTGACAACAGAACATTCTGTCGTAACATCAGAAATTTCTGTAGTTACAACAGAAAAGTGCTACAGAACTACAGACAACAGAAATATACTACAGAAAAACTACAGAACGACAGAAAAGTACTAAAGAACTACAGAAAAGTGTGATGGTTACGACAGAACTACAGGACTTCTTGTCGTATTTTTGACACAGTTATGTAGTTTTTTTCGACTGGGAGGAGATGATACGTGGAAATGTAAATAGTTCAATCAGCCTATTTTGCCGCCAGAAAATAAAAATACGTTCGATTACATCGGGCTATGGGACCATAAGCAAGGCGTTGCATTTGACGTTACGCAGGAATTAAATAGGAGATTGGAGCTTCATTTTGGAAGCCTGCGTGCTTCACGTCCGCGAGGCGTGATTGCCACTATTTTAGCTTGAGTACGACATCGGCTACTGCAGCATTATTAGCTCAGAACGAAAACGTAGTTACACATCAGGCTTAGGGCTGAAATCCCTGTAATCTTATAGCGCCTTTTAACTGCAGCTTGCAGGCTGCTGAGGCTCTTCGGAGGATGAAAGTCTACAACACTGGTATTCAGGAATTCGTGCGTAATGTCAAGTGTACCTGCAGCTAAGCCTGTGGCTGTGTAGGCAGCGAAATCTTGTGCATTTGTTCGCCCGTTTTGCTGCCGCGCGCTTCATAAATTTCTCCCGGTACAACTGCTAAGCTTGCCCTAGAACTGCGCGTAGAGCTTGTATAATACGGTAATTTTTCTTGTACTAAGGTAAACAGAGGTGTACATACCTATCCTGGTAGCGCTTGGTGCTAGCCCGGATTCTGGGCTCACATATTAGGTCCTAAAGTTGCCACGGCGGTGCAAACGATTTCGTTCCCGCACTATGCCCGACCGAAATATGCAGTTACTGCCGCATGATCTATTATGAGACAAAACGTAGGGAAAATCTTAGCGCGACAAAATTCGAGGTTAGCCAGCAGTTTCAGAGCAAAACAGGGAGCGGTAGAAGCGGGACGGTTACCTAAACACATGCAGAGTAGCAGCGCAAGGAGCAGTCTCAAGAACACACTAAAAAACAGGACTAGCGCAGTGTACTGCGCTACACCTGTTTTTCAGTGTGTTCTTGTGTCTTTGTTTCTAGCGCCGCTCCTCTGCATGATGCCTCACCGACTGGCCCACACGAAGGTATTAATCGATTACCTAAATGCACAAGAGTAAGAATCCACAAAGTGCTCGCATCTGAAGCTGTCACTCATTACACGGCTGTATATTTGTTTCCGCGGCCCTATACGCAACCAAAGCTCAAGTGTTTTTAGCAGAGCGTGCTCCTCCCGTACTAACGAAATTTTGTGAGGCGCATCTGGCACGACGCCTGTACTAACACTACAACATGTAGGAATGCAAAATTTCTGAAAATCTCCATTGCAAGAAAACAAAACAACAAGGAAAAAAATGCTTTTGTGGTTCTGAAGAATCAGAAAACAATTATATATATATATATATATATATATATATATATATATATATATATATATATATATATATATATATATATATATATATATATACCAGTGAAAAATTGCTTCATACTGTTTCCAAGTTTATTTGTAGTCGACGTTTCGGCAGGAGCTTTGCCTTTCTGTCTTGAGAAAGGCAGGGCTCCTGCCGAAACGTCGACTACAAATAAACTTGGAAACAGTATGAAGCAATTTTTCACTGATATGTAACCTCTAACAAACAACTACGTCTATTTACTTATGCTAATATATATATATATATATATATATATATATATATATATATATATATATATACCAGTGAAAAATTGCTTCATACTGTTTCCAAGTTTATTTGTAGTCGACGTTTCGGCAGGAGCTTTGCCTTTCTGTCTTGAGAAAGGCAGGGCTCCTGCCGAAACGTCGACTACAAATAAACTTGGAAACAGTCTGAAGCAATTTTTCACTGATATGTAACCTCTAACAAACAACTACGTCTATTTACTTATGCTAATATATATATATATATATATATATATATATATATATATATATAAATATATATATATATATATATATATATATATATATATATATATATATATATATATATATATATATATATATATATATATATATCCCCTTCATGGATCACTGCCTTGTCGTGGCGGAGGGGCTTGTGAAACTCGATGAAGTCGTGAGCTCTGCTGTGTAGGGCCACCCAAGATAGACAGGTCACGGCAGAGAGTTCTGACAAAATGTGATTCACTGGAGAAGGTAATGGCAACCCACTCCAGTATTTCCTGCCAAGAAAACCCTATGGCCAGTCACAATACCATTATCGATATGGCGCCGGAAGATGAGCCCCCCAGGTTGGAAGGCGTCCCACATGTTACTGGGGATGAAGAAAGGGCGATTCGTAGTAGCTCAAGGACGAATGAAGCGGCTGGGCTAAAGCCAAAAGGACGCTCAGTTGTGGATGTGTCGGGAAGCGACCGGAAAGTCCGATGTTGCAAGGAGTCATACCACATAGCAACATGGAATGTAAGATCTATGACGCAAGGTAAACTGGATATCTTCAAGCGAGAAATGGACAGATTGAACATTGATATCTTGGGTATCAGCGAGCTCAAGTGGACCGGAATGGGAGAATTTAACTCCGGCGACCATTATGTCTTTTATTGTGGGCGCGACTCCAAGAGAAGGAATGGGGTCGCTCTCATAGTAAACAGAAGAATGGGCAAAGCAGTGCTAGGGTACAACCCCAAAAACGACCGAATGATTTCACTTCGGATCCAAGGTCACCCTTTCAACATAACAGTTATCCAAGTCTATGCACCGACCACTGCTGCTGAAGAAGCTGACGTTGAGAGATTTTATGCGGACCTACAATGCCTTTTAGACCGCACCCCATCATCAGACGTCGTTTTTCTCATAGGAGACTGGAATGCTAAGGTCGGGAGTGAAGAAATATCCGGAATTACAGGCAAGTTCGGTCTTGGTGAGCCAAAAGAAGCTGGGCAGAGGCTAGTAGAGTTCTGTCAAGAAAACAACCTGACCATAGCGAATACTCATTTTCAACAGCACAAGAGGCGACTGTACACATGGATTTCACCGGACGGTCTGTACAGGAATCAGATCGATTATATTATTTGCCGGCAGAGATGGCGAAGCGCTATACAAGCAGTAAAAACAAGGCCTGGGGCCGATTGTGGCACCGATCATCAGCTTCTTGTTGCCAAAATTAAGCTTCGACTGAGGAAAACGCAGAAAACTAGAAGGCCTTTCAGGTATGATCTGGATCAGATTCCATTAGAATATGCTGTGGAAGTGAGGAATCGATTTCAAGAATTAGATCTAGAATACAAAGAGCCCGAAGAGATGTGGACTGATGTTCGTGATATAATACAAGAAGTTGCTACTAAGGCAGTACCAAAGCAAAAGAAATGCAAAAAAGCAAACTGGTTATCTGAAGAGGCTTTGCAAATAGCTGAGGAAAGGAGGATGGCAAAAGGTATGGGGGAAAGAGAAAGATACAAAGTTCTCAATGCGGATTTTCAGAAAATAGCAAGGAGAGATAAGAATGCCTTCCTGAACATACAGTGTCAAGCAGTTGAGGACAACTGCCAATTAAGGAACACAAGAACTCTGTATAAGACAATCAGAGATATCAAAGGAAGCTTCTGTGCTAAGCTGGGCGTGATAAAGGACAAACAAGGCAAGGACCTCACTGAAGCCTCAG
This sequence comes from Amblyomma maculatum, assembly GCF_055883805.1. Classification (NCBI taxonomy): domain Eukaryota; kingdom Metazoa; phylum Arthropoda; class Arachnida; order Ixodida; family Ixodidae; genus Amblyomma; species Amblyomma maculatum. Next base: position 41,590,471 of record NC_139351.1, on the reverse strand, counting down.
AGATAAAGAAGAGGTGGCAGGAATACACAGAAGAACTGTACAAGAAGGACCCGGATGTGCAAACCCAACATAGGATGGTTGTGATTACTGATCTCGAGCCGGGCATCCTGAAGAGTGAAGTTGAATGGGCCTTAGCCAGCCTTGCTAAGAACAAAGCTAGCGGAATTGATGGTATTCCAGCTGAGTTGCTTCAAAACCTCAACCACGACGCTGTTAACACACTGCATACATTATGTCAAAAGATTTGGACAACCCTGCAGTGGCCACAGGATTGGAGGAGGTCAGTTTACATCCCCATTCCAAAGAAAGGCAGTGCCAAAGATGGTTCCAACTACCGCACGATCGCGCTTATTTCGCATGCTAGCAAGGTGATGTTGAAAATCCTGCAAGGTAGGCTGCAGCAGTATGTGGATCGGGAGCTTCCGGACGTGCAAGCTGGGTTTCGCAAGGGCAGAGGAACTAGAGACCAAATTGCCAACCTTCGCTGGATCATGGAAAAAGCAAGAGAGTTCCAGAAACCAATTTACTTCTGCTTTATTGATTATGCGAAAGCGTTTGACTGCGTAGATCACAGCAGATTGTGGCAAGCTCTCCAAGAGATGGGAGTTCCAATTCACCTCATCTGTCTCCTCAGGAACCTTTATGAAGGACAAGAGGCCACAGTCAGAACTGGGCATGGTCTTACTGATTGGTTTCCGATTGAGAAAGGAATGAGGCAAGGCTGCATACTGTCGCCCTGCCTATTTAACCTATATGCAGAGTGCATCATGAGGAAGGCCGGTCTGGACGAGTCTTCAGCTGGAGTGAAGATTGCTGGAAAACGTATCAACAACCTTAGATATGCGGATGATACCACTTTAATGGCAGAAAGTGAAGTGGAACTCAAGAGACTTCTGATGCGCGTACAAGAAGAGAGTGAGAAGTTTGGGCTTAAACTGAACACTAAAAAGACGAAGTTCATGGCGTCTTGCCCTATCAAGTCCTGGATCATCAATGGACAAGAAGTGGAAGCTGTGACAGATTTTCTGTTCTTGGGCGCCAAGATTACCTCGGAAGGAGACTGCAGCCATGAAATTAGGAGACGCCTGCTTCTGGGAAAGAGAGCAATGGTTAGCCTTGACCGCCTAGTAAAGAGCAGAGACATTAGTCTGCCAACCAAGATCCGTACAACCCGTGCTATGGTCTTTCCAGTTGTGATGTATGGATGCGAGAGTTGGACTGTGAAAAAAGCTGACCGCCGAAGAATTGACGCGTTTAATTGTGGTGCTGGCGAATACTCTTAAGAGTTCCTTGGACTGCCAGAAGATCAAATCAGTCGATATTGTCGACCATAAACCCTGACTGCTCATTGGAGGGTCAAATTCTAAAGTTAAAGCTCAGCTACTTTGGTCATCTGATGAGAAGAGAGGAGTCGCTGGAGAAAGATTTGATGTTGGGAAAGGTTGAGGGTCGCCGGAGAAGGGGTAGGCAGCGAACGCGATGGTTAGATGGCATTCTCGAGGCATTGCAGATGAAGCTATGTGATGTTAAGAAGATAGTGAGAGACCGGAAAGCGTGGCGTGACATGGTCCATAGGGTCACGAAGAGTCGGACACGACTGAACGCCTGAACTAATATATATATATATATATATATATATATATATATATATATATATATTGCCGCGAAACCTTCAAAACAGTATTTGTTGTTTTTGAACAGCCGCCGGCATACAGGCTTATCACTCTGATTCTGGACCGCGTATCAGTTCCGTAAACTTTGTTTCTTACTGCTCGATTTCGCGAGTCACAACTTTATCAGTTTTTGTTGTAGCGCAAGACGCACCGAGATCTGTCTCGAAGGTTCCGGCCACTCGGGTGTCTTTCCTTTCCACAATGTTCCAGCCCGTGCTGGTAGCTGTTAGCGACGTTATCTAGATTGTTCTGTGCAGCCTTTAAATTGAGCGTTGCCGAGTGTAACGGGCATTCTTAGTTCGACGATCGACGAGCACGTTTGTTTCTATCGCAGCCGCCGAGTTGCTTAGTTCTTTTGCGGGCGCAAGTCAGCCCAAATAAACAGTTTCTTTAGTGCAATCATCGACCCTTCAATTGTGTCGTCGACCTCGTCACCACTACGTGACATCTGGTGGAGGTGCTGCCTTTGATCCTTCAAGTGAAGACCCAAGCCGTGTTCCTGTCGCCCTGGAAGACCAGCCTACAGGTCACCGAGCCAGCCGCCGACTTCAAGGCCTACAACCCGACCACGTTCTGCTGCCTGACCCCATTCGATCTCGGAAGGCATCGACGCTGACAATGGCCCAGCCTACAGCACCGGTTGTTTTCGTCCAACCCCGTGAGCCCCCCTGCTTCTATGGACTACCGGATGAAGATGCGGGAGATTGGAATGACCTTTTCCACCGTGTGGCAGATTTCAACGGCTGGAATGACGCCGTGAAACTTAGGCAAGTCTACTTTGTTCTTCTAGGATATGCCCGAGTTTGGTTCGAAAATCATGAGCCAACTATGAAGGATTGGGAGACATTCAAGGAAGCGTTTCTGACTGCCTTTTCAAGCATCGTCCGAAAGGAAAAAGCCCAGGCCCTTCTTCAGTCAAGACTGCAACTTCCTAACGAGTCTGTACTGGCGTACGTTGAGGAGATGAAGCGCCTCTTTCGCCGCGCCGACCCTAACATGACTGAAGGTGAGAGAGTCAAACTTTTAATGCGAGGCGTCAAAGATTCGCTTTTTGGAAATCTTGTCCGAAATCCGCCAAAAACAGTGGCGGAATTTGAAACGGAAGCGTCTGCCATCGAGAAGACGTTGTACACCCGGATGCGCCACTACGAGCGTCCACTTCAGCCAGACTACTCAAGCCACTACCCCAGCGCATCTTCAAGTGGACAGAACCTCCGTGACCTCATCCGGGAGATCGTGCGAGAGGAGCTCCGCCGAATGCAGCCATCATCGCAATAACCCCAGGTGGCGACGCTCGCGGACGTCGTCCGTGAAGAAGTCCAGCAGCGCTGGGCGTTCCTGAAGCGACGGCTGCGACTGTTCCTGCACAAGAGGCAACAGCGATGAACTACGCTGGTGGATTACGTCGCCCTCCGCCCCGACGTGATGACTTTCCGAGCCCTCGCCGCTACCGGCCTGTTCCTGAAAACCGCCCCTTGGCTCCCGCCCGCCAAGCCTACCAACGACCAACAAGCCTCAGGAAGTGCGACGCATGGAGGACAGCGAACAACCGGCCATTATGCTTCCACTGCGGTGAGGCCGGCCACATTATGCGGCACTGCCCGTACCGACGAATCGGTCTCCGCGGATTTGCAGTCGACGCTCCACGACCACGCCCAGGTGAACGAAAGCAAGAAATCGACAACTATCTGCGTAGCGGTGAGATTGCGCCAACAAGCCGTCGATTCAGGTCTCCATCGCCGTACAGGGCCCGCTTTGCGTCGCCAGGACGTAACTATGATGGTAGTGTGAGCGGAAGGTCCCCCAGCCCTCGTAGGGAAACTAAAGGCAGCAACCTTTGGAGGTGAGGTTGCTCAACGGCGAAAAGACGAAGATCCTCCGCCGCCGACGACCACTAACGACGACGCAACCATTTCATCACCGCTCCACACGACGACATTGACGACAACACGACCAGAGTGCAAGCAGACACCGCCGCCCAGCGAAGTAACAACCGTATGCCCCGGCCATGACCTGAAGAAACGACGGAGCCGAGATCGGACACCAAGGCCCACTTGCAATGCGAGGACGCGAACAAGTGACCTTGAAGTTGATATCGACGGTCGCAGAGTCACTGCCCTAGTAGACGCCGGAGCTGACTATTCAGTCATTAGTGGACCGTTAGCCTCTCAGCTCAGAAAGGTTACCACCGCTTGGGACGGCCCGCTGATTCGCACCGCAGGTGGCAACCTGATTACTCCATCGGGACGATGCACTGCAAGAATAACCGTAAATGGGCGTACTTACCCCACCAGCTTTGTGGTCTTGCAGCAGCGCTCCCACGACGTGATTTTAGGCATGGACTTCCTAAATGAACATAGGGCTATCATCAACCTGCGATCCAAGCTCATCAAGCTCTCTGCAGACAAAGCCATTCCTGCTACGACGACGTCGATGCAACACATCCCTCTAAACGTCCTCGACGAAGAATTGAACGTCCCGCCCCGATCAAGTATCGCAGTCTGCGTAGGTAACGCCAACATCAAAACCGCTGAAGGCATCATCGAAGGAAATATCCAATTGCTCTTAGAACGAGGTGTCGGCATCGCAAGAGGCATCACGAAATTCCGGAGAGGTCAAGCTCAGGTTCTGGTAACAAACTTCACCGAAGAATACCGGCATCTCAACAAGGGCACGACGATCGCCTTTCTCGACGAATTAGCGGACCTCAAAGATGTATTCTTCCTCCACGACCAAACGCTCGAAGACGCACCGGACCTATTCCGTCAGCCCACATTTGACATCAACCCGGCATTGACCCACAACGGGAAAGACCAGATTCTTAGTCTGCTTCGAAGCTGCGGGGAGTGCTTCTCATCGTCATCAAAGGTACGACAAACACCACTGGCCAAGCACCGCATAATAACGGACGAACACGCCCGACCACTGCGCCAAAGCCCTTATCGTGTGTCGCCGCGAGAACGCCAGGCCATTCGCGATCAAGTTGAGGAAATGCTGCGTGATGACGTAATCCAGCCATCGAACAGCCCCTGGGCTGCACCAGTCGTTTTGGTGAAGAAAGACGGCACACTTCGCTTCTGCGTTGATTACCGCCGCTTGAATAGCATAACGAAGAAGGATGTCTACCCGCTTCCCCGCATCGACGATACTCTCGACCGGCTCTGCAATGCAAGGTACTTTTCATCGATGGACCTAAAAAGCGGATATTGGCAAATTGAGGTCGAAGAAAGAGATCGCGAGAAGACCGCATTCATCACACCGGACGGACTTTTGAGTTCAAGGCGATGCCATTTGGCCTCTGCTCCGCACCAGCCACATTTCAACGAGTAATGGACACAGTCCTGGCAGGCTTGAAGTGGCAAATTTGTTTGGTATATTTGGACGACGTTGTTGTCTTCTCATCAAACTTTGAAGACCACCTAAAACGACTACAGACAGTGCTGGAAGGCATCAAGTCATCGGGACTAACGCTAAAAGCAGAGAAATGTCACTTCGCCTACGAAAAACTCCGTTTCCTAGGTCACATCGTTAGCAAGGACGGTATCCGCCCAGACCCGGAGAAAACAGCTGCAATCGCACAATTCCCACCGCCTGCCGACAAGAAAGCTGTGCGCCGATTCCTTGGGCTGTGCGCTTATTATCGACGATTTGTCAGAAACTTTTCGCGGATCGCCGAACCGTTGACGCAGCTTACAAAGGCTGACGTACCTTTTAAATGGGAAGCGCCGCAAGGAGAAGCCTTCGACGAACTCAAGCGCCACCTGCAATGCCCTCCTGTACTTGGCCACTTTGATGAAAACGCCGAGACCGAAATTCACACCGACGCGAGCAGTGTGGGCCTAGGAGCCGTTCTCGTCCAGAAGAGTGCCGGACAGGAGAAAGTAATCGCCTACGCTAGCAGGTCCCTCACAAAAGCCGAAGTCAATTACTCGACGACCGAGAAGGAGTGCCTCGCAATCATCTGGGCCACTTCTAAGTTTCGTCCATACCTATTGGCCTCGAGATCGAGCAGAGTCGCCACCTTGCGGCTCAGCGGCGAAACCTACTCAGTGTGGATGCGTTTCCGCGTCGCGTGCCGGGCCCGCAGTGATTTACGCGCGCGCATGCGGCGTGTACAGGAGTGTTTTTGTTTGTTTCGTGGTTCCTGTGAGCTTTTGCTTACCTATATGCCTCTTGCAAAATAGATATGAACAGTCTATTACCCCACGCTTCATTAAAAAAAATATATGTACTTGTCCGTATTGAGTATGTCATGCTGGATAAGGACATCATCCGTCGCGGTCTTCGGCGCTTGAGATCCCTTGACACCCGGTGTCTCTGCCGCTGCCGTCAATTAAAGTTAATGCAAACGCTCAGAATCGCATATTCCCGTTTCTGTTTGGAATACCGCAGCTACTAAAACATATGCCACCACAGACTGCTTCATATAGCAGAATGCAGTTTGAACCGACCACTTTACGCCTACTACGCCGTCTGTATGCACGATAGAGTTGTGTGAGTGCATTGTTGTTTTTTTCTTTCTTTTTTTTGCTTTTAAAGCTCTGTCGCGGTGCCTCAATGGTAAGCGCGCTCGACTGCTGATTTCGAGAACGGGGGATTCAATCACAACCGTTTCGAAAGACGCTCCTCTGCTGTGGGACTTGACTGCACAATAAACAATCCCACGTGGTAAATGTGGTGTTATAATGAAAAAAAAAATAAAAACGACACCAAAACTAGCCTCTGCAATCATCCCTGATAGCCGATGCCGCATTCATGCGTTAAACCCGGGCCAATATGCATTTCTTTCTTTTCTTTTCTTTTTTTTGAAGGCTTCTGTGCATCCGTAAAAGTTTTAGTGAGCACATTTTGCTTTAGAGAAATGCTCGAATGCTTGGGAAACATATTCCCTGCACCTAGTTGTTACCCTAAATATTACATAATACACCTAGATTAATGTACTTTACTGGTAGCCTATTATAATCATTACAATTCCTTTTGGCCCAAGTGCTGTCTTTCGAGAACACTCGTCGTTTCTGACAAGGTTAGTAAAACAGCTTCATGCGGGCCTAGATATCAGTGCTTAGTTCGGGAATAAATACATTTTTATAGTCGCATGATAAGATGACCTCCATTTCTTTCGGAATAGTGTTATATCCGGCATCTCATTTGGAAGCAACCCTAATATTTTACTTCGCATAAGATTTAGTCACTGCTAAATAATTAGTGATAAAGAAATTTTCAGCCTGTAAAATTGCTTCCCAGAATGTGACAGTGCCAATGCGCAGTTTATAACGATGTCTTCGCAGCGAGTAATTCATAGCTTGCACTTTAAGGTTACTGAAAATTAATCGCTGATTATTGTAAATTCTGTCAAGTGTGTAAAAGTTCTCTCACACGGTGAAATGTATTCGCATTGCAAAACAAAATACACTACTAATTTACCGTTATATAATTACATCACACACATCAGAAATCCCTTATACTTTCCTCGGTTTCAGGAAATCATTTACAGTTAGTGGCGCATGCAGTAATACGCTATCACATTCTATGACAGTGGCCTCAAAAAGCCTCTCGGCAAATTCAATCCACTCAGCGCTGTACACGTGAACAACCAGCTTTCCTGTGCGGCGAGGTGTCCTGTATAGTGTCGGCGTGATCTCATTTTTGGGGAATACTTATGCGTGGTTGTCTGGGGCCAGAGTTGATGTGCACTCAGTCTAAAGCAACTCGCCATGCAGTGCGCTGCCAATGCCACATTTAACCTGCTTAATCCTCGAGTCAAGTACGATATAATGAACCACGCTTTCTCGATTCAATCTAAAGTACTGCAGGTCAGAGCACAAACCTTGAATCTGCGTGGGCTTGACACTAAATTCGCCGGTCTCACTCGCATGAGACAAGCGCAAACTGTTTAAAAGTCGATTAGAAAAACAAAGCTGTCATTAGGCAGGCCCAAGCATTAGGCTCGTGAGCGCGGTACAGCGCAAAAAACGGGCAAAGTAAATCTAGAAGACTGGTGGTTGCGTGCTTTGTTTTCCTAAAATCCTCTCTTCTTCTGCTGCATTGGCGAAATCCTTGGATATTTGTCTGCGATATTGTAGAAATACTGCAGAAGAAACGTTTTCATCGCCAACAAACCCGCCGTAAACTCGGAAGCAGACCTACGCAGCATGCGTTTCTTCGAGCGCCGCCGGCTGCCGATCCACACTGTCGGAGTGACGGTGGCGCCACCTCTAGGTCGATCTCGCGGCGAATACGGCCGACCATTCAAGGTGGTAAGCGACCATCACGCACTCTGCTGGCTGGCTAATTTGAAAGATCCTTCCGGCCGCCTTGCCAGATGGAGCCTACGACTTCAAGAATTTGACATGACTGTAGTCTATAAGTCGGGCCAGAAGCATTCCGACGCAGACGGCTTATCTCGAGCTCCCGTCGATGTTCCCCCGCAGGGCGATGACGACGACGCCTTTTTGGGACCGGTAAGCGCCAGCAGTTTCGCAGAACAACAGCGATCAAACCCTGAGCTGAAAGCGCTAGCCGATTACTTGGAAGGAAAGACCGCTTCCCCTCCTGGTGTGTTCAGGCGACATTTATCATCCTTCACGTTAAGCAATGGCCTCCTCGTGAAGAACTTCGCACCCAACAAGACCACGCAGCTTCTCGTAGTGCCTAAAACCCTTCGGCAAGAAATTCTGCAGGCGTTGCACGATGAGCCCACAGCAGGCCACCTCGGATTTGCGCGCACGTTGCGTCGAATCTATGAGAAGTATTACTGACCGCGACTGTCTGCCGAAGTTGCCCACTACGTGAAGACGTGTCGTGAGTGCCAACGACGCAAGACGCCGCCGATAAGACCAGCAGGACTACTATACCCGATTCCGCCCCCAATCCTGCCCTTTCAACAAATTGGGATCGATCTCCTCGGCCCCTTTCAATCTTCGTCTGTGGGTAACAAGTGGATCATCGTGGCCACTGACTACCTTACCCGTTACGCCGAAGCAAGAGCACTACCAAATGGTACTGCGGCAGAAGTCGCCAATTTTTTGTCGAACAAATTCTCTTGCGACACGGCGCCCCAGAAGTGCTCATCACGGACAGGGGAACGCCATTTACGGCAGAGTTGACGCAAGCGATCTTGGAATACAGTCACACAAGCCATCGACGAACAACTGCGTACCATCCCTAGACCAATGGCCTTACGGAGCGCCTGAACAATACGATCGCGGACATGATCGCTATGTACGTCGACGCTGAACACAAGACCTGGGACGCCATCTTGCCGTACGTGATCTTTGCTTATAACACGGCAGTCCAGGAGACGACCAGAGCGACCCCGTTTAAGCTTGTGTACGGCAGGGAGCCCACGACGACGCTCGACGCAATGCTGCCGCACGTAACCAGCGAAGACAACCTTGACGTCGCCGCCTAGCTGCAGCGTGCATAGGAAGCCCGACGACTCGCACGGCTGCGTATTAAAGACCAACAGCGCACCGACAGCCGACGATACAATTTACGACGACGCCACGCAGAGTACAATCCAGGAGACCAAGTGTGGGTTTGGACACCAATTCGCCGTCGCGGATTAAGTGAAAAGTTGTTGCGTCGATACTTTGGGCCATACAAAATCCTTCGCCGCGTCGGACCACTGGACTATGAAGTCATTCCCGACGGAACGTCAGCATCACAACGGCGACGCGCACGCCCAGAAATTGTACATGTTGTACGACTGAAGCCATAATACGCGCGTTAAATAATCTGTGGTGTTTAAACTTTGCAGTGTTGATGTTTAAGTTTCTTTGTTTTGGAACATCGAGGCGATGTTTTTTAAAGGGGGAGTAATGCCGCGAAACCTTCAAAACAGTATTTGTTGTTTTTGAACAGCCGCCGACATACAGGCTTATCACTCTGATTCTGGACCGCGTATCAGTTCCGTAAACTTTGTTTGTTACTGCTCGATGTCGCGAGTCACAACTTTATCAGTTTTTGTTGTAGCGCAAGACGCACCGAGATCTGTCTCGAAGGTTCCGGCCACTCGGGTGTCTTTCCACAATGTTCCAGCCCGTGCTGGTAGCTGTTAGCGACGTTATCTAGATTGTTCTGTGCAGCCTTTAAATTGAGCGTTTCCGAGTGTAACGGGCATTCTTTGTTCGACGATCGACGAGCACGTTTGTTTCTATCGCTGCCGCCGAGTTGCTTAGTTCTTTTGCGGGCGCAAGTCAGCCCAAATAAACAGTTTCTTTAGTGCAATCATCGACCCCTTCATTTTTGTCGTCGACCTCGTCACCACTACGTGACAATATATATATATAGCTGGTGAACACTCTCAAGGTTCGTATACAGACAACATAAATACCCAAGAAAGTAGCAGGGGGGACAGCGGCCGATGTAGCTCAGTTGGTAGAGCACCGGACGCGTTATTCGGAGGTCGTGGGTTCGGATCCCACCATCGGCACGTTGTTTTTTCTTCTACTTTGTGTCTAATTATCCTTCCCCTAAACAGATTACATTACTAATTTCTGTGCTTATCCAAGTAAACATTATAAAAAAGACATAAAATTACCATCCCCAACGCTTTCCTTGGCCTCGCCGACTGCTGGCTTCTTTCCTTCATATATATATATATATATATATATATGTACCCGTGGAAACCGGTGGGTACGCGGCGGCACTGGGGATCTAACCCCGTACTGTGCTAGATGCAGCCTCTTTTACTTGGTTGAAAATAGACAAATGACAACTTTCACGGTTCGAGAAGGTTCCTGTCATATGTGTTGCAGCCTCCACTGCCGCATGTTTGAGTAGATGCTCCAGGTTCCGTTTTGTGTGCGCCAAGATCATGAATATGTTCAAGGGGATAAAAATACTGAAGCTGAATGTAGTTCATTTGTTATAAGTTGGCACTTTAAATTTCCAGTGATACAAGCAGCGCCGGAAATGAGATTAGCTGCGACTCGGACTAGTGAGAGAGAACAAATTCTTGCCTTCTTTCCGAGCCTTCTTACTTTCGTGAGCTTTTCTATTGGAACTCATGTATCTTTCAGTTGTGATTTGTTATTTCTAGTGAACTTTTACTTGCGGTTCAATCTACCGTGATTTCCAAATATAACCCATGCTCGATATACAGACCACAGGAGCGCATTCTGGCTCAAAATAAGTTTTATTTCTTTGCTCAGATATTCCGCACACAATGTATACCCAACAGGGGCAAAATGTCGGTTGAAAACAGTGTTTTCAGGTAGTGAGCAAGCAGTATGCAATGAATAGGCCAGCCTTTTATTGCGCAGTTTATTAAAAAACTGCGCAGTTTATTAAGTAGTAATGATTTCACTCACAGAGCTCGTCCAAATAAATTGCCCCGAGTACGAAAGCTGCCGAGGAGTTCAACGTTTTCTTTCGAGCCAGCGCAACCATTCTGATTGTGCCAGTTCTGGCATTACATTTCAATTTATGCGCCAGTGCATTACTGCTTATTTGTACCGTCCGGGTTTTGTCCTTGTGCTCACCAATACGAGCTCGCGAATGCAGCCACTCTTGACTACTGCGTAAGCATATTCGACTGTATATCGGATTCCATTTGACAGCTAATGTTGCTGTTATTTAGCACAGAAACAAGTCGTCAGCGCCTACTCAGGGAATGTTTTTTTCTGTGTTTTAAAGCCAACACCATGCTTCTCGCGACCTACAGAAATAAAATCATGTGTAGTCCGCATAACGCAAAATTTTAGATTTGAATTATGTGCATTACGCGGAATAAATTCGCAAAAATGCAGTGTAGCTTAGTTTTTTTTTCTTTTGCAATCAATCATGTCGGAATAAGTTCTGCCCTCTTTCTTGTGTTATCTTCTGCTTGGCTCGTTCTAGTCGATTTTCATTTACGTTCAAGTGTGCTTTTTATAATCTACTAAGTTCTGTTGTACTGTTTCAGGTTTACTTCAAATTGCTTTACATTAAACGGTGAAGAAATGTACAGGAAACATTTCTGCATGTTGGACTTGTGCTTTTATTCAATGGTAGTCTTACTTTCGCGTAACGTTTACTCTGCAGGTCAAACGTTTTAGATTTCGCTCCATATAAAACCTGCAGAGAAAGTATTGAACATATTTCAGCACTCTTTACCTATATTCTGGTCCTTCGATGTCATTCGGCTCCCTTTCTACTTTGCGAAATGTTGGTAGTTCGAAGAGCTTACTTTTTTTCAAGCAAGATTAGGAAAAAAATAGATCCATGCCCTATTTATAATGTTTTGGTTCCAGTCAATACACGTGACCTGTCCGTGGTGCTCATTTTCCAATAACTTTTATTATTCAGCCTAAAGTTCATCTCATTTTTCATTAAAGCAATGACATGGCGATGAGTACTGCTCGTTTGTTCCTTGATATTTATCTATTCATGCTGCGTTTCAGTTCTTCCAGTTCTGCGTTCACATTCTCTCATGTTTTCTCTTGAACGCTTTGGGACCCCACATTTTAAAACTACACTCTAAGAAGAAAACCGGGTGAAGTGGGGAGTAAGGTCCACTTCGATCCTCAAATCGAGCCGTTAGTCCGCGAGAGGAGCAACTGCGGCGAGAAGCGTGCCGTGTGCAAATTTGGAGAATTAATGTTTAGTCCTGGGTGGAACAAAGACTAAAAAATGGAGGAACAAAAGTTCCTGCATCTCAGTTGCATCACATCCCAATTTCCGTGTTGCGCTTTGACCAACTTGAGGCATCTCACCTTCCGCTCGCAGGATCTTAACCTCAGGTCAGAGGCCTCACCTTGACGCTGCTTGAAGGGATTCAAAAATATCCGTATTCAGAAGAACATCGACCTCAAAAGCTGACTCAGCGGTCATAGCGCATAATGTCATTAGCTCTGAGCTTCCAGCGCCATTCCGCGAGGGTAGGATCAGTGGGACATAATAGAGCTCAGCTGACAATAATGTAGCCAAACGCGCCCCGTAAGTGCACTGTTCCCCTTCCCGGCTTCCTGATATCCTCGGACACTACTCTCTTTCTAAGGACTGTGTTGTCTGCGCCAAAATGAAGGCATGCCTTGAAAGGCTGCGCACCACAAACGAGGTCTACTAGGGTGAGTCGCGATACCGGCCCTACCCCGCTCATGCTCCTTCCGCTTCAGAAAAGGATGCGTATGCGGCCCTTGCAAGTATTCTAGTATCTGGAAGTTTGTGGCGTGCTTCCGGGCTAGGCACATTTAGTCTAGTCTGTGGGCAACTCCACTGCACATGACCAAGTTTGCCGCAGCCATAGCATTCCGGAGAACACCTGCGGTCGTTCTAAACTCCACTGCATTGACTACCTTCGTCGCGCAGCCTTGGTTCGTTTTGCTTGGCGCCCTTACCTCCTTTTGACAACACTTTAGCCTGCTTGATTCAAAATTCTCTGGCACCGGCGCGAGCTACCTTGATTGAAGCCATTTTCTCCGTTTTCTGCTGGGGAACGTATTCGCACACTTCCTCGGGCATAATTGTCTTCGCGCGGCCCGGCACAATTAGGGCCCGGAGTTTTTCTAGTGTTTTAACTTTACAGCTTCGCAGATAACAATTGAGAGTCACTTCTAACTTGCTGACGAACTGTAGCCTGCTTTCGGAGTCCTTTCTGGAAGAGTAAAACTTTAGCTTTCATTCCTCGGCCGTCAGTTTCAGCTCTGTGAGCTCTAGCTCACGAATTTCATCAAATGTTATGACAATGTCCGTCGACTGACTGGCCACGAACGGTCTGGTTTTTTAATTCAAGAATAGTATTATGATTGATCCCGCTACAGCGGCCGGAATCGCGTACCTTCTTATTATATTCACAGCGCTTCAGAACCAGCTGAGATGAGATCGGCCAACAGTGGCATCGGCGTAGGAACTTTCTCAAACTATCGGCATAATGGCCCAATTTCGCCCTTGGGCTGCCATTATCTGAGACACCCTGACCTCTTTGCATTAACGCCTGCAATTTGTGGGCGATTCCTCTTCCCGGGGGATGCGCACGCCAAATACACAGCGGGCCGTGTAACAAACAGCTTTAATCTCACAGGGGTCGTCGAAGGCGGTGCTAGGTCGTCGTCCGGGGGGCTGCAGCCTGCGGGTTGTCTTCCGTGGAGAAGCGCCAGGCGCGAAGCAGGAGCGAAGCAGGAACGAAGAGAGGAGCGAAGAGAGAGCGAGAGTGCGGCGCGTGCCTTCCTTTATAGCCCCCTCGTGCGGGACCGGTTATCCCCGAACGAGCAGGGAGAGGCAAACAGGCAGCGCGCAGGGAGCATTAGGAAGTGGCGCGGCCTTCGAATGCGCGGCGCGCCACGGGCCCTACAAATTGAACCTGTAGTCTCAAAGCTTCTACTTACAGTTCTTTCTCTCTCAAGCTCATGTTGACCTGATCGCTGGACTTTACCGACACCTCAGAGCTTGGCCCTTCTATTGTCGCCATGCTCTCCGACTCAGCTCCATCAGAGCTCCCATTATTTGCACTATACCCTTGGCCTGTGTTCGGGTAGAGACGCTACCTCGTGCTCGCTTGGCAGCCGCGTCAACATCTCCGTTGGTTGGCTTTTACTGGCGGCTCACGCGGCAGTCTCGCAGGTAATCACTGCACGTCCTCCGGTTGACTAAGTCGCCCGCGGCCAGTGTTACTGAAGTACACCGGATGCATCCGCTGGCCCGTTATCGCAGAGCTTTACCTCGTCGGTCGCGCTCCGTTCACTTCTTCCGCCGACCCAGCTTCTCGTTTCTCGGCACTTCTCGAAGGTACCGTCTCCAACTTTGCAGGAATTCGCTCAGACGATCCTGGTCACAGCACCAGTTGAATTCAAATAGCTGATGAAGATGGATATGATCGTATAAGGCGCTCGTCGAACAGCGCACCAAGCTTCTTCGTCCACTCGTCCGGCGACACGTTGCAAGTTGGAGACGCCTGAATTTAAAGGCCTATTATTGAAGACCGGGCCAAATACGGGGCAGATTAGGAAAAGGCGGTTGCAAAGATTGCAGTACAGAGGCGGCCGAGAGCCGGCCGCGATCCCTCCATTTCGCAATAAAACGTTGGTCAGTTTCTCAGGATATTGGGGCACATCGTAGATATCAATCAGGTTCATCTTCTGGTGTCCATGCGATAATTTTAGGGGATCTTAATCGTGCCTATAGGGTGCCACGGCTAATGAGGCTGTTTTTATTTCTTCGCATCACGCGTTTCCTTGAAACCGCTGAGTGTTAACATGTGGCTGCAGCACCGCGGACCCGCATAAAAAAGCACTCAATGAGAAATAGCAGCGCGCAGCGGGAGCCAATGTAAGGTCCAAGGGGCAGCAGCGGTCCCCATCCCGTGTGCGTTTTTGGGGCATTTCCGCTTGCCGCATCTTCGAAGGGGCATTAAACGCTTCAATTTTCAGACCACGAAGGGCTCGCGAGGCCGTATAGCTTGTCTTCGGCTAAGTCGTGCACCTCGACAAACAAATTAGCTGGGGTTTAGCTTTAGTTAAACCCGGTAGGTTGCTAAAGCAATAATAGCATGGCTCGCTATAGTTCAACTCGTAGTGCAGCCATTTGTGGTGTACCATGCTGATCGTGCGATTACCTTATTTGGGCGGCACGACTAACACGCTCCTTTCGGTTGAGGACGTTGAGGACGATCCAAAAGAAGTGCCACGCGCTCGTCTAGCTACATCTTGAGCGCACCGTCGAGCGAGACGCTGTTCCCATTCTTCATCTGTCTTTGTAGCCCACTGTCGTTTCCTGGCTTCATCGAGACGGCGTGACTTTTCTTTGTGTTTATCAGGATGCATAGCGAGTGCCTCAGCTGAGCAAGCGCGAGCATTTATATGCCGATTGGTTTCCTCCTCCTCCTCTCAACTGCGAGAGAAGAGGTTACAGCAGCGCCTCCACTGGGCAGCAGCGCGGCTCCAGCTGCAGCGTGCCGTGCCAACCGCCCGCCGCCACCCGACCACTCGACTTAGTACCCCTTCTCTCGCAGCTGCATATGACGTCACAGTGACGTCATCATATTCATCCGCGGCACGCCGTACTTACCGACCGCCGCCACCCTACGACTCGACTTGGTAGCCGATCTCTAGAAGCTGGTGACGACATCGGGAGAGAATGGGACGCTAGGCTTATTGACCACGGCGGCGCCTAGCACCGACTCTTCTTCAAAGGGAGACCATATGGCAGGGCCAAGCCAAGCCCCAAGTGCGTCGCCACAACCACCAAATGCCCTCCTTGACGAATTCCAAGGGATGGATGAAGACGACTTTGGAGACGCCGAGTCAGGAAGCGAAGACGGAATGCCGTCAGATTCCTCATCGGAGCGCGTCGGGTACAACAACGATGCCAGTTGGGAGCTTGTTCAATCCAAGCGCCAGAAAAAAAAACTTCAGAGACAAGGACAACGGAAAGGCACGGGAACCGGCCCGGACGCCCAACCTCATGATCGAAAATCACAGGGTAATGCGGCCGGCTGCAACAAGACCGGAGAGGTGGAGCAGAGGAGGCCTAGGCGAAGACTGCCGCCACTCCCCAAAAATGACATCAAAATAATGTTTCGACCCAAGAAAGGACTCATGGTGAAATCACTCACCACACACCAAGTAGCGCGCGCCGTTATCATGGCGTGCGGCCAACAATGCAAGGACGAGGACATACTTGTAAGGCTTCGCACAGGATCAAATATCATTATCGTTAGCACCCCACATGAAGAAACGGCTCACCTGGTGCGGCGCATTACCCGCCTTAAGTTCGCCGGAAAGTCGTACGAGGTCAACGCTTACGTGGCAGCTCCGGAGGACGTCTTTCGCGGCGTAATTCACGGTGTTGACCCAGGTACGTCTCCCGAAGAGCTGAAAGCACACCTACGAGTCAGAACTCAAGGAGTAACCATTCTCCAGGCAAGGATGCTTGGAAAATCCAAGACCGCCGTGATCACGTTCGACGGCCCGATCTTGCCGAAATTCGTAATATACTACGGAGGTGAACTACCGTGCTACCAGTACCGCCCCACGAGGCAAGTGTGCTACGTCTGTTTCCAGCAAGGACACCGCTCCGACGTGTGCCCCACACCGGACATTATTGTGTGCGGACTGTGCGGAGATAAAAATCCGACGAAAGACCATGTGTGTGAGCTCAAGTGCCTAATATGCGGTGAGGCACATCGCACCGGATCCAAAGAGTGCCCCGAGAGACTGAAAAAAGCAAGACCAAAGCCCAGCGGGGAAAGAGGGCGCAGTGGCCAACGCGGGCGACCACGCAAGCGATGGTTCAGCTCAGAAGGAGAGACCTCAAGGAGCCGATCAAGGTCCAATTCCTTCCCACCTCTGTCGCCGGCCGGTTCACAGGAGGGGAACAAAGAAGAAAAGCAGAAAACGAAGCTTTCCCAGAAAGGCGGCAGCAAGGTAAGCTGGGCATCTACCATTGATCCGCACTCGGTAGAAAATAGTAACACAAACAATACAAACAACAAAAATATTCCTGTCAAAGAAGCTAAAGACGCGAGCAGTGATGCACTCAGACGCGAGCTTGAACTCGCTCGACTCAAACAAAATGAGCTCGAACGCAAGGTCGAGGAACTAACAAAAACACTAAAGGCACAACAGCGGGAGCTTGAAATCACTAGAGCCTTTCCAAAACAGCCACAAGCATCCAACAATTGAGAACTTGAATCACGAATGCAACAGATGATGCAGCAGATGATGCAGGATATGATGCGGCAAATCCAATCTCAAATGCAACAGATGCAAGCACAATTTCAGGGGCAGATCTCAGAAATCAAAAGTGCTTTTCGAAAACAAAGACATAACGAAAACATTAGGGAAAGAGCGTACAACCGTCCAGCGTTAACGGCGTTCGCTGTCGAACAAGGCAATAGCACGAACACGTAAACATGACCAAGACGCGTCAGCAAGACCAAGAAAACTTAGAAATTTGGCAATGGAACTGCAGAGGCTACCGCAAAAAACAGGCCCTACTAAAACAATACATAAACACACAGCTCACACCCCCCGATGTGATTGCGCTCCAAGAGACTGGAACCAGGCCCTCTCTACAGGGGTGCGATGTTTACGAGAGCCAAAACGGAGGTAAAGCAGCCGTTCTAGTCATCAAAGCCATCACCGCAATCAGGCACGATACCATCGCCGACACGGACATCGAGCACGCGCTTGTCGAAATCATTCCGAAAAAGCGAAAGGAAAGGAGCACATTCGTACTAAACGTGTACAGCCCGCCAAGACAAAGAAAAGCCAAATTCTTCGAACTCTTCCACGGAACGCACAAGCTGGCCAAAGAAAATGCACTCATTATCGTGGGAGATTTCAACGCCATGGACACGAGTTGGGGATACCGGAAACAAGATATCAAGGGAAGAACATTAGCGGACGTAGCCGAATATTTTGGCTGTAAGCTAATCACAGATCCCGCGACCCCAACGTGAATCGGTAATAGTGTGAGCACGGACACTTGCCCGGACCTCACGTTCGTAAGGAAGAGCAAGGAGTCACAGTGGGAAAACATGATGGAAAACCTACGTAGCGATCATTTTATCCTCCGGACGCGAATAGCATCGGAAAGGGTAAGATGCCGGATCGGACAAGCAAAACTCACGGACTGGAACGCGTTCCGCGGGGCTTGCAAAAAATCTGAAGGCGGCATTCAATCACTAGAAGACTGGAGCGGCATGTTGACAGAAACGCGAGACAAATGCACAAAAAGTGTAAGACGAACAACAACAACGCCCGAAGTAGACGGGCACCTTCTGCGACTATGGGAAGCCAGACGCTGTCTCACCAAAAGATGGCGGAAGCAAAAACACAACAGGAAACTAAAACTAAAGATAGCAGAAGTTACGGCAAAAGCTGAAGAATACGCAGCGCAACTCGCGAGACAAAATTGGGAACAATTCAGCGACTCGCTTAAGGGAACCTTAGGTACGGCCAGAACCTGGAATCTCCTAAGAGCACTAATCGATCCGACCAAAACAAAATCAGAAAACAATAAAAGCATCCACAGATTCATCCACTCCTTCAAGGGCTCGGACACCGACCTTTTAGAGAAGGCACGAAAAAAATGTTTCGGTGATCGCAACCCCTCACGATACCAAGGAAACTATCGCGGAGCCGAAAACGAGAGACTCGACCGCCCAATAACTGTGGAAGAAGTTTATGCGGCCATAAGGAATACGACCAGAAACACGGCAGCAGGAGCCGACAGAATCGACAATGCCCTGATCCGAAACCTGAGTGACGACCTCATACAAGAGCTCGTAAGTTTTCTAAACAAACACTGGGAGGCGGAGACGGTTCCCGAAGAGTGGAAACACGCCGAAGTAATTATGATACCTAAACCTGGCAAACAGCTCCAAATTGAAAATCTCAGGCCCATATCGCTCACGTCGTGCCTCGGCAAGCTTTACGAGCGGGTGGTGCTGCAAAGACTGCAAAATTTCATGGAAGATAATGAACATGTACCCCATACCATGTTCGGCTTCAGAGCAAAACTCTCGACGCAGGACGTGCTGCTTCAAATACAAGAAGATGTGCTCCGCAACGTACCCCGAACAGGTGAAAATGTCATAATGGCCCTTGACATCAAGGGAGCATTTGATAACGTCAGTCACGAAGCGATCCTTAGAGGTATAGACGACCTGAACTGCGGACGCAGAATCCACGGGTACGTCAAAGCCTTCCTGTCAGATAGAACTGCCACCATCGGCATGGGAGACCTTCGATCGAACAAAATTCACGCGCCAAACAAAGGAACACCACAAGGATCAGTCATCTCACCTATCCTCTTCAATATAGCTATGATAGGTCTAGCACGAAAACTAGAGAAGATCGAAGGCATCAGGCACGCCATGTATGCAGACGACATAACAGTCTGGACGAACACCGGTTCCCTCGGGGAGAAGGAAGGAAAACTACAGGAAGCGGCCTCCTGTGTACAGAAATATCTCGGAGAAAGAGGACTCGCATGCTCGACCGAGAAATCGGAACTGCTTCGAGTGTGGAGAGGCAAACAAAACCGGACCGTCCCAACCAGTGAGAGCCTGAAACTCAACATCTACCTGGAAGGAATGCCCATCCCTGAAAAGACAAAAATAAGAATATTAGGTATGTGGGTTCAATCGAACCAACGCAGTAGTCACACTTTTACCATGCTCAAAACTACAACGCTACAAGTGACACGCATGATCACCCGCATCACCAACAGGCGGCATGGCATGCGCGAAGAGGACACACTAAAACTAGTTAGAAACCTGGTAGTGAGCCGAATTATGTACAGCCTGCCCTACCAGTGCCTCAACAAGAGTGAAATACAACAAGCTGATGCCCTGCTACGCAAAGCGTATAAGACGGCGCTCCGATTACCGCGCAACACGTCTACAGAAAAGCTCATGGCGCTTGGATTGCAAAACACATTCGAAGAACTACGCGAGGCGCAGCTTGAGTCGCAAAAACTCAGGCTGCTGCAGACAACGACTGGAAGAGCGCTTTTACAGAGACTCGGATACTGTGAGCAGATGCGAGAAATAGCGAGGACGGTAACGATCCCCGACGAACTTCGCAAGTCCCTCAAGGTAGCTCCAATCCCGAGAAACATGGACCCTAACCTCCACCAAGGTAGAAGAGAAGCAAGGGCCAATTTTATTCAAAAAACATACGCTCCTGAAGACACGACTGTGTATGCAGACGCGTCCTCGAGAGGAGGACAGAACAAAATTGCAGTGGCCACGGTGGTCAAATCGTCTCTACGCGAAGTGACCAGCGCCTCTATCCGACACTGCACAGCAGCAGAGGCCGAGGAAGTAGCCATTTCTCTAGCGGTAGCGGAGGGCTATAGAGCTGGGCGGTCGCTAACGATACTCACGGACTCTCAAACAGCCTGTCGAAATTTCATGAATGGTAGGATTGGTCGTCACGCGCTCCGTATACTCCTCGAAGCGAGCGACAGATTTAAAAACCACGAAGAAAACAAGACCAGACACAAAATTATATGGGTACCGGGGCACATGGGGGTGGCAGGGAACCAAGAGGCTTACAGGATAGCTCGAGCATACACTACTTTCCGAGCATCCGACGGGTCCGCGGAACTTTTGCCAGCACCCAAGGCATACTCGGCCATACTAGAAAACTATAGAGGAAGAAGAATGCGATATCCCCCACCGCACAGTTCTCTCACCAGAGAGGAAACTGACATATGGAGACAATTACAGACGGGTTCATACCGAAACCTACACATACTAAACAAAATGCACCCTACCTTATACGCTGACAGATGTCCGTGGTGCTATGAAAAACCAACACTGTATCACATCACATGGGCATGTCAAAACATAGATGTGGTCCCCAAAATTCGAAACCCGAGTGCGGAGCAATGGGAGACTCTGCTGTCCAGCGACCGCTGCGAAGACCAGAAAGGTCTGGTACAGCGAGCCCAACGGGCGGCAGCAGCCAGCGGAGCCCTGGACTGAGGGCAACCGACCATTGTAAAAAGTGGACGAAGTCGACGGAGAAGACTCTTGTGGATACAACAAGCAGACATCTCTGAAGACGTCCAAAAACCGCCAAATAATATAGGACTAAATAAAGTTTTTCCTCCTCCTCTAGAAGCTGGTACGTCCCAGCCACCTGGGATCATTAAAAGTCAAATGTGCCTAACCGTGGCTACGCAAAGGGCTGAAAGTAGGAGTAGTATTGATTTCGCAATAAAACTCAGCGCTCAAGAGATGACCATTCCTTCACAGCGATATTTCCCGCCTGACGGACACGAGAGAGGTGAGACCAAGACAGCGAGCTAAAGGGGGAGGGCGACCTCGAGCGGCCGGCAATCTTCTAATTGTCTGAGCCTTCTAACCTAACAAAAAATAAAAACATTTTCGTCTGCAATTCGAATACCTAATCTTTCAGCATATTAAATAAAACTTAATATTGAAATTAGAGTGAATACGTTCTGGTGTACAAAATTTGCGTGACTAGTAGGAAGCTGGCCAGTATCCATTCAACGCGTTAATACATATATGTTTGCGGAGAGGAGGAAGAGCGAATGAAAAACGTTTGGATAGTAATTCGAATCGACGATTTATGCATCTATGTAGGCCGTTCGTTGTAAAAGTACGCGTCCGCAAAAAGTAAGACCATATTGCGCCTTCCTTTCTGCAGAAACCAATGCAGCTAAAGATGTTCACCAAATTACCATATTATATGCTAGTTTCTCATCGCTGAAATTTTGCAGACTGATTCAGTTCAGTTCAGTCGTTCAGTCGTGTCCGACTCTTCGTGACCCTATCGACCATATCACGCCACGCTTTCCGGTCCCTCACTATCTTCCTAACATCACATAACTTCATCTGTAGTGCCTCGAGGATGAAATCTAACCATCGCGTTCGCTGCCTACCCCTTCTCCGGCGACCCTCAACCTTTCCCAACATCAAATCTTTCTCCAGCGCCTTCTCTCTCCTCATCAGATGACCAAGGTAGCTGAGCTTTAACTTTAGAATTTGACCCTCCAATGAGCAGTGAGGGTTTATGGTCGACAATATTGACAGATTTGATCTTCTGGCAGTCCAAGGAACTCTCAAGAGTATTCGCCACCACCACAATTCAAACGCGTCAATTCTTCGGCGGTCAGCCTTTTTCACAGTCCAACTCTCGCATCCATACATCACAACTGGAAAGACCATAGCACGAGTTATACGGATCTTGGTTGGCAGACCGCCGCCACCCTACGACTCGACTTGGTAGCCGATCTCTAGAAGCTGGTACGTCACAGCCACCTGGGATCATTAAAAGTCACATGTGCCTAACTATTAGGCGTTCATAAAGGCGCTACCACGCCTACTCTCATAGTGAATTTAAATTATCTTCGTAATATTATCGGTGCTTTCAATACTACTGTTTTTAAATAATTCAGCAAGCTACGCAGCGAGGGGATTTCGTGCCCCAGGAATAAATCATCATCTGTAAGATTGGAGGTGCGGCGCCAGTACATATGGTAGAGATATGTTTACCAGTACATATGGATATTTGAGCAAGTCGAAGAAGAGTCTCTGGCGAGAGCTGCTGTCGCTACAGTGCTGCAGCCTGAAAGGCGGAGCTCAACTAGTCCTCCAGTATATCTGGTGTTGATCAAGTTGGTTTGGCTATTCCGCCAGTCAACTAAAAACGCTGAATACTGAGGTTATTCTTTTACACCATAAACATTATTATCTGACAAGTAGCGATAATACCATTACAATAGTTGATTTGTTTCAGTAGTATATGCACTTGTTCAAACAGGATATGCCACTATAAGCAGAAAGAAATAAAAGATGTTGAGTTGAAAAGAAAAATTCGATAGAGAGGTTCTTAGAAAAAATTCACCGCCATATTTATGAAGGATTTACCCACATCAAAAATTGGGCAAAAATAATTCCAATTTTCTTGCGAGGGACTAACGTGTTGAACTGCAGCCGCCTTATGAAGTTTGAGTAGGAATGGGGAAGGCGAAAACCCAACAGCGAAGCAACAGCTAAGAAAATGAAATGACTGAAAAGGCACAGAAAACACACAGAAGCCGAAGTGCTGTCCACGCTTGGTTTGTCTTTGACGACTACAGACAAAAAATGGAACTGGGACAGTATCTTAAAAGGAACCATTGTTCCGTGATCGAAATGAGCTGGGAAGAATACATGTAATAACAACATCAGCATTGTCACGCTAGAAAAGGCTTGCTCGGCAAGAGCTGCAGAGAAAATGAAATAAAGGCGAAATAGATGCTCGCTAGATGGTTGAACTGATGCGATAGAAACACGCAACTATGATGGGTGAGGAACAGAGGAAACCCGCGATTGGTGAAGGGCCAGTTTTTTTATTAATCCGGCATCCACGGAGTCGAGCTTCCTTTCTCAATCATCATTGCTTCCCATGGGATGGAATCAGAACAGTGTGGGACAAAGATTGCTGGCGTGGAAGTTCATTTACCCGGTATCTGCACATACCACAAAGCTAAACACAAATTGACCGTTGTAGTGAGCGTATCAAAAATATAAGCCTTCATGGAGCAAGAAAAATCAAACACAGACATGAGGCAAGGCAATAACGCATCACTGCCCGCAAGGCGAGTTAGGTGTAATAGAAAATTGGCGTAGGAAAGGTGCAGGAAAACAGTGCCTGGAAACGCAGAGGTCGAAACATTCCAGACGCCTGAACAGAGAGGAGCTACGTGAACGGCAACCGGCTGTCAGCGAGAATGCCTGCTAAAAGCGACAGAAACCTCGATCTACGGAGGGTCCTAGAAAAACAAAATCAATAAATCTTGAAACGACGGAAATAACTAACAGGTGTTCAAGATACACAAAAAGCAAGCACAACTATCCATCAGTGTGAGCGGACAAAAATTCGGCGTTGCCTTTGTTCGTGAGTTTTTCCTTTGTGTTTCTTGCACATACCACATTAGCTCTCTGTTTTCGTTTTGATGTAGTTATTGCGTCGATTATTGCTGTCGTTTGTTTCTTGTCGGCTTAATATAAAGAATACTGTTTGCTGCCCTTAATTTAGTCGCGCCGCTTTATGGCAGAAAAATTGTCGCGTGTCTTTTAACGCTTCAACAAACTTTCAACTTGCTGTTATCTTTAGGCGCCTAAGTCAATAAAGGTTTTATCACAAGTTATTAACAATTGCTTGTTCTAGCATACAGGTCTCTAAGTTTTTTTTTTTTGTTTTTCACCAGTCGGCATGCGCATTTTTTCATTCTCGGAGGGGCACTATAACGCGAAATCTCCCTCATTTACCATACTGATTTTCTCAGACGGAGCATGTTAAAATCTTGACAGAGCAGTGAATAAATATTTCATATCCAGCTTGTTTATATATTTTGCTTCAAGGAAGATCAGCAGTGGTACAAACAAATATCAAGGAAGCAAATAGCGAATTGACTTTATTTCTATTGCTTGCCTACTCACTTCTCACGTCATTGCATTCACGTTAGGTTAAGCCATTTCGCAGTGACTCAATTACAGCGTTCGTGTGCAGAACATACTCCAGTCGCTTCTACCAAGGCCGCGTTTCGATGCAAATAAAGATCAAGAAACCATGTAACGTGCGGAGTTATTTTCAGTAACGAATCATAGACAGTTATCCATAGTTTTCCATCGTTGTTTTATTTCATTCGGAAAAAGTCGGCCTACTTTAATTACATGCTCCACATGGCACGTTATCAAGAGTGAGGGACTCACATTAGGATAGCCAGCAGTGTTGGCGGATACCGTCAGCACTACAATGATATCGCACCGCCGACATAGGCCCACCGTTTAACTGAACTCTAATCTTTTATTTTCTTTTTTCGCTGTCAGATTTTTGTTGGCTAAGTACACTACTATCATAACATTTGCCATCCTCCTTTCCTGAGCTATTTGCAAAGCCTCTTCGGATAACCAGTTTACTTTCTTGCATTTCTTTTGCTTTAAAACTAACTTAGTAGCAACTTATTGTATTATATCACGAACATCAGTCCAGATCTCTTCAGGCTCTCTATCTTCTAGATCTAATTTTTGAAATCGATTCCTCACTAAGCACCCTACTAAATCCAGCTGTACTGGATATGATACTTTAATTGCAGGCAAAATCGAATATTGCTATATTCTGCTATGAAAGGAAATACAAGATCCTCCAAAGTTCAAATACAGAAAAATTTATATCGAATTAGTTCTGCACAGGCAGCGTGTTGTTAAGCCTGCCAGAAAACCTATATGTCTTGTTCTTGAAATGATGAACATTGAGTCACACATTTTTGAGTATAAAAAAAATCTGCACAAAACAAATAATGTATACAAAGGTTCTGTCTAAGAAAGCTTGCACTTGTTTATTGTAAATAACCACCGCACTAATAATAATAATAATAATCAATCATTATTTATTGTGCGCAGGAACAACCATGTGGTCTTCATGCTGCAGCACAAAAAAATGAGAAAATGAAAACGCACACAGAAGTTTTACACACACAGATAGAACACAAAAGAAGAAACAAATAATACATGAAATGAAACTGAGACGAAAAGTGTCACGGAAAGAAAGAAATCAATGAGTAGCATGTCTTATATACACAGTGAGAGAATTGTAGAGCACATCACGAAAAAAAAAACAAAAACAATAGATGGAAAAAAAAGCAAATTACTGACATTGATTGTAGTAATAGAAATATACATAAAATAAACATCCATTCCGGGCGCAACAAGTGCCTGGTACTTCAAACACACGCTAGCAATACAGAGAAATACAATAAAAAAAATAGAATTGAACGCGAGACAGGGAGGTGCGAAAATAAAGTTTAATGTTAAAATATAAATAAGAAACGGATAAAAAGCAGTACAAGATACTTTAGACAGCACTGAACAGAAGAAAACGCGAAACGTAAAGAAAATAATTACAATACTTAGGCTAGAAAGTGGAAGTTATATGCGATATGTGATAAATACAGTTTAGAATACAAAGCTACGAACGTCCAATATAAATGAAGAGAGCGAGTTTTGGAAGATGTCAAGGTGAAGACAAAAAGAATTAAACAACATCTGCCTTCTGTCCCGAGGGGAATGGGAATCAAGAAACGGAGAAACTTGAAATGGTCTGAATTGCCTCACGCTCTTTCGCGGAACGCGCAGAAGGATGTACTCTAAGAACTGAGGGCATCTAGTATGATACAACGGCAGTTAAGAGAAGGAAGATTCAGTGGGGTACTCTTGCTGGAGCGAGAGGAGGAAGTTGAGCAAGGAAAGCGATATCGAAATATCCGTAAACATTTTTGCTGTACTCTGTCAACCTTGTTCCAGTTCGATTCACAAGTGCCACTTCAAACAACCGACGCGTACTCAAAAAGCGGCAAGCATATGGAAAGGTACAACTGTAGGAATGAAAGTGGAGTACGGAACTCTCTCGAAAGTCTGCAGACGAAGCCGAGTGTCCGCATAGACCCTGATCAATGCGTTCAGTATGAGAGGAGAAGCTGAGGGTGCGGTTAAAAAGTGCACCAAGGTCATTGATTTCATCAACCCTGTCCAACAGCACAGAATAATGGTAGAGAAAGCTGTGCGTTTTACAAGTAGATGAGACAACCTTAGTTTTGGAAGAATTCATGATAAGTCGATTCTTCGCACACCAATCAGAAAAAGCAGATATGTCCGATTGCAACAACAAGCAGTCTTGAAAAAAATCTATGACTTTGAATATTTTTATATCAACAGCCTTAAGAAGAAACGAGGAGTTCTTGATGACGGCGTAGATGTCGTTAACGTAAAAGAAGAAGAGAAGCGGGTCTAATACAGAACCTTGAGGAACGCCGCTGGTTGCAGGATAAACGAAGGAAGTCTGTCCATTGACACTGACAAAGCAGGAGCGATCAATGAGATAGTTACGTAGGAGGGCTACGATTGAGACTTCGACATCAGAGAGTAGAGGCTTTTCAAGTAGTAATGAATGAGTAACAACGCCGAATGCTTTGCTCAAATTACAGTACACAGTGTCAACCTGACCTCTCTGAAGGAGTGCTGCAGAGGCATACGTCATAAACCTGACTAGGTTGGTTGAAGTAGAGCGACCCGATATGAAGCCATGTTGATTCGGTATGATGGCATGTTTGAGATGGAAGGGAATTACATTGTGTAAAGCTAATTCGAAAAGCTTAGAGGCCGTACATAGAAGAGAAATCTGACAATAATTAGAAACATGAGATATGTTTCCTGACTTGAAGACAGGAAACACGCGAGCTATTTTCCGCATGCGAGGAAAGGCAGCATTTTTCAAACATTTATTAAATATAGCAGTCAGTACTTGTACAACGATACAACTAAAACTCTATTAATAATAATAATAATAATAATAATGATGACAATTATCGTTGTTTTTATGATTACTGTTCTTGAAAACAAGCGCCACCTGTCTTAGAGAGAACCTTCGTATGCTTTAATATTTCTGGTAAAGTAATTTTTATGTTCAAAAATTTGCGACCAATAATGCGTCGATTCAAAATTTTGAGTATCCGTTTGTGTGAATTTTCTGTGTTCACTAACGCGGCAACTATATTTTCTATTTATAGTGCAGTATAATTTACCACCTATTTCCGAATACAAAAATATGCTCCTCCCGTGTTTTTTCTCGCTTTTTGGTTCTATCAGGCTTCATATTGTTACGAAGACGACGAAGCGGGAAGTGGCGTGGGGCGCAGCGTTCGCGCTAGGCCCACTGGCCATGAAATCCTATTTCATCATCATCTTATCACGTCGTTCTGTTTCTGTTGTGTCGCCGTGTTCCATCGCTTGCCATATGCCACCACGGAACATTTGGTGGAGGTGCGGTTCGTCCCCATCCTCGCCTTTCACCGTCGACGCCAACCGTACGCAGTTCCATTGACTGAAACCCTGTGGAGATTGCCGCCCAGCTCTGCTCCAGCCCTTTCTGCTCATACCCGACCAGCCGCTCTCTCCAGCCTCGTCCCCAGCTTTGACCACAACGCGTGACGACCAGGAACAGCCCAAAGACGACTCGACTGACCCTACGATGAAGCGACCTCACGACCACTCTAGCGAAGACGGCACCCTCGCTCAAGCCGTTTGGCGTGTTCATGAGCCTTGGCCTTCGGCAAATGTGAACATTAGAACTGATGCTCTGGGGCAAGCATTGATCTCATCTTCGGATTCATTGTGGTGTCAAGCTTTTCATCTCCGAGTCCTCCGCCTGTGTTCATTTGTCAAATCCTACATTGGATTACAAGCAATCACTCGGGACGAGCGCTCGGTGGACCCGAGTTCATGTTACGAAGACGACTAAGCGGGCAGCAGCGCGGGGCGGAGCGCTCGCGCAAGTCCGCTGGCCATTAAAGCAGATTTCATCATGTCATCACGTCCTTCTGTTTCTGTTGTGTCGCCGTGTTCCATCGCTTGCCATATGCCACCACGCAACTGTATTACTAAGGTAGTTTCATTTCGATCCCACAAAGAACTAATGGATCATTTATTTTGGACCACTGTGCCTGAACATGAAGTGGTCCTTTCTGAAGGTGAAGTGATGTTTTTGCTTCCTAGGTATAAAACTGATATCATCTTATTAAACCTGAGCCATTCGCTAGTCGTCGTAAGCTGATAGTGCCACGGTTGCACGACATATAAGAGACACATGAAAAACAATGCGGAAAATATATGGGATGAGAACACTGTCAACTGCCAAAGAGATGGTCAGTCGAAGCTGAATTTATAATTTATCCTTTGATCACCTAGCCGCCTCCCTTTTTTTTGCACAAGAGAATTCAAAAGCACTTTGGTGTTCCTCTCATTCCAAACTTCGTTAAGCGAGAGCCTTGTTTTCGATAGAGTTTACCACCGGGGGGCGCAGTAGTTACGGTGCTCGAATACTGTTTTCAAGGACGCGGGATCGAATCCCGGCCTCGGTGGCAGGTTTTCGATGGATGCGAAAAGCAAGGCGCCCGTGTGCTGTGCGATGTCAGTGCACGTTAAAAGAACCCCAAGTGGTCGAAATTTCTGGAGTCCTCCAGTACGGCGTCTCTCATAGCCTGAGTCGCTTTGGGACGTTTAGCCCTACAAAGCAAAGCAATACAACCGAAACAGTTTACCACCTTTCTTGCAGATTTTTTTTTTTAATTCACAGCTGCACTCACAAATAACCTAGCGACAAAAACATAAATGACAGAAGCAGCCTTTTTCGCCCCTTGCGATTCTTCAAGGATTCTTTTTTCGATTCTTCATTATATTCGCAACACGCTGGAAACTCCCTATTTCTACTTTCGACAGAATTCAGATAGTTGTACATTGCCAAGATTTTTTCTCTCTCACTTCACTTGTTTCTGGATCTCGGTGGCACCAAATGTCGTTCCAGAATGGCACCAAGAGCGACAGCGAGCAAACGGCGATTTGCATAGGGAATTTGTTTCTGGAAGTCTTCAACCCTTTCGAACTCGCAATGCAAACAGCTGTCATCGTGCACTTTGTTTTTCTATTCAATCTTTTTTGTTTAAACCACAGGCTTTGAGTTCCCCTGTTTACTCAGGCTATCAAGCTCAATGTTTTGCGGATTCGTCGTTTTTTTTTTCGCCTGTGTTCATTGTAATCTAATTTGTCTTATTTGAGAAACGTAATTTGATTCACTCTGGTTGATCTCATGACCCCTCTACGTTGACTCACATGTGAATTCGTGCTGCGCTAATTTGGAAAAATAAACAAATGGTAGGACTCTGACTGGGGTAAGTGCCAATTTCTGCGTGGTAACGAAAACATGTGTTGTGTTGAGGTTTTCGGCACATAGGCAATTAAGGCCATCATCCGCCGAACACAAGATTGTTAAGTTTCGTTTATGTGTGAAAGTGAAACGTGTTTATAAAATTCGAGCTAATTTAGGATTCCTAATTCATTAAGAAAACTAAAAACAGATGACATTTTAACAAGTGGGTTGTTTCGTAACAGTAAGCAGGGGTGGAATTGGATGAGTTCATGATAAAATGGAGTAAATATTTTTCTTTTGATGCTTAAGTTCTCAGCACGATATCGAAGTGTCGTTCACGGTGAGCTCACCTCCACATTTCTGGAATAGAGGTTTTTGCTCGTTTCTCAGAAAAAAATTGTGTGTCAAATGTGTTTGTCCAATTTGAATGCGGCACTAAATAACCTGATTGAAAGGGGCCTTCTGTGTACAAGACTTCCATTAACCTCCTATGGATTTTATTGTGTGTGACATGATTGGAAATATTACAATGAGCAGTTCGTAACATGGTTATTTGGCCGACGTTATTTTGAATGAGACGTAGCATTTACATACTTCCAAAATGCTTTGAAGCTCACACCTTTATGTAATGGAGCCAACAATAAGCTCGCCTACTCAAACAGTAATCCTAAGGAAGACGCCAAAGCAGTGGCGTCGCTAGGATCACCCGCACCCGTTGCGGAGGCGGGGCGCTGAATCGCCCCCCCCCCCCCCTCCCCTTTCCCTCTGTCCCCGCGATTTAGCACCGAATGGCAACTTCCTTTCTAACTCCTCCGTGCTCACGGTTTCCGTTGAAGTAAAGTTCGCTTTGCACCAGTTCACACGGTGCGAGTGGCATTTTTTTCTTTTTAACACTTATGCGAAGTGATCGTGCCCCACGACTGATAATGAAATAAAACATGACATCAAAAGTACATATATCCGAAAAAGGAAGAAACATTATCACATGTATGTTGCGAGAAAATTCACTGAGCAAGAGGTTTGAGGAAGATGATTGCCCAGTATCAGAGCATAAGAGCAAAGTGGCCTCTGAACTACGCAATGTGTAAATATTAAGCATGTGAATCACTTTACTCGTATTCGCAAAAATATTACAAGGACGTGAAGTGCTAAATGCTGCAATGACTATAACGGAGTAGCAATGCAACTTCGCATAGATATTTAGAGACTATCAAAACGAATCAGCGAAGAAAACGTGATGACCTATTTAGAAGCGCCTTCCTGTGCAATCCTTGGGTTTGTGCTTATTACGCTGGTTACACGAATTCAGCGGAAGAATCAGTTTTTTACGTTCAATGACCAACTGCACTTATGCCGGTAATACTGGCTCAGAGGAAAGAAATGGCGAATACAAACAATGACAGACTGTGCACGTTATCACGCCCGCATGAATATGCACAGGAATGACACGTGAGAACTAGAGAGGCAAATCTATAAGTCAAGGACAACTGGAACACACCGCAAATAATAGCCATGAAACAGAGAATCAGTTAATCAGGACCTTTAATGGACATGCCAGAAAACACGGCACTTGCAAACGTCACAAGGAGCAAAGAATTATGTCTGCCGCATATATAAATTTTGAAAATCTTACGCGTATCATTCGAACGCATTCGTTAAAAAATCAAGAACCAACCGATGCACAAAAGTATTGAACGCTTAAGGCCAGTTTCCTTCATGTAAATTAGAGCAAAAATATAACGGTTATTTTAAAAACGGAATTTGACGCAAAGAGTGAAAAGCGAAAGTAAAATCAAGAATTTACCGATATAAATAAACTTTTGGTGATACGAATTCGGTTGATACGGACTTCGGTATGATACGAATTCGCGTAATTCCATGACTGGAGTGCGTTGTGTACAATGTGCAAAATTTCGGATGTACCGCTCACTCTCCCGCGCCACTACGAACTCGAACGCGCGAACTGCGATCTCAGCCTTGAGCACTTTGCGATCGCCAGTCGCTCTGTATGTACGCATCACGAGCAGTTTGCGGTGATACAAGGTACGCACATCGTAGACTTCGCGAACGCTATAGTCGCGCTATACGCTTCGCGAGCACTCTGCGGCAACGCTCAGCAGGCGAGTCGCCATCTTTTGTTGTGCTAAGCCTATATAGTAACTCTAGTCGTGCTGTACGCACCGCGAAAAGTCCGCGGAGGCACGTGGCGTGAACGACGCCGCGATTGCCTGTCGCGCCGTGCGCGTCGCGAGTGTCGGGCTATGACCGCGTGACAGTAATAGAGCGGACGTAAGCAGCTCTGCGTAACTGTCTTTCCCATGTTCCTGCGAACTTATTCTCTTCCGTTTAGATGATACCAATGTTTGGGTGATAAAAATTCTTTCGGGACCCCGTGAGATTCGTATAACCGAGTTTGTAATGTTACAAAATGTTTTGAGCACTTAAAAACCACTTTTATTCATGTACGTTGTAAGAAAAAAAAACATTATTACATTAAAACAGATATTCACGGAGTGTAAAAAAAAATCAAAACTCAAGTCAAAGGTTTGCTTTCCTGGCTGTCAGGAATGCAAAGCTGCTGATCACTTGACCAAATCGGTGCTTTTTCTCAGCTCACTTTCCATCGATAATAATGCGATAATAGCCTAGACTGACCTCATTGTAGATCTCAATAAGTTTTACATTAGTTTCAGCTTAGAAAAGCTCCTTTCACACGATGCCACCGACACACATATCGTGAGAAATAGCTACAGCCCTAATGGGAGAGTGGGAAGGGAGTCTACAAAGTCCCACAACGTGATGAACGTCAAGAAGTCCAGTGCTGCCCAACTATTGGCGACTTCGGGGGCGATGCCGGCTGCTTTGAGGTGTCTCCTCATCCTAGGAATTTCGATAAGGAGAGCGGTGTCAGACAGCCGACCATAAAATTTGATAAGTTTCGCAATAGAAACTTTGAACTCTTCCTTAGTTTAATAAAGAAGGTTATTTGCTTCAGCAGGTCCAAACAGTTGTCACTTCTCGAATCGCTTTCGAATCTTGTGCAGAGC
This sequence comes from Amblyomma maculatum, assembly GCF_055883805.1. Classification (NCBI taxonomy): domain Eukaryota; kingdom Metazoa; phylum Arthropoda; class Arachnida; order Ixodida; family Ixodidae; genus Amblyomma; species Amblyomma maculatum. The sequence goes on along the minus strand of NC_139351.1, from coordinate 41,557,606 downwards.
TCGGCATAAAATCTATCAATGCACTCCAGCTCCGCCCTCTTATTTTCTTTCTGCAACGAAAGTTCCAAATCTCTGGCTTGTTCACCTTTCATCCTCTTCCTTAACCTGCCACGCCTCTGAACTGCAATTCCAAGTTCACTGCCTTTTATGAGCGCCTGCTCAACAGCATTTTCCACTAGGCGACCAGGTTTCTTTTCGAGAAAAAGCTTTAGGGCCTTCAACTTTGCTACTACTTTGTCAAGGGTTAGTCCTTTTGTCTGCGAATACAGAAGAGTAGCACTGACTTCGTCAAGTACTGGACACCACAGATGCAAATAACACAGGGGCCCGTCTCAATTTCTTTTCTAATCAGCGCTTAGTGATCAGACTTGCCATCCCCTGAGCATTCGGCATTCCATGCCTTTCGGCGTTTGAAACTGTGAGGCAGGTCTGTGACTGGGCCGAGAAGCGAGAAAAGTACAGGAGATAAATGAACAAGACAAAAGACTGCTGGACAGATGCTGTCAGCGGTCCTAGCTTGGGAAAGCAGAGTGAGGTGCACATAAACAAGAAGAGGCGATGCGGCGGCGCAGCCGCCGACGGGTGTCGTCTAACACGCTGCTGCGCAGGATTTCCGATGGATATCGGGTTAATGGTGGTGTTTTCAGGGTACACGCACGTTCACAGGCCCCGTCCAACGTTAAAATGGCATGGAGTCTCTAGCATAAACTAAGGAATGTGTTTTAAAGCTCTCCTCACCACAGCATAATTCGTTCTATGAGGAGATCACACTTGACATTCGGTGTCTCCACCATTGCGCACCTTTTCGCGTCTTTACATAAAATTTATTTCGCCCCCCACCCCTTCCCCATCTAACGGCTGCATCCTCCTGAGTGTTGCACCTGGTGGGGACCGCACCCCCCACACCCCCCTTGTGACGCCACTTCGAATAAACAGTTGTCTATCGTTGATACGCGTTTTTCATATCTACCCGCCACCTTTATTTTGCACTTGTTATTTACTTGCTTGATGTATCCATGCATAAATTGTTCGGTTATATGGAGTTTTATGGCGCATGAGCAAATATGACTAAGATAGGCCAAACAGAAGGTTAGGTGTAAAAATAACTATAGTTGACATACAAAATCAGAATTCTTAACAAATTCCAAAACATATAAAAAATGCACGAGTTCATATTCTCTTAGAAGCAGTGCTGCAAGAAATGGGATACCAGTGACCGAAAAATAAAGTAAAATATTTCTTTCTCAGGTCATCGAGTTTTGTACATGGGATTAAAATGTCATTTACAGTGACCTCATCACACATTTCATATGCTGGCTCGTCTTTATTTGGTAATAAGACATTGTGTGTAACATGTGTGTCTCCTACGGGTAGACGCTATACGACTACTTCGATGAAGCATTCCTAGTGTTGACATGCTTTCAATTTTTAAATACAAGCTTGATAGCATGCAGCTTTTTTGTGTCTTTTCCCGAGCAACCTGCCACAGAGCGCTTAGTTTGCTATGCCCTAATTTCATGGAGCCTCTGTGTGGCACGTTCACCTGTTTTATGTTCATGCTTCTGACTTGTGCAGCACCAATCATGTTTTGGTGTCGTTACTGTTACTATGTTATGTATCATGTTTGCTATCTGTGAGTCAATAGCGTTTTTAGAGGTTAATGGACCTTTAGTATTTCAGCCACTTGTATAACTTTCTATATATTTCCTTTAGTATTCACTGTTCTTGTAATATGAGCGCATAGAGCGTGTGCATTTCATGGAACTGTGTTAGCTGAGATTAAAAACTGCAAGACGGTGTACCACGCTGAGAGTGGTTCACGCCAATGGCGATACTGAACATTTCATTATTACATGCAACTCCTGGCATCGTTCTTCGAAACGCACAAGCACTGGTTTTATTGTCTGGGGCTTGCTCTAAAGGTATTCTCGATGGGCATTTTGTGACTATAGGGTGACAGATGTTTTGCTTAGCACAGAGTTTCATGACGTATAACATGTTAAGGCAGTTTGATATTTTAAGGAGGATTCATTTGTTTCCACATAAAGTCTGGCTATTGGGGACGTCCTGTATTGTACCTGATGATAGCGAAGATTATGAATTGATCTTGCCGTTTTATGTAGTATAGTCTTACTGAGCCATATACTATGAACGACGATATAAATCTCTTTAAGACCCCAACGTTTTCTTGATAGTTGCTTCAACACATTGAAGGCCCAGAATGTTTTTTACGTTTTTATTTGTTTATATGCAGCAAACTATTTTTTTTATCAAAAGCGACGCCTAAGCATATATGTTCTTGATTGACTGGTAGTGCAGGTGGGTTCAGGTAAAATGTAGAATCAGTTTGTGAGCCTCGTTCTAGTGAGAAATGAACGTCTACCGTTTTCTATGGAAAGAATTTGAATCTATTTTTGTCCGCCCGATTGAACAGCTTGTTTAAAGTCAAGTGTGTTTGTCGCTCGCAGGTTGAATCTCTGGATGAAATGCATGCTATTTAGAGGTAATCTACATGAACAAAAGACATTTTGGATTTCGGGATTATATAGCTATGAAATTTATTTTTACTATGCATATATATGTGCCGAAAACACCACTTTGGGGCACCCCGTTCTATTGTGGGAAGTCCATAGATATATTTGTGCCTTGACGAACTCTGAACCTCTGGATGGCCAGGAAGTGCCTCAAGATGTTCAGCATCCTGCCGCGGACACCTAATTCTACTAGGTCTCGGAGGATATAGAATTTCCACATGGCATCTAGGCTCTCTCCAAAGCGAAGACCCCTATACAATGTTGCCTGTAGTTGGATGCTCCTCGGATTGTGTTTTCGAGATCGACAATATGATCAGTTGTTGAAGAAGCCTTTTTAATACAGTACGGATGTGTACTGAGAAGTTGCCGAGATTCTAGAACAAAAGTAAGTCTTATGTTTACTGTGCTTCAGAAAGTGTTTGCCATGCAGCTGGTGAATGCTATCGATCTGCAACTGTCAGGGCTTGTTTGGGGTTGTCCGTGTTTCAGAAAGGGTATTGTGACTGTTTTTTGGAACCTCAGGTATTTTCCAGTTATATATATTTTATGAAAACATTGCAACAGTGCATTTACGGCAGCTTGAGACTGATAGACAAGCTTAGCATATGGTATGCTGTCTGGTTCTGATGCTGCTATTTTACCACAGGATAACACTGTATTTATTTCTTGTAGTTTAATTGGCTTATGTACGGTATGCTGCTGGGCTGGTTGGTGGTGGTTGTCAAGCATTTGCTTGTTGTACTCCTCATTTGTGCCTGCCCGAAAAGGAAGTTTTTGCTTTTTTGTTATTGCCTTCTATAGTTGAAATGTCTGTATCATTCTAAGAGCTTTAAGCTTTAGAAATACATTCGCTCAAATTGTTGTGATTTTCTAGCGGGATTTGTGTTCCAGTCATCATCAGCTTTGAAAACATACTGTAATATCTCTAGCGAATGCCCGAAATTTTCGAACTTTTTCCCACATTTTCTTTGCAGAAATCGACCTGTTTATCGACGATCCGTATTCATTCTACGAAGTTTTTTGGGCGTTTCGCCGTATGTGCCGCTCTCTGGCTTTAGCTTTTTGACGTAAATCAAGTTATCGGCAGTTGGGTATTGACGGTGATGACCCCGCTGTGTATTATTGGTTTGTTTCGACCTCTATGCACCATGCCTTGTGTTTTTTCCTAGCACATTCGGATATTTCAGAATGGCTGCTAAAGCTGTGAATATTATATAGTTAAAAATCCTTTCATTTTTTTCATCTATAATTAGTTCTTCGGAATATTCTTTTTCGAATGCGGCATTTGTTTAAAACAGAGCAATCGGCAAGGTGAAATTTCAATCCTATGGCCTTGTTGAGATGATGGGTATAGGAATGATAACTTTGATGTGGCGGGTAAATGGCCACCCGTAGGGTCATGTAAAACATGCCAATTATAAGTTTTGAAAATGGATTCTGATTCAAAAGCTAAGTCTGATTCTGATGAAGTAGATTTTGCTCCAGCTAAGGCAGCAACATGTAGGCTTTCCAGCGTTCAACAAACATATGCTACTGGATATAAACTTCTCATAAATGCTTCGCTGCTTAGTTGTACACGGACAAAGGAACTGGACAAACACTGAGGTTAAGCCTTCTATAATTGGACCTCTTGTGTTAATGCGTTAACTTCCTGAGGAGTGTCCTTGAATATGCCAAGCTACCACGTACGGCTCCGGTAATTGTTAGGTATGTCTAAATCATTCCATGCAGAGGTTAGATGCGGTGATATGTATACAGGAAATTTTATATTGTTTGGTAGCCGAATATGGTGATTGCCACTGCCTCTTGTTGATTGCTACGCTTCCTGTGGTTCTGTGGAACTGTTCTCGGTCTCTTAGGAAGGAAATGGGTTTCTTAAGGATATTTATGCTCTGTGGACCAGATTTGTTCTATCAAGGCATAAAGCTGTCGGTGCGTTATTGTTTATTGTGATGTCAGTATAATTTCTTAGAAAGCTCTACAATCCCACTGTAATACATAAACCATAGATAGGTGTATTGAATATAAAATGTTTAGTTTTTGACTGAGTTACCCTCAGTTTTCCTTTTGATCATAGAGCTTCTCCACCCCTCGAAACAGCTGTGTTGGGGCTGACGTTCATCGCCACGCTGGAGGCGCTGGAGGGCCGCGCTAATGCCACGGATGAACCTGCTTGAGGCCTCCGTCGAATAGGAAAAACAGGGTGGTTTCCCGACTATGAGGTCGGCAGGCCCTCTTTTGATTCCGGCATGGCAACATTTGCTGCGGCTGCCTGCTTGGCTTGAATGAGCCTACGGCAGTGTCCGATGACGCCTTGGTAGGTGCCGCATTGCTCTCTTGCGCTTCGCCCCGGCGTTCCTTTTCCGCGTAGTATGTCTTCGTGATGAAGGTGAATGGTTCGGTATTTGTCAGCCGTTTTCTTACCCCTGTGAAGGATATGTTTTTCTTTTCTTGATCACAATTTATTTTTGTTTCTTATAGGGTGGACAAGATCTTAAATATGGTTAATGTTCCCTCTCGCATTTCACACAGTGTGACACTGGAGAATCACAGTCTTCATCAGGATTTTCCTTAGAAGCATGCATAGCACATTTTTTTCCCCGCGGCAGCTTTGTGACCCGTGACCGTATCACTGATAGGTGAAGCGTCTTCGGTGATTTAGTATATATAAGAGGACCTTGATTTCAAGCTATTCAACTGGTATTGTCTCTGGCATTGTGCTGGCTTGTAAGGTCATGATCAAATGCTTTGTTATGATTTCTCTATTGTACTTTCGAATTTTGCTTCTGTGAACATTACCGATATTTTAGTCAATATATCTATCTAGGATTTCATACTCAGTGATATGCAGGAAGTCACAATCAAATATTAAGCCTCAAACGGTGTTTAAAGATCTTTGGTCACGGCTGCAGGCTAATACCCAAGGGATGGGATATTGGAGAGTTTTCTTTGCTGCTCTTTGTGGCATAGCTCGAAAAGCATATCTCACGCAGTTTGTTGTTCTAGACAGCATGCTGGGCCTAAGTCATATTAATAAACATTTGGATACTAGGAATGGGGACGATGTTCGGGGTTGGCCTTTAACTTCGGAATGAATTACATAAAACTTGGCATAGGTTTTTTGTCTTTTCAAATACTTTCTTTGGTACTTCGGTCCGCCTCCGTTTTTGGAGGCTATCAGTTGTGGAGTTATGACTGCGACGTGATGTAATATGGCATCCCTGTGATGTGACTGTACTAACTTCACCAATCCCTCTCCCACAACATTTATATCCACTCACCCCCTTCCCTCAGTGCAGGGTAGCAAACCGGTTTCTTTTACGGGTTAACGTCCCTGCCTTTCCTCCTCATCTTCCTCCTTCTCCTCCTAGTTTTGGAGGAATTAAAAGCGATTAGTTTCTTTTGAATATAGGGGGCTGCTATCAACCCGGGAGCCCTAAGCGTAGTTATGAAACGAATTTGCAAGGCAATCCGGTTCCCGCAAGTCATACACCCTTACTATAACAAAATATACCCTTACACAAGGTTGCTAGCCAGCTACATAAGATTAACCCCAGCCAGTAAAAAAAAAAATGAAAAACAAAACTGATAACAAGGAGACGGAGGAGCCAGAACATTTGTAAGATTGTAGACCGGAAAGGCAAAAATGTAGTGGAGGACTGCTGCCGCTTCCGGCTGGTGGGGTCAGGACGAAGGTGCTATTTAAGGGCCTCAAAGGTTTAAGCTCTCGGCATCGGCTCAACCACCACGATTTCCTTTTCCCCATATATGGTGATGCCAAATATGGCTAGACATGGGTGCTCGAGGTCCATGGTGTCGCACTGTACATGCAAACATCTGCTTCAACAGATGCCCCTTACAGAGCATAAATTATTAATTTTGCTAGACCTTCATGTCTCGCAAATTTTAGCGTATGTAGCTCTTAAACTGCAACTTTTAGAACCTTGGTTTTGTGTCTGTCGCAGACACCTACGTGCGGAGGTTTCGTTACGTTTGTCTAGCAGTAACCCATACTGTGCTGTTTTAAATCTTATCTTGGCGTCATGTCCAGGCAGTGGAGCCTTGTATACTAGCGAAGCTCGTATTCACAAAGAAAGATAGGAAGACGCTTAGGCTTCGCTTTGAGAGTAAAAGCTTTCGAACCTCTCAATCACCTCTTATTATTCGATTTTGTTTAATATTGCCCGCGATGCGGCTAATACTAAACAAAATATTCTAAATTCTTACCAAAAATTTTTAAAAAATAAATTATTATACTAATAAAGAAAGCCACAGGTTGTTCCATCTGTCATGCAGAACTGACTGTATTCACAGTAATGATGTAACTGAAATGATGTCATTGTCGAATATGACGCCATAATGAAGTAATATTTGTTTGTCTATTAATTGCAACTAACGTCATCACGACTCAACATCCGGCCATGACTGATGACAGTGAGACCGTAGCATATTTTATTTGAAATCACCGATTTTCTGAAGGCGAGATGAATCCAGGGACAGCAACCAGACGTACGTATGACGAGTTTTGGCAATTTTAGATGACGTTTTCTCCACGACTACACCGGGTGCCTTGCTAGGACTACCACGCAGCACCAACGAATGCGGAGTTCCAAGTGTCAGCAGAGTTCGCCAGCTGTGCCGTAGCAACGTTTGCCTGCTTAGCCGCGCCGTGACCCTAGCCCGCGCACCGTAGTTCTCCATGAGGGTATACGAAGCAGAGCCTTTCGACGCGTGTACGACAGGCCACTAGTGCGCGTGCGCGGAAACTGGAGAGGAGCAACAGGTGCGCTGCGCTTCGCATCAGGGCACATAGCAGCAGCACATAGAGAATGAGCATAAGAAGACGGAGAGAGCAGCAGAGAGGCTCGAGAGAAGCCGTGCGCCGCGCAGTTTGGTTGATTGATTTATAGGAAAGGAAAGGCGCGGTAACTGTCTCACTTGCTTTCTGTGGACACCGCAACCGCGCCGTAAGGGAAAGGAAAAAGGTGGGAGTGAAAGTGGAAAGAGAAAAAGAGAAGCCGTAGTGGAGAGCTACCGAGTAATTTCAACCACCTGGCGATCTTTAACGTGCGCTGCCATCGCACAGCACACGTTAAAGATCCAGTCAAAAAACTTGGCCTGCAGCCGAAAAGACAGGAGAGGAGATACTAGCTGGCGTGCGTAGCGGCGCTGTATCAAAAGCGGTTGGTTCGTCCGTGGCCGCCGCGATCGGCTCCAGCGGTGCGCCGCGCTCTACCTCGGGAGCTACGGTTCGTCGGCGCCGCCGTATATGGAGCCGGAAAAGCTTAAACAAGCCAGGCTTATGCTTTGGAAAGAAAACAGACGAAGGCGACCAGCCGAAGAGACCTAGCAAAGCAGCCGCACTGACCTAACACTAACAAAGTAGCCACATTAACCAAGTCATTATTAATTTAAACAGCGCGAACACTACGACAAAGGACACGATATAAGGAAGACACAGTACAAGCGCTGGCTGTAGCTTTCTTTTATCTTGTCCTTTGTCTTCGTGTGCGCGCTGTTTAAATTAATAATGAATGAGTACCAACTCGTCCAACAAAGTATCTTGGTAAAACATTAACCAAGGCTAAGCAAGCTATGAATTAGCTTTCGCTGCGTATACCCTGGCATAGCCGAGCTAAGCCTCAGTAATGAAAGCATCCCTGTAGACTGCGTTGGTTCCACCTGCCGCTAGGCCACCTCCTGTAGTTTCCAACGTTGCACCCCCGGCGGTAGCTGCGGTAGGAGCGGCAGTTAAGCCGCGGTTGGTAGCTACCGCCTCGCGAGCTGACGACGCGAGTTGACGGCGCGAGTTGGGGGCCCTGTTTTGCGCAGATGGGATGACGCCACACTGGCTGTAACGCTCCGTCACGGAGGGAGCGGGAGTTAGGGCGTAGTTGGTAGCTACCGCCTCGCAGGTTGACGGCGCGAGTTGGGTCCTCTGTTTTTGCGGCAGATGGGATGACGTCACTCCGGCTGTAGCGCTCTCTCACGAAGGAAGCGGGAGTTAGGCCACGTTTGGTAGCTACCGCCTCGCTAGTTGACGGCGCGAGTTGGGGCCCCTGTTTTTTTTACGCAGCTGTGCTTGGCGGCGCGCTAAAGGTCACGCTAAAGGTCAATGGTAGCTACCGCATTGCTACGCGAAGGGCTGAAAAGTGATAGTATTACTTTCGCAATAAAAACAACAAAACATTAAAGATCCCCAGGTGTCTGACCTTCTTCCGCATTCCTCCACAATGACACCTCACTCTCCACTTCCTTTTCAGTCTGTATTTCTTCGCTTACAACGTGGTTGACTTCTGGGCGGAGTTGTTGTGTGACAGATGGTGCGCCTTTCCTTTCATGTAAACCAGTAGTTGTTATCTTGTCCTCAGCAGTCGTTTTGTTTAAACGGCCGTGACCGAAACAAAAAGGCAGATCTACCATTTTGGAAAAAGTAGGCACTGCGATGTACGCGGATGCGCAATCAAGAGAATTTGGAAGGGTTGCGAGAAGCTGCTGCTGAACGCAGCAGAAAAGGAATAATAATAATAATTAGTTCACAAGAAAGGAAGGAGGCAGTATCGTCACACTTGCTGTTGTGGGCAGTTGAACCACGCCATAAGGGGAGGCAGGAAGGTGTGAGTGAAAACAGAAAGAGAGAAACATGAGCCGTAATGGAGGGCTACGAAGAAATGGCGACCACCTGAGCTCACGAAGGCCTCTTCCTTTCGCAAAACTAGTTTCTCTGGTTTGGGTTGTAGCGTTTAACGTCCCAAAGTGACTCGGGATATGGGAGGTGCCGTAGAGGAGGACTGGAAATTTCGACCATCTGGGGTTCTTAAATGTGTACATAAATATCACAGCGCACGGGCGCACACCATTTTGCCTCTATCGAAAGCATCAACCCGTGGTGACGTTCGCACCACTGTGCCCCGGAACAGTAGTCGGTCATCTCATCCATCGCACTACCGGAACGGGAAAGACAAGTGTTGCGTACATTAGAGCTATAAGAAAGAAGAGATTAAAATATTATGCGGGTTATGGAATGACCTTACATTGGTTTATTTAGAGGATTTCTTAATTTAAATGCGCTCTCTTTAGATGCGTAAGATTTTCTTAACCTAGTTTAGCTTTGCATTTTTTTGGGGAATATCTCCATTGAGTGTCGGTGCATCGTGGGGCTTGAAACGCTGCAGCCGATATACTGTGATGGGTTTCTTAATATTCTAGGTATTATTTTTTTTAGTGTATGGTCTGAAGCCACAGTTTAGGCCCGAATTGTTTTTCTAAGAAACAACTTTACCGATCTCGTGGCGTCCAGTAGAAAAAGCAGGGCATTCCCAAAGTAAATGAGATATGCCGCCGCAGGTTAGAGTCGTAGAGTGATCATTTTCTCCTTATACTGACGCCAGCGGGCCATAATACGTCAGTATAAGGAGAAAATGATCACTGTACGACTCTACCGTTCCCTTCTAGAAACTGATGCAAACACACAAATGATATTTGCCAAGTATGGCTCGCTTAGTGGCCTGGTTGGAGCAATGTGATTCGAGTGACGACCTAAACAATGAAGATTATGTCTACTCCCCTTCATCCCCATCCATGGCCATGAGCCTTCCCATTCAATAAAGGACATTCACTCAATCAATCAACTTTACCGAGGATGGATTGGTGTTGGCACTACGTTTAATGTTCTAGGTAATATTTATTTTCTATCGTTGATGCTTTGAAGCCACAATTAAGGCCGTATTGTCGTTCTATTACAGCATATTATGCAATCATCAGACCCATGCTTCTGGTGCCCAGCAGGCCTTTGAACTCATATGCAATTCTAGCACCAACACTGAAGAAATAAATGTCTTAGCCGTTGTGGCCGCTTCACTCATAGCCTGAGTCGCTTTTGGTACATTCAGCCCCACAAACCAAACCAACCGCCTTATTTCCTATGGAGGCGAAAAGCAAGGCGCCCTTGTGCTGTGCGATGTCAGTGCACGTTAAAAAACCTCAGGTGGTGGAAATTTTTGGAAGCCCTCCACTACGGCACCTCTCATAGCCAGAGTAAATTGGGGCATTAACCCTCACAAACCTAACCAAACCAAATGCATTAGTTTGTGTTTGAGGCAGTGGTAAGACTTTCTCGAACCATTTTCGCAACATCAACATCATCCGCCGGATTATACCAACTCTAAAGCAAAGGCCTTTGCCATACTGCTTAAACTGATCCTGTTTTGAGCAGCTGCAACCCACTCCTGGGAACCTAACCTCATCTGCCCATCTAACTTTCTGCCGACCCCTGTTACGCTTTCTTCCCTTGGAATCCAATTTGTTACCATTATCTACCATTGGTTATAATTGGTCGCACTAACCTATCATTTTCCATTCCATACTTCTCTGCGTTGTCCTCAGCTTACGTAGAACTCTTAGCGTTAGCCTCCACATGTCAGCCCCTCAGGTAACATGTAGCCATTCAATACTTTCCTCTCAAGCCATGCCGGTATACTGCTAGTCATGATCTGCAAGTACACTCAAAATGCATTTCATGCAAATTTTAATCTCCTGGTTAATTTTTCTTTCATGGCCCGGATCTTCGTAAGCGCGTGTACGGCCCGGGTAAGAAAATAAACACACAATAATCACAACTTCTCCATGGGCATATATCTGATCCGCGCCTTATGCAAATGTAGTGGAAGAAACGAAAAAGAGTTGCCACTGTGAAAGGCTCCAGGAAAGGTTTGTGGGCAGGGATGTCAACTTCTGTCACGTGAATCCTGTATGACATATCATATTTTTCATGTCATCCCAACTAACATGGATAACATGACATGTTATGTCCCTCCCTTGTGACACCATCACTTTTTGCGTCATGCTAATCAGGTGACATTTTGTTATAACATCAACCTCGTTTGGTGGCATCGTTTTTATGTGTAGTCTTAAATTAAGTGTTACTTTGTTATTTCGCTCCTCCGGGGTGTCATCCGTTTTCGCACGACATCCTGAATCATTCCGTGACGCTCTCATGGGACTCTGGTGATGCATGTTTTTAAGTCATGAGTTACGTGGCGCATCTTTTCGAAGTTGCTCACTGTGACGTCACAACTTTTCTGCAAACAAGCATTAATAACATGGCACTTCTTTTTTCATCTGGCTTTGGTGTGGCATTTATCAAGTCATTTTGAATCACGTGACAATTTCTCGACTTGTGACCCTGGTGTGATAACATCACGTTTACACTAGACATCCAGAATGTCTTTATGCTTAATTTTCGCGCAACAGTTGTGTTACATCATCTTTTTTTGTCATCGTGAATCACATAAGCATTCTTGTAATGCGACTCTTGTGTGACCTCATCACTTTTTCAAAGTCATTCCTAATCACGAGATACTTCCTTGCCTGCCAGAATCACGCGGCACATGTCATGATTTGTTCACGATAACATACAAGTAGTATTGAAGTTAGGTAAGGGTCATTCTTGCGAAACGTCCCAGCCCCAAAATCGACCACCGCCAATTCTTATGGCAAAAAAATTAAACTGGCCGTGTTGGGGACTGTGCGAAAGTCTTTTCATTGCAGTAGTTTTTGAAAAAAAAATGTTTGCTGATGTATGCTTATTGCAATTTTCCGGAAAGAAACAGTTTTGTTTAAAAATAACTTTGCTTTGGTTTGTGGAGTTTAATGTCCCAAAGCGGCTCAGGCCATGCGAGACGCTGTAGTGGAGGACCCCGGAAATTTAGACCACCTGGGGTTCTTTAACGTGCACTGACATCGCACAGCACACGGGCGCTTTGCTTTTCGCCTCCATCGAAAAGCGGCTACCGATGCCGGGATTCGATCCCGCATCCTTGGGAAGAGTAGCTGAGCTCTGTAACCGCAGTAGTTACGGAGCTCGGCGAACTCGGCGGAGCTCAAATAATGAGAATTATGAAGCAAGGTGCGATATAATATCTGTAAATATGTCATTCTTCTTTCATTTTAGTTGATGATTTGAAAAATATATTTTTTTTTGCACTTCCTCAAGCCACTGAAAATGCAAAACATATGGTGTGCAAGAAATTTTCAAGCCTCAATCTGAAAAAATTATGAGGCGAAAACATTTTTTTGGAGTTTAGCTTGCGGCTGTAGTTAATGCTGAAAATTATTTTAAAGTTCTTCTGATATAATTTGTACGTGGTAAAAAAATAGTTTTTAATGGTTTTTTTTCCAGACTTTGATAATGGTGAGTCTTTTTTGATAATTTGTGGTGGCATGTCTGCTGCCACCATCATTATTGGGCACTGAAAGGATTCTTCCCATAGTATTCTAATGCAGGCGTGCTGTCGTAGCCGAAGAAAGACACGCACACAGTCCCGAATGGAGGTGAAGTTTTGTTCACTTACGGAGCCCTAATTGTCTTGCGCAAAAACTGACATCAGCTATCACAATCTTCCCTTCTTATTGAAAACAAATGCCATTTAATTTTTACTCTGCTTCTTGCCCCCGGTCGCGACTCGCTTCTGCCTGCAGATCTGGTAGCTGCTCGGGCTCCCGAGGACGCCAAAAGACAGGGCGCCGCAACCTTTCCCGGTGCCAGTCGTTCCGCATCGGAGATTCGACAAGACTCAGCAAGCAGCCTTCCACCGGCCGAAAAACAGGTGAGGTGGGCATACACGGCCTCTCACAACATGCAGATTGCAACGCACACACAGCGCTGAGCTGCAGGCCCTACAGTCAGAAATAAACCGCCTTAAACAGCTGACACAGCAACAACAGGAATTTTCTACCCTTAAATCGCAAAACAAAACTCCCTCGGCAGTGGCCCCCAATGCATCCTCCCCCTCCTCCCCAAAGGATCAATCACTGAACGACTCTCCACCACCGAAATGTAAAGCAGGGATGACCCTTTGTACGACGCCTCCCGTCTCAGAAATAGCAACGCTAAAAACCGCGTTCGCAAAACTCGGGCAAGAAGCGCAACTTCAGATACAAAAAGTGTACCAGGAAACGCAGCAGCAAGTACAACTCGTACAGCACTTTCAAGAACTATAGTACAGCCGATTTCGAAGCAATTCCAGCTGCTAGGCTCGCGGCTAGTTGGCCTCGAAAACAAGGTCACTGCCCTCGAGTGAGGATCAGCACCCGCTCCCGTGATGGAGACTACTACGCACGCCAGCCTCAACCCCAGCGAAACCCTTCCTTAACCCCGCTAAATTACACGATGGCTCCGCGCCAAACATATAAGATCTGGCAGTGGAACTGCAGGGGATACCGCCGGAAACGGGGGAATCTCCAACAGTTCATTCAAGCATCATCTGCTCCTCCAGATATACTCGCCCTACAAGAGACGTATGGTGCCACAAGGAAGGAAACAAAAACTTTATTAGCCCTATATTATTTTGGCGGTTCTTGGGACGTCTTCAAAGATGCCTGCTTGTTGCATCCACAAGAGTCTTCTTCGTCGACCATGTCCACTTCTACACAATAGTCGGCTGCCCTCAGTCCATGGCTCCGCTGGCTAATGCCACCCGTTGAGCTCGCTGTGCCAGAACTCGCTGGTATTCGCAGCTATCGCTGGACAGTAGAGTTTCCCATTTCTCAGCACTCGAGTTTAGAATTTTGGGGACCACTTCTATGTTTTGACAGGCCCATGTGATGTGATATAGTGTGGGTTTTTCATCGCACCACTGGGTGCATTTTGTTTAGTATGTGTAGGTTTGGGTATGAAGCCGTCTGTAATTGCCTCCAAACGACAGCTTCCCCTCTGTTGATAAAACTGCAGTGGGGGATATCGCATGCTTCTGCCTCTATAGTTTTCTAGTATGGCCGAGTATGCCTTGGGTGCTGGCAAAAGTTCCGCGGACGCGTCGGATACTCGGAAAGTGGGGTATGCTCGAGCTATCCTGTCGGCCTCTTGGTTCCCTGCCACCCCCATGTGCCGCGGTACCTGAATATTTTGTGTCTGGTCTCGTTTTCATCGTGAGTTTCAATTCTGTCGCTCGCTTCGAGGAGTATACGGAGCGCGTGACAACCAATCCTACCATTCATGAAATTTCGACAGGCTGTTTGAGAGTCCGTGAGTATCGTTAGCGACCGCTCGGTTCTATAGCCCTCCGCCACCGCTATAGTAACGGCTACTTCATCGGCCTCTGCTACTGTGCAGTGTCGCATAGAGGCGGTGGTCACTTCGCGTAGAGACGAGTCGACCACCGTGGCCACTGCAATTGTGTTGTGTCCTCCTTTCGAGGACGCGTCTGCGTACGTGGTCGTGTCTTGAGGAGCGTATGTTTTTTGAATAAATTCAGCCCTTGCTTCTCTTCTACCTTGGTGGAGGTTAGTGTCCATGTTTCTCGGGATTGGAGCTACATTGAGGGACTTGCGAAGTTCGTCGAGGATCGTTTCCATTCTCGTAAGAGCCCTGTTCCAGTCGTTGTCTGCAGCAGCCTGATTTTTTGCGATTCACGCAGCGCCTCGCGTAGCTCTTCGAAGGTGTTTTGCAATCCAAGAACCATGAGTTTTTCAGTCGACGTGTTGCGCGGCAGTCGTAGCGCTGTCTTATACGCTTTGCGTAGCATAAATGTAGACCTGAAATTATTATGCAGACGTCTAAGGTCTCACACAAGTCTCAACTTACTGAGGAAGAAAAGCAGTTTGCAGTAGGTATCGAACAACACTGGAAGTGGCTGTGGATCCATATACTTAGGACAGTTAACCGCAGTGCGTGTGCATGTGCGTGCGTGCTTCTTCCTCGTGCGCATCATGATTGGAAAGTAACCGGGAGAATAAGATTAGGATGAAGCGCATTTCAAAGTAGACGCAGATCATGACTAGCACCTTTCCTGTACCGGTCAGAAGGAAAGTGCATAATAGTTGCATCTTACATGTACTGATCGATGGGGCGTAAACGTGGAGGGTAAAGAAAAGGGTGCTACGTAAACTGAGGACAACGCAGAGGGCCGTAGAAAGGAAAATGGTAGGAGTAACGTGAAAAGGCAGAAGAAGAAATGGGCTTGGACAGGACATGTGTAATAATAGGATAGCTAATGGTTCCTAACGGTAAGGAATTAGATTCTAAGGGAAGGAACGCGTACAAGGAGGCGGCAGAAAGTTATGTGACCGGATGATGGTATTTAGTTCGCACGGGCCAAGTGGATGTAGCTTGTACACGACTGGGTTATTTGGAGTAATATGGAAAGGCCTTCACCTTGCAGTGGGAATAAGCAGGATGATGATGGCATCGAAGAGAAAACAAGAGCATCGCTATTTGCCTCGATTGAAAATCTGCCACTGTGGCCGGGTTTGAATCACGCATCCTTGGGGACAGCAGTCAAGCGCCCTAACCACTGCGTCACTACGTGGGGAGAAAACAAAAATAAAACGGCATTGAGTATTTCAAAAGCTAGACAACTGTTTTTTTCGTACAGGTAAAGTTTAAGTTGTAAGTTTGTTAGAGAATGCAAACAAAGTTAAAAGCGTTTACAGCGAGAGGTGATATGGTTCGAGACAGCGGGTGGAATCTCCCATGGAAATAAATTTCAATAAGGAACTAAATAGAAAATACACAAAAGATTATTAAGAAATGCACAGTTTGAACAGATAGATATATAGTGTAATATATTATACCATAATATTTAAATACTAACAATATAATGCAGAGGAAGGTGTAATAGAAGGCTCACAAATGCCGGGATTCATAGGATCAATAACATAGAAATCACACATTAAGAAGGAAAAGATTTCAATTTACATTGAACAAATAAAGCCTGTTAGTTTGTTTGATATCTAAGTTAAAAGAATTCCAGAATTATATGGATTAAAAATGAAGGCATTGTTTCCCGTAGTTAGTCCTGATCTTAGGTAGTAAAATGTTATTAAGCAGCGAAAACGTGTGACGGTGTTGCTTACGATCGCGCCGGGAGATAATATGCTTAGCGGGAGCTGATGATGAAGAATTCTAAGATATAGGATACCAATACTCTAAAAATAAAGGGCTGAGATAAATAGAAAGTTCAAGTCTATAAGCAAAATACGTAAGGGTGATATTCGAGGCGTATAGGTTACGACGCGCATGACGTGCTTTTGTAGTTTCTTTAATAGCCAGAGATGAATATGATGGGCTTTACCCGAAGATGAGATACTGTAGTTAAGGTGCTGTGGAAGAATGCATAGTAAGGGGATAATATTTTGTGTATTGGGAAATAGATTCTGGGTTTTATTAGTGCGCGTAACCTATACGAAACTTTCTTGTACGTTTCAGCTACATGATGATGGAACTTTAACATATTGTCACTGATAACACCCAGAAACGAAACTCTATCATGAGACGAAATAGCAGCAGAATCTGGGTATAGTAGTGGTGTAATGGGCAATGGCTTCTGACGGTTACAAAAAATCTGAAAACAAGTTCTAGTGACGTTCATGGACAGGTGTCACGCTGGTGCCATAGGTAATGTGGCAATTGTGCTCAAAGAACTGGGGTCATTTGTAGGTTATGAACGAGCTCATTAAGGTCATGGTGCGATAATATAATATTAGAGTCATCTGCGGTTTGTGCTTTGTGTGGTCTAACATGCCAAAGCGACTCAGGCTATTAGAGACGTCGTAGTGGAAGGCTCCGGAAATTTCAAATACCTGAGGTTTTTTTAACGTGCAATGACATCGCACAGCACACGGGCACCTGGGTTTTGGTCTCGATCGAAAAGCGGCCGCCGCGACCGCGATTCGATCCCGCATACTTGGGCACAGAAGTCGATCGCCCTTACCACTGCACCAAAGCGGCGGGATAGAGCTATCTACGTATAATATAATATTGCAATGTTTTAAACAGGGTTGTAAATCATTAGTGGAGAGTAAAAACAATACAGAACTTAAATCATTAGTGGAGAGTAAAAACAATACAGAACTTAGGACATAATCTTGTGGAACACCCTAGTTAAATTAAGGTATGTTAGATGTGTGGTCATTAATACAGACTATGTTCTCTCGGTGACAAAGCTTTTAGAGAATTAGGGGAGGTCCAGTGATACAGTATGGCTCTAGTTTGTAGAACAAGATGGAGTGATCGACGGAATCAAATGCTTTTCTAAAACTCATGAATACTGCTTCTGAGAAAATTCCTTTAACAATAGCCTGCATAGCATAATCTAAATTCCAATGGCAGATCGCGAGCGCTTGGCCGGAGTACGAACGGAGCTCCTCGCTCGCGATGAGTTCACTTTCTCGATATTTGCCATTGGAACGTGTTCGCTCCCGCGGGAGCACACACTTGAACACGCTCCAAGGAGCGCCACGCGACAGGAGCGATGGCGTACCATCCAAACGCGCAATACTGCGCGTTCACTCCAGAAGTAATCCGACACTTGAACGCGTACCAAGGAACGCCAAACGACAGGAGCGTTGGCGTAGCAGCCGGTTGTGAGGTGAAACGGAAGTGGGTAGAACGGTAGTTGCCTGCCAAGAAGTGCAAAGATCAGGCGACACTGCTGCTGAATTATCATTTGGAGTAAAATCTTTCCTCGATATAGCTTTCAACCATGTTTGCCGGAGAGTTTCATCTGCAGGGAACTCGTGGAAACTTAAACCAAGCTTTTATTTTTATGCGAAGCATAATAACGTAGGTTTCGGGCCTTCGCGCGACGCCTGGCGGTGGCCACCATTGACAATGAAGTGGGGTCACGTGACAAGACGTCACGTGATGACGTCACGCTGACTGCAGATGGGGCCTCATATCGCGCCCTTCGGTCGCCTCCCGGCGGTGGCCACCATTGACCTTGAAGTGAGATCACATGATGTGACGTCACATGATGACGTCACACCGGCTGCAGATGGAGCCTCATATCGCGCCGTCGGACGTCGCCCGGCGGAGGCCTCCACGCTTCGGTTCGCGCCGTCGCGCGCGACGCAGCGGCGGCGCCACCATCGCTGCATCACGTGATATGGGACGTCACGCCAGGGATGAAGCGGCGCGCGCCCGCCGTCGCGTCAGTCTCTGTGCCCGCAACCGCGCCAGCGTCTTTGCGTCGGGCGTGTATGCGGTCAAGATGCCTACGACAATTAACCTTAAACCACGTCTCCGTTACTTAGCCCCATCCACACTGAGGCAGCTGCTTAACATGCTTCGCATCCACTGGGCTTAACCTTGATAAGCCTCCAATTTTTTTGCTGGACTTGCAGCATGACACGCAGCAGCATCTTCCTGAAAATACAGAAAATTAATCATGAGATCCAAGTCCCTGATTGTCAAATTATTTATCTTTTTCTGAAATCGAAGTGGTTTTAACAACGCGATAATACATATCACACGTAGCAGAGAGCCTTCAGCAGCAAGATATCAGGACTGGGAAGCCGACTCCAAATATCACTCGAATTCGCTTCAAGGTACGCAGTGTAAAAAAGTGCCATGCGTGAAAGGACTCCGGGTTTATAATATGTCCGGTATGAGGCTAGAGAAAGCGTACCTCAAAATTACGGCCGCTGTCATGACTGAATTCTTTAAACACAACGCTCAAACCGAGAAGGCGGCTAGGAACCACGTTGAAAGGAAAGCTCGGAAACAGCATTATGCCTGTTTTTTTTTTTTAATGGAAAAATAGAGATAAAAACTACGAAAAGCGTCGTAGGGACAGCACCGGCAGCACACTCATCGGAATAGATATTTCATTACGCATGCAATGCACCACATCGTGATCAAGTCATGCATCCCCGCAGCCTCCACTGCGCCTAGATTGTATTACATTCTACAAAAACAACGTACACTCCCAGGTAGCACAGATTGTGGGGCCCCAGTAGGTCCGATGTAGGCAAGTGGGACTGAGGCAACCATCATAAAACCTGCATAGGTCCCCGATGGGGCAAAAGTGGGCAAGCCCCATTTGGGCTTGCCCATGCTCCTCCTGCATGGGTCCCATAGCAGCGTTTCTTGGGCTAATGCAGAGCACATTCCTGCATCCATGCCACTAGGGTCCCTTGCCAGATATTTGAGGGCAATCCAACCTAAATGTGGGCTTTTTATGGGAAAGCCCTCATAGTTCCCAAATTAGGCCGCCCCCACTAAATCTTTGTGGGACCAACATCGGCCGTAGTGGGGCAAGAAACCAGACATGCCCACATGCTGCCCCAATAGGCCCCTTGTAAGTTACTTGAGGGCCGGTGAAATATGAATAAGGGCTCAATTTGGGCAAGCCCTCGTGAAGTCCAAATGAGGCAGCCGTAGCTAAACTGCTTTAGGTCCCACATAGGCTGTAATGGGGCTGGAAGGCGGGCGATCCCGCATGGTACTAAAATCGGTACTTTGTGGGGACTTTGAAGGCCAGTGCAACAGCAGGTGGGCTCTAGGTTCAAAAACAACATCCAGCCCAATTAGGGCTGCCCACATAAAATTGTTTTATATCCCACATGGACCGTAATGGGGCTGGAAGGCGGAAGGGCCCGCATGATACCAAAATTGGTCCCTTGTGGGGAATTTGAAGGCACGTGCAACAGCAACTGGGCTTTAGGTTCAAAACCAACACCCAGCCCAATTGGGGCTGCCCACACAAAACCGCTGTAGGTCCCACATCGGCCGTAATGGGGCTAGAAGGCGTGCGTGCAATTGCGTAATCATTGTTTCCAACCTCTATTTGCATTAGATGTTGCCCTAAATTACTATTATAGATGATTTGTATTACAGTTTTTGCCATGTTTAGCCGATTAGAAATTTACAAGGCTTTATTTTTCGCGTTCATGCAAATTGCGCTACAAATACTAAAACAAAGTGATTGCTAACTGTTGCCTCTTATGTGGTTGCTTTGGACAGCCTGCAACTCCCAGCACAATATTAGTGTTCAGAACACACATCTCCATAGCCTGAAAAAAGATGTACATGAAGTCAGTTTGGCTAGATGAATGTTAGGAATTGTAAAATTTGATATTGTGGCTGTTTAGAAAGTGCAGACATGTATAAAATAATTACCTAATTATGTGCATAAATATTGATTGGGAAAACTTGGACTAGGGCTTTCCATGAATTTCCTGCGTCGGACCCCTATGAGAATAATGTGGGCAAGCCCAAGTGCGGCTAGCGCTATAGAACCCACATTGGTCCTATGTCATTATCTGAGGGGCTAACTGAAATTTAAAAAAAAAATGTTCCTCCAAAGTGGCTGCCCAAATCGGTCCGAAGTAAGACCATTGCGGGGAGGTGGCGGGATGTGCCCTTTTAACAATGCCAGAAAAATTTGGGACGACTGCATCGGCCCCTAGTGAGGCCCATTGGGGCTTTGTCGACAGCCCTCTTAGGGCCTACGTCGGCCCCTCTTGCAGCACCCACATTGAGCCCACCGGGGCTGTCCTGCATTGCCTACACCGGGCCCACCGGGGCCCACCCTTCATAGCCCACTTTGTGCTACCTGGGCTGTGTAAACCTAATTTTAAGATATAGAGCGACGTACCTTGATTTCCTTGTGGTTTCCTCTAGTTGTACCCCTCATATTACAGCGAAGCTGTCTCCCGACGCACAAGTGCACCCTTCGAAGTATGCACTTCTCGAACCATGTGCCATGCCGCGACGCCGTCGACGGGAGTGGGAGGAGAGCGCCTTCTGCGGCGCGCGAGGGAACTTCTCCGTCTACTTTTTCAATGGGGTGCGAGCCGAATAGGACGGCTGTAGCAAGCCACGCCGTGCGCGCGCCGATCGAGGCGGCCGTGCTAGCATCATGGCCTCCGAGTTACGGAGGCCATGCTTGCAGACGACTCGCAGAAAACTTCAGCGAATTTTAATGGTCTTGAAGGTGTTCGAAACCAACAAAACATCAAAACAGGCTACGAATGGAAATTCCCGCCTGCATATGTTTAGCATGCTCGTAACACATGCATTGGTATAGGGCGTAACGCTAGCGCCACCACACAGTCGTCACTCAGTCGCGGCATACAGCATACAGGAACCTGGGCTCCGACCGTCGATCGTAGTGAAGCTTTTCGCTTCAAAAGCAGTAGTGCTGTTTTTTTTTGAGGTTTATTGGCCGAAACTGACTCAGACTATGACCGCCATATTCACAAACACGCTTTCATTCGAGCTTCTACTTCAGGCGGCCCTCGAGGCCTGTTTTTTTGTTTCAGAAAGCAACCTCAACTCCACCCGAGTCGCTCCTCCAGCGGCGGAGAAAACTTGAGTTTTCTCGAGAATCTCAAGTCGGCGACGACGCCGCTACCATGGCCGCCCGCTCCTTGACCGCCACTCCACTTGCAAACATGGCGGACGTCACATGCTCACTCGCTGTGTGGACTTCGCTCTTCCGATATATCAAACTTTTCACGAAAGCGGTACGACGTGGATGCAACAAAACGTTCTCTAAAGCATCGGCTGAGAGTGACAGAAACCCTGACTTCTGGCACTGTATCTTTTTACGAATGCCGGCATGGCTTGCCTCCGGCCGTCCTTGCCGCTCATCTGTGCTCATCTGTGCTCTACCCTGCGCATCAATGGCTAGCCCGTCGCCCGAGGGTACTATACTCGGGGACACTTTTTCTTGGCAATGGGCGCAAAGGTATGGAGGCGGGGCCTTTAAACGTGTTGTTCCACCACGTATTCCGACCGCGCGCCTTTCGGCCTGCATAGACGTTGCAGATAATTTCTCTCGTTTGCTTCGTCAGCCAGCGTCTCTTGAACTTAACTCGAATCTTGTCTGGTGAAAACGCTTCAAGTCGTTGCGGAGTGAACGAACCAGAACCGGAACGACCCGAACAGGCGGCAGTCGCCATCTTGTCTGCAAAGTCAGGGCATCTCTAAAACCCGCGACAGACATCACAGAAGAAAACCTGGTGGAACCAAGACAAGTGTTTTAGGCATAACAGCTTCATTTCGAAAAATCAGTTCTGTTATAAAAAATATACCGTAAATAACTAGCGCTATGATTTCAATTTGGGTTTGAAGAAATACCCATGGAACTAGGAGCTATATTCAGCTGCGTAGGAAGATGGTACGTTTTGGCTCCGTAGCTTTGGCTCAATTGCCAAGAAAACGTGTCCCCGAGTATAGTACGCCTTCGGACATGCGGCGCTGTTGAGGGAGGTGCGCTCGTCCTACGGAGGGATATTCGCGGCTGACGAAGAGCATGGCTTTTCAAGCACGTTTTCAATTAGGGCTTCCAACTTGTTTGGAAACCTGACGTAGCATTTTCTTCTGAAGAGTCAAATTCAGTGTGCATGAACTGCAACGCACTGCGAAGCATCACGCATGTTTTCACCGCTCGCCCCCGAGCCCTATGCAGGCCAGGGCCATGCTCGTAGGAGTTTGCAGCTTTTAATTTTTTTCCTACAAAATATTTTGATGTTTTTCAAATCCCGGCAATAAAAAAAAGTCTGATAAAGCCTGCTATTAAAGCAAAGTATGTCAAAGCATGGCAATAACAAAAAGCAAAGCGACAAAATGAGGATCGTAGATCTCACAAGCGAAAATAAACCGAAATATTCACACCATTTTTCGAAGCCTTCGTTGTGTTCTGCGTAAGCTCTACGTCACGAGCAGCGACTGTTTCCAGATGCGAAAGCATTTTCGGTCATTATTCCCAGCCGACTTTTTCATCCAGCCCAAAAAATAAGTTCCACTATGCTGTTAACGTCGAGGTCGCTTGCGAATGTTGTTTAGAATTGGCCATGTTACACAGTTAAGCGCGCGGTGTTTGGGCCAAACATTCACCCTAATCTCGTCCCCATAGGCCACTTACACTACTTCGAGAGAAGGAGGTATTCTCGGGAAGAACTTATCGAAGGAAACGACAAGGGGCGTTCATGAATCCGAATCGGCCGTAGAGTGGAGTAGCGGCTGTGATCTGCACTCCACGGAGAGAAGGTTGAGCGTCGATTCGAGGCGCGTTTGTGAATACGGCCGTGTGAGATGCGTACTGGAGGAATGCTTAAAATGCAACCTCTTGGGGTTCTTCAATGTGCACTGCCATCGCACAGCACCTAGAAGCACTCCGTGTTGTCTCCATAGAAACGTATCCGCTGGTGGTCGAGTTCGAACCTTGGTACTCCGGCACTGTAGTCGGGCATCTACACCACTATAGTTGAGCGTCAAGTTTTGCGCACTTCCGATCTGTAAGGAGGAGGAGAATAAAATTTCATGCGGATGGAGGAATGACGAGAAATTTATTTAATTGGAACATTTCTCAATTTTAAGGGGCTCTATTTATCTGCGCAAGGCTTTTATAACCCAGATTAGATTTGCACTTTTTCAGGAATGTCATCATGGCGTGTTGATGGCTCGAGTGGCATAAACTGTTGTACAACGATGATTATTTGAAAACATCGGCCTGAAACTGTCTTTGTAGCTGAGCCACCTCCACTCTATCATGCCGATAGAAGAGAAAATAGAGAATTAAAGAAGAGGGATTGGCGAGAAATGGCCTAAACAGATCAAAATATGGTTCCAGGTTAGCCCCCGCCACAAGTGGCAAAGACCCCCCGGTTGATTTGATTCCTCGACATGTATGCTATGAGCAGCGTCTCCTGTTAGCCGCGTACGTTTCCAGTATTGGTCTTTCGTCGTCGCACATGTCAAAATATGGTTCCAGGTTAGCCCCCGCCACAAGTGGCAAAGACCCCCCCGTTGATTTGATTCCTCGACATGTATGCCATGAGCAGTGTCTCCTGTTAGCCGCGTACGTTTCCAGTATTGGTCTTTCGTCGTCGCGCATGTCAATGTATAATGTCTAATAAGACCTTTTAAACACTGCTTTGAATGTTTTGGTACCGTTTAACCTTTTTAAGGCGAAGGCCTTTCTAGGATCATGAAACGAAATCCAGTGCGCAAGATTTGCTCGCGAGATCAGTCATATTCCGCGAGGTGCGTTCTTGTCTATCGTTACTGCCATTATGCTCCCACACTTTAGGCCTCTCAGAGAATGCCGCGCGACAGGAGCAAAAGTGCACCGTCCAAAATCAAACTTGCCGGAGAAAGTGCCAAATATACTCCGCCTTTCTTTTGCTGTAAACCAATTATTTATAAATAAATGTAGCCCTGCAACGAACGCCTGAAAGAGGCCTCCGATGAGGCAAATGACAGGAGGGGAAGGTTAGAAATTCGCCATTACTATCTTAAGAAACTCCTAAGAGACCCTCTAATTTTGTTTTGTTGATCTGAAGCCAGAATTTCAGTCCGTATTTCGGTGTTTGACGCTTCTTTATTGTTGTAGGTAATATATTGTCAAGTCTCGGTAGAACACCAAGGAGAACCTAGCGATAGATGGTTTGAATGGTCGACCAGAACAAGTCTTGCGTTCAAGCTTCTTTCACTTCCAGGCTCGCGCTTGTCGTCTCAGATGTCATCTTTTGGGTCGTCTTCTATACGCGTCATTTGCCCCCCTCCTCAGGAAGCATCGTCTCGATGAGGTCAGTCCGAGTTGTACGGCTTCATACGCACAACGTGGACGACGTCTGCTTGTTGCTGGCGTCGCTTTGATGTCGACACCTTGTCCGGCACCACCTCATAAGTGACGTCGGTTAAACGTCGCTGAACAACATAGGGCCCGAAGTATCGCCGCAATAGTTTTTCGGAGAGTCCACGGCGGCGAATAGGAGTCCAGACCCATACTTTGTCGCCAGGTTCGTACATGACATGTCGGTGTCTCTGATTGTAGCGTCGTGCATCATGCTCTTGCTGATTTTTGATCCGCCCACGCGCTAGTTGTCGAGCTTCCTCTGCACGTTGAGCGAATTCTTCGGCGTCCTGATTGAGATCATCGGTGTCAGCATTCGGGAGCAACATTGCATCCAGCATAGTTGTTACTGGTCGCCCGTGAAGGAGGCTGAATGGTGTCATACGAGTGGTGTCTTGGCGTGCCGTATTGTAGGCGAACGTGACGTAGGGAAGAATTTCGTCCCAATTCTTGTGGTTAACGTCGACGTACATGCAAAGCATGTCTGCGATGGTCTTATTGAGACGTTCCGTCAACCCATTGGTTTGGGGGTGATAGGCTGTAGTTTTACGATGACTGGTGCCACTGAGGCGGAGAATGGTCTCCAAAAGTTCGGCCGTAAATGCAGTTCCTCGGTCTATTATAATGAGTGCCGGAGCGCCATGTCTCAGAACAATGTTCTCAACGAAGAACCGAGCTGCTTCAGCGGCGGTACTCCTTGGCAGAGCCTTGGTATCCGCGTAGCGGGTTAGATAATCGGTGGCGACAATTATCCATTTATTCCCGGCTGTGGACGTCGGAAATGGTCCCAGGAGGTCCATACCGATTTGTTTAAAAGGTGTCGTTGGCACTTGAAGAGGGTGGAGTAGGCCAGCTGGTTTTACAGGGGGTGATTTACGGCCCTGGCAGTCTATGCACGTACGTACATAGTGTTTCACTGTCGCCGGCAGTTTTGGCCAGTAGTATCCATGCTGTACTCTAGCCAAAGTGCGGGTGTAGCCTAGGTGACCGGCGGTTGGCTCGTCGTGACAGGCTTGCAAAACTTCACTGCGTAGAGCTGATGGGACGACGAGTAAATGACTGTTTCCCCCTGGGCGGAAGTTCTTGTAAAGTACGTTGTTGCGAATAAAGAACGAAGGCATTACTCGGGCGAAAATCTTAGGCACAACCGTAGTTCGCTTTTCCAAGAAATCAATAAGAGGGAGCAATTGCTGGTCTTCTCGCTGCTTTTGGGAAAGCGTTGCGTCATCTATGACACCTAAAAACGCAGTGCCTTCATCTGTCATAGCGGAAGGTTCGACCGGCGCTCGGGAAAGGCAATCAGCATCCGTGTGCTTCCTTCCAGATTTGTAAATAATCGTCATGTCAAATTCTTGTAATCGAAGACTCCAACGCGCGAGTCTCCCTGAAGGGTCCTTTAGGTTCGTCAGCCAACAGAGAGAGTGATGGTCGCTGACGACTTCAAAGGGGCGAGCGTACAAATAAGGGCGGAACTTCATAACCGCCCATACCACTGCAAGGCATTCTTTTTCGGTTGTCGAGTAGTTCGCTTCCGCTTTAGATAGTGTCCTGCTGGCGTAAGCAATTACTTTTTCCACACCATCCTGGCGCTGCACCAGCACAGCACCTAAGCCCACGTTGCTGGCATCCGTATGAAGCAGTGTAGGGGCGTCGTCATCAAAGTGTGCCAGAACAGGTGGTGTCTGTAAACGCCTCCGCAGCTCATTAAAAGCTTGTTGCTGTTCTTCACCCCAGCTAAAGACAGCGTTGTCACGCGTCAAAGAAGTTAATGGCCAGGCAATTCGTGAGAAGCCAGCAATAAACCGACGGTAATAGGCGCAAAGACCCGGGAAGCGCCGCAATGTCTTTTTGTCCGTAGGTGTTGGGAACTTGGCGACTGCGGAGAGCTTTTCAGGATCAGGCCGGACACCTTCTTGGCTAACGACGTGGCCTAAGAACTGCAGCTCCTCGTAACCGAAGTGACACTTCTCGGGTTTTAGGGTGAGGCCTGCAGATCGTATGGCCTGAAACACAGCTAGCAAACGGCGTAGATGCTCTTCAAATGTGGCCGAAAACACAATCACGTCGTCAAGATACACCAGGCATGTTTGCCACTTAAGTCCCGAGAGCACAGTGTCCATGAGCCTCTGAAATGTTGCTGGTGCCGAGCACAAACCGAACGGAAGCACCTTGAACTCATACAATCCGTCGGGAGTGACGAATGCTGTCTTCTCCCGATCCCTTTCTTCTACTTCTGTCTGCCAATATCCACTTTTCAAGTCCATTGATGAGAAGTAACGTGCATTTCGTAGGCGATCAAGGGAATCGTTGATGCGAGGAAGAGGGTACACGTCTTTTTTAGTCACTTGGTTGAGCTTGCGGTAGTCTATGCAAAATCGTAAGCTGCCGTCCTTCTTTTTAACAAGCACCACGGGGGAAGCCCAGGGGCTCTGTGACGGCTGCATAACGTCGTCTCTAAGCATTTCGGCCACCTGGCGCTGAATGGCTTCACGTTCTTTCGGAGCCACACGGTAAGGATTTTGTCGAATCGGGCGAATCGAGTCATCCGTAATGATTCGATGTTTTGTCAAGGGCGTTTGGCCGACCCGTGATTCGGAAGCAAAGCAGTCTCGAAATTGATCAATGAGATCCAAAAGGCGGCCCCGTTCTGAAGAAGACAAATTTGGACTCACATCGACGATGGTTACGGGCGTCTTGCACATTGACCCTTCCTGTTGCAGTGAGAGGCAGTGCTGCGCATTTAGGATGCTGTCGAAAAAGGCCACAGTTGTGCCTTTCGGAATTTGCTGACGCTCGTCGCTGAAGTTTGTCAACACCACTTAGGTCTGTCCATCGGTCGAGTTGACTAGCCCCCGAGCTGTAGAAACACCTCGGCTTAGTACCAGGGTGACTGCCCTTTCGGCGATTCCATCGCCGGTATGCGCCACGTCGCACTTCACTTGAACAAGAGAGCATGATCGCGGAGGTAATGTCACCGTCTCCTTGGCGACGTGTAAGGGCATCAGTGGTACTTCCGCATAACCAAGGTCTCCATGATTCTTGGTGAAGACAACGACGCTATCTCGAATGCTGATTACAGCCCCATGAAGGCGCAGAAAGTCCATGCCCAAGATGAGGTCTTTGCAACAGTCAGGGAGAATAACGAAACTGCCAACAAACACCGCATTTCCTATTCCTATCCGGGCAGTGCACTTCCCTGTCGGTGCCAGTAGCTGACCCCCAGCACTTCTAATTACTGGCCCAGTCCATTCGGTTCTTACTTTACGCAGCGTATCAGCCAGTTTCTGGCTAATAATTGAAAAATCCGCTCCAGTATCCACTAGAGCATGTACCTCCAGCCCGTCAATAGAAACGGCGAGGTCAGCACTAACAATCTCATCCAGGTTGCTCGTCTTTTTCGGCATTTGCGGCGGAAGTGCAGCAAGGTCGGCGCTGTCAGCTTCGTCGTCGGGGCTGCTCATCTGGTGCGGCATTTTCGGCGGTAATGTAGGCGGCATTTTCGGCGGTAGTGCGGCGATGTCAATGTTAATGTTAACAGCGGCGTCAGAAGCACATGTTGTCGGCGGTTGCGGCGGTGGTGAGGGGTTTGGCACTTTTCGACTGGTTGCAACCTCCCCTCGCGAGGTTGCGGCTGTTAGTTTCCCCGGTGAGGGCTCGGAGACCGCTGTCCGCTAACGTCAGCAATGCTACGGCGCATCGGCGAAGGATAACGCTGTGGTGATGGGGAGGAGCGGCGGCGGAAGCCCCGGGATTTGTTTTCCCTGCTGACCGGAGGGTCGTCCTCGACTTGAGCAGTGTCGGCACTGAAGTGTTGGCGAGCAGAAGCAGACGGAAAGGCTTGCCCTTCTTCGCGGTAGCGGCAATACCGATACACGTGGCCAGGCTGTCCGCAGTAGAAACAGAGTGGCCGGCTATCATAACTGCGCCACCTGTCAGTTCGGCGTGGTTGAAAGCGCCTGGAAGGCGCCCACTGAGCTCCATGGAAGAGTCGCGTCTCCTGACGGCTTGATGAGCTCGGTGGGGCGTGGTCTGGAGGCGGGCGACGAAGGACTGCGGCATAGCTCTCATGTTGCGGCTCGTGGTAAGGTGCAGGAACGTCGGCCGTGAAGCTGACCGGTTGTGGAGCGTGGTATGGCTGGTCTCACCCCGTGGTCGACGGGGTGAGACTGGTTACATGGTGCAGACGGTGATAAGGCATACCGAATTTCATTCCTGACGGTTTCCACGAGGGCCTGTGATGACTGAGCTTTCGTAGCCGTGATTCGCTGGAGCTCCTCAAGAACAATTTCCCTAATGAGGTCTCGAAGAGCGGTCCTATCGGTTGCATTCAGCGCCGCCGCAGTCGTCGAAGCACAGTTAACGGGTCGGTTGTACTGGCGGCACCGGTCTTGTAGGGCTCGCTCTATAGCAGTAGCGTCCTTAACGAACTCTCTCACCGTTTTAGGTGGGTTGCGTACCAAGCCGGCAAACACTTGTTCTTTGACACCATGCATGAGATGCCGTAGCTTCCTTGGCTCACTCATATCAGGGTCGGCACGGCGAAAAAGACGAGCCATGTCTTCCGCAAACATAGCCACGCTCTCATTTGGCTTCTGGATGCGCACTTCAAGCAGGCGCAGCGCATTGTCCCGTCGGTCAGTTCTCGCGAAAGTGTCGACCAGCTGGCAGCGGAAGTCGTCCCATGTGGATAAGCTGGCCTCGTGGTTTTCAAACCACGTCCTAGCATTATCCTGAAGGGCAAAATAAACATTACAAAGCTTCTGGTCTGCGCTCCACTGGTTTATCTTGGCCACTCGCTCAAACTGGTCGAGCCAGTCCTCCACATCTTCAAAAGCTTCCCCGCGAAAGCACTCTGGCACCTTGGTGTTCTGTAGAGTCACCGGCGTAGGGTTGGTATGTGCCATGGCTTGGGAGGTCTGAGGAACTTGGGCGTTTGAGGAGTCGTTCGGCAAATGGCTGTACTCCGGCGCTAGGCCTAGAAGGCGGCGGCTAGCACGATGGACAGGCGTGTCGATGTTTGGGATCCGCTGTGGACTGCCGGAAGGAGTCCTATGCATACCCCAGCGCGCTCCACCAGTGTCAAGTCTCGGTAGAACACCAAGGAGAACCTAGCGATAGATGGTTTGAATGGTCGACCAGAACAAGTCTTGCGTTCAAGCTTCTTTCACTTCCAGGCTCGCGCTTGTCGTCTCAGATGTCATCTTTTGCGTCGTCTTCTATACGCGTCAATATAATACTTATTGTCGATGGTCTAACGCCACAATTTAGGCCGCATACTCGTTTAATTAAAAATAGTATGCAATCATCAGAACCCTGTTTCTGGCGCCCAGTAACGCTTTTAAACATATACTATACAATTCTAGCACTAACACTGACCAAATGCTTTAGCCGTTATTGTTGCTTCTCTCGTAGCCTGAGTCGCTTTGAGACATTAAACCCTGCTAATGAAATTCAACAAGGTTGATGACTGGGCACGTTGGTATGGGTTCATACTTAACCAGCCAAAAGACGAAACACAGCAAAGAGGAGGACAGGACAAGGCTGGACTATCATAAACATTCAGTTGATAGTCCAGCCTTGTCCTGTCCTCCTCTTTGCTGTGTTTCGTCTTTTGGCTGGTTAAGTATGAACCGGCTAATGAAACCATACCAACTGCCTTAGTTTCTGTGGTGGAAAAGCAAGGTGTCCTAGTGCTGTGCGAATATCGGTGCCTGTTAAAAAATATTTACCAACGATGATATTACTTCCTAATGCGAAATCTCCTTGCAGCTCATATAATAATTGGTTCACAGGAAGGGAAAGGCGCAGTATCTGTCACACTTGCTCTGTGGACAACTGAACCGCGCTGTAAGGGAAAGAATGAAGGTGGGAGTGAAAGTGGAAAGAGAGAAATGGGAACCATAGTAGAGGGCTATGGAGTGATTTCGACCACCTGGGGATCTTTAACGTGCACTGACATCGCACAGCACACGGACGCCACTTCGTTTCGGCTTCATCGAAACGCAGCCGCCGTGGTCGGGTTCGAACCAGGGAACTCCGGCAGCTTCATATTTTCGATAGATAGAGGCGAAGATATCGAGCAACACATGTATGTACCCCCATGGACAAAAGTGGTATACTCCACGCGCTTCGAGAAATATGCTCGCCAGGTTTTTCTGACCGAGAAGTTATTTCTGAGATATGCATAACGTACCCTCCTTGATGTACTTTCCATCTTATCCAATAAATTTTGTGTGGCATATTTTTTTATACTGAAAAAATGCAATCGTTGCGGTTCGCGTGGAGTATACCACTTTTGTCTGCGATTAGTGACAACTTTTTGTACCCCGCAGGTGTGGCGCAGTGGTAACGGCGCTCGAATGCTCAAGGAATTGGGATTGAATCCGGGCATCGGCGGCCGATTTTCAATAGCGGCGAAAAGCAAGGCGCCCGTGAGCTGTGCAATGTCAGTGAACGTTAAAAAAAAACCAGGTGGTCAAAATTTCTGGAGCCCTCCACAATGGGGTCTCACATATTCTGAGTCGCTTTGGGACGTTAAACCCCACAAACCAAACCTGTTTTAATTTTTCACACATATTCTTTCAAGAAGCACTCCACTAACACTTCCTGACTGTCATTGTTTTGTTGCGACAGAAGGAATAAGGAAAAGAAAATGCACGGGCCTGCTAGTGGCTCTGTAGCTGAGCCTCTGTCGCTGCTTATAATTGGTTCACAGGAAGGGAAAGGCGCAGTAACTGTCACGCTTGCTCTGTGGACACTCGAACCGCGCCGTAAGGGAAGGTAGGAGGGTGGGAATGAAAGTGGAAAGAGAGAAAGAGGAGCCGTAGTGGAGGGCTACGCCGTAATTTCGACCACCTGGGGATCTTTAACGTGCGCTGACATCGCACAGCACACGGACGCCACTTCGTTTCGCCTTCATCGAAACGCAGCCGCCGCGGTCGGGTTCGAACCCGGGAACTCCGGCACAGTAGTCGGGCGTCTTACCACTGCACCACCCCGGCGGGGCCTCGTGCGAACAGAAGAGAAAATAGAGAAGAAAGAAAAGAGAGAAAGAGAGAGAAAAATAGGCGCGTCAAAACAGTCGTAATCCACCACCGAAACGGTAGCGGGTGCATTGGAGGCCCCCAAAAGGTAAAAAAAATTGGAGGACGCTTAAGCTTCGCCTTCAAGAGTGGAACGCGATAGCGCTATTGCACATCGTTCGCACAGCCCAGCGCTACCGGCACTGGTAGACGGCGCCGCTTCCATCACACGCGTCTCAAGAGCGAGCGCGCAAGGCCCTGCAATACAACACCCGTCTACCTGCCAAGGAGTGTAAGACAATGCTCTACGGCGCAGCAATCACTGATGAGGCGCCCCGCGTCGGACTTTGCACTCACGAATCACGCGGTGAGCGCCGAGCAACGCAGCGTTCGGCGCGGCAACGAAACATGCGCCTGAGCAAGCGGAACGAACCAAATAACTCGGTGTCTCGGAGGGAGAAAGCCGGGCAGCGACGCGCCATGAAGGCGGACGCGATCATGGGGCTGACGCCTTGATGGAATCATCCTTTATCTCGCTTAGGAGCACCACGCAGAAGCATGATTCCTCGGAAGCAGCTCGGCACACATCGCAGGGGACGCTTTCGCAGCAGAAGCGCTACGGCGCAGCGGTCACGTCAGAGGCGTCCGGCATCAGACACTGCACGTAGCAATCGCGCTGTGAGCGGAAAGAGGAGCCGCGTCGCCTAAACACCACTGTTCGAGTGACGCACGCTGGATGTTGGAAGGGGAGAGAGCGAGAAAACTTATTCAACGCAAGAGTATTAGGGCATCCTCGCACCGGTACTCGCGCGGCCCGAAGGGTAAAAGCGGGTGAGCGAAGATAGTGATCTAAAGAAAGGAAAGACGCTTGATTCTACAACCCGTGAGGGTGCACGGCGAAACGTCAGGGGCGAGTGGCGTGCCACGTGTCGGGGCAGCGCCGCACATTGCGAGGAGGGGTTCTTCTGTGTTTGCCGCAAGATGGCTCTGCATGTGCGCAGAGCGCAGAAGAAATGTAGCGGAAACGTACTTCGCTACTCGTGTAACTGCGACTTCTGTAAGTAACATAGTCATAATTAACGATATACACCGCGGTATAATGTTCTACAGCACTTTTCTAAGGAAACACCGCATTCACTAGAAGCGCTTTTGTACCGCTTTCAAGCATCGAACTCGTGGCTGAGTGCTCTGAAGCACATCCCAGAAAAACATCCCAGAAGCACATCCCAGAGAACTTTAAAAAAAGAGCTACCACTAGATGCATATGGCATACGATTTTTACCTTTTTCTAATACAGAGGAGTTTCCCTTTGATACAATAATGCTCCTGGGCCTCCACAGCTTGTGGAAAACCAGAATGCAGTTTAACAATGCAGATATACAAGTCAATCCTGTACGAGAACATTTCATACACAGTGTCGTGCGGTTCAGGGAAGTGCATATGACACTCCCCGAGCAGCCACAATGGATTCATGTGCTTGACAGTTTGGTAAAACTGAAAAATTTTTAACCCGTCGTGTCACGCGAAAGTGTGCTGGCATGTTTTATTGTTAATCGTCTTGTTTTGAATGTACAAGTCGGCAATAAAGAAGAAAAAAAAACTCGTGGCTGAGTGGTAGCGTCTCCGAGTCACACTCCGGAGACCCTGGTTTGATTCCCACCCAGCCCATCATGGAAGTTGCTTTTTATTTATGAAGTGCATGCCGGGATTTATCGCTCACGGCCAACGCCGCCGACGCCGACGACACCGGCTTTTCTGCGACACGAGTTCCTTAACGCTACCGCGTTAATACGGAGAGGGCTAGCCCCCGCCGCAAGCGGCAGTGACCTGCCAGTCTCAGCCCCGTAGGGCCAGGAGCAACCACCTCTTGACTGTCATGAAGGAAGCTTTGTGGTCGTCCGAAGACTTCCACTACGGCACCTCTTTCTTTCTTTTTTTTCATTTCCACCTTTCTCCTTTTCTTTACAGCTCGGTTAAGGTATCCGCGAAGAATTGTGAGATACCAACCAACCAACCTTACTTAGCTGTCAACCAATTTTAAAAGCCGCTAATACCTGCTATACTGGGCCAATTTCTATATGCTCTATGGTGCGGCGTTGGAGGAAGCGCCATATGAAAGGCGCCGCAAGGACGCCTGGATCGAACGCCCGACGGGGTCAGCTTCGTATATGCGTGATGATGATGATTAAAATTTTATTTTTCACCTAGTTAGGAGGCCCCCTACTCCCACTACTGGCACGCAGGCCTGCGAAACGGCGGCTGGAACCTCCGCAACTAAGGGCTGGCGAATATGCATTGGTTATTCGCGGCCTCAGCCGCCTGGCGGACGGCTCTTTGCTGGTCAGCGGGAACTTCTCTTCGCAGTATAGTCTCCTAAGCTTCTCTACTTTTATTGTTGTCCCTAGCGTCCGGAGACTTAAGGAATTGCCAAATTATATGGCAATTCCTTTATCATTTTTCCACTCATCCATCTTGGTGTGAAACAATCTGACAGGGTTTGGGAAATTTCCGGTTTGTAATCGTCGCCAGGCTATGTCCTCTTTATTATTTAATCTAGGATTTGGTGGCGGCATCAGACGTCTTCCTAATCTATAATTTTCTATTTCTTTATTGGTTTGCTAACGTTCATTCATCCCCTGGCAGTGGGGCGGCTCCGCGTTTGCCCGGAGGTAGAGATCTCGGGCTACATCATGGGCCACCTCGTTGCCGGGGACGGACGTGTGGGCTGGGATCCAAATTAGGGTGATTTTGCGATTGATTTTAGCTGCAGCTGATAGAATTCGGGCGGGTTCTTGCGAGATCATGCCTTTTCCGATATTCTAGATAGCAGTTTTACTGTCGCTAAAGATCAATCTAGCCTTCGTTCTGACGCAAGTGAGCGCTATTGCGACCTCTTCAGCCGCGTCTATGTTTCTGCTCCGGATGGTGGCGGAGATGACTGGTGCGCTGCTACCATCGACTACCGCGGCGACTGCCACCTCCATTGGCCGCTTTAAGCGTCGTAGGCGACTTCTTTTACTCTGAATACTTTTGCTCTTTTAACCAATGTTTCTGCTCTCGTTTCTGTTCTCTCCTTTTAGTATTCTGGGTGCATGTTGCGGGCGAGAGGAGTGACAGTGATGTTCTCGCGACATTGTTGCGTAGGGCAACCTTGCCGGCTGTGCCCCTATCTATTTTTTGCAACCCATCTATTCTAGGTTGCTTCGACCCGGACTTGTCCTACTTAACCTCTCATGTTGGGCAATTCTCACTGCTTCAGCAAGTTCCGTCCAGCTATTATGCAATCCCATTTCTATCAGGCATTCCGTAGACGACGAGAAGAGTAGACCCAACGCCCTCTTGACGCAACACCTGATAAGCGCGTCTATCTTCTTATTGGTCCTGAAGTTGAGGAACGGTGTGGCATAGCATATTCGGCTTATTATGTATGCCTGCATCACTCTCAAAAGCCTTCTCTCTATGAGGCCTCTGCCTTTGAGGGCAATCTTCCTAAATATCCCTGTTACATGCGCCGCGTAGGAAGTGTTTTTTTATCGTTCCGTCGTTATATCCGTCCTTTTTACTAAAAAGTCCAAGGATTCTGATTTCCTGGACTTTTAGTACGGTTTTGCCGTCAACTTTAATTTAGATGTTAAAGTCACATTTGCATCTCATTGACTTGGGATTATATATGAAAAGTTCGGATTTTTGGAGGGAACACGCGAGACCCCTTTCGGCCGCGTAGAAGACAACGGTGTCCGCTGCTGCCTGTGGGCGTTGCTCTATGCTGCCGTCGCTACCATTGTTCATCCATAGGTTAACTTCGTCTGCGTACATGCTGAACTTTAGATCATTTATGACCTTAGGAGCGGCGGGAAGGCCTCTGATCACCACGTTAAACAGGAAGGGGGAGACCAAACTGTTGCGGTGAATAGCCTTGTGACGTCATCTCCAGTCATAACCGGATGTGACGGCATTACCTCTTCCGGTAACTCTTCGGGGAAGTTTGGCGGAGAGGCGGGGCCGAAAACCACCTAAATTTAGCGGCCGCGCTGTCCGCCATTATGTGCCGAGGCACCCGTAGCTCGCCTTGGCAACCGAGCCGGGACCCAGCTAGCGCTGGGTGTCTGGCTAGCTTTTATCGAAAAAAATAACCGCAAATAAGTGCGTATTTGAACGTGTTCACAAAAAGGCACGTTTAGAGAAACAGCATCTTACATGCGACAAAGGCAGGACTGCATTCGCAAGTGGGAAGGCATTGTGCGCGGTGTTTCGTAATAGAACGGCCGCTGCGCGCTGCGCCTCGCTGCGTGCCACATTTGCGAACATCTAGTTTTCATTAGCCTCATAAATCAAATTAAATCACCTTTCAGGCGCTGAGATACGTACCTTCGCCGTTTTGTCATGTCGGACATTGATAGAACTTTTGGCGTCAAAGGTTTTGGCGAAACTTTTATTGCCTAAACAATACTACGCCAGGTTTCAGCTCGTCGCGTAAACCCGGCCGGTAGCCACGTTTGACCTTTAGAGCGACCGCAGATGGGGCCCCTCTCCAAGCCGTCGGGTAAACCCGGTCGGTAGCCACGCCGCGCCGCAGAAGACGACGGAAGAACAGAAAGAGAAGCTACTTCGGCTTTGCTTACGCAACCTACCGGGTTTAACTAAAACTAAACTGCAGATAATTGTTTATTCGCTCACTTAACTGCATGTTGCGTGTCTTATTTTGTTTCGCGTATCTCATTTGACAAAGCCGCTAAGTACGACACCGAATTGTTGGAGGTCTTTATAACGCTTTCACTGCCTGCCAAAGGCAAAGTGAAGTAGCTTTGCTTACTGACCAAAATATAACGCGTACACGCCAGCACCCGAATTTATACCGGTGTTAGTGATAGAACTTTTACCACTCGATTTTCCTTCGTAAACAAATCTGATGACTATGCATTTG
The DNA here is from genome assembly GCF_055883805.1 of Amblyomma maculatum. NCBI lineage: Eukaryota > Metazoa > Arthropoda > Arachnida > Ixodida > Ixodidae > Amblyomma > Amblyomma maculatum. The sequence continues at coordinate 41,520,762 of NC_139351.1, read as the reverse complement.
AGTGGAATATCTGTACTTGCCGCAGGCTCAGTAAGGGCCCTAGAAAATGGGATCATCAAGAAAGAAATGTAGAAAGCATAGCACGAACAAAAAATTCAAATCAGTGAAACTGTCTTACCAATTATTTCAGTGCTGGTAAAGAATAATTGTGGCTGAGAGCTGCGTGATTCAATCGTCTATAGTCTGAGTAAAAAAATATAATTACAAGTTTGAAACAGGTATTGTGCTTCATATTGCTGTCTGTCACCTGTCTATTTTTGTCTCATTCATGGCTTGTGCATAAACGAGATTGACATGTCTATTTGCTTATTCATTTATTTAGTAAACCTAAAGAGACTTTCTATAGGCGCTCAATTGCGGTGCTCTAATTGTAAGTTATAGAAAAGGGGCTTTTTGATTGTTGCGTCAGAATCAAGTGGGCTCGAATGGAAGACAACACATTTGAGAAGACTCTTCGTACAAATGCGCTTAAGCAAAACTGAGATCTGTTCTAAACAGGATTGTAGCTTTGAAGTCCAGCTGACAAGCGAGTTAAGATGACCTTGAAGAAATCTGTTTCCATCGAAATACCTTTAGAAACACAAGCGTGACAAGCATTATCTGTACCAAATGATATATAACTGGTGAACAACAGAACCATCCGCTGAGGTGGGCTTTCGCCACCTTTTATGGACGTGCCCTAGGATGCTGACTTCCAGAACAAAACCACAAGAGGTTGGACTGCCAGCTACAACACAGGAAGACCTAAACTGGTGGCTAACAGAAGTTAAGTTTGATAAATATTGCAAACACGGCTTACTTTAAGTCAAAAACAACCCCATCTTATGCCGCATGGAAGTCTTCAAGTAAAAAAAAAAACACTACAGAAGTAGCAAAACTGTTGCATAAAAATATTTTATTGCCGCAAATGCTTAAGCATCATCTGAATGTGAAGTATTCACAAAATATTACAAAGAGGAAAACAATGCTACATAATCCGAGTGAAATACAAAATGAAGTCAAATAAATTGCAGTAAAACAAGTGTCAAGACGGTACAAGCGAAAATGTCAGTTATCAGAAGTATAATCAAAAAACAACAGATTGGAAAGGAGGAAGGCTGGTGTATATATCTTGAACAGAAATTTTGCTTATTATATTTCAAGTGTTCTTCGCAAATGGGTGCATTCCCCTCAGTTAATTCGCAGCCGTAGACTCAATAGTACTTCTACGAGTTTCCTCGATCTGCATTACTTTACATGCCCGACAAAATGAATGGAATAAGGAAGTATTTTTGGAAGTGGTAATGGAGAGCTGATAACCCAGTTTATTTGTAAGGCAGCTCAGAGTGCCTATGTCACGCAGTTCTTGAAAAACTGGCACGCTGGCTGCTGAAATGGAGTGGGACAATTTTGCAAGACACTGTTCTAAATTACTATATACGCAGGATCTAATAATTACATGATGATGTAGCAAAAACATCCATAAAAATGAAACAACAAAATAGCACACACAATTTAGAGTTAAAAACTGTGTGCAGTAATTGAAATGCTCATAGGTGGGTCCCATTTATTATGAACACTGTAGGCAAAGCTACGTTCAGTTAGCAGTGTTGGTTGTCATTTGTATGTATAAAATTTTTCTCTGATCATGCAAGAAAAGCCTTAACAATATTATCCAACTTAGGATCGCTTCCACGTGTCACCATAACCATCAAGTGGGAGTATTACGAATGATCAAAATTGGGTAACACAAAACAGCACTTCACTACAACAAAGCAAATGCTAAAATCACAGTTGATGTTTAAGGTAAGCGAATACAACAAAGCATCAAAACAATGACAGATGTGAAACATGATTCATGCACAGCACGATAGAAGAAACGTTCTTATGATACATGATTCAGAAAAGGGAAATGTAAAAATACATAATGCAATGTTTCTACAGAGATATGGGGAATCTTTAGTCTCTGGTCAACATTTACAAAAAGGAACCTTGCGTCACTTCAGTGAGTAAAATAAATGCGAGATAAAGACGAGTTCTCTTCATTAAATGCTCGTCGAAGAGAATGCTAACAAATATGAGTCTATAAGTCTAAAATATAATTCGGAGATATACACACAGTGCAGCGGAAAACAGCTTTGCTAAAAACGCAGTAGAAGGAACCTCTAGACCATAATGCGTTTGTGATGCGAAATACTTCATGCACAAAAAACAATACAAAGTAATGAACAGAGTAATCGATTGAAACATGATGTGTACTGAATAAAAGCAAAATAATAATAACAATTATAATAATAATAATAATAATAATAATAATAATAATAATAATAATAATAATAATAATAATAATAATAATAATAATAATAATAATAATAATTATTATTATTATTATTATTATTATTATTATTATTATTATTATTATTATTATTATTATTATTATTATTATTATTATTATTATTTAGTATATTGAAAACAGGATACAGAAACGGAAGGGCCGGAGCCACAAGTAGGCTTGTGCGGCGACAATCGGCAGCCGCGGCAATGTACGCGCTACATCCGAACTCCGTCAGAGGCAAAAAAAAAATAAAGGAGAAAAGAAAACAAGGAACCAAAAAAAAGATACATTTGGCACACCATATCAAAACTGCACTGACAACATCACAATATATTAAAGGTTCTCTAACGCTTGAACAGCAATTCTCAGTGTTTTTCGGGTGGTCAATAAAAATACATCGTCCGGTAGTTCATTAAAGATATCTGGAACATAATAGCGTCTTGTTGCTTTACCGTAGTGAGTGCGCACTCTCGGTTTAAGATAACGAGGAACATGTCTCAATGGTACCGGTTTCGTGTTTATGTACCAGTATGCACTGCTCAAAAAATAGTTCAGTGCTATAATTTGTTTAAAAAGGTTGTCAAAAGAAGGCAAACCGGTTGTTCTAAAGACACTGCTGGGCAAATTTTCCTGTGGCATGTAGAGGACGCTTGTAGCGATGTTTTTCAAAATCCTATTAACTCGACATTTCCACGTGAAAAGCCGGTAAAAAAACAACACATACCGTATCTTAAAATACTATACCCCACAGCCTGGGCGATTAGTTTTCTGATAGAAAAAGGCATCATGGTTTTCAAATTAAACAACAAACATACAAAACTTCTAAGTTTCTTACAAATGTGGGTCAACTGAGTATTCCAAGTCAGATCGCTGGCTATGTGCACACCAAGATACTTAACCGACGGGACGCTAGCTATAGGTTGACAGGAACACAAAGAGCAATATGAGCGGTGTAAATATATGGAACCTACACTTGGTACATTTTTGGGCGGGTTACAAAAACAGACAAGTCTGGGTTTGGTGCTATTTATTTGTATTAAGTTTGAGGCAAACCAATCACTAACTTTAATAGCGTCCTCCTGAAGGTTAGCCAGGGCGCATGAAAACTCAAGGTTGCTTGATACTAGTAAAGTGTCATCAGCGTAAAGGAATACGGTGGATGCTTTCACGTAGTTACATATATCATTCACATACAAGTTGAACAACAAAGGAGACAAAATAGACCCTTTGCTGGACACCACACAACAGACTTACCGCGTCACTGCAGATAGGCCCAAACATGACTACTTGTGAGCGATTTTGAAGATAGTTTTAATTAGTTGCAAAAAAGGACCCCTAAATCCACACGAGTACAGTTGATTATTTACTGTGTTAAACGCTTTTTTTACGTCCAAAAAAGCCCAAATGCCACCTCATTGTTCTCCAGGCTCTGGTGCAGTAAATCAGAGAGATTTTCCAATAGCACCTGTGTTCCTGACCCACTGACAAATCCGTACTGATTCACGCTCAGTAGGTCATGTTTAGCAATAAATGCATTCATCACAGAAAGTATGTGTTTTCTGATATCTGGGATACGCAGGAAAGAACAGATTTAGGGCGGTAGTTGGCAATATCATTCTTTTTTTCCACTTTTGTACAGAGGAACAACACGAGCACTCTTCAGTGAGTCTGGCTGTGTACCACTTGCAATTATGCCGTTTAAAATAAATAGCAGAACATGTTTCAGAGCTATAATGTTTCTTATCAGGTCACCTATGAAAATGTTGTCCAGTCCGGCAGATTTATTACGTTTCAGACTAGACAAAATGCTGAAAAGATCACATTCTGTCAAACCACTTAACACAGCTCTAGTACATGAACAAGGCAATATACCTGGCCGCCTTCAAATTGCGCACTCAGAAAGGGTCATACATGTCCTCATAATGTAAACACCATGACGCTCCTAATTTCCCTTTAATAAACCTGAAATTCGTATTGCACAAGCACAACCACTGCAGTTTCAATAAACAATGAAATTGCCATAAGCCATATAGTCTTTGTTCCTTTGCACCTAAAATGAAGGACCAATCAGCCTGCCCATCCACAAATCTAAAATAATACAGGAGTGCATGGGCTATGATGTAATGCTGTGAACTTCTCTTTTTTTGCCTACTATAGCATTTCACGTCCGAAGGACGCAGCGAGAAGAGCCCTGTTGTGTTGCCTTAACGACTGTCGATGCACTTGCAAACTTCCTGGCTTCCAAAGCTGCCTTTTGCCTGTCACGCTCTTTCTTACTGAGATCTTTTAAATAGAGGTGGATTCAAACTACAGTGAAACGCTGTACGATGTGAGCCTTATTGTTGCGGCACTATGGAAAGTGTACACTTGTGGAGCTCATCATCACGTCCTGCAGTCGCGTTGCATTGTTTTTCTGGTTTTGTAAGGTAGATGCGTGCTTGAAAAATATGCTTTCACACATTGCGACAGGGAAAACAGGCTCTGACTTGGAATAGCTAGAAAGCCATCCTTATAGGACTTGGACTTTATAAACCGTACGCACTTAGCATCATTTTGTGCATTCTCTACAGCCATCTTACATATGTTGCAGTTTGGGCTATTTTTCAACACATACTAAGCCAGGTATCCTGCCATGTTCACAAATGCACTCTTCGTTCTGCTCATCTCTGGTAAAATGTCGTAAGCTTCATCCACACCTTCAAGCTTTGTTGACACTGTCTGGAAACTTGGATCGATAATCAGCTAAAAAGAAAGCTGCATTATCAATGTCACAGCTTCGCTTTTTTGCAGGCTTCAAGTACTGGAAACACTGATGGCACGAAAAGCCATCTTACACTGATACGGTGTAGGAATCGGGTTCCTTACATGAACTATTGAAAAGAGGTTCTCAAGGCTGTCCTGTGTGAAGCGAGCTGTGAGGACAAATTTGTAGCCCTGCTTAAGCAAGTCTTTCTGTATGGTCAAAATGCTAGTGGTGCTCACCAACACACCGGTTTGCACAGGTTTCCATGAGCAATAAGCTCTTTTAATTTTCCTAAAGAGGTTCATGAAGAACTGCATGAAGCCTGAAGCCTTGTCATAACCCAGGTTTACTCTGGCTGAATGCTGCTTCAGTGTGCCCACTGCACACCAAGTCAAACCATTTGTTAATTTGCTTCAAAAACCAGGTTGTGATTTCGGCTTTGTCACTTAGTAAGCCATCATCAAGCTGTTCAATTGCACATGCTGTTCTGTGGCTGATTAATTCGGATGTTGGAGCTACCCTCATTTTGTCAAAATGGCCTGGAAAAATGTGCGTGTCACTTAGATGGGGTGCCAGTTTGTATGGCTTATCCTTTTCGTTTTTTACCACCTTTATCATAGGCCACATGTGAAGAATATTAGTTGGTAACTTGAATTACTGAACCATGCTGTCTGGTAGAGTTATAGTCTGTAGCCGGCAGAGGTGGTTTCTAATATTCTTGAGTATGTGTGGAACATCTGCCAGCAGACAAATGCGCTTTGATGGCTGGTGTGGGCGCGGTGTCGAGTACGACACCCTACTATTCCTTTCAACCGCCACACCAAGTTCCCTTCACAAAGCTCTATTTCCTGAACCCATGTCACTTGTGATTGCCACAGCATCCAGTCCAATCGCGGTAGCGTTTTCTATAACCTCGTGCACAACCACTGCACAGACACTGCCTCTGAAGGATGACCCTTTGAAATGGTAGCCCACTATCCGCTTCCACCGCGTAGAAACATCTTCTAACGTGAAAGCTTTAGGCAGTGGGTGGCCAACACATGATCATCTGGTCTGCGTCCAAGAGTGGCAAAGCCACACAGAAGTTGATTGCTTGGGTCGTAGTCATGCCTGTCATGCAACTGCATTTAGGCAATCATAAGAACGCATGTTCTTTCGAGTTGCCTAAATGCTGGTACCTTACATGCCATCCTCTCGAACACTTCATTAGCTTCTCAAGGCTCAAACTTGATGCCTTGCGTATGCTCACGCAAAGTGCGTTCAGCAGTGAGAGGCAGACTTTCAGAAATGAGGAGGTTGTAACCTGTAGAGCTACATGCGGAATGCAGTCTTAGACCTTTCTTCATTGTTTCGGCAGACCATGGGCAGGCTTTGTTTTTTGCCCTCCCTAGCGCTCATAGCTGGGCTTCATTGAAGACACTTTTGATGTCCTTTTTCAGTCCTGCATTATCTTGCACAAGGTAACAATTCTCTTTTTGGAGGCGCTTTACCTTTCGTTGCAGGTCTGCCGCTTTCTGACACATCAGAGTCCAAGCAACTGTTTTGAGTACATCAGTATTAAAGCAGTAATCAGAAATAAAGTCAAGCACAGCAATAAAACCCAAATCACGAGGATCAAGCAAGAGCACTATTGTATGCAATCAAAAGGGCCAAACAGATTTTTATAAAACTATCATCTAAAATACATGGGCCCAGTAATCGCAAAAAAAGCTGTTTTATTGGCGTGTGAATTTTCACTCTTTATGGCAATGTTATTTGTGTCATTCCTTTTTTTTCTTGCACGTCAACATGTCATGCTAATTATTTACGCTTGTTTTTTGTAAATTATATTTACTTCTTCGTATGTTGAAATTTCGATGTTCGAGTCCTACTCTCCTCTCCAATGCCTCGGCGATTGTAGGTATGCGAAATAAATAAATACATTCCTGAAACTAGGCCAAATTGCTAATGTAAGTACTATGCAGGTTATTCCTTCCTTAGTATTCATTTTTATTCTGGAATTCAGAAAGCTAGTAAATAAAAAAATACCCGCCTTGAAATCAATTATAGTGCTGTCAGCCCAGTTCATGCATTCTTCTAGGGTATTAACTAGTGCTCACTAGTCAAATCATTGTCACTCTGCCTGTGCTTTTGATTAATATTCCTTCATATATTATTTATAGTGCACTTTTTTGTCACCGCTAGGCTATTTTACACCACGAAAAGTGGTCTGCTTAAGGTGGTTGTTCACTCTTGAAGGTGTGAATTTGTAGTGCTCAAGAGCAAAGCGAAACATGCAAACTGTGTACTGCCTAGGATCTTGAAAGCAACAGTACATCAAAATGGCGCACCAGGCTCATAATTCTGTTTTTTTTTTATGTTGAACTAAATGTTTATTCCTGCAAAGAAATGCAATAACTGCACTAAATCTTATTCAGCAGCTCCATTATATAAAAAAACACATCAGATCAGCACTAAAAAGCAGTGAGCAAGTTAAGCCAGAAGCCAGAATAAATGCTCGGACTATGAGGTTATGCCAGAGACCAGACTTCAAATTTTTTTCAAACTGTCAAGACGCTAAGCATCGCTGGTGTGAAAGTTCCACAGGTCAGCGTTTACTACCATTAAATGATCAAACAGAAGGGACAACCTAAAGTAGTAAAAGAATGTGCAATAAAAATGGAAATGTCAATGTAAGCTATAACGGCTTGCCTTTCTAGGCGAGATTTGTTGTGGTAGGATTGACAAAGGCTCATGGGATGCAGTGGATGTGCTTTGTGTCAAATTATTTTTTTTACATTTCAGCAAGTGCTTAAGGACTCATTGAATGTACCAGATGCGCATATCATCAGTCAGAACAGGTGCTAATTGTCAATGTGCGGCATCGCACCTTGAATGATTTTGACAAGAGAGAAGAGAACACACACAATCAACACAGCTACATATTTACATGTTGAGATAGCCACTCTTGCTCTGACACAGCCATGAGCACAGAGTGAGCAGGTGACATTGTTGGGCTTGAATTGACCTGAAGTGTGTATAGTAGCCTAGTCAGTATATGCAAGGACCAATCAACTGATACTAATAAAAATCATATAGCAGACTCACATGTTGTGACCACTGTTGAGGCGAAAAGGCCATGGGAGCAAGTAAAGCTTCAGATAGATCTGGCGTCCCCTGCAGAATATAAAAAAGCAGCAACTATTCATAACAAGGGCGCACAAATATTTGTTTTGCAATATTGGTAAGTCTACAGTAGCTTACCTCTTCGCATATTAAGGAATGTTCCGGCAAAACATTTGGGACGATGGGCACTGTAGCGGAGGACGCTGGCAATGCAGTGCATGAAACATCTCCTGCAGACTTCTCCAATTCTCCAGACGGGCACTGTTGCAGCGAAGTGGCCTCAGGCATGGAGGCAGAAGCTGAAATGGGAAGCCGGAAATTTCTCTGTTAAAATTATCAATGCACCAATCAGAATGTACCCCTAAGGACTGATTGAAATAAAGAAAATTCACATAGCCCACCTGCGGTAATGGACAAGTTTGAGATAAAGCAGAACATACATATAGCAGAAGTGCTCCTCCTCCAACATCTTGTCTACAATGAAAAGCAAGTGCGCCAGGATAAGTAAGCGTCACAGAGAGAACCAGAAGCCATGCATTTGGCACAGTGGCTGAAGCTTAGGGGATCAGCGTGAAAGTACCCTGCTTAATATAGGTGTGCGCAGGGTTCTGCATTAGGAGGAGCAAAGTTTCACCGCAGCACCCCCCCCCCCCCTTTTTCCTTCAAAGTCCTGATGGCCACAACGCAGTAGAAAGATGAGGATTTAATAAAGATTTATTTTGACGTGGTGTAGTCAAAAGATAAAGAGTAGTGTGCATTTAAGAGTAAAAGAAGCTTCACAATGGACACAAAATTGAAAAACATAGGCGAAGACGCGCTCTCACAACGGTTCCCTGAGTCCTCGATCGGTTTTCCACAAGTAAACATAGCAAGTGAGCAGTTCATGTAATGCAACACCAAGGGTCCTTAGCTGCCACTATTGTAAAAAAAAACCTGCATGGAAATAAACTTGCACGTTTACAACTGACAGTCCGGCAGACTAAATGTATGGGGCAGACTTGGCGCCCCCTTGAGTGCCTTAGAGGGGTCGGCCGCGCCCCTGCTGCCCCTGAGCGCACGCCTATGCTGCTTGAGAAAAAAAAAACTAGTTGTGTCTGTTTGTATTCACACTGTAGCACACTGCCGCACAAGTGATTAGCTTTGTGTTTGGGCAACAAAAAGCACAAAGCTGACAAGCATCCTGAATGATATATGTTGCCGATGTTAGTGCAGCTCTAAGGACCATGCTAAAAAGGATGGAAGTACTCTAAAACAAGTACAAGCCCAGCATTAGCATTACAGATGGCAGAAGGCTAGCTAACAGTTTAAATTGTACAGTGAAGAATGAAATTTCCCAATCAGCACCAACATAACTGCTATCAATGGCCACATTCTAAGCTACAAGAATACTGTATGAGGGTGTCAGCATGCCATTGCATGACAAATGCAAACAAGACATAAAATAACACTCGTAACTTTAAAAACGGTGATTCGTACCCTGCATGATGACAGTTAAACCAACTCTCATGGTACACTGCGCGTGTACCGTCTGTGCAACTAGTTTCTGCTTTCCTGGCTGTTATCGTTTAGAACCACTATACGTATGCACTTTTGCAGGTGTTGTGAAACGAGAACCGATGAATGCAGGATAAATCTTCCCCCATATACTGCATATATGCAGCCTCTCCTTTATTTTACCCTTTGAACGTCTTTATATACAAAAACACTCACTCCTTCGTTGACACCTCAAGATAATTCTGCCAACCGCACCGGTACAGGACAACCTGCGTTGCAGCGTTTTCAAAGGAGATGAGTTAAAAGCGAGAAGCATGAGCCGCTATATCAGCTATATCGCTATATCAGTGTACCTAGTCCCACTTACCTACCACGACGTACTAACGCGTTCCGCATAAACTACACAAAAAAAGTGCTATCGCGGAGTTGCTCAAACTTAGCACGACGGTACATGCCCTGCGAAGAGTGTTGATAAGCAAGACGTAATCACTGTTGTAAACAAATTCCAATAACGCCAACGCGTAACATTTACCTCCCTTTTTTGCTGGTTTCCACTTCGTTTTGATTGCACAATGCGAAAAAAGAGTCGGCTCTGCAGTGTACCTGCATTAACAGGGGTGTACAGGTATGCACAATGAATGCGGTACTAATTACAACGACTAATTTTTACACCTCTCACAAAGGCGTGAGTTGTCATTGGCTTTCCACTTGTCCCTCTTCATTCGTAGTTCCCCAACACAGCGCCGGGCGCGGTTCTTGTCACCATGCGGGAAACAGTAAAGTGCGAATCCTTTTCCCCGCTAGTTCGAGCGGCCTACCGCGCTGCAAGCTCCCGTTCCGGTGTCCGTAAAGGTCTGCGAACTTTTATGTTGCCGATACGTGCACGAATAGCAGCCAATCTGCAAAAGGTCGGCCACAACAAGAGCAAACAAACGACTGCAACTCTGCACGCACAGCACTGCGAGGAGCTTCGGCACAAAATGATGTCTGCGCGGTGGAAGTGCTATGTTGCTAGACACTACTGCAGTGGTACCCAAACTGGAGTCGAGATCAAGGAACCGCCGAACTCTCCAGAAGGGAATATATGGCTCTAGTCATCCCTCATTACTCGTGACTATTTAGTCATGAATAATGACTAAATAAAGTAGTTAACCATTACTGACTAGTTAGCCACTAGTACTTGTTAATGCCATGGAGGAAGAGAGGGCTGAGCGGGGGGGGGGGGGGGAGGGGCTGAGACGCGGCGGAGCTGGTCTCAAGGCCGACGACGACGCAACGGCGACCACGATGCGAAACGCAGTAACTGGCGCCAAAGAGCTGCGCTATAAGTATTGGCTGTGGTCTGACCAATGGCTATCCCGAATAGAATTACGGAAGCAACATCTGCAGCGAATGCGGCTGCCACGGCACATCTTTAATGGCAATAAATGTTTCTACTACCACCACCTCTAAGTTACCGCACCGTGGATGACTAGGCGGTGGCTCCGGCACGCGAGCTGTGCATCGTGTGACGTCACATCTCGTAGTGCATGCGCAGCTGGCGTGGCGGCGGTGGCACCTCTGAGTCATCCGCGCAACAGAGGAGACGCCAGAGGCTCCGACGCGGCTCTCCTGTTGTGCTCCGTGTGACGTCACTCGCTCCTCTAGCATGCGCTGCTTGGCTCATCGCGGGCTCCGCAAAATAGGTCAGCGACTATCGTAGTGTTGCTTCTGCAAGAAAAAGCCCCACGTGGCAGAGCTTTCTAAAGCACTCCAATATAGCGTCTCTCATAGCCTGAGTGATTTTGGAGCATTAAGCCCCACAGTTAGTATGTTGGAGTCCATAGACAGACTCCTCCCGTACCACATTTATAACGGGTAGATGTAATTTAATAGGTCCTTTGGACAATGGGTTTTGGTTAGAGGTTAATAAATTAATGGGGGAGAGCTATTAAAGTGACCCACAGCCGAGGAAGCGGACCCGGGGAGACGCCACGTATCTCCCCTGGGAAGTAGCGGAAGGGATAGGTTGTAGGGGAAGCGGAAGTAGGATTTAGGATAGGGTTATGGAATTTTCGAGGGGAATGTGGGCAGCGTAGGATTTTGACTGAGAAACAATATGATATGAGCTCTCTTTTGGGCCTCTGTAGAGGGCGAGCACTCGCTCTTAGCCGAGTGTGCGGCCTTCGGCCCCAAGATCATTCCACCACCACAAGACATTTGCCTTCTTTCCGGCGTCTGAGACGGGTTCTCTTCTTGAAGTCGCTTTTGAGGTTCCCCGTCCCCCAATCGCCGTCCCCCCCCCCCCCCGACTCTACTTGATGTACTAGAGAGGTGAATTTCGCTTAGCGTTCATCCCTATTCCAAGGTACTAGGCAAGTGCCCAGTCTTCAATCTTGCGCACACTGATGGATACTCTTCCCCGGTTTTCGCCCGACAGTGCATGTTGGAAGGTATATTCATTAGGGTTCATTCCCTTTACTGCCATGTGTTGCTACATGCTTATCTCCGCACTCGTGCTGTACGTCCTTGCTAACCTCACCAAACCGAATGACTTAGTTTGGGTTTGAGTTGATGGTGAGACTTTTGCTCGAACCGTTTTCGCATCATCATCATCAGCCGAATTATACTCACCCCAGGACGAAGGCATTGGCCATATTACTTCAACTGACCCAGTCCTGAGTAGCTGCATCCAATTCATCCCTGCGAACTTACCCTGCTACGCTTTCCTTCCGAACTTGGAATCCAATTTATTACCGTCAGCGACCCTTTGTAGTCATCTCTTCGCAATAATCAACCATTTTCCGTTCCATAACTCTCCATGATGTCCTCAGCTTACGTAGAACACTTCACGTTAGCCTCCACATTTCACTCCGTAAGTGAGCACCGGTAAGATGCAGCCGTTATGCACTTTCCTCACTAGCGATACCAGTAAGCTGCTAGTCATAATCTGCAACTACATGCCAAATGCGCTCCTTGCTAATATTATTCTCTTGGTTATTTGGCTTTCATAGTCCGAATGAGCGTTTACTACCTATCCTAAGTATTACTCATTCGCCTGCCACTTCCAGTGTTTCACTGCCTATTGTATACCGCTGTTTTCACATCGTCAACTTTAATTCGAGACAATTTTTTCTGTTGTAGCGAGAGCTACAATAGAAATAGTCAGGTCAGAGCTGCGCGAGGTCAGCAAGAACGGAGACTGTTTTCTTTTTTTATATATTTGGATCGATATTATTATGCACCATCGTTTTCTCAGCAATTCATATCAAACTGGCTTATCACATTTTTCCACGCCTAGACCAGAAGTTCAACGTACACGTAGTATTTGCTCGCACAACTTCGGCATTCATCGCCCTGCATTGCTATTCATGAATGGAAAAATTTCCGAAACAGATGGGTACTATTAATAGCCACGAAAAATTTGTTCACAAACTGAAGTCGTTTTTTTTTAATTTCAATGAATTGAAACATGGGTCGCATTGCTCGTTTCATTATGTGTGTTGGTGTTGATTTTTATTCATATTTTGTGTTCTTATCCTCCGCCACTATATGTAGCCCCCTCTCGGTGTCTTAAGACATGAAAAACTACCAAATGGAAATTCACGGCCGAGGTGGGGAGGGGGTCGGGAAGGAGCCCACATTTTTTCAGGATAGGGAACGAGTGACCGGGAACACGTTCAACAGCGTGCCAGTTTCTCGCTAGCGCTAATGTATGCGCAAAGCCGAGCATATATTTCGGGCTAAGCTTTGCTCCGCCATCGGCGCTGATTGACGGGAGCGCGAACGCTAATTTAACGGTGAAGCTAACGGTAGCTTTGTAAGTTCTGGCCAGGACTGGCTTTGCCCAATGTGCTGGGGCACGTTTCTTTATAGAATTTCATTGCATAATTTCCTTTGTTGCTTTCGACGTTTTAACAAGGCTTCTCTAGAGTGCTTTGTTATGTATCCTGAATCCATGCGCTTTCTTAGTTCATATACATTCGTTTGTCTCAATGTCAAAAGCAGACGTTCTAGTGCTGATGGTAAACCACGGATTTTTGTATTGGTAGAAGATATATGCGATTGTTGCAAGCTCGGTGTATTTATTGCCATGAAAGGACCATAAAGAGCAGCCTTCGTCCTCGAGTGAGTCCAATTAATGCGGCGCAGAAACTTGCAGCCATTCTTGTACTCGCTACAAAAATAAAAAAAAGCAATTTCGGTACAATCACTCCGTTGCAACTGAAACGAATTCCTACCATCAATTCCAGCCCCAGAAAAGTAGCTCAAAAATACAGAACTGATATCAATTATGAATGCGTTACATTTCTTCTTACTTTATTGCCATACCAGAAACTCACTCAAACTTCCATATATTAGTCTAGTTTGCCCAAACTTTCTTTTCACGCAGTTTGTTTTCAAGAGGAGCTGTTTCACAAAATTATCGTCCCTCATTTTGCAACATTGCCGCATGGTCATCAGCTGCTACACTGAACAGTCTCTACACGTAAGCGCTTACACATCCGCCGGAATAACCATTAAAATAACAAAGTATAGTCTCGGAAAGAATAAAATAGACCACGACTTTGACAGAAAAACGCGGGTTAGCTCCATCTAGAGGAAACGCTCCTTGATGTCGTGCCGTCTGCATAACCATGTGCGCCATCTTATCTCGAAGCCTACTACACTCACTGTTACTACTACTCTACTACTACTCTCACTGTTACTACTAATTTGTAGCCGTCGGTGGCCTCAAGCTGGACGTATAGTTTAAGCGCAGTACAGAGTTCCAAGCTTCAAAGCAAAATAGCGAAGCGTGAAATAAATGAGCTATCTTTGAGAAAGAAGAGCAAGAAAACATATCTATCATTAGAGCTTAAAATTCCTGCAGTGTACGACAGCATTTGACCAGTATCAATAGCGGATCTCGCGTAGTCATTCTCGCTGCCCGTCGATAACCGATAAAACAGCATCTAGCAGGAGACATGCCACACCGTTCTGCCGCCGTGTATGCGAGGTTATCTTCACGCGGTAGAAACAAATTAATGCGTACAGCGGCGGCAGAAACGCAGCAATAGTTAGCTGGCGCAATAGCTGGACACGGCGGACAATAAAGAGCGGTAAGCTACTCCGACAGCGCAATATCTACGGCGTGTGCAGCCGTATCTGGCGCCGGTTGCTACAATTAGAGAGCACCGAGCAGAAGCGAGCAGATTTGAGAGGCTGCGAGTTAGGTAGGGCGAGCAAGCCCAGTCAATGTTCGCTACACCAGGCAGTGTTTCTCCAGATGGCACTGGGCCGCGTTTTTCAATTGAAGCCGTGGTCCATTTCATTCTGCCCTGACTGTACAGTCGTGAGCAAAAGTGGTATACAACACTCAGCCCGTGAAGGAGCTCGAGAAAACTGCATGCCAACTTCATCTGGCAACAGCTACGCAAAATCGAAACAATAATGGCAGTGCCCCATTTGATTCAGTTTTCTCGAGCTCTGCCGTTTGCCGAGTTTTGTATACCACTTTTGCTCACGACTGTACATCCGCTAGTAATCAACAGGGGTGTAATTCCCAGACATGTATGGGCAAAAAAGACTACACGAAGACAGTACGAACGATAGGACTAGGGCTATCTAAGGAATAGCTTGTTCAGAAGTTAAACTCTAAATACTACATACCTTAGTGCATTCTCGGTTGATACAATCACATCATGCATGGTAACCGTGAAACAGCATCATATCTTACAAGACAGATTTCAACAAGGCAGATTTGCTTCCGTACAAGGGGAGAGACGTATCTCTGACCGAATTGTGCGCACTCTTTATCAAAAACGATTGCGTTGTTTTATACGCCACGGTGTTGCTGTTCCGGCCAAGAATCTTGATCTCATTCAGTTGGGGTCGGAATTATCACGTTCCGCAATGTTCAGTCAAATTAAGTTTACACTTCCTACCTTCTGACATACTTTCATGCTCCCCTGCGCGATTCAGCTTGACACAACGACCTGTTTACCCCATGTAGGCCTTTCCACATGCAGGGGCATTTCATATATAACCACTAGCATGCATTTATTAAAGGCCTTTCCATACTTTCGGGCGCATCCACTTGGTCTGATTCTTTCTTTTGGTGTGAGAGAGAATAGTTGGGCTTACTTCACAAGTCCAAATCAGCTAACACTGCGTTCCTTTTGGCCACTCTCTTCACGTTGCGTGCCGCCTTATGCATGTAAAGTACTACTACTGTCTTCATATCTTCCTTTGGAGCCCTTTTATGTGCCTTTTCTTTACAAGTTTTCTTCAGGAGGCTTTCACTCCTCGCCATCAGTATCGTTCAGGAGTAGTCCGCATTGTTTCAAAGTTACCAGAAACTCTCAAGCGTTCTATGCGGCCATAGCATCATGAACGCAGACTCAAGGCGCATTGCCACAACACCTCTTTGGACTATCTTGGAGAGTGCTGACCCAAACACCATAGACTCTTCATTGCTCGCGGATGATATAGTCAACACAGATGCTTCTCCGAAAGAAGCATTTTTATGTCCAAACATTGAAGACATTTATCACTTGGTAACCATGTGTAAAGGTTAGACCTCTACGATGACATCTACAGGCATCTAAAATCTCATCCGTCAAATCATGGTAGTTCATGCTATACTGTTCCTTTAAAGGAAATAAAAGTCGTCTACGCATCTAAATACTTTTAAGACCTTGGTGCTGTCAAAGACATTTTATTTTTTATCTTTTTACATACGGCAGGCTCGGCGAGGCTATTGCAGGAGTAGTATACAGTACGAAACAAAGAAATATGGAAAGTAAATATAAAACTTTATGAAGATGCTCATAAGAATTTGTCTAATATTAGTGAACGAATGTTGCCGAGGAACATACTCCAAGCTTCAATGCTATGAGAAAAATAATACTTACGAAGTTTAGCGCGCGTGGAAAAGGGGAAAATGTTCAGAACATTGTGGTTCCTTGAATATTAAGGCATGGAATATATGAGATAATTATGTAGCGCAGAAAAGCGAGGAGAATCGACTGAGGCCCAGTTATGGAAGAAGAGCAGACGCTGAAAAATCCATGTCGAATCTCTTGAAAACAACGCACAGGTTTCTACCGTACAGATTATAGTTTGTTGATGTCACACTGTTTATAATTATTTCAACTAACACAAGCGTATTTGAGGAAGCGCGAATTAGTGTTTTATATTCCAGGAGCTTAGCTTCTTCAGAAACGGCGCGCATGGCGCGATGTAAGCACCTCAGTCTCTTAAGGTCGTTATTACAGATTACATCAATGTGTTTTCACCAAGACATGTCGTATGTTAGCAGGAGACCAAGATACTTGTATTCGGGCACTCAGTGTAAGTCCACCGCATTACTGAATATGTGAAGAAGGAAGGGCACGCACGTCGTGAAAATGACACACAGACAATGTTAAAAAAAGATTTGCATTTGACATGCGTTGGACCAGTAGCAAGAAATCATGGAATGAATTTTTAACGCTGACATGATCAAATAAAATTTATTGTTTTCGTGTCATCATTTCTTTTCCAATACCCAATCATGGCATTACATGATTCAAGCCAACTAACTCGACAAAAACTCTTACTGAAGTTCATTTCTACTATAGCGGTATTATCTTTCTGTGCATCACCAGTGCGTATCCCGTCGTCGTACTCTCAAGCGGATACCTTCAGCTTTATAATCGCCAATTATTTGGGTGTGAGTACCACCTCTCACTGATTTAAGAAAGGGACCACACCGCATAAAGCGAGTGCCATTTTTGAGGTGTTGAATCTTCGACTGGTCACAGTAAGCAGATGCGCAGAATACTCAAGTCTGAAGTGTAGAGACAAGTCCACCTATGCCAGGACGGCCTGCGCGTTGTGTGCTTGGCCCAGTATACCTGTATACGCTAAAGGAATATATGCTGCGCGTCCACAGGCAAAATTTGGCGAAACCGGCCGAGATACCGAGGAATGCCACAATTAAATATCATTTGAAGCTGACGGAGAATCGGAGCGACATTCGAAGAGAGGGGACGATGAGTAAGCTTCGAGACATTCACGTTCCTGACACTGTAATGAGCGTTGTGAAGAAAGTGCATAAGTAGAGCGATGAGTCTGTAGGCCGAGCAAAGCTCAAAACTCACTAGAAGAATTGACAAGAAAGTCGACGGCGAGAGCCAAGGGCGTTATGTTTTCGAAGGTGCGGATAGCTTAAGAAAGACTATTCACAAGCCGCCGGAAACAAGTAGCAGGATACAAAAGAAGCGCTGAAAGTTTTTAGAGATAAGGACTTGCGCGTAATGCAGGAAAATAAATATGGTGGTTTTGTCATACCTGAAGGTGTTTTTGACGGACAGATAAGGCATTTAGTAATAACTTTAGACCAGTTAAGCGGAGCGTAACTAGAATGAATTGTAAGGCTGTGGTAGATGTGCAATGATTTAGGTCTGGGGCGGGTAGCAAATGTACCAACAAGTGTACAGGCAACTAGTTGCAGGTATGTTTCCTTGTAAAATCCCCTACAGTGGATTTACCCTTCAGGAAAATTGTGTGCGAAAAATGCTGTTCCTAGAAACGAGGTCAGTTTGTTTCTTTAAGAACATTTATAGAGTCTAGACGTGTGTTACCCGTTTGCTACAAACTTTTACAAGGCGTAACTGGTTATTTGATTCGAAACCAGAGTGTAAGACATGTTTTCTGTTGATGTTCAGGAACAATTTTACTCTGTACCTCCAGTTGAGCTCCTTAAGTCTGTTAGATCACATGTAGAGGGAACGGTGAGGTTTCCTTTGAGAACAGAATAGGGATGACCGTAGATAATTTTATAAATATACTTGAAGGTTATTTTAATACCACTTTCATAACATTCGACAATGGTTTCTGTCTGCAGTGTCACAGTATTTGGATTGGATCGTGTTATGCCTCTGTCCTGATTAACATTTATCTTTCTTATATTGACAGTACCACAAATGCCTTTGACGGCACCAGTTAAATATGAAGACGACTTTACAACTATTTTTAAGGAAAAGGATAGCACGAACTACCATGATTTGACGGATGAGATTTTGGATGCTTTTAGACGTCATGGTAGGTATAACCTTTACGCATCAGTTACCGAGTGATAAATGTCTTGGATGTTTGAACACAAAATTGCTTATTTCGAAGAAGCATCTGTGCTGTCTGTAACTTCTGCGAGATACGAAGTGTCAATGCAGTTTGGGTTAGCACACTCTAAGATAGTCAAAACAGTTGAGGCAATGCGCCTTGAGTCTGCGCTTATGAGGTAGGGCCGGCACAGAATGGGGGAGCGTTTCTTTCAATAACTGTCCCGTGTGGAGAGCTCAGGCTACCCCTGCACGATTGTGGCGGTGGTTAGTGAAACCCTCATTCAAAAATGAAAGAAAAAGTGCGTAAAATGGCCCCAACGGAAGGTATAAAGTCGGTAGTAGTACCTTACATGCATCGGTTGGCACACAGCCTGAACAGAGGGGCCAACAGGTATGGTGTGGCTATGGTGTTTACAGCACTTGTGAAGCTAGACCAACTCGGTTTTCTCCCAGCAAAATGAGAGCATCAGGCCAACCCGTTGCGCCACAAAGCATGGTAAGCTCTATGTTAAATGCCCGAAAGGGTTTGTATATGAACTTCCACTGACAAGTGGAGAGGCTTACATGGGCTAAACATGACACTGCGTGGTGCTGGATTGCGCAGAGGAGCATGAACGGACGTTAGAAGATAGTGTTTGTAGCAAGAATTTGACCAAACAGTGTCCAAAATACAATACCGGCTGCGAATCAACTATACCAACATTCTTCACCCGGTCATCAACACTGTGGTGCGTGAGAAAATGAAACTGGTTTGTATAAAGAGCACGTGCGATTGTGTCAGCGACACGTGTCTGCCTTGTTGAAATTTATTTCGTTGAGTATTGGGTGTTAGATCTTTACCAGGCATGTTGTGGGTGTTGTGCCGCGCATGCGCCTACGTGTCCTATATTTAGTGTCCACTTGCGAATCAACAAGTTATTTTTCACTCGTCCTGTGGTGCATATGGTCTTCTTGTTTTTTTGCGCATAGTCTATCATGGTATTACAAAACCCAAGCCAACTACCCCGAAGACAACCGTTGCTGCTGTTACAAATTTCTAGATGTCAGTATCTGCGCCTGTTATTAGGCGTAGTGCTTTGGTATTCGCGCTGTGAATACGCACTGCAGCGAGCTCATATGATCGCTAAAAGGTTAAAAAAATAGCGATGGCTTAGCTAAGCTAGATTAGAATATGCATACCGAGAGCTACCGTTTGATAGTGTCGTTTATCACTGGTAAACTGGTTGGCATCGGCAATTACATATACCCGTGGCTAACGCTGTAAATGGGCATTCGTTTTTTAGCAAGTTAACCCTTACACGTAGCCAAACAGTAGCTGTTTGGAGCGTTTCGGGTGACAATTCACAGAAAGCCAGCTCCCCAATTGTATACAAGGATATCCTCAGCGCTGTCCCTTCCGCCTACTCCTGATCCTCCTACACACGGAACATACAGAGCCAAACTCGTTATTTATAAAGTCAGATTCGAACGTCCTCGTTAACGATCCGCTGGCCGTCATTCAAATGGTGTGTTCAGTCATCCGAAGCATCTTCTTCAAGTCTTGTTATTCTTCCTGACGTACTTGTTGTTCCCGTGGCGGTTCGACATCGGTTCGAAATATCTGTCGCTCCGCGGCTTCACGTCACCGCTTAGCGAGACATCTGTCCGCTCTTCAGGCGTACTTGATGCAGGCTTATCCCTTTGACTTGAATACACTACGCCGCAAAGACGAAAACACAAGAAAGAATGAGACACCACATTCGCACGTGGTGTCGTGTTCTTTCTTGTGTTGCCTCTTTGGGCCGTAGTGTTTTCAAATTATTAACCAATTCGTCAGTATAGGCCGCCATTCTAAATAAGCCTTTCGACCTTGTCTCTGGCTGACGGGCATATTCACGCCAAGCAACGATTTTGGGGTCGTCCGAAGCAATTTCTCGCAGCCGGCGAAGATGCTGCACATAGTGACGCGCTCACCATGTACTTCGTCACCCATGAAGCACCCGCGCAGCGCCGCAGTTGGTTGCAATGGCAACGGCGCACAGACATGGCAGTAATTGAATTACAGTAATGACATTACTGTAAGTTGTTACTTTTTTTGAAAATTTGTAATGTAATGTAATGTAAGACTACTTTTTGGTGGTAATTTCGCACCAAAAGTAATTATTCCTTTCGAAATTACTTTTACTAAAGTACACGTACCACTACTCCTTCAATAAACAACAAAGTAGAGCGCCGCGAAAGCAGGAACGACGTGCGGCAAGCCGAAGCCAGCGTAATGAATCGGCAAAAGGAGACGGAATTCAGCAAACAGTGAATCTGAGACCTCGTGTATAGCAGGGTCCCTTAGTGCGGCTATCCCATGGCAACTATTCTTCAAGCAGTAGGATACAAGGTTCAAGAGAATGTCGAAGGAAGAGATGGCGCAAGAAGGCTGGTTGAAAACGCACTCCCTGTTGCGTCGGCTAGGGCACAGTGGTGCCTAGTTAC
The DNA here is from genome assembly GCF_055883805.1 of Amblyomma maculatum. NCBI lineage: Eukaryota > Metazoa > Arthropoda > Arachnida > Ixodida > Ixodidae > Amblyomma > Amblyomma maculatum. Next base: position 41,499,572 of record NC_139351.1, on the reverse strand, counting down.
ACTCGTCACCACGGGGCGATAGAGGATTGAGGTTAGGGGAGATAGGGGGAAGGGTCCACGGCGTGAGCCACCGTGGCTTGAGAATTACTGAGCAGTGAGCACAAAGTGCAGACGTCGATTATTGGGACCGCGGAAGCAATAAATAAGCTAGCTTTTTCGGGCCCTTCAAATGTCGAACACAGCTCCGGGCCAACAAGACGCTGGGTTCGCCGGTCATTTCACGATCGTTCGTCCATAATGCTGGGTTTGTTGTCTCTTTTTTTTGTTGTTGTTTTCTTGTTTTTGTAATAGCAAGTTCTTTAAAAAAAAAGGTAATGAATAGCTCTCTGGGACGGAATTTGGCGGGAAGGTGAAATAATGTGTGAGCTTCGCGTCTGGAGCATAAGTTGTATTGTTTACTAGCTTTACTTAGTTTTTGCATGGATGGATACCAGAAAGTAATTGTAATGTAATTTCATTACATTTTGGGAGCAGCATTGAGTAATGTATTTAATTACATTTCTGTGATTTTCCGCAAAGTAATTAGTCATCCAATTTAATTCCTTTTCAAAAGTAATTTTGCCATGTATGACGGCGTATGCGAGGTTAGGGCTCCGGCTGATCACTCGAAACAGTGCTGACTAGCACAGTGTAGTTCTCGCTAAAAAAGCGTGTCGGCGATTCGAACATAGGAAGGATTCTCTTGCAAGGTTGCTTGAGTTCGTCGACCAAAAAGCTGGTGGAGCTCCTGCCGCCGTCCTTCACTAGACGCTCATTTGGCCATAAATTGGGGAATTGCATCAGATTCCAGCTGAAGCTGTACCAAAAACTAAGACCTTGGAGAGCGAAATGTACAAGGAAACCAAGGCACAGCCTTGTGTGCGAACGAACAATTTGATGCTGTCACATCGTCACAGACGCTTCGCCCCTGTAGCCTTTTCATACTGCACTAATACTTGACCGGTAATCAATTCTCGAATAAATAATTGAATTAACATACTGTTATCGTTTGAAGCAGTTATCAGTTGCCAATTAAATTAATAATTAAGGAGTGATTACACACTGACATTTGCTAAGGCGCAGCCATACCGCTTTTAAAAAAAAAGCCAGTGAACACTCGGTCTCTTATTACACACTCAACTTCACCTTGGCGGTTTTCCTAAACTTTTAACTGGCTTCAAAATTACTCAAAATTGCAATTAATTCCGAGGAATCAGTTATGCAAAACTTTCCTTAGGGCAGCTCAGACAGCCATGAGCGGGTGATATCCGCTATCCAACTTCAAGTTGAAAGGCTTAACGAAAATGTCGTCGCACATGTGGAAGCCATGAGGAGGCTTCGCAAGCTGGCGTACCGTGCAATGTCTGGGTAAAAAAAAAAAACTATGTCGCGTCTCACACCTTTATAGCGCAGCTCTTACAAGTGCCTATCCAGGGTTAGAGAGACGTCGCCTTAGCCGACGTCTCTCCAGCTGGAAGTAGGTGCTTAAAATCTGCGCTCTAAAATTGTCGGGCTAGGCCATGTAAGTTGATAATCCCGGCCTCGAAGTTTTAATTTCGTATAAGTAACATCATGTATTAGTCACCTTTTGGGAGACTTATCTCCAAAAAAATTAGTCTGCCTATTCCACAGAATATTCTTTGCGATAGGAATAATGCAGCCGTTCTTGTATGCAAACCTCGGTATCGTCCTTATCTACACTGACCATAGATTAAATCAGTTACTTTTATACCTCTGGCACTCAATAAAAACAAAATTGAAGACGACACCACGTGTTCCCACTTCGTGTTCAATGCTTAGCGCCATTTCAATGAATCCACGCATTAGTAAAATAACCAATATGAATCCACAATATCTCAAGGGATAAGAATGCGCAGCCTAGATCGGAATGACTTAAGCCACGTATGTTGCGCCTTGGAAGGAGATACTGAGATAAAAAAATAACTAAGAAGGCACATTCAAATGCCGAATTTTCAGGCAGGTTGCCGAAGCATGTAGCTAAATAAAACAGATATGGCTTCCTTATTGAGGCAGTCGTATGACAATGTAAGAGCTAAAAGGTAGAAAAAAGAAGTTACGTTGCACAAGAAAAGAGATCACCCTGATTTCTTGGTACGGTCGGTTGGCTTGAGGCAAAACAATGAACTGATAGAGAAAAAAAAATAGAGGTATACTGCTATAACACAACATGTGCCACATAATGCACCTAGTTTATAGTGTTTTTTTCTTCCACAAAGACCACAGTTAGGTTAGACGTGAAAGAAACCTGAGACAAAGCCGGCATAAAGAGAGCGATCGTTACTTAGAAGCAGCTGGCGCTGTTTTGTGACGTACGGTGGCCCCAAGCTATTCCCCGCTGCTGCGGTCATATTACTAACATTACGTCCTCTTCTCCTCAGATGGGTGCTACGACTAAGAGTTTGTGTGCTGCAGCACTTTTGCTCGACATAATGCGACCCGGTTAGCAACGGCTACCATAGGAAGAAGTATGGACAAAATCGAGACGGTATTTGAGAGCCGTCCTTGTGTCTTTGAGCGAAGGAACGCTTACGGTTTTTTTTTGTTGTTGCTTCATGTTCGGTGAAAAGTTCCGCCAAGCACACCTTAAGGGGCGACGAAAACGAAGTGTTCTACCTTTTTTCTTCTCGCAAGATTTGACATGAAATCTACGTCAGCACTTTATAGTGAGCTTCTTCTCTACTAATTATTATTATTTAATAATGTACTAATATATATATATATATATATATATATATATATATATATATATATATATATATATATATATTATTTCTTCTTCATTGTCCCATTTGCATTTGAGTCCTAGCTACTTACCCAAGAACTGCAATTTTCTTATCTTCTTTGCGTGGATAAGAGAAAATACATTGTAGTTTATGAATTTTATTTCCACCCGGTCATTTAAAGAGATACTGCATCGCATTGAAAGAAAATATTTTGTTATTAAAGATATGTACTTCTGCTGAATTGAATACATATTTTACAAGACCGTTCAAACTTCTGACATAATTAAGGAAAAAAATACTGGCAAGCGTTTTGATAAAAATGGTATTGTAGAAAGCATTTCACTTGCAAAAAATATGTTGTACTGACACCACCGGCATCAGGATCCTACGCATCTTATAAAATGCAGTAGCTTTGATTTATTTAGTGAATCAGTTTGTTTGGTAGAATACTTGCTTAGCCTTGTGGAATATACAGCGGGGGCGAAAGTAAACAAAAATGTGATATATGTTCACAATAATATGCAGCAATGTACTGTCAACCTGTTTAAACAAAATATTTATTTCACAGATGCAACACGCACATTAAAAAAATATATAAAACACAATTATGTGCTCCACCTAATAAAATCACGACCTTCTTATTTACGAATAAAATCAAGACCATCTTGAAATGAAGCGCAAAATTCGGTAAATGAAATTCAATCTCTCACTGCACTCGAAAATTCGAAAAAATTCATCTGGTACGGTATTCACTCTTCAATCGAATTTGTCATTCATATATTATCAGAATCACATACAAAAAGCATGGCCAGTCGGCCCAGTGCTAAATTTCTAGTAAACGCCCTGAACAGTGGGTTTTGCCTCGGTGCTCTCGATGACATAAGCAAAATTACCTGCATAATATTTTGCAACAATATCAGTATGCGCAGCAGTGGATGCTCTCGTGATTTTCACTTAAAATTTCTTGCACCTCTGGGCGAAAAAATAAATCTCAGTTACGGCCCCTTGTGTATTTCGGGACACAGCATCTCTTCCAAGTTTCAGCATTAGAAGGCCACAGTATGGCGCATGCCGCCTACCAGTAAGCCAAGAAATTCGCGAGTCAGTCATCTGAAGGACAAAGCCATTATTGCGAACGGGTACTCCAAAACAGACAGTGCTCACGCTGTCAATCCGATAATAGAGAAATACAAGAACAATGATATTTATAGTTTTATAGAGCACCACAAACAGCTTCGCTGAGCATTAAGCTTAGAATTATATTTTGCACAGAATGCCTTGAATACAGAAGCAACATATTTAAACGAACTAAAGCAAAGCTGACAATAGAGCAAGTTGGTACAACATTTTGGGAAATAAATAGTTCTCACGAGACGGGACAAGCAAGAAAACACACCATAAGAGCTTACTCACAACTAAATGTTTATTCAGAAAAAAGGCAATTAATTCACAGTAAGCTAAAGAAAGAACTAAAAAAGATAAAAGGAAGAAATCACGCAGACGCATCAAAGTACAGAAACTCTTTGGTGTAGAATCACCATTGGATCACCAACACAGTTCAGGTCAATTTTCGCGATATGATATGCTTCTGTTATTTCCCTACTTAGTTGATGAGTGAGACGAAATAAAACAGCCGTATCACTCAGTATCGGCCCGCAACCAATGCGCTTTGCAAAGTGTTTGGCCAGATTAGACGACGGGGTTTTCTTTAGACCGATTGTGCTCCTTGGGCACCGGCCAGTTTGCCCATAGGTCGAACCACCGGAGAGAGATATGCGGTACAAAACCATTTTTGTACATTCGATGTACCGATTTTTCGTGATTGACTGAACGGGCTTTTCATTTTTTTGCAAGGGGCACCACCTGTCCACCATTTCTAGAGGAAATGCAATGCTAATAAGTAGTGTGTCATGCAATGCTAGTAAGAAGTGTGAGAGTGACGGCATTAAAATGTGAAATGCAGTGTGGGCTCTGTACAGCAAACTGTGATTGCTGTGCACCAAGATATGAGGTTCAGGGCCGGCATTGCTTACTTGAGGAAATAAATTTAATCTGTTATAGCACAGTCAAGCATTGCATGTGATGCCTACCATTTTCTTTCTATAACAGAGCTCAACAAGCCCTAACGTAACGTAGTTTAGAAATGCCAGTAAGAAGACCAGGTCACAGAGCCTGTCACGATGTTCTAAACTTGCCGTGGGAAGCCCTCGTAGCCGTTGCGTGAAGAGTTTTGACGAGTAAAACACAGAAGTGGTAGAATGTTTTGCTAGGTACTTTAAAACCAAGTGGTTGTAGCACCGGCCACCTAAAAACAGGGATGGGACAAGTTAAAGTTGTAAATTATTCGAATGTAACGGTCAATATAAGTCATACCTGAAGGGAAATGATAAAGAACAAAAATCTAGGAGGCAATTTTGACGACTGAAGTGCGACGAAGCGAAAGCGCCAGTTATGCGGTGGTCCCCTTCTGAAGTGCGACGAGGCGAAAGCGCCAGTTACGCGGTGGTCCCCTCCTCTATGACATCTGGTCGATACAGCTGTGCTGTAGAGTGCCCCCCATATGGGGCTGGGACAGGTGCGTCGCCGCCGCTTGCGGCGGGGCTGGCCTGCCACAGAATTTTTATCTGTTGTAGGCCGTCATTGCACCCGCCACCGTTTCGGTGGTGGACGACGGCTGTTGTTGCGGCGCGCGTCTTTCTCTCCCTCTTCCTTTTAATTCATCTCTATTTTCTTTTCTGTCTCCACGAGGCAGCGGAGGTGGCTCAGCTAGAGAGCTAGTAGCAGGCCCTTGCATTTTCTTTTCCTTCTTCCTGCGGGAACTCCTCCGAACATAAGCCCTAAAAGCTGATGGTCGCCATCCAGAGGCACTCCGCAGGGGGCTGTGCTCTCACCTTTCCTTTTTAACATCGTAATAAGGAAGCTCCCCCATAAGCTTGGCCATCTCGATGACTTAAAACTAAGCATCTACGCGGTCGATGTGACCGTCTGGATGTGCGAAGGGAACGACTCGTACATCACATCCAGGCTCCAAGAGGCAATAGATATAATCAGCAAACACGCAGAGGACGTAGGTCTATGCTGTTCGCCAGAAAAATTGGAGCTCCTGGTAATGACCAGCACTACCCTACTGAAAATATTGTGCGAGGCTCTGCGTGATTATCTGTGCGTGGTTATCGACCCGCACAGCGCGAGTTTGTGCGTGCGAGGATGTGCGATTCGAGAATGTGCGATTCGAGGATGTGCGAGCGAGAATGTGCGAGCGAGAATGTGCGAGCGAGAATGTGCGAGCGAGGATGTGCGATGTGTGCACGGTGGGAGAACGTGCAACGTGTTCACGGCGCGAAGGCGTGCACACTGTGAAGATTTTTGTACCCGTGTGTGTGTGGCAAAATTTGTCCATAGCTATCAACATTCAGAGTGCATGGATGTGGGCACTCACTTAAGGCCCCAATATAGTCCGACGTAACGCGCGCGCGCACGTCGCCCTCCGCGACGTTACGTCGGCGAAAAACCGAGGTCTATAGTCCAACGTCACGGCGTGATGGACGTAGCGAGCGCGAGCCGACGCGGCCCAACGTCGCTGACGCGCAAACAGAATCTCGCCTATTTCTCGCCGACCGCCTCAGCCGCGTCGGCCATCCATCCCAGCATTCCTCACGCGCAGTGAAGATGGCGGCTTGCATGTAGACAGAGACTGCGCTATAACCACGCGCGCATTTCAGACACTGTTGCGGAAAAGCTGCTAGAAGGAATTCGAGGGCAGCCCTGCGTTAATGATACCAAGCGGATTGACTATACACAGACGTTCAAAGGAAATAAAAATGCCTGGGATGCAAACTGTCAGTAGTGCGGCTGGGCACAGCTGTGAGTTCTTCGCTGCGGTGTGTGTACCATGCTCGCTTTAATGCATTGCTCTAGAAGGTGTAACGATGGTGTTGTTTCACTTATCTGCAGTACATTCATTGGAAGAATACCAAAAACTGCGGAAGCGGCTTCGCATAGAGTTGTGACCGGTACACGCCGGAATCGAAGGCCGTACTCGATTTGGCCTCACGGAACGTCAGCGGCTCAACAACCAGGGAATTCGCGAAATTTATGGAATTCTACAGGAGCTGCAGCCAGCCGAGAATGTGATCCTCATTTCTGTGTAATCTCTAACTCCTCTGTAATCGTACATACACTTAAATTTTGATTAGTTTTCAGTAAAACACGCACGTACACAATCATTGTTCCGTCTGTAGCCGTCGTCGACGCGGGCTCAGGCCGTTGCTGGGCTGGACGTCTCCACGGCTGCCTGTAAATGCTTTGTGCCATTTGAACATTCGCAGTAAACACATCGCGTCATTGCCTTCATCACAATAGTAATTAGTGCCTTGATAGGCTGCAGCCAGGTCCCTGTAGGTGCCCTATCGTCTGCTCGAAAATGCACCCCAAAAATGTATCAGCCCTCGAGGGCGTCTTGTGCGCATGCGCGCCGCGGCATCGGGCACGCCAGCCGCGCCATCCTGTAGAAGCGGCAGTTTTTTTGACGCGCCCGTCATGGCCGACGTGCCGTGGCTGACGTCGCAGACTTAGCCAGTTGCGTCGAAAACGTCGGACTATATTAGGGCCTTTAGTGCAAGGAATGAGTGCAGTCTGAAGGTGCAAGACATTAGTCTGATCTCAAACGATGAGACATTCGGCATGGGAATGCTACCATGCTATGGTGATACTCTGCATGGTTGCAAGGCTCCTACATCACACCTCATGTTTGTGTTGTGCATAATACTAATATGCCAGCTTTAGGCCTTGTGCAAGGCCTCAATCAGTTTCTGCTACAGTTATGACACAAAATGTTTTGCAGAAATGATGCTCTCCATGAGATGAGCCTCAAGTGCAAAGAATGCAAGCTTCCAAAAGATACATGTGGTCACCTGGATTGGCTTTATTGGCTGATACAGTGTGGTCACAAAACATCTGCTTTCGGTCCACCAGGTTCGAGCTTGGATGCAGGTTTCCTTCTTCAGCTGCTCTTGGCCTGTTGGATTTGAGCTTGGATACAGGTTTTCGCTGTGCGACATCTGCAAAATGCAAAAAAAAAGCAGGACTATATTCCAAAATCCGAAAATTCAGCTGTCTTTACAAAACATTCTGAGAAAGGGGTAATTAGGTGCTCTATTTTTAATTGATAACAATTCAAAAAATTTGATTCTGAACTACAGAAATATGACGAACTGACACAAGAATACAGGCGTTCAGCATCAGTCCATCACAAAATCTAATACCTTAGTCGAACAGATATTTCAAGGGTCTTTGAACCATATCCTATCAATCAAAGACATCTGAGCACTGCTTCATGGAAAGCTACAATAACTAGAGTGAACAGAGCAGTCCAGAACTGGAGACTGGACTTTGAGAAATAGAAGTGTGCATTCTAGATATGGCTTAGCACACAGAGGTAGGAATAAAACCAAACCTGAAATGAAAGATTATGCAATTCTACATATATGGTCATAGAAGAAAAACAAAATTGCACACAGAACAGTACGGAAAGTATATCATCATTGCAACTTGTACAAAAACAGTTGATAACACATCTTCAAAAGTGCACGAGTATTACTTGAGCCCAGCAGCGAATTATCAATGGCAATAGCGGGGTACAAGAGCTTAGTGAGATGATGGAATCTTTCAATGGTGATCGAGAATGCCATGTAGAAGTGGCACAACTCTCCCCAAGTTTACTAAAAGCTTGGTTAGGATTCATGACGGCCCCTCAGCCTTCCTTCCAATAAGGTCGAGAAATACCCTAACCACCCGAGGCAGTGGAAACAGTGCATAAGGATCCTTTACTCCAAGCGGTCCTCGAGGCCCCTTTTTTTTTTTTTGAAATGAAGCTCCACTTGAATTGCTCCTCGAGTGCATGAGAAAACAGAGCATCTATAAGTGGCAATGACACTACTATGGGGACACCTAGACTTCCACTTGCAAACATGGGGCATCGCAGCTTTCACACACTGTGCAGACTTCGTTCTACTGCATACCAAGCCTTTCATGAAAGTGGATACAATAAGGATTCACAGACCCACTCTCTGAAGCATTGGCTCCGAGAACCTGAATCTGACGCGAAAATACTGAAACATCGTTTCAAGTACGACCAAGAAAAGCCTCCTAAGTTTCTGCGGCTGACGTTGAGCATGGATAACTATCGTCAGTTGCAGATTTCAATGCTGTAGTTGATCATCGCATTATCCTACTGTGGTGTAAACACATTTCAAGTCATCACCAGATACCTTAGCAACATTTCAGAGCACGCCGAGTGCCAAGTTGCAGAAAGCATTTGATGGCTAACAGCAAATGAAACATGTGCAGTGGTTTCTGTGAACCACTCTGAACAGTGGTGCAATCGTGGGGAATGTCATATTGTAAATAGGAAGACAGCGAGGTACCGGAGGCGCAGTTGTGCCATGGAACACCTGTGCTGCACACATCAATGGCTTTCTGATTGCCTCAAATATACTTGTATGTCTAAATGCAGTGCTGAAGGGGGGGGGGGGGGGTCAATTCTGTCTTTTTAGCTGTGGAGAGATATTTGCAGTTGGTGGAAGGCATGGTTTTTCAAGTGCGCTTAAAATTAAAGCTCCTAGCTTGCTTGGAAACAGAAGCGGCATTTGCTTCTGGAAAGACAAATTTGTTGGCTTGGGTGCCTGCGCTATAACATGCTTCTTTAACCCTCACATGTGCTCAACGCTCGCCGCTGAGCACTCAGAGGGCAAATATGCAACTAGATCACTAGAGTTCACAGCAGTTCGAGCAGTTCTCAATGCCTAAATCCTGTTCTACATCAGCCATATGTCACTGGCAGTGAATGTTGATAGATGTGAATTGTTTTCAGCCATTTTTCACAGCTGACTTGTTCATGCAGTCTGCAAAACATATTTTACTAGGCTGTGACTTTTTTTTAACGTCCAAAAGCGACTCAGGCTATGAGAAATGCTGTAGTGGAGGACTGCAGAAATTTCAACCACCTGGAGTTCTTTAACGTGCACTGATGTCGCACCGCACATGGGCGCCTTGCTTTTAGTCTCCATCGAAAAGCGGCCGCCACAGCCTACTAGCCTGTGACTCTTGAGGCAGCTTGTGGATGCTGTTCACAAGGACTTGGCATTAGAAAATGAGCATGTTACACGTAGTGGCATGCACTTTCCGGGCCAAATTTTGGCCTTATGGCCCATTCGGTTGGGGGGACGAGAGCAGCAGTACAGAGAAGTACAGGAGCACGCCGAGCGAGGGTGTAATTTTCCTCCCACGGGAACGCTCTCTGCGTGTCGAGAGCAGTACGCCACGACCATTGTGACCGCACTTCCCTCCCCAGCATTCTCTGCCTACCCGCAGTAGCAGCAGTTGCAACCCGAGGAGAAGCAAACACTCCATGTAGAACTGCTTTGCATGCCTTTGTTCTCACAGCGCGGCGATCTGCCTCCTTTGGCCCTTTCGATGCCAGCAGTGACTCTCAAACCTGAGCAATGCTTTGCAGCCACCATTTAGAGCGTCACCGACTTGAGAAAAGAAAAAGATGGTGCGGATACACCGCTTTATGTCATGTGACTTCCTCTACACTCGCTTTAGATGAGGGAGCAGCCGGGAGTGCATTCAGGTGCTCTCAGCAAAGGAAAAGACCTCCTCCTCTACCATTGGAAGCCAGTGATTCTACTCCTGCTCTACCACTGGAGGGCACCCACTTGTCTGAGAGCACTTTCGAAGCGCTCTCGAGGGCGCCTGCTCTCCCGCTCGAATTCGCCATTAGTCTTGCCCCGTATGCCACTTGTGCTGTCTGGAGTGGAGAAATATTTCTGAAGGGTAAGTCGGAAGAAATGCTGAAAAGCATTCAAGAATCTGAACTGAACCTTAAGTAGAGAAAAGACTGTTTTCTGCACTTTATGGAGCTGAGGTAGCGTCGAGTGGAGACATGTTTTTGAATTTGGCCACAAGGGTAAAATTTGAATTAACTATTCCACACGCAAAACACTCATGTCCTAATGTCAAGTCCTCTGAACATTCAGAAGCAAGCTCGATATTCACAGGCTAACAGAACGTTTCCCAGGCTGCATGAAAAGGCAGCTGTGAAAAACAGCTGAAAACACTTAATGTTAGGCAAAATGTCGCTGCTGCTGTGATATTCTTCATGTAGAACATGACATATGCATTGAGAAATGCTGTGAAATTTAGTGACCAAATTTGTTTATTAAGATTTGATTTGAAGTTGCTGCTACACTTGATCTTTAAGCTTGCAGGGCTCAGGGGAGAGGGAAGAAAATATGCGTGCTTCTTCGCTACATATACACCCAAACCAACAAATTCAACTCGCTGATTTCAGTTTCCAAACAAAGCTTGGAGCCACAATGGTCACTGCACTTGAAAAGCCATGCCTTCTGCCTACCGTGAATATGTCTCCACAGAACAAGTGAACCAACCGCTTTGACAGCACCGTGTGTCTGTAGAGTACATAGTACCCTGATGTGACAAGCAAACCATTGATGCCTGTAGCACAGATGTTGACATTGTTCACAAGGCTCAATCGCGCTACTAGTGGCCCCAGCTTCTTTTACACGTACTTCTTCATCATCATCATCAGCCTGATTATATCCACTGCAGGGCGAAGGCCTCTCCCATATTTCTCCACTTAACCCGGTTCTGTGCTAGCTGCGTCCACTTGACCCCTGCGAACTTCTTAATCTAATCCGCCCACCTAACTTTCTGCCGCCCCCTGCTACGCTTTCCTTCCCTTGGAATCCAGTTTGTTGCCCTCAGCGACCATCAGTTATCCTCTCTTCGCACTACATGTCCTGCCCATGTCCATTTCTTCTTAATATCTACTAGAATGTCTGTAACTTGAGTTATTTCTCTGACCCACTCTGCACGCTTTCTATCTCTTAATGTTACCCCTACCATTTTTCGTTCCATAGCCCTCTGGGTTGTCCTCAACTTAAGTAGAACTCTCTTGGTTAGCCTCCACATTTCAGCCCCATAGGTGAGTACAGGCAAGATGCAACTGTTGTCTACTTTCCTCTTGAGCGATACCGGTAAGCTGCTAGTCATAATCTGAGAGTGCTTGTCAAATGCGCTCCATCCCAATCTTATTCTTCTTATTATTTCCTTTTCGTGGTCCGGATCTGCGGTTACTACCTGTCCTAAGTAGACATATTCGCCTACTACTTCCAGTATTTCGCTACCTAATGTAAACTGCTGTTCCTTCCCGAGGCTGTTGTACATTACCTTAGTCTTCTGCATACTGATTTTCAACACGTACTTGCTAAGACCAAAAAAGGGAAGACTGCAAAAATGGGGGGGGGGAGGAGGCAGCATTTGTGTACAAAAGGGGGAGGCGGCTGCTACTTTCAGGCAGTGTCTGATGCGTCCTAATCTAAACATCCTAAGCATAAAAACATGCAGCAGCAAGCATGCAATGCATGTCTAAAGGTGTGCGTCCGTCGAGATATCTGCAGGCCGCCACCAAATGTTCTCACTACGTCTCTATAGCCAGCGCAAATCTGATCTGCATGCCCACCACCAGTTTTCTCTCAGTACCATCGGAGCGCTGTTTAAATTTTTTAATGCAAAACCATAACTAGCCCATTTACACGTAATTTCATCCATGACCGTCTTTGGCTGCGTTGGTTCCGAAAAAAAAAAGAGCAATCACGCCATTGCTGAGCATAGAGCAGCTTAGTAACATAAGGCATGCGGCTGAGCTCAATAAGAAGGATCAGATAACATGACATTTGGGCAAAGCCTTTAACCTCAAGTACACTGAGTGGCTGCCCTTAGCTGAGATCGAAAGCAAAGCCAGCACAGCATCTATATCTACTGTGGCTGCATTAGCTGTGCATCACTGCCTACAAGAAGCGCAGTACACCAACTGTTTTCGCAGCCAGCGACACCTACTCTTGCTAGGCTAAAGTCTGTTTTGATTGATTTCCTGCTTAGCCAATGATGCTGATGGTGCTAGTGTGGCCTCTGATGGAGATGCTTGAAATTATAATGCGGCTGCTGATTCCTCGGTGCTGGTTCCGCAAAAGCCATTCTTTGCAGGCAGAAGCCCCTTATCGGAAGATTTAGGGCAGTGATCGTGCAATCAGAAAGTTTGGTCAAACGTCTGAAGTCTTCTAAAAAGTCGGAAGGGTTGGCTGCAGGTATGTATGCAACATGCCTTCCCCACAAGTGTGTCCTTGTCTGTGGAAGCCACCAAGCAGAGCAAACTTACTATTAGTCCTCAAATTTGTACCGTAGCTCTGCACTAAGTAGGTTCTGAAACACTGCTCATATACAGCGACAACTTAAAATGTGCAGCACCACAGAAGTATGTGATGATCAACTACAGCACTGGAGTTAGTGATAGACCATGATTATGCCTACTTGGTGTCAGAAGCTGGGATGTCAGGAGGAATACCAAAGCCATACCCAGAAAAAATAATGTGCTAGAAGTTCTAAGTTAACCAGGTTTGACCTGGGCTGTCACTCAGCCAATGCTTCAGAGAACAGATCTGTGCATACTCACTGTATCCACTTTAGTAAAAAGCTTGTAAACCCGCAGAACAAAGCCCACAGAGAGAACAAATGATAAGATGTCAAGTGTTTACAAGTTGAGTGCCAGTCTATGAGCCCTCAAGGTCACATAACTGCCAATAAATGAAAAGCAGGCATTCAGGGCTACGTGGAGTTGAAGTCAATGTATTCTTATGAAGTCAAGATTTCCTGTCACTATACTCAATCTCACAAGCTGTCTGCTGCACCTGGCCCATTCGAGATCATATAGATTACAGTAGGTAATTGTGCTCTTAGGTGCCTCTCACCCCTTGAATTGGCCAGGGAGAAAGTAGGAGCACAATGACCTACTTAGACCCTTTGGAAAACTCAATGCGTCACCTATATTATATAGCAAAATCCTTCTGGGAGAATATTTTTGCACATCTTGGGTGCACAGTCACGTGATACATGGGTGATGTAGCCTATATGTCACATACACATATCTCCTAGATTTTTTTTTTACAGAGGCATGCTGCTTAGTCAAAAGACGCGATGCGCGGGAGTGTAGTGCGCACCGATTCTGTGCGTTTGCAATTTTTTGTTTTCGTTCTGTTTCTTCCGATAGTTTGGTGGAACGGCTGGTATGCAATGCGATGAGGGATTCTGGAGTCGTGAGTCTGTTTTTTCACAGCATGTCACCGGGATGGTGCGTTTTCTTTCTGCAGTCTAAAAAAAATGTGCAAGAGTACTTGCCGTGTGCGGGGCTGCATATATATTGAGTACCAGAGTGAGAGTTATTTGCACACACGCATGCCCATACGTGCCCATACACATGCAGTTTTGTAGTGGCGCAAAAAAAAAGTAATTCTGTCAAGACAGAGCATCTTCTAAAGGGCACGTAAACTTTGACGTTTGGATTAAGCAATAGAATTATACAAGATGTTTCACATAAGGTTTGCTTTATGGGGTTTAACGCCCCAAAGCGACTCAGGCTTGTATCACATGGGGGGCTTAACTCAAGGTACAAAACCAGCCCATGTGCGGACACAGAAGCCGTCAAACCTTCGGTGCTACAAAAAAAAAGCAAGCATGCACACTGCTCTGTGCTTTGCCGAGGCAGCTCCAAGCCATCACTCACTTGAAACCGTGCTGCCTGCGTTGGCCAGCCTGCCCCCCCCCCCCCCCCCCTCGATTCATTCATTTTTTCCGCACTGCTAAATAAAAAAAAAGAAAGCATGCATACTGCTGTGCGTTTAGCTCGCAGGACAGCTAGACTCCCCTCCCATTACCTCCACTCCCCCTTCCCACCCGCCACTCATTTTAAAGGACCAACATCCCAGCACCCTTGCGTCCTTCCCGCACAGACCAGGCAACCCTTTTCTCACTCTCTCCCAGTAGAATGAAAAAAAAACCCATGCAGGACATGCAGGAGTGACATAGCCACGTCACTTTTTGTTTCAATGAGGTTTGGGTTGTTTTGACCTGAGCAGCAGTATAGGGAGCGCTCAAGATTTGATTGCTTCTGTGCGCAGCACGTTAGAGCACAGGGCTCGATCGGCCACCCTTGTACCTTAAGTTAAACCCGTTGTGTGAAACGATAGTGCCGGAAAATTGTTGGTTCATAAGCTAAGCCACATCTTTTATGAATTTACAACTTAACTTCAAACACCAACGTTTATGTGCCCTTAGAAGATGCTCTCAGTCTTGACAGTTATTTCTTTTCTGCCACTGCAAAACAGCATGTGTGTGGCGTGCGTGTGTGCAAGTAACTCATGCACTAGCCTTGCATGTTTTCATTACAATGAGGAAAACAAATGCACAATCCCTGCAGCGCACTGTGAAGAAGAACACTCTTGACTCCGTGTCCTTGCATTGCTCGAATACCACCAACGCCACTAAACCACCGGAAGAAAAAGAATGAAAGCTAAGCAAAAGATAGCAAATGCACAGAATCGGCGCTCACTCTAAATTCCCTTGCATCATGCTTTTTGACTGAGCAGCGCTTCTCTCTCAAGGAAAAAAAGAATACAAACTCCACAAGATATGTGTACGTAACACATAGGCTATGTCACTGATGTATCACATGATTGTGCACTGAAGACATGCAAAAATATCCTCCCAATTCCCTTTGGGGCAGAAGTTGGGTGCAATGCTGAATATTTCTGTATCAAACCTCATGTTATGCACGAATCTGACGAGAAGCATGCCTTCACTATTGAAAACCAGAAGGGCGGAAGTGGGGGGGGGGGGTATGAATTTTGTTACTGAGTGGAGCAGGTAATGGATGTGATCATTGTCACAAGAAATGTTTCCTGGCAGCCACCTATTTCTGCCCCCAAAACAGGTTTGGCCGCCACAGTGAAGGGGTTTGCGCTGAGCAGAGAAGCATTGCAGAAATCTTCTGCCAGAAAAACCCCATACTTCATTCATGGTCTATGATTACATATGGCATAGTATTATCAATAACACTCCCCTGTTTTCTCTTTTCATTTTACATACAAATTATATTCGCACTGAGTTTAGCTACCAAAAAAAGTGCAGGGGGGCCTTTTAGAGAGGAAATTTGTCAAATCTGATTTATAAGAAAGCAGCCATCAACGGGTCTAGTTGAAGACAGGAAGACCAGAAAAATAACCCTCCAGAAAGGTCTTCAAGGAGTTCCAATTTGAGAAAAATTTATTCACAGTAGTTTTGCATAAATGTGTGAAATTTAGGAAAACAAAGTCAAACATGCTGAAAAAAAGAAAAATTAAATAGGGACAAGAGAGGTGGCAACTGCGAAAAAGAGAGCCACCTGTAACCATGGTCTAGACGCATGCCAGGCTGTCGCTTTGGGTTTATATTATATAGGCTCATGCTCTCTTCGATTGTTCCCTCTGAAGTGCACTTTTAGTTTTCATGTAGGCTTGCGTTTAGAGAAAAACCATGTAATTTTTTTGAGAATTTTAAGCAGCAAATAATTTCAGGAGTTCCAAAGCTCCTTGAAATAGTTCCTGAAAACCAAGCGTACTCAATGATATCAAAGGCCTGTGTAAACCACACTCCATGATCATCATATTGAAGGGAATGGCTTACCAGCCCAGCCTCTGGGGCCTGTGCCCAATAAAGTATGGATGCATCATGTAGAACTTATGAAATCAGCTGGTAATGACATCTGTTTCAAAACTTCTGGCTTTTCCTATCTTAAAGTAAGCTCGCATTTTCAGTAAGTAGCACTTTAGTGGATAGAATGCAGTAATTTATAATAAAAGACAGCTTCAGCTTGTCCTAATAGTCCTTTTATTACTCTAAAGCTGAACATGAGCTATGACAGACATCAAGAAGGAGGGCTCTGGGTTAATTTCCAGAGCCCTCTTCCACAAATGTTCTTCAAGCTATGCAGTGGCACCAAATGTGGGCAGGCAAATTTGCATTTTGCCTATATCAACAGGCCACAGGCACCATTCCACTCCGCATTCTCAAACTCAACAGCCAAATGTCATAGCCAATAAGCAACGGCAGCAAGCAAAGAAAACACTGAAGAAACCTAAATGTCAAAATAAACATGAGGGGTCACAAATGCAGTAGTGGGTTAGGCAAATAAAAAACTACACATACTGAAAGATGTCTTCAGTACTTACATCAATGTCCTGCTTCTTGCCCACCACAGCACAGCACAATTCCGGCAAAGGGTATAGAGCTTGAAGGAGCCATTGCTTACGAAGCCACATGGAACTTGCTGCAAGGTAAAAAGTACCATGACCCAAGAAATTAGTGAAAACGTAATATGGTGCAACACGTACATGCAGAGGCTTTGTGAGCAAGAAATAAAGGCACAGAGTAGGAACACCACAATACTCTTTTTTTTTTCTTGAAATGATGCACGACATGCTGGTGCAGGTCACTGCATGAAATTTGCCTCTGCCTGCTAAATAATCTTAAATTATTATTTTTTAATTCAAAATTTCACTTTGGGATTCAATTAGTTGAAGGGCGATTGCCTACAATGCCAGAGAAGAAACAATGTTGACATCACCCGAGACATACCAACAGTGAAATAAAATAACTCCTTTCACTCCATCTCGTCGCCAGCCTGGCAAAAGAGCGTCAGGCATCACAGTGCCCCTAGTTACAAATAAAAAAGCATTTACTTGACCTTAACTGCAAGTGCATTTTAACAGCCTATCCATAATCCACCAGTTCCCACTAAGTTCGAGATCAGACAAGCCCTCCCTTTCTTTATGCTTTACATCGAGCGAGCACCTTAATTGGTACTGCAGGGCCTAATACATGCCTGCAACTACAATACTACTTTTCTAAGAGATGTGGAACTTCATTAAAATTCATTTTATGACCGAAGTAGCAAAGATTGTATTTTATCTTGAAAGAAGCAGCAAGAAAAAACAAGGGTATGAAAGGAGACAATACGGGCACTAGCTTACAACTAATGGTTATTGAAGCACATATGAAATATATAGAGAAGACGAGCAACAACGCAAACCACTCAATCACTGATAAGCAAAAAGCAAGTCATGAATCACTAAAATTTAAGAACAGTTCCCTATCTAGATAACCCAACTCACTGCATGGTAACATGATGGATGGGTCACTAACACATTCATTACCTAGTTGTAAAATATGTCTAGCTTCAATGATTTCTCAGCTGATTTGCAATGGATGACAGCCAGAATGTGCACAGCAGAAAGAAACTGAAAGCGACCAGTGCATTCTTACAATGCACAGCCAAGTTGACCTCTACCTATATCTACTCAAATGGAACCGTTCGGAAGTTTTAGTGATTCATGTTTTGCTGTCTGTTTTGCTGATGTTTTGCTGTCTGCTTATTGGTGACTGAGCGGTTTGCAGTGTTGCTTGGCATTATATATTTTTTATTTGCATCAATAAACATTAGTTGCGAGTTAGCATCTGCTTGCTTCTTTTCACGTCCTTGTTTTTTCGTGCTGCTACTTTCAAGATGACACCTTACCAACTCACCCAAATTACATCCTTATGATTGTATTTTAGTCAGTGAAATTTTACTTCATGTGACACTAATCAACACACATGACCACGTTTCATGGAACTTAAAGCCAATCAATGAGAGCCTCATCATAAAGCATGAAAGTTGGCTCAGATATGCAGCTCTCCATGCCAACACAGCTTGCACAGACATGATTTTCTGTGGTAAACAAAACACTGGGCTGCTGCAAGGGCGGTACAGAGCAAGCAGAGGGTGCTCTGACACTGAGAAGAAATGTGGCATTGAATCTTGCTGTACATGGAGACAATGTTTTGGGGCTATGCAGCCGAGTCTAGGTACAAAAGAAAAGGAGAAAAGTTTATTGCCGTGAAGAGTGGTTTGCTCACTATTTGGGCTAGGAGTGTACTGGGCTGAAGTGAAGGGAGGAAGTTGGAGAGTTAATGCAAGGTCACTAGGGCTGAAGTAACCCACTCTACATGGCAAGGGGAAAGAGGTATGTTGCCTCTTCCTTTCTGCCTAACTTCAGCTGCATAGCCACAGTTATCCCCGAGTATAGTGATGAGCTACCGTGATCAAGACTTGTAGAACTGAAAACTGAAAGTAACAAAGGGGTATGGCATGATTAAAATATCTATGGTGTCCAGGTGAATAGCACGCTGCACTCCAGGGTTGCTGAATGCGCATTTACTTATTTTATATTTAAAAAAAACAGTAGTTAGTGAACCATAAATATAATACTTCTGCTATTATCAAGATTCCACAGCTCTGTAAACTGCATGAAGAAAGTGAAACTCAATAGCTTGCACTGACAACTCACCAGGCACCCACTGGTGAAATAAAAGTGGAGCAAAATGTCATCTGCATTCACCACATTCATCATGAAGGTATTGCAGACACTAAGCATAGCTCACCATCATAGCACTTCTGATATCATATCCAAGCCATCTATAAAGCTACCTAGCTTGTTACATGAACATATCAACAGATGACTTTTCAATGGTCATATGACTGACCAAATTCTCATGAAAAAAAAAATGTTTATGACTAAATCAGCACTTTTCTCAGAGTTCACTGCATGGGAGTGAGTTCGTCAACTGCTAGTGTTTCAGAAAAAGGGGTCATCAAACTGTAAGTAACCTGAGTTGAGTTGCAAACAACAAAATTTCGGAGAGTGGTGAGGAGCAGACTTTGTGGCATTACGAAGGTCATCTACTAACGCTAACAGTAGGCAGCCTTGATTTGATGATAGGGTTCAACATGCCAAAGAAACTTAGACAATGAGGGTCAGCAATAGTAGGTAGCTCTGGATAATTTTGACTATCTGCACTTCTTCAATGTGCACTGACACTGTACAGCACATGAGGACTTAGCGTTTTGCTACCACCGAAATGTAACCACCCCGGCTCAGACCGAGCCCGCGTCACCCAGCTCACTAGTCAAATGCCCTAAACTCTGAAACCACCACAGTAGGGTGCAGGCAGCCTTGAAGAGGGTTACATTTGCAGGCATGTTTTCTACAAGCCAAGCTTATATAAGCTGGGTATGGCCAAGCTGCGGCTAATGAGTAGCATGAGGCTTCTTGCAAAGTGCAGATACTGACAGCTTGGCACCTGTCCACCACCCACCATTTGCAGTATTTCTGCCTCTACAGCCAGCTTCTCTGTTCTTTCTCCTTTAAGTTCCAAACCACCTATTGTTTAGAATTCTTTTGAACAATGAAACAATATGCCACCCTTATGGACATACATCTAACAGAGCTGCTCACGACTGTAACCATGCTCATTCGAGAATTTCAATATGCTTGCTTTACAAATGGGGCAGTAGAGGCATATTAACAATCGTGGCATGAGTTCTTCACTGTGGCCACCAGCTTTGTTAAATGAAAAAAAAAAGAAAAGTCATTATCATTTACTTTGCTCTTTGTAAAATGTTGCCTTTTTAGTCAAGAGTTGTCATTAAAGGTATGGCAGCAGTTGCGTAGGCCCATAGCTAAAGAGCTCTCTGACATATGCCCGCATTGTATTAGCTTGCTCGTACATTGAACTGAGCCTTAACAAGCTTCGCGGTGATGCAAAAAGATGTTTGCCCATGCTAACATCTCGGCATTTCCATAATGGCGCAGATCAGTGTCTTCACTCTACTTGTGCTATGAGATTTCCTGTCATTAGCACATATTGAAAGTAAAAAGGATGACAGCAGACAATGCGACATATGATAGCAGAGACACGTTCACCTGCTTTTCCTCTGCACATACAGTGAATTACAATCCCAGAAGTGAAGTGGTCTGCCTGCTACGCAAAAGAGCACCTGCATCCAGTACAGATTGTGTCCCCATTGCGTTCGGAACTCATGCCAGCGCAAGTAGGTGGTGCCCATGAACTGACAGAAGAATTGCCTGTTATTCTGTGTGCTAGCCCGTGCTTCGTCTACACGTGCCAGCTGTTTTTAAACCTGTAATAGGTCTGCATTTCTCCCGCTGCTTCTTGGGATGGCATTGACATCAACAGTTTATGCCATTCTTTCGTATAGCCGAGTGCGGGCAAGCAGGGTAAAATTTCTTTGGCACTATTCTCAAATAAAAGGAAGTCGCAGTTCACCATTTTCACTGTTTCAGAGTTCAGGAATGGCTTTAAGATCATGAATAGCACATAAAGATGATTTCCGCACAAAATCTTCTAGTCACACTCCGAGCTGAGGTCTTTAAAAAAGATTATTGCATAATACTGCTACTCTTAGACTTGCTGTCCTCAAGAGTAAGCACTAGTTCATGACAGCAATTTGCATTCATAGCAGTGGCAAGTAATAATCATCTATTATGGAGCACAGAGGGCACAGCCAGCACAGCAGAGCATGCTACTGGAAATAGAAGGTGCAGCTGAACAAATACTCAAGCAAACTTCTAGCCGGTTCTGTTGATTTCGGAAGAGCAATCCACTGCTCCAGGGACCGATCTTGGCTCAGCAATCGCTCCCCATCTGCATTGGGAAGATGGGACCTGTGTTCCGGATCTGCATTTGGAATACAGTTACTCCAAAAAGAGCAGAAAATAATGTTCTGTAAGTCACTAAACCCTGTGATTCGAATTGACTATTAGTAAAGTCTTGTCATCTATCACCTCGATCTGCTCATAATTTAAGTAGCATTATAAAAGTCTGCGATTCTGCAGGAACCTCTGATCTCACACCAAGAATTCAGTGCCCATAGCAGGCACAACGCGCATCTAGAGATGCCAGGTAATGTAACTCGAAAGAAATGTTATGCTAACTCTTCTTTACCTACTAAGAGAGCAAACAGTATTTCTGTCATCGAACCTTCTTTTAAACACTATTTCATGGCAATGGCAAAAGGCATTTCGAGTCAACTGGAGGTCTAACCTAGTACAGTGGTGATGAACGAGCCCCTGAGCCTGCCATGTGCCAAGGCGTAAATGCACTTCACTGCAATGTACGAGTAAACAAGTGGAAGGCTGGAAGCTTGAACAATCTGTTTCCAGTAAACAGTGACGTTTGGGTGGTTAGGTTGGAATACCAAGCAAGCACTCTGCCCATAGCTTTATCTACTAGATTTCCTCTCAAAGGTATAACCAGCAAACAATGTCTGCAACTTAAGCCAGGAGTACAATCCCAGCATGTTCTGAATGTTCTGAAGACTTCGATCATCACATTTACTTTTTAATCATGCCAGTCACTTCAACATCAAATCAAAGCAATATATGTGGCAGCTTATGGAACCCTCGCACATACAAAACACACCGAGAAATGCAAGCCAGTCAGTGTAAAGGCAGCCTATCATCAGCATATTGTTCATGGCCTTCACAGGGCCGCCAAGTTTGCTCCCTGACCACCCTATGAACATGCAGTGTTTGCACCCCAAATCGGGTTACAGAAAATGTGGCGGCTCTTTAAATGAAATAGGAGCAGTGCACCAAGAAAGGCAAAAGTTCGTCCCTAGCTCCCATTATGTCAACTGAAGAATGTGCAGAGTCAGACAAGAAATATGGATTTCTGAAAACATGTATTCTGTAATGAAATATGAGTGATATCTAGGAATCTAGGAAGATAGTGGTACCAGTGCAGTAGCAGTCTGCCCCTTGTGCATCATGAAGGGCCAATGCTCTCGAACTTCCAAACCTTTTATCATGCCAAAACATGCTCATCCGATCAATTATGAATTGTGAAAGGCTACACACTCTAAAGTGGAAACAGTTCCATGCAAAAAAGTAAAAAGAAGCCAAATGCAGAATGTGATGTGACTGTTCAAACAATGTCTGGAAGTGCATGTGGCAACCAAGCAATTCATAAATGTGGTAGCCATTCATAATCTAGATCCAGACACAACACTAATTCCATATTAACATCTACTGTTGCTTCTACAAAACATGCATAAATTTAAACAAAAACACCACAACTGAATGATACTTTAAGCAAAGGCTTGCTTTGCTTGGAATTCTGCATGCACTCTTCATTTTGAAACTTGCATGAATTTCATATTCTCACATCTGTGATGAATCAGTGGTATACTGAGTACAGAAAAACTGCACATTTTGATTCACATTTCATATTAGAGAAGATGAAAATGGGGCATCTCAGCACTAAGATTTTTTTTCGCTTCATTTGTAAATAATTAAACAAGAAAATCAATACTATTGGTACTGTTGAATGCATAATTACCTTTACACCTTACTGACATTTCTGGACTGAAGGTCCGAGTTTGGTGTCTGTAATTTATATGCGCTTAGTAGTTTTTGAGGATTACTTCAGTCACGACCAAAGTATGAAAAAGAAAATATCAAGCCCAATACAGGCAAAAAAATTCAAAATAGCTCAAAACTTTTTTTTTCCCCTTCTGCTACCCAAGGCTCGACAATGGAGTTTAAGTACGGTTGCTGCTGAATCATATTGCCGTCGCATGTTCGCCGGCTCCATATCTCGTCATCCGCAATATTTATGGAACATAAGAATAATGATCTAGCCCTGTTGTAACGCAGTTAGGTATTACCACTTATTCAATCCGTGTAGTTGCAACTGCACAAGCGCCGGATCTTCAACTGCAGCGCAACATAAGGCCCGGGTCGAGGCACTTGGAACTGGCCCATTCTAAATTCTTGCCGAAGGCTGAATTGCAGTAGGCGCCAGCATCGTGCACCCCACAATGGTCTTACGAGTGATGATTTGTACGGCATATTCTACTCTGAGCGTGCAGCCCCTGGCACTAACTGTCTCTTTTCCTAGACACTGCAAACGCATTCACCCTTCCCTCGTCAAAAGCAAACTACCGTATGTTATAATGACATGCGCGTCTTGATGTTTACGAACTAGCGCTGTGTTGGCATGCATCATCAGTTCTGCGCAAAGTTTTTAGGAGAATGTACAGGGAAGATGGAAATTAACTTACCTCCGAGATGTCAAATGTATGCCGAGTGGTGGCCGCCCTCCAATAGTCCCGTCGTCAGCGTAGTGTTTGCAGTGAGAGCGCACAAAGGAAACGCACTACCTGTCGGGCACGCGAGCACACGTTTTGTACAGGTATGCACACAACCTTACCACGCTTCTGCACATCGCACGAGCTATTTTGTTGCGCTCTGTGCCTCGTATATCTCGAAATAAAGAGCCGCCAGCAGCAAGGCCCCCAACAACACATAAGAGAAAAAGGCGCGACGCCACCAACTCATAATGGCTACGGCTAGCACTTCGATCCGCTTCGGCTGCCTCGTCTGGTTTCGACTTGTTTCGGTTTCGGAAGTCGCTGACCTAACGACTTTGCTGCTCGCCGAACAGTGGCAAGCATGATGTCGGGCGTCTACGCGCTAACGCTGCATGTTTGTCGTGTATACGCGCCTGTAGTTTGTACATTCAAAAATTAGCAGTGCTAGCGAAAGACCACCGTGAGTTTCGCTTCTTTTCTCGCGATGCTGGACAAACTGCGTGCTTTGCTTGTCATGGACGTTAGGTTGACCGCGGTCTGTGGTTCGGCGAATCGGAGCTTTGGCCCAAATTCATTGCCAAGTTCCTTGCGAAAACTCCTGTTCATAAACAGTTACAGTGGCAATTGTTTGTTTGTTAATATTGAAAGACTATACGGCGTTTTACAGATCAAGTGATTTGTTTGGAAACAGAAGATGCTGAATTAATTGTGCTCGCTCATAAAAAACAGTGGGCGAGCCCAATTCGGCTCGCCCGCTGTTCCTTTATGGGCGCCACATCTATGGCTGTCAGCTCGAACTGGTCACCTGAGAGCGATAATTTCTTGTGTGATATGTGCCTCACTACTTCAGTGTTTAACTCTTAAATGGTGACGAAATTTTTGAATGCCTGTAGCTTATAGCAAAAGCAAGGACAGTGGGGTGAAAGCCTGAACTCTCAATCAGGAAAGATATGCGATATGCAAAAATAGCTTACCGGTCAAGCTTCAAGTGAAGGCAGTGTGGGGTGTTTGCACGCTCTTTACTTCAATTAAGAAACTGACCATACAAATATTTCAACTTATGTCTGTGGCCTACAGCATACAGTAAAGAAGCTAAAGCAATCAAGCTGCTCTTTCCATGCAGCATAATGATTATGCACTGCTGGTGGAAACTGCACAACATATATTCGTGGAGTTGCACATGCAGCTTTCCTCAATGCCTCTCGCGTGACGCAGCCTACAGTTACACTGAAAAATATGCCAAATAAAATACATTTCCTTGCAATATGATGATTCAGCATATATGTGTATAGTGTGCATAGCTTCAAGATGCAACACATACTGTTGGTATCGCCTCTCATAAAGTACTAGGATTTGTGTATCTCTTCATTAGTCTAAGATCACCGATTCAATCCTTTCTTTTTTTTCTTTTTATTTGACATTGAGACGGACAACATTTGCAAGTGTCATTACGCAGCAGAAAGCTTCAATTCAGAGTAGTGCAGTTCAGCAAATTTTTGCTATAGTCTCAGGAAACTTAAAAATGGTGTATATAGGTGTAGATGTGCAAGTCAAAACTCAAAAGGCTGTAGGAGCTGTTTTGCTCAGCCTATCCTTGTGCTGAAAAAGAGAGTCAGGCTGGTTGGTTATAATGAGTCGATTGAGTGAACAGTGCTCTAAGATAGTAAGGGAGATACTAAAGAAGCAGAATTGTTGTCATCTTCTCTCCCATCCCATCTGTTAGTGCGTTCAGTCGTTTGAGAATTGTCTTTCTGTGGTCTTTACAAGTGAATATGAGCTCGTGAAGTTTAGTACTGGAGTTGGCTTTCACATTTCTGCTATCACATTTACTTTTCCTTCTACAGATGAAACTACAAGCCAGTTCTTCATACAAACTTGTTATGCCTAATGGTGGTAATAGTGTGCAGTTATAGTGAGTTGTCTCCATTCATATGCAAAACACAATGTAAGGGAGATTTTGATCGCCAGTTTGACCGTCATCTGCTTGGCAGGCAACACATCAATGTTGTGCACACAGCCTTTGTCGTGCATCTATGGCTGCGTCCAAGTTTCAGAAACGAACGGTTGAAAGAGAAGCAAATGATGCTATTAGATTTAGTTGAAGTATCTCGCTTTTGACATTGCTTTACAGTAAGCTTGATATGTCGAGTAGTTGTTGCTCAGCGTGCATGTTGTCATATAAAGATTTCTGCATAATGAATGGAAGCAAGCACTTTTCTACTAATGTTGAAAATGTGCTGCAAGCCAAGACCAAAATTGTGAAATATGAAAAAGTGTACCTGTCGCAAATAATCATGAAGTAATCATTATATGAAAGCTCTAACTTTGACCTCTTTCATATTGGAAGGTACCTACACAGTCTCAACGACTAATTTTTTAGCATGCAAGCATGTACATGGCCACGTAGTTTGCATGCTCTCTTAGAGCATCTTGTTGAATATTCCGGGTGCCGCCTCCGCTACTGTAGTCTTCACGGCACGACATTTGGGCCATCCCACTGACAACGGGGGATGGACGTACATGAACTGGAATCGCCCATTCTTCACCGCGGGGTACGGCTGTGTGCGCGTGTGTTGTGTTGGTGGGTGGCGCGAGAGAGGGACGCTCGTGCGCGTGCTCCCTTCAAGAGACAGACACTCAGCGTTTACGAAGTGCGGTGCATGGTTCATGGAGACGCTCTCCGAACAGTGTCCATAGTGAGTGCAGTTTGGAGAATTAAAATTCATGTTGTTGTTTAAAAGTTTCTCCCCAACGTCATGGAATAACGAACATATTTTTTGGTGCCGAAACCCGGGAGTAAGCGAAAAACAACGGCAACTTGAAATCAGCGTTCCAACTGCAACGGACGACAGCGATGGAGCGTCTCCAAACGAAGAGAGAAGTTACGCGAGCCGAACTGAACCGACTCAACGAGGAGCTTGAGCGACTAACGACGGCGGATGACTTCGGCCCCCAGCAACGAGACCTCCTCGCGGAAATATCAGATGAGTTGGACATTGTTTCGAGAGATTTGAAACAGTTAGATGCCCTGATTGAGCCGCATGTGCGTGACGAAGGCCTCGCGGAAGAATATAAAGGCGTTCGTCAGTGCCAAGCTCTGATGACACGAATGCGGACAAAGCTTCGGCGTTGCGGTGAAACGAATTCTAACGGTGCAACAAGCACACTGAATGCAGAAGAAACCGCGTCCAGATTACCTGCTGCCCGTTCGGGACAACTGAGGTTGCCTAAGCTGGAGCTTCAGAAATTCAGCGGCAGCAAGCTCGACTGGCAACCATTTTGGCAACAATTCCGGCAAGCAGTTCACGAGAATACCGGCTTGACCAGCATAGAAAAGTTCTTGTACCTGCGGACAGCGTTGACAGGAAAGGCGGCGGCCGCTTTGACCGGCGTTCAAGCGACGGAGATGAATTACGACTACGCTGTAAAGACACTCCAAGAGCGTTTCGGGCGTCAGGACGTGCTCGTGCAAGAACACCTTACGCAGCTGTTAAACCTTCCCCAGGTTAGAGCTCTCAGTGACGTGAACGCGCTGCGACGCCTCCACGATCATGTTCAGCGAAACATCGCAGGTCTTGAAACTTTAGGTGTCAAATCGGACAGCTATGGTGCGATGCTGTGCGCGGCTTTGTTTCGGGTATTGCCGGCCGAATGGGCTGTTGAGTACCATAAGGCCCACAGTGTAGACAAGGACGTGCTCGACAGTTCGAGTCTCCAAGCCATTCTGCAATCAGTTCGCCTGGAAGTGGAGAGCAGGGAAAAGGCGCACGGAGGAAGCACGAACGCTCCTCAGCAAACGCAACCGGACCACGCCAGTGAACGGCGTCCCAACAGCGTCTACGGCAAAGGCTCAGCGGCCAGCCTCCAGGTGGGTGCCAAATTGAGCAAGGAAAGATGCCCTTTCTGCGCTTCAGAGAGGCATGAGATTGCAGATTGCAATGCTCCGATATCAATCGATGAAAAGAAAAGAAAGCTGCGAAATGAAGGAAGGTGCTACCGATGCGCGAAGAAGGGGCACATGACGAAAGGGTGTAAGAACTGGACACTACGTTGCGCGAAGTGTGGCCGACGACACATCACCTCGCTTTGTGATCCACCGGCACCGAACGCCGAGGGCGAGACCGCTACTGGGTTGCACTCAACAGCGTCTCTTAGCAACAGCAATAAAAACGCTGTGCTGCTGCAGACGGCGCAGGTGTGGGTCAACGGAACGAAAAGAAAACGCCTCGCTCGCTGTCTGTTTGACGGAGGCAGTCAACTATCGTTTATAACAGAGAAGCTCTCGCGAATACTGGATCTTGAGGTGATCGGTGAAGAGGAAGTGACCATTTACCCTTTCGGCGGCTCGACCAACGTTATAAAGAAAAAACGACGCCGAGTGAAGCTCCGGCAACGAAGCCAGTACGACCGCAAAGAGAACAGCATCGAAGCCCTCGAAATTGAAGAAATCTGCTCCGACCAACTGCTGCTTCCAGAAAACGCTGTTGAGATGAGTCAGGTGGCTGATTTGAAATTAGCGGATGTTACCATCTCACCAACTCGCCTCTTCACACAAGGCATCGAAGTTCTAATAGGCTCTGATTATTACTGGACTTTTGTGCACGCAAAAGTAAAGAAAGTGCAAGGGCCCTTGGTTGCGCTTAAGACTGACTTCGGCTGGACTTTGCAAGGACCGATACCACTGTCTGCTTCAGGTGTGTCGTGTTCCACCATTGCCGTTCTGCGTACCAGCGTCTGTGACATGGACGCCAACCTGTCAGACGAACTTCGAGCGTTCTGGGAGCTGGAGAGCCTCGGTATCTCCTCAAGCAGCTGCCTACTTGGAAGCGAGGAGCAGCAGGTGAGAGAAGACTTCACTCGTTCTCTGACTTTGACCGATGGGCGATACGAAGCGAGCCTCCCGTGGAAGGCACTTGACCAAAGGCTAGCCAGCAACGAAGTTGTAGCAAGAGAAAGCCTCGCCAAGTTGAAGCCGCGTCTGAGACTCGGCAAGAGCAGACTAGTGGTCTATGATGCAGCCATCCGTGACTACCTAGATGAAGGCTTTGCTGAAAAGGTTCCAGCCGACGAAATCGACAGCACCTTGTCTCGAGTGTATTATATGCCTCATCGTGCTGTTTTCCGTTCCGAAAGCTCTAACACCAAAGTTCGCATAGTGTTCGATGAATCTTCGAAAGCACAAGGCTGCTTGTCACTTAATGATGCCCTCACCACCGGCCCGAACCTAAAACCCGACCTGCTGCGGCTTACTCTGAATTTTCGATGCCACAAAATTGCATTGACTGCCGACATCGAGAAGGCCTTTCTTCAGATTGGCATCGAAAGTGAGGACCGCGACGCACTACGATTCCTCTGGTATTCATCTGCGTCATCTGAGGGCTCATCAGAGGGTGATATAGAGGTCTGGCGCATGACAAGAGTGCCTTTTGGTGCCACAAGTAGTCCCTTTATGTTGGCTGCCACCATACGACATCATCTGGCTAACGTCTCTGAGGACCTCTCTCACTCCGCACAAATCTTAGGTAGCTGCCTGTACGTCGACGATTTGATAACTGGAGTCAGCAACGCGGAAGAGGCGACGAAACTTTATGAGGAGGCAAAGCAAATAATGAGCTCAGCAGGAATGAAACTGCGAAAGTGGAGTTCTAACAACGAACTCCTACAACAACGGTTTGATGCTGACGGCGTTGGAAATGCCTGCGCTGACACTGTGACGACGACTTCAGCCATGGCAAGAGTGTTGGGGCTCGAGTGGGACAGAGGAAACGACGAGCTGAAGTATTCCCTGAAAACGGCGCTGGAGCTTCTTACTGTCAACAGGAACACTAAACGCTTCGTGATCCATGCCACAGCGAGAATCTTCGATCCCCTCGGTCTGCTGAGCCCAATAACAATCACAGCACAAGCATCTCTTCCGGTGATAGAAATTAAGCGCTTCAGCAATCTGAATCGCCTACAGCGAGTCACAGCTTGGATGCGACGCTTTGTTCGCAACTGTGATCAAAAAAGGATGGACTTGAGGGCCTGCTCTGTGCATTCGAAATCCAACAGGCGCAGAAATGGTCGCATCACGGAGGAGTTTACTGGGCGAGATGGAAGAACGCGATCCTGAATGATTGGTTTACCAGGTTGTACTTTTGTACCCGTTGGAAGACAGAAATTAATGAGCTAGCGCTCATTCGGCGGGGAGGATGTTGAATATTCCGGGTGCCGCCTCCGCTACTGTAGTCTTCACGGCACGACATTTGGGCCATCCCACTGACAACGGGGGATGGACGTACATGAACTGGAATCGCCCATTCTTCACCGCGGGGTACGGCTGTGTGCGCGTGTGTTGTGTTGGTGGGTGGCGCGAGAGAGGGACGCTCGTGCGCGTGCTCCCTTCAAGAGACAGACACTCAGCGTTTACGAAGTGCGGTGCATGGTTCATGGAGACGCTCTCCGAACAGTGTCCATAGTGAGTGCAGTTTGGAGAATTAAAATTCATGTTGTTGTTTAAAAGTTTCTCCCCAACGTCATGGAATAACGAACACATCTGTTCACGCACTGGCTCCATGTGCTTCTACAAGCTCGCACAAATACGTGACCAGCTCATTCTCATTCAATCTTGCACAGTGGCTGTGCGTGCTTCTGTGAGCTGGCTCATGGGCTCATTCAAACTCACAAGAACTTGTACAATCTCATGCGTTCCTGCACAGTGGCTCTACGTGCTCTCATAAATCCACGTTTAATCTACCAAGAACTCACATATTCTTATACATTCTCATTCCCTCTCACACTTTCTTGTACAGCTCACATACAATTTTTTCAGTAGGGTAGTGGGAAGATAACTCCAGATATCAACATTAAAGTCAACGAAAACGAAGTCCCGAAAGTAGATGAAATTAGAATATCAGGTATGATTATCAACCGCAGGGGTAGTAACAAAAGCCTGATTAAGAAATTAAAAGATCAGGCGGAGCTCGTAGTCAGAGTATTTAAGAAGACGTCCAACAGAAGAAGCTTTTGTCAAGAGCAGAATGTGCTACGCGACTCCATTCCTAAATATCAACAAGACCGAAGAACACAAATTAAAAACCATAATTAAGAGATGCACGAAGTGGGCTCTAGGACTCCCCATAACTACTTCTAACGACATTCTAGAGAAAATGGGGTTGCATAATGAGTGGAAAGAACTAGCTGCGGCGGTCAGGCTGTCCCAGAGAGAGCGACTCGCAGGAACAGCGGCGGGTAGGCAAATCCTCGACTGGGTAAACCTACGATCGCCCGAGGAAGGCGAAAGTGTTAGAGAAAGCATAGATCGAGAAATCAGAAATCATCTATTCGTCTCGCCCATACCAAACTGATTTATTTTTATAGGAAGGGAAAGGCGCGGTAACTGTCGCACTTGTTTTTCTGTGGACACCGCAACCGCGCCGTAAGGGAAGGGAGGAAGATGGGAGTGAAAGTGGAGAGAGAGAAAGAGAAGCCGTAGTGAAGGGCTACGGAGTAATTTAGACCACCTGGGGATCTTTAACGTGCGCTGACATCGCACAGCACACGACGCCTCTTCGTTTCGTCGCCCATACCGAAGAACATGCACCCCGTACACGACGAGGGGAGGAGGAAAAGCAGAGTTAAGCACCTCGCTAACAAATTGGACAAACTCCCACCGGGATCGGTCGCCTACACCGATGCAGTGATCGGGAAAGAAGGCGACGTAACCTCGGTCGCCCTTTAGACACTGGGATCGCCATAGGAATAAAAAGAAACCGAGATCTACCGCCAGTAGAGGCGGAGGAGATTGCAATAGCCATTACCATTGCACGACCAGGCGTGAAACACGTCATCAGCGATAGCAAAGCGGCGGTTAGAAATTTTAGCAAGGGTAGAGTCAGCAATCGTACTGCAAAACTTCTGAACGAGTCGTCTCTCGCCGAAAGCGAGACCATAATCTGGACCCCAGCACACGCTGGTCTCGCCGGCAACGAGGCTGCCCACAAGCTCGCCCGCTCTTCGCTACCTCGGGGTGCTGCGGACGCCTCCACAACATCTAATACCAAAGAATGTATTGGTACCTTTAGGGATGTAGCCGACAACCTGAAGAAAGACCGGAGGATATATCCGCCACCGGTTAGATCCCTGAGTAAAAAGGAATCGTACGACTGGAGAAGACTCCAAGCTCGAAATTTCTTTTCGCCCCTGTGGAGGAGTTGGACGGGTGCCTTGGGCGGAAGAGGGACGGTGCAGAAACCGAAATTTGTAAATTTTGCGGCCACGTGGCAACATTAGATCATATAATATGGAGATGCTTTCGCGCCCCAGGGCGCAACGCGATTAGAACTAGCGATGAATGGGAGACCACGCTAAGAAGCTCCGACGAAAAAACGCAGCGATTCGCCGTCCGCCTGGCGGCCGAGGCTGAAGACCTCTTCTCCTAGAAGGGGGCCGGGTGTCCTCTGGCCGCGGTGCGACAGACTGACTCCCCGGACGCCTGCGTGCGGACCCGTAGGTGGCTGGCGCGCCATATTCGGCGGAAATAAATGTTCTTCCTCCTCCTCCTCCTTCCTTCTTCCTACAGCCACAACAACAACCTCTATGACACCTCTGTTTCTTTTTCAGTCCCACCTTCCTCCCTCTACTTATGGCTCGGTTGACGTGTCTGCGGAGAAATGTGACAGATACTGCACCTTTCTTTTCCTGTAAACAAATTTGAAACGCCTCCTGATACCTGCTGTACTGTGTCTGCTTCTATATGCTGAAGACTAGCGCTCTGACACACGGCCAACACGAAGAAAATGCATGCGATATATTGAGACGAAAGCCTTTAATGGCTCATACTGTCGTCGACAGAAGCTCTCCGCCGGCCTCGGCGGTAGCTTTTCGATGGAGGCGAAAAGCAAGGCGCCCGTGTGCTGTGCGATGTCAGTGCACGTTAAAGAACCCCAGGTGGTCGAAATTTCCGGAGTCCTCCACTACGGCGTCTCTCATAGCCTGAGTCGCTTTGGGACGTTAAACCCCACAAACCAAACCAACCAGAAGCTCTCCGCATGTGCGGCGCACCTGACTGGTAGACAGAGAAGTGACGTCACCACCCGCCAAATTCCAAGCAACCAACCAGAAGTCTCATCTTGTCTAGTGTTCCTGCCATCTGCAATCCCAAACGAACGAACGCCAAGGAACGCCACGCGATAGGAGCGATATTGTGCCATCCATACGCACACTTGTCAGATAGTGTATGACCGATACTGCGCCTTTATTCCTGTGAACCAATTATAATCATATGTAGCACTGTAACCAACGCCGATAAAAGGCAAACATGGAGTGGTAAATGAGAGAAAAGGAAGGGTAGGCTGACGTTGTGCTCCGCTTAAGAGACATCTAAGAGACCGTCAACGTTTTGCGGTATACGCTTCGTTATGCGGCGTTCGAGGAAGCACCAAATGAAAGGAGTCGCATAGACGCCTGTATCGAACGCCCGGCGTGGTCAGCTTCGTTACGCCTGAATCGCTTGATGGCGCTACAACTAGTTACCTGACAGGACGTGACACAATTATGAGGTCACATTTGATTATTAGAAAAGACATAATGTGACGTCATGATGATGTCAAGGTTGGTGGCGTCACCATTCGATGACGTCATACTTATTTCAAGGCACGAAATACTACACCACTGATGACGCCATATAATAATAATAATAATAATAATAATAACAATAATATTGGTTCACAGGAAGGGAAAGGCGCAGTATCTGTCACACTTGCTCTGTGGACACTTGAACCGCGCCGGAAGGGAAGGGTTGAAGGTGGGAATGAAAGTGGAAAGAGAGAAAGGGGAGCCGTGGTGGAGGACTACGAAGTAATTTCGACCACCTGGGGATCTTTAACATGCGCTGACATCGCACAGCACACGGATGCCACTTCGTTTCGCCTCCATCGAAATGCAGCCACCGTGGTCGGGTTGGAACCCGGGAACTCCGGACAGTAGTCGGACGTCTTACCACTGCACCACCCCGGCGGGCGATGACGTCATTATTACTTTAAAGGTACGACATACTACACCACTGATGATGTCATCGTTTATTTCAAGGTGCGGCATACTACACCAATGGTGATGTCTGTCTGATATGCGATGTAAGTGCACGTTAAAGAGCCCGCAGGTGGTTGAAATTTCCGAAGTCCTCCACTATGGCATCTCACATAGTCTGAGTTGCTTTCGGACGTTAAACCCCACAAACCAAACCAAACCATCAATAATTTTAAGGCACGACATACTACACCACTGATGACGTCATCAACGTAAAGCGTTACGGACGATCCGCGGACGGACGGCCACGATCGTGGCCGCGAGCGTGAGCCATCAAAGGCTTTCGCCTTAATGCAGCTAAAATGGTTTTGGTTTGGTTTGGTTTGTGGGGTTTAACGTCCCAAAGCATCTCACGCTATGAGAGACGCCGTAGTGGAGGACTCCAGAAATTTCCTTATGGAGTGTAGGGTAAAAAAATGTAAACATAAAACTCCACACTGGCTTGTTAGGCGAGCCACGCCAGGCTGGTACAGTGGTAAGACGCCCGACTACTGTCCGGAATACACGGGTTCGAACCCGACCTCGGCGGCTGCGTTTCGATGGAGGCGAAACGAAGAGGCGTCCGTGTGCTGTGCGATATCAGCGCACGTTAAAGATCCCCAGGTGGTCGAAATTATTCCGTAGCCCTCCACTACAGCTTCCCTTTCTCTCTTTCCACTTTCACTCCCACCTTTCCTTTATGGCGCGGTTGAGGTATCCACAGAAAACGAGACACTGCGCCTTTCCCTTCCTGTGAACCAGTTATTATTATTATTATTATTATTATTATTATTATTATTATTATTATTATTATTATTATTATTATTATTATTATTATTATTATTATTAGGCGAGTTGGTTGAAACTTTATGTTGAACCAGCGCTAAGACAAGGACACGGATACACTTGTGTCCATGTTCTACAAAACAATTTACACTATCAAACAAGATATGCTATATACGGTTTGATTTAGCGCCTCCCCAGAATTGCTACCAATTTTTGTTTATTTAAATATTTGGTTTTATTAAGAATGTTCTAAATATTTATTATTATAAGTTTATTAATTCCTGCAAACTTCTGAAAACTTAAAGTGTAATGTACGCTGTTTTCTTTACTCGCCCACTATGATACCGATGCTGCTTAAACAACATTTATTTTGTGCTGCCGCCATAGTGAAACGGCTTATGAGTAACGCTATGCTTTGACTAATTTTGAAACGGCACAGTCGTCCGCATTTGGTCGAGAAATTTAACGTGTACAACCATGGAGGAAGAAAAAAACTAGTAGGGAGAGCGCGCAGCATCCGCAAGCCAACCTCCTCTGACACCGCTCCCTTCTCTCTCTTGCGCGCAATGATTCTTGGGAATTTAGCCGGGGTGGTGCAGTGGTAAGACGCCCGACTACTGTGCCGGAGATACCCGGGTTCGAACCCGACCTCGGCGGCTGCGTTTCGATGGAGGCGAAACGAAGAGGCGTCGTGTGCTGTGCGATGTCAGCGCACGTTAAAGATCCCCAGGTGGTCGAAATTATTCCGTAGCCCTCCACTACGGCTCCTCTTTCTCTCTTTCCACTTTCACTCCCATCTTCCTCCCTTCCTTTACGGCGCGGTTGCGGTGTCCACAGAAAAACAAGTGAGACAGTTACCGCGCCTTTCCCTTCCTATAAATAAAAAATCAGTTTTTTTTTTAGCCAACATAGTTGCCAGACTCAAAAGCAGCAGGGTACATGGTATTTTTTAGTGACTTTGGATGGTCCCCACGGAAAGCCTACCAGAGTGGTCTGCCGAAAGTTGCGCGTCTCGTCGTAACACATAAGTTACTTTGTTTGCAATTGTTGCATTGTATTCCGTGTTTATAGGCGCACTAGTGAGAACTACAGGTGGCCTTTTCATCTTTGCTTTCGTCAGGTACACTACGAATTCGACATCACATTGCATGCCTGGGGAACTGGCTTCAGCGTAAAAATGTGTATTTGAGGTCTACATTTCCTAAATGAATCAAACGATTTTCGTCTTGAACAATACATGCACATGCCCTGACAAACAAACGTTTCGTTTCTCGAGGAGTGCGCATAACAGGATACTCGCCGTTGGAGCGACAGCCCCGAGAGGTATATTCGTGTAGTTCTTACATCCCGGCACGCAGCATTTCATATGGCAGTACTTTTTGTTGGGATAGTTGGTTTGAATTCATACTTGCGGGACTCAGCGCACAAAGACAGAGCCCACGAACACA
Source organism: Amblyomma maculatum (assembly GCF_055883805.1). Lineage (NCBI taxonomy): Eukaryota > Metazoa > Arthropoda > Arachnida > Ixodida > Ixodidae > Amblyomma > Amblyomma maculatum. Next base: position 41,463,684 of record NC_139351.1, on the reverse strand, counting down.
GCGGACGACAGGACGAAGCGATGATCAGCGCTTCGTCCCCTCGTCCTTCTTGTTCTCGAGTGCTTCGTCTGATCGCCGAGCCCCGCAAGCATTTCATATGGCGCAGCTGAGAGAACCCAGCCATACTTCGCGAAATACACGGGTGCACTGCGCGGCGCCGGCAGCCCCCACGGGATCAGCCCGTCTAAAAGTCCAAAGTTCCATCTACCGCCTACTCGCAGAGCGCGCCTCAAGTTTCTAGTGCAGGCGTCGCATAGCGAAGGCCACGCGAAAGCATTCCTTCAGAGCGAAGCGTGCGAAGCCGCAACCGAAACCCGCTACTGGCTACCGCTTGCCGTATCACGTGAGGGCTAATTTCCCATGATTCTTTCCATTATATTTTTTATGACTAGGCTTCACTTTTCCGCCGTGGCGCTCCTTCCTAGTTTTTTTCTTTCTTCATGTGTACAACGTTTCGTCTCATGAAACGACGTAAAGTTTAGGCCGTTTATCGATTCTTGATTCCCCCTCACGCATTATTGGCCATGTTTCGCTTGGAAAGATAACTTCAGTGTGCTTCCCACAAACAGCATCATAAAGTGTAGCACCTCCGGCTAATCCATCGTACTTGTGCAAATATTGCAAAGAGTGTTCTAACCGCCTTGTGAGGGCAAGTGCAAATGTTTCTTTTTTGTCAATGAGTTCAAATGTGTTGCTTCCTCGGAATGCTGTGTAGCTATCGAAGCCGAAAAGCTGTGGAAATATGTTACACCAAGGCAACCTGCACGAGGTACACAAGGTGTATTTTGTTCAAGCCATCAACTGCATCTTTGGAAGAAGTGTTTGTTCATCATAATACATTGACACTGCAGATGGTTTTCCGTTTTTGAACTTGTGAAAGGCATATATGCAAGCTTTAAGGTATGATGACTTCGTTGCCAATATGGTGCTACCGAATGTTGGTAGGGCAAAGATCCTTGTCAAAGAGACCGTGCGTGCATTCATTTCTAGATGCTAGATAATAACAGCCCAGATAACAATCAGAATGCTAGTACAATCAATCACGCAGAATTTAAACCTTCCTTCAGACAGAGTGGGCATTAGCTGGTTACATTTAAGTCTTCCACTTACGTTTATAATAACTGGGAACATTACTAATAGTTATTACTTGTCCACTTTCTTATCAACTACTAAATAGTGTAGTTAGCGTGTTACGTGTCTTAAGATACGGCTGAACGTAACAATAGGAAGTCAGCCCCTGGGCAAGGGCACCTTGTTTCCATCTGAAACCAACAACAGCATCATTAGTATATAAAGAAACAGTATCAATCGGAGATCACCAATTGTTTCAAAATTCTTTTCGGTGCGAAGAATAAAACGTGGATTAGAGAATTGATAATTGTGTACTTCTCCGAGTAACAAGAAAGAATATTGTTAGTAATTACCAATATCGCCTTCTCAGCAGTCCCATTATAGAGGTATCAATAAAAGAATATCAAGGAATTACTCTTAATCAAATAACCTTGGGCACTGAAATTTCCGAAATCTGTTCAGGCGCTTTCTCAAAGCTTTGATTCTTCAGGCGTGTATTAAAACATACTCCTAGCAATATTAAGAATGTGACTTACAAAACGTTTGTCAGGTCCAAACTTGAATATCCTTCTGAAATGTGGCACCAACACATCAAGAAACATATAAGCTACACCTCATCCAGAGGAAGGCGGTGCGTTTTAATTTTCATAAATACGCAAGTCAGAACTTCCACCACCGCTCATGAAAGACGTTAGCATTCTATTGCTTCGTACGTGCAGAAACGTAAACCATATTTGTTTCCTGCATAAAAGTATTGCAGGTAAGCTTTGCATTACTCCCCTTCATTCCTCAGGCCCTCCACTGCTCGAAGGACCCGCCATGGTAAGGAGCACTCCTCACATCCTATTTTTGCTAAAACAAATGCGTTTGAGCACATTTTCTTCTCTCAAACAATAGCAGATTGAAATTCAAACCCTGAATCGACCTTTAACACTGCTAACGTGGAACAGGCGTCAAAAATATTTTTGCTTCACTAAAAGGAAGTGACTCTTATGTTCAATTTTCAGCATGCATTTCTATTGGTCTTTGCTATGCCATTTCTGGGTTTCACTTTTGCTCTGTGTCACATGAAATGATTTCACGTGGTGTTGTGATTTTTGTTTTTCCATGCCCCTCCTGCTTGGGACAAATCTGGCCTTCAGTATTTTAAAATAATAATAGTAATAATAGTTATTCCTTCAGATTTCAATGATATATTCTTTCTACGCTTTCATTGCTTACAATTACGCCACCTTGAAAACCATTTTTGAGAAAGGTGGACAACCTCATAACCTCACTTTATTATGATGTACCAACTTGCCCCTGCTTACGTCTTGACACAGGTTAATTTATGATTAGCGTAGTATCGCTTGTTTAGCCGAAAGTGACATTAAAAGGCCGCATTTGTGGGATGTCTAGTTGCTTCTCTCCGACCTATATGGTACGAAATTTTCATCTTGTCTCAAGACTGCTAGCGTTTTCATAAAATTATAGAGGAAGTGAACAAAACATTGTAGAACAGAGCACATTGTATAATGCAGATTCTTTTTTATGTCTTGGGTGACAACGTCATCAACAGAAACGGTCATTAGGAAGAAGAGCCTCTCTTAGAATGAAGATAAGTTGATTCGCCCCATAGGCGTATACTTTTTCCAGTGTTTGAATTCTTTTTGTAAAACAAAAGACTTCATTTTTGTTTTTTGTTTTTTTGTTTGTTTGTTTTTTAACAGCGGTAACGCGAAGCCAGAACAAACTAGAAGAAATAAACGCCAGTCAGGGTACAATTTCAGAACAGCAATGCAAGAAAAATCCGCATGGGTGCCAGTATGGCCCAAAGAAGCAAGAATTCTAATAGAGAGGCTGTAATAAGCTTCGCAGTGGCAACTCAGAGGTGCAGTTCACAGACAAGCAAAAGAGTGCCAAGCTCGTTGCTTCCGTTGCTGCTCAGCGCCCCATGCCGCATACTTTCCATTCATTCTCGTTCTTCGATATTCCTTCTTTTTTTGATTGACTATTCCAGACACATGCAAATTCATCCCACCCCTCCGTAGACCATGCCTGGCCTCCCATTTTACTCAGAAGTTGGGCTTTCAGCCCACCTCCCAGAAAGCAAAGAGGAAGAATGGAATAATGAAAGAAGGAAAGGGGATGGTTGGAATGGAAGGTTTTAGATTTTAAACCCTCTGCGCCAGCGTCATCTATGGATCCATGGCAGGCTTCCCTTATTACAGGCAGGAGCAGGTTTCACCTGCTGCTTTGGCGCACACACGCGTAATTTGCCCCATTTAGGCCGGCAAGCCGTTACGCTAATGGCTAGAAGCAAACCGAAGGCAAGCTGACAAGCGGCGGAGTGGAAGGGCAAAAACTTGCTATTTGGTAAAACGGGTAGAGGTTAGGGAAGCCGATGACGGGGCGGGGGATAGGAAAGAGGCGAGAGGGCGAGGCTGTGATGGAGTCCGTAGCTCGTACCCTTGCATAACTTCGCGGAAACAGCGGAAGTGGTGATCATATAAATACGGCCGCAGCACAGAATGGCCATGCAATGAAGCCCCCTTGTTTGCTCGCAGATATTTCCATCTCGGAGGCCGTGATATTTCGATGTCGTATACGGGCCATGCCGCTAGAGGCACCCTGCTCACTCCCGTTGTCGTAAGCCATGGTCTTCTCTCGTCGAGCGTTCGAATGAGGGGCGTTGCAATGTCATCTACTTATAAATGCTGCCTGACGTGTTGCCGCCTGAGCTAGCGCTTCTATTAGTCAACATATATTGTGAAAGTGGTACTGAGCGCTGAAAAGGAACGACGGGGGGGGGGGGGGGGGGGCTGCTCACAGGTCGTTTTTACCTCGCTATTATTAAGCAATTCATTAGAAATAAAAACTGTTGGTCATAAAACTAATTCCAATGAGAGGAGAACCCTCACGAGACAAAAAGCCACTGCTCAACGTTTAGATGTATTTCTATTCGCAGGTGTCACCACCTCCGCATATATTCAATGAATTTTCATATAGCTTACGCGAAGGGCATTCTTGTTGTGATCAGACAGGCATGTGCCGGTCGATAGATACAGCCATGATACAAAATTGACTTGAAGGCATTAACAGCTTCTAATACTATTGTGTTACCACAGCAGTGACGATTTATTTTCCAAAAAACCCTGTGCTGGCTTTGGTGTTGTAGGCAAAAAATGATTGCATGGCTCTGGCATTGGTTAGAGTGTAGTTGGAACACTGCCCAGAACTGATTTGACGGTCAGCTGAACGATGTCATGGGATCTGAGAACCAAGGAGGAGCTGCCAACTCGGAGGAGGAGCTACAAAGCGTTTTGAGATGTGAATCAAACCCACCCAAATACGTCCCCCCGCATCAAACATGCAAATCCTAGTCCACGTAGAGAGGTTTACACGGATATGTAAAGCGGGGCTTTATATACCTAGCCTTTGCATTAACATATCAGCTCAATACTATATGCTAATGAGAAGTAAGAGATAATATATGCACTCAGGAAGGGATTAGTGGTCAGGGGGGTGACAATTAAAATGCAAGGCTTTGGTGTTCACGCATCAAAGGCGTTCATACATGCCCTGTGATGCGCAGCTAGACAATGTAAAATATTGCACAGACGACATCTGCTCTAGTTTAACTGCTGTCTTAAGTTCAGCCCAAATGATAACCTACACTAACAAAGGACTTGCACAATAAGAGCATTTTCACGGTTTTATTCACTTGGCAGTTTTTTTTTTCTCGCTCTGTATTCCAGTAGTACTAAACTATGCGGTTGAGTGATACAAAAGCAGCACTCAGGTTTTTAATAATGAAACCTTTGATATCAGCTATATCAAGCACCAGAAAGTGCCATTGGTTTTAATACTGTGCGGCTAAAAATGTACTGGTGCAAACAATAAATTCGCTTTGTTCGAGCAGGCATTTAGTATAATCTAAGAAACCACTACAATTTGAAGAAAAGTTGTCAAATGTATATATCAGTTAGTGAGCTATATTGTTGTCTACTGATTTTTAATATTTTCACAGAAGCAATATAACGTTGAAAAATGCCATACCCAAAATGCCAAAATACAAGTCTTACAGCGCCAAAGAACATTAAAGCAATTTGGACAGATAATAAGCAATTGAGAAGTGAATAATGTTGCACTGCTGAAGGTTACGACTGGTACTAGTAAGGCATAAAGAGTGCCACATCATCATCATCATCATCATCATCATCATCATCATCATCATCATCATCAGCCTGATTATACCCACTGCAGGGCGAAGGCCTCTCATATTTCTCCACTTACCACGGTTCTGAGCTAGCTGCATCCACCTGACCCCTGCGAACTTCTTTATCTCATCCGCCCACCTAACTTTCTGCCGCCCCCTGCTACGCTTTCCTTTCCTTGGAATCCAGTTTGTTACCCTCAGCGACCATCGGTTATCCTCTGTTCGCACTACATGTCCTGCCCATGTCCATTTCTTCTTCTTAATTTCCACTAGAATGTCGGTAACTTGAGTTATTTCGCTGACCCACTCTGCACGCTTTCTATCTCTTAATGTTACCCCTACCATTTTTCGTTCCATAGCCATCTGGGTTGTCCTCAACTTAAGTAGAACTCTCTTGGTTAGCCTCCACGTTTCAGCCCCATAGGTGAGTGCAGGCAAGATGCAACTGTTGTATAATTTCCTCTTGAATGATACCGGTAAGCTGTCTGTCATAATCTGTGAGTGCTTGCCAAATGCGCTCCATCCCAATCTTATTCTTCTTGTTATTTCCTTTTCATGGTCCGGATCAGCGGTTACTACCTGTCCTAAGTAGACATATTCGCCTACTACTTCCACTACTTCGCTACCTAATGTAAACTGCTGTTCCTTCCCGAGGCTGTTGAACATTACCTTAGTCTTCTGCATATTGATTTTCAGGGCCTACCTTTCTACTTTTTCTGTCTAGGCCATCAATCATTATTTGCAGTTCATCCCCCGAGTTGCTTAGCCACATGATTGATGCTAACTACGAATCAATACAGTCCCTTTCACAAAGAAAAATACAGAATTGTGTATTCGTTGCCAGCCAGCGCTACAGCCGGGACATTGTAAACATGCATCCAAAAAAACTTGCAAAGGTAAACGACAGGAACCACATAATTCATTTTTATATGATCTTAAAGAAGGCTTCCAAATTCAGGCATATATATAAATCACCCTGCAGACCGGTATTCACACTCAGAATGGAATAAACATGAGGGGTATGAGTATGGCTCTAACCTAATTATACTAAGTATAATTTTTACATAGTTTGGCAAAGCTGACGGTTTCATTTAGTGGGACGCTCAATCTTCGTCCTAATATCAGACGCGATATCACTTTAAAGCCGTATTTTCATTCTTTGATGTTTCATACTTTTCTTTAGTTAGGTTGCATCGCACAGGCATCTCAGCAAATCACAGTTTGTTTGTTTTTTTTTTCGCTGGACAACTGCACTCAAAGGCGGCAAGGTCATTCGAGTCAAGCGAGGTGAAATACGAAGTTGCGCCATGAGTAGTCGACCTTAAGCCCTGAACATGCAGCCGCTCAGAGAGCTGACGCAGGCCTACAGAGCCTTGCGCTAGCTTTACTCCCAACCCACCCGTTTCTAAAAAACGAACTCGAAAGACTGTGGCACATATTACAGGTACACACGTTTGCCGCCTCCTTCCCCAATCTTTCAAGCCCGCTGTGTCCGGAAAAATTTACATTTTCCTTCCTCATTTTCTCCCAATGCCGGGCGGACTCTCCCCCGCTATTCCTAGATTGTTTACAAACATGGGAGCACTGGGAGGCCCCGATGTGCTCGCAGGACCCTGTCGTTCAGACCATCAACACCTAGGGAGCTGCTAGTGTTATAAACCTACAACACAGGCCAGGGGCATAAATATTTTATAGCTGTGTGGTCCTGGTGAGGCAGGGGTGGGTGGGGTGGAAGGGGGGGGGGGGGCTGGTCTCTAATTCCCGAATTGTTCCGTCTGAATGAAGTCTTGTTTCCAGCTTTGACTTTAAAATACGTAAAAAAGTACTACTCCATGTTAACTAACGGTTATTTCGTAGAAACATAGAAGCTGTTTCATAGCTTGAAAATCATTCTCCGGAGATTCGAATTTTGAAGTTATTCACCAAAGTGCATCTTCTGAATTTTGATCAAGCGTACAGAGGGTTTAAAATGAAGTACTTCTGAACAAAGTCATAAAACTTGTACTGTGTGTTTTGTCTTAGGTTCAGCTCAAGATTGACAAGAGTGCATCCGCAATATGTTTGATGTTGCGTACGCCGCATTGGTTGGTAAATTACAATCATACTACACGGTTGCATCGTCGTTAACCTGAGAGAATTCAAACCAATTTTGTTTATTGCGCCTTCGTGATCCATGGTGTGCAAATCACCCGCTAGAGTAGAAAACATCAGAAGTCGTTCCGAATACATTTATGAGTTCTGAATAATTTGGGCTAAAAGTGAGTTGTTGTTTTTTTTTTTGCGAACTTCAAGCAAGTGATCAACAGACGCCTACTTCAAGAATGTATTTGTGTCGAAACAATTCGGTCAAAGTATGTTACGAACAGTTTTACAAAAAAGTCTGTGGAAAACATGTTCTATATCTACAAGGTTCTTAAAGTCTCAGAAACAACAATCTACAGCGCTGTTTCACTCGTAGTATGGTGTGGCTCAACAATGAAGCGGCCTTGATCGAATAAATTTGCGATATTGCTCAATACAGAGACTCCATGCCTAGTCTCTTCACTTCATGGTGCTCTTCTACCAGCGGCCACATTAGTCGAGTTCTAATGGCCTAATTACGAATCATTTAATGAAATCTAGTGCTCATCGAGGATCAAGCATGATGTATAGCAAAGTTACAATCAAGAAACAAGCTCTCGTGACATTTATTCAATTATTACTTCGAAAACTTGGTAGCTGTTTCCATCAAGGTAACAATATATTGCTATTATATGGAAACTTGCTCTATCCTAACAGTTAAGAGTTAAAATTGATACGATCCCTCCAGAATCAATTCATATCAAACTGATGAAATGAAATTGCGATTCAATTTGGCTGCAGCGTTACTAATGTGTAAGTTGCTTTCATTAAAGAAATGTTATTGCTATTCTGCAATATATTTTCCAAATAATCCTTAACTGTGACTTTCCTTGAGTTGGAGCATTCATGAAATGCAAACCATTCTTTCTTTTTAAAATAAAGACTTGAACATTGTAACATCCACGCAGATTCAATTGATATCAAACGTGAGAAATTAAATTTTACTCCAATTGTGGATTTAATTTCGCATGTGACAGAGTTACAATCAGCCAGCGTACATTCCTCCCTGATCTCAAAGTGCATCTCAAGTGATCCATAACAGGTGTACTTATTAGACAGATATTTTTTGAATTTAAGAAATTTCATTTCCGACAGTAAAGCCTTAAAAATCTAAACGTCACCACACATTCAAAATAAATAACAAACATATCTTTCTTAGTATATGTTTTTTGTATTAAAGTTATATAAGCAACTCTACACTACAAGACAGCAGATGAGGTTAGTATATTTAAACCCTAAATGCGAGAAGGGATCAGAGAGGCGAAGCGGTATTGAGGATACAGTGAGCTAGAAAAGATGAAAACTTCGCGCATCTTACGTGCTTAGGTTAATCTAATTAGTTTCCTACGCAATATCTCGCGTTCTTAGCAAAGAAAAAAGCAGGAATTTTGCAGTTTCCACTAACTATGGAGTCCCGTTAGAGGCAAGAATAAAGTCATTTTCTTGCATTTACTCCTAAGTAGTTTCCACAAATTACATAGATGGAAACGCTTCGTGCTGGCTGCAGTGTCGTGGCTTTATATTAAATAGCAGTGCAATATTATGCAATCATGGATGTAGGGGCTTTTAGCAACCAGCAAAACGAATAAAATATGTCGACGAAAGCGGAAGAACAAAAACCACAGTCGGCCTGAACTCAATCCGGCTCAGGTGCTCAACTACAATTGTGAGGGGTGGCAGCTTAATTTTACGCATGCTCATGTCTGCATAATGAATGCTTTTATCTAACGCACCTTGCTCCTCAGCCAACAATATGCTCTCAGGTGCGTCAGTTTTACTCATAGGAAGGCGCACCGCAAGTAGGTAGGCGCCTGCCAACCCTGCGACACACATATCAGATGAGGCGAAAACTCTCTTGCGCTAAGGCGCTGACCTCTTGCATTTTCCTTCCTCTTGTACCTCCTCTCCTCAAGTGAACTAGCTTAATTTGCCCAGCCATTACTCTTCGGCAAAGTGCCAAGGATAGCAAGCTTGGAAACTTCGTGGCTGCTCCCGACATTACTTTCTACTCGTTACGGAGCGAAAGCTCGGGTCGTTTAACAAGCCTGCTCTTCTAATCCACGCCACATTAAGCGGTCCCTCTTTCACCCTTGCCATGGCTTTCTGAAAGATTGCTCTCGCAGAATATATGCCTTGCCGGGGATCGCCCGACCCTCGTCGCTTCGTTACGGCCAGTTATTCTCCCGGAGTCTCCAAACTATCTTCATGCTTTCTTTAGTTTCCTTCCTAAGCCTTGCTAAGCTGTTCACTTCAAAGGTGGAGAAAATTGCTAATTTGAGTATGGTTCACGGCTTCGAAAACATTTGCCTCTAGACGTAACTTGCGGCCGTAATTTTGCACAAGTGACGCATTCTTATGCCGCCTTGCTCACATGACGGGCGAAAATTTATGACCTTTCTTAATTTTATGAGTTCACATTGTTTATCTTGACGTTCTAATACGTTGCATTCTTGCCAGTTTATTTTGATATTATATGGGAAACTTAAGCTATTTTGCCCATGCATCCTCCAGTACTGAAGTAATTTGAACTCTGTTTTTATTGTACTGGCGGTGGACACAGCAATTGTACACGCTGCTTCTAATGTTAATTTCAGCAATTAAATGAGGGGAGAGATGTCTCCGAGCCCATTGCGATTTTTCGAATATAAGGAAACTAGAATGCCACCCTGATCTTACACCGAGGATGTTTATGTTATTAGCTTGCTTACCGCTTTTCTTATCAACACGAGCTCTACATTTGGACCACGCGGAAATGCTTTGCAGCATCACTATTTCTTTACAGCAGACTACAACCTTTAGCTCCTGTTTGGTGTCAGTGTAACATAAATGTTGTATTATCCTTAGAACAAGCAATTGCCATAGGCATAAAGAGTTGTTGCACCGATATTAGCATAGTTTGTAGCAAACACCTTCAGCCGTTAACTTTTCACACCGTCTATACAGTGTAAAAAATTACGAGGAGGCCAAATACACGCAGTCTCTTAAAACAAAAAGGAAAGTATGCTTAGAAGACTTACCGAAATAAGGGAAAGAGGAGATTTAGGATAAATGCTTCGTAGTGAAAAATAGTAAAAAAATAAGCAATGTTTGAAATCTGCTCCTAAAGAGAGAAAATTGGGAAGACGAGCGGAGATCTGTTGTAGAGCGGACGCTGTGAGGACGTGTTCCGCATGAGCTCCCGCCTTGAGACCGATTTTCGGCGGAACGCGCTGTGCCTTGGACTTGCTTTTTGTGGAATCGTCTGCAGGCAGTTGCCCTGTACCTGTGGACACCATATTTTGGCAAGTGTTCCCCCCTTTTAGGGGCTTTTTCACGATTTGTACTCGACCACGGTGCGGCAAATCAGGCCTAATCATTAGGCCGAGCCGACGCCTGCGGCACCGGGCTCCGGGGCTGTGACTTGTGGTTGTGGGCCTTTGCGAGGCTGAAGACAATGGAGTACTCCGTTGAGGGAGAATCTATATCACCCGAAGAGTTCGAGGCGGGAGAATGGACCTGGGTTTTGAAGGCGCAAGATCGATTCAAGAAGTCTGTGTACGGGGATCACTCCGAGAGTAGGCCTACCGAGAAACAGGCGGGCAGCGACGGGCGCCAGACGCACGGAGCAGCCCAAGTCAAGCGGGGGAAAGCGCCGGTGTGGAAGAAACGGGGACCGTTTCTGAAGATGCCAGCCAAGGATTTCAAGGTTGTGTGCCGGCCCAAGAATTGGGACTTGAGTATAGTGACGCCGAGAGAACTCGGATGTGCCTTGAGAGCGGCAGCAGAGCTGACGATCGCGACTGCGGTGGAAGAAGACCTGGTGCGGGTCAATGAGACAAACAACACGATGACGGTGAGCACGCCGTGTATGAATCGTAGTGGGGCATATGCGAATGTAAAGACGCTCAAGCTGGGCGGTCGTGACCTTGAGGTTTCGGCGTACGTGGCGGCGCCGGAGAACTCTGTGCGCGGAGTAATTTACAATGCGTACAACGGATGCCCATTGGCAGAAGTTCGCGCAGGATTCTTGAAGAAGAACGAAGACATGGACATTTTGGATGCCAGACCTTTGGGCAAGTGAAAGGCGATTCAGATCACTTTCGGTGGGAAGCGCGTTCCCCGGCAAGTTATTTATTGGAACTGTCTGTACGCTGTGATCCCGTATAGAGAGTTAGTCGAGACCTGCTATAACTGCAGACGAGTGGGACATCGGGCGGACGTTTGCTATCGTCCGAAGACTAATTTGGGTCGCCGTTGCGGAAAGGAACATCCTGCACCACCGGACGGAGAGTCGCTGACCTGCACGCCGGACTGCATTGTGTGCCATGGGGCGCACAGCACGGGAAGCCGCAACTGCAAGTTTCGTCTAGCCCGTCAGCAGCCGACGGGTCTGCAGCACAGCAACGAGGACAAGAGCCAAACTGGCAAGGAAGAGCGGCGTTCGCAGCACAGCAACGAGAACAAGAGCCAAACTGGCAAGGAAGAGCGGCGCTCGAGGCCCAGGAAGCGGTCATCTAGCGGTGCGAGAGGCGATAGCAAGAGAAGGGACCGGTCAGCTTCCTTCCCGTCACTGCCCGGACCCGAGCCTGGCAAAGGAGGAGGGCAAGGTTCCGGTCATGGAAGAAGTCCCAGTGCCACAAGGAAAAAGGTGAGCTGGCCGAACGCGGGCTCCCAAAATGAGACTGCTCGAGAGAAGGAGCTACAAAGGCAGGTGTTGCAGCAAGCCGAAACTATCAAAAAGATGGAAGCTAGGATGGCAGAGATGGAACGCGCGCTTAAAACCGGCAGAGTAGAAAGGGTACAGACGCCGCTGGCCCAGGCCCCACAGAAAGCGGCGCAGGCGAACGCTTCTAGCGTGGACGCCCCACAGAAAGTGGCGCAGGCGAACGCTTCTAGCGTGGACGATAACTGTACAGCTATGGAAGTGGAGAATCGGGGGACGGTCAAAAGGCCGCCGCCGGCAGATGAGGGAGCTCATGCAAAGAGAATAGCAGAAACTTCGGCGGCGGACACGCCGCAGCCAGTAGTTAAAGTCACTAGTCTTAGGAGGGACATGCTTACCCTTGCAGAGAGAGTAGGAAAACTGGAAGAAAGACAGGATAGGTTGGAAGGTCGGGTCGACAAGATCGAAGCCAGACTAGGCAAGATTGAGGAGCGTCTTGACGCCTTCACCAATGACTTAAGGGGTTTCCAGACCCAAGTAATGGGTATGTTTAAACACCTAAATGCTATGCTAGAGGCTAGATTGCCTCCCGTAGTCGGCCAGGAGCCGATGTTAGTGAACCTAGTGCCTCACCATGGCCCCTCGCCAGCAAATTGAGGTTTGGCAGTGGAACTGCAGGGGCTTCCGTCGCAAGCGGGGGAACCTGCAGTTGCACATACAAAATCTAGATAGTAAGCCGGACATTATAGCTTTGCAGGAGGCTAGCGGCTCGGTTAAATTACCGGGATTTAAGACATTTACACCACCAGAGATTGATCGAGGGGGCGTATCGAGCGTCTTTACGGCCATGCTAGTCCATCGTAACACCACAGTGATTCAGCATACCATAGATAGCAGCAGGGAGGACTACGTCCTGCTGGAGATTTTACCCAAAAGAAAAGGCGATAAGAGTCTCTTTGCTCTTAATGTATACTCTTCTCCAAAAGATAAGGGGGTGGGCTTGCCAGACCTCCTGATAAAGACGCAACGGCTAGCGGCTAGGTCTCAACTCATCGTGGTGGGGGATTTCAATGCGCCTCATCCGGAGTGGGGCTACATCCGAGCCAGCCCGAAGGGAAATAAACTTTGGCAGGTTGCCCAGGACCTGCGATGGACGATCTTGAACAACCCGCTAGATCATACAAGGATAGGCAACAGCGTGAGCATAGGCACCTCTCCAGACCTCACATTTGTGAATGGTATCAGGGATGCAAAGTGGGTAAACACGGGACAGCCACTGGGAAGTGATCACTATATCCTTTCCACGATATTTAGTGCTGCTAAGCACAAAGACAAGGTGAAAGGAACTCGAGTGACGGACTGGGACCGATTTCGGGAAGTCAGGAATGATACAGTGACCGGGGAAATCGAGGACTTAGGAGCCTGGGTTGAGGCACTCAAGCAGGCCGTGAAGAGTACCACAAAAGAGGTTCCAGTGGAGGAGGAGGGCTCTACGGCTGACTCCAGATTGTTACTCATGTGGGAAGCACATGCGAGTCTCCTTCGGAGGTGGAAGAAACAAAGGCATAATGGTGTGCTCCGTAGTAAGATGGCCAAGTTAGAACGAGAAATCGAAACGTACACATTGGAGTTGCAGTGCAAACAGTGGGGGCAGATTTGTGACCGGATGAATGGGCAATTCGGATGTAAAAAAACATGGCAGTTGTTGAGGCACCTTTTAGACCCGACGGCAACCAAATCTGCGCAGAAGGGGCAAATGGCTAGGTTAGTGCATCGGTATCAAGGCACGACTGGGGAGTTTATACATGAACTCCGAAGACGTTACATAAACGCAGAGGCGGGCGGTTGCTTGCCGGATTACTCGGGAGAGGAAAACCTTGAATTAGATGCAGACTTTACGGTGGCGGAGGTGGAGTTTGCAATGGGTCAGCTTCGTACCACGTCAGCAGCGGGTCCGGACGGGGTTACTAATAAGATGCTGAGGAACCTGGATTTCAATTCAGTAGGGACACTCACGAATTTGATGAATAAATTTTGGGTGGCCGGGGAGATTCCGCCAGAGTGGAAGCATGCTAGGATTACATTTATTCCTAAAGCAGGGAGGAAGCTCTGCATTGAGAATCTGCGTCCCATCTCGCTAACGTCGTGTTTAGCCAAATTGATGGAGCATGTGGTCCTGAACAGGCTTCAGGGTTATGTAGAGGACAAGGAGTTGATTCCTGAAACAATGATTGGTTTCAGGGCTAATTTATCAACGCAGGACGTCATGATACAGCTAAAAAAAGACGTTGTTGATCCTGGGTACGGCACGGGCACCAAAGCTATCTTGGGGCTCGACCAAACTAAGGCCTTTGACAATGTTGCCCATGAGGCAATATTGAGGAACCTATCGGACATAAGACCGGGGGGTAGAACCTTCCGGTACATCAGATCGTTTCTGGAGGGTAGGACTGCGGAGATTATAGTCGGAGAAATGAAATCGGATCCCTTCCCATTGGGGGGCAGAGGGACACCGCAAGGGTCGGTATTATCGCCGTTCCTATTTAATCTCGCATTGATCAAGATACCACCCAGGCTGCAAGGGATATCGGGACTTAAACATACATTTTATGCGGATGACATTACTCTTTGGGTAACAAGAAGCAGTGACGCACATTTGCAAGAAACTCTACAGCACGCGGTGGATATTGTTGAGGAGCTAGCAGGGGAAGCAGGACTCTCGTGCTCTCAGCCCAAGTCCGAGCTTTTTGTGCTGAGGGACAAGCCAAGAGGGATACATGCGAGGCACTATGTGCCGCCACCGCCTTTAGAGGTCAAAGTGGGGGGCGTACCGGTCGCTGAGGTTCAAACGATCAGGATCCTGGGCATGTATCTGCAGACTAGCAGGAAAAATAGCGAGTCCTTCAAAAGGCTTAAAAATACGGTCAATGCTACCGTGAGGTTAATCAGGAGAATCGCTAATCGTAAGAGAGGTGTTAAGGAAAAGGACTTGTGTAAGCTGGTGCAGGCGTTTGTGCTCAGTAGAATAGTGTATGCGACGCCTTATTGAAGTTGGACGCGACGGAAAAAGGCAAGGTGGAGGCTATGATTAGGCAGGCATATAAAGCGGCCCTTGGGTTGCCTCACAATGCGTCTACCGAAAGGCTGCTGGGATTAGGGGTGCACAAAACCCTAGAAGAACTACGGGAGGCGCACTTGGTGATGCAGCTCGGTAGGCTTTCAAAAACAAAAGCAGGAAGGGACATATTGGAAAGGATCGGCATTGGAGTTGATGCTCCAGCTGGTGACACTAAAATTCAGATTAGGCGGGAAATGCACAAGGGCTTGTACATAAAACCTTTGCCCAAGAACATGCATCCAATACATCACGAGGACCGCAGGAAGGCAAGAGCCAAAGCTTTACATGTTAAGTACGGGAAGTACAACGGGGCAGTCTATGTAGATGTCGCCGAGTATAGGGACAAGGACGCATTTGCAATTGCGGTGGTGGACGGGCGGGGACGCTTGATCGCCTCCGGATCAGTCAAAACCCGCTCCCCAGAAACTGCAGAGGAAGCGGCGATAGCACTCGCTATTACTAGTAGTAATGCTGACTTGATCTTCAGCGATTCCAAAACAGCCATCCGAAATTTGGCGAGGGGCAGAATATCTGTCACAGCGGCGCGATTGCTGAATCGGGCCACGGGGCGAGGGACTACGGAGGCGGAAATTGTCTGGGTACCAGCACACTCTGGGAATCCTGGGAACGAGACGGCTCACATGAATGCTCGAGGTTTCGTCAGCCGAGTAGGTGAGCCGGACGTTCCGGGAAGGTCCACGAGAGATGGGCTGGTATCCTTTCATGACATTACTAATCATTTCAAACTTGAGCGGAGGATTTACCCACCCCCGGACAAGCAATTGGTGAAGGCGCAGGAATGCGTCTGGCGACGATTGCAGACTAGATGTTTGTTCAACCCATACGTGTTGAGCAAAATTTACCCGGACATTCAGCCGTAGTGCAAATGGTGTCAGGAATTGGCAACCTATGACCACATATTATGGAGCTGTAGCATAGACCCGCCACCGGCGGATATTATGCGTGATCCTTCCCTCGAGCAGTGGGAGGCCGTGTTGGCCAGCTCAGACCCGGTCGTCCAGACCAGGGCCGTGGAGTGGGCCACCCAGGTCGCCGTCAGCCATGGGTTGATGACCATCTAACACGGAACCATCCATACATGCTCTCTGACGAAAATAAAGTTTTTCCATCCATCCATCTATGGGAAGACGAGCGAAAGCGCCGTTTAGGATGTTTTTGTCTCTTTGAAAGTTTGATTTCGATTCTACACTCGGACACCTGTTCAACCATCTTTGACTCGGCATTGTAGTGTGAAGGCGATTTTGTAATCAAAAATAACTACCGCAAATAAAATCTGTAACTAGATTAGTGCAACATCGCACTCATGTAAACGTAGCGACGATATATTACTCGATGCTACAGCACGTAGGTAAATATTTATTGCAAACAAGTAAATAACGATAAATGTTCAGTACACAATTATTGCAGTGCACTTATAGATGAAATAACCTTGATAAAGAGACATGACGTAATTCTATATTACAAAGGTTAATTTTAATCGCACCTAGCTAACTAAGGGCTAGTATAAGCAATCTGCAGACAGTCCTTACCATTAAAGTTGACGTAAGCAATGATATGGCTTGAGGTTGTAGCGGAAACCCCAGATTTTTATCACAAAATGATTATTTATCTGTAAGCAGTTACAACGCCTAAAAATTAGTGTTTTTAGCGACATGAGCGTAAAATCTCGTATGTACTATGATAAGTGGCAGTTGGCTCGCGACATTATAGTATGCTGCTAGGTCTGCGGACTGCGTGACATTCTCAGACCACATGAGTTGACAGAAGCGGTCTACTTGGGCTTGTTGTTAGGGGCGGGAAATGGAGATATGCATCGAGGCGTTAAACAATTTTGGTGATGCAGTAAGTAACGCTACTCCCAATACGTACGCATTGGGTAAATTGGGGCTTTCTAGGTACCATCACTCGCAGATTTTCGCATGACTTGATAACATTACGTCCTCAGGTTAATGTATGTTGGCAAGATAACCGAGGCAATAATTTCTAGGCTAGTACTCACATGTTAGTAAATTACACATTGCCAATGACATTAACTAGCCGCACAAGAAAACGCGTGAAAAATTGCGTTCTTTTCTTCCTAATTGCTTACTAATTCTGTCTGGTTGTTCTTCAGTCTGATTCTTTTTCGCAATTTGCTTTCTTTTTTTTCTTACTGCGGCCTTTACTGATAAGGATCGCTCTTTTTCAGGCGCTTCTCATCGTAACGTGCATATTGATACTGCCAAAGCTTCAAATTTTCTTTTGCAAGCACCAGCAGGGAACGGCTTATCGCGCTTTGATTCTGACTGTGGGGAGGGCGAGAGCATCTTCGGATAGTCCAGTGGGGCCCTAATCACGCTGTGTACAACAGAACGCTCCGTGCTCCTTTGTCGAGCTTGATTGCTGTAAACATGCCTTTTTTGTTCACCTGATGGGGTGTGAAAGAAGGACAAAGAAATAACGAGTTATACACATCATGTAAAGAGCAGTGGCCAAAAACGGGAATAATTCCACTGAAAAGAAGACGACCCTAGACATATATGAGAGATGGAAAACTCGGTATAAGAAGAAAACATTCTGACAATAAAACGTGGCAGCTGCCTTTTATTTGGAGCTAGGTCGAGATGTCTTATAATCTAAAGCTACAAAAAAGTTTAATCAACAAGATGCAAATGGAATTATGTTCGGCAGATACTCTGAAACAACCGAACACCTCATAATGGAGTGTGGCCGTATCCATACAGATATCTATGCGGACATAGTCACCCTAGCCCAAGCCCTGGGGTATGGAGGCAACAAAGGAAGCGTGAACGAATGGTCGGTAGAGGTTAGCAAGAGACGTTTGAAGATTTGTGGATATATAGCCGGACTGGGATGCATGGAAGCTAAGTCGAAATTAAACACGGATATTTAAAGATAACCCAGATCTAAAAGTAAAGGCGTCGAAGTAGAAGAAGCCCAAAAACGAAAGGTTCAGAATGGCGATGACTATCACCACATCGTTTCAAAGGAGACGCTGTTAACATCCATCCATCCAATCATGCATCCTTGCATCCATCCATGCATCCAGTCATGCATGCATCCATTCATCCAATCATGAACGCATCCATCCATCCATCCATCCATCCATCCATTCATCCATCCATCCATCCATCCATCCATCCATCCATCCATCCATCCATCCATCCATCCATCCATCTATCCATCCATCTATTCATCCATCCATTCATTCATTCATTCATTCATTCATTTATCCATTCACTCACTCAATCATTCATCCATCCATTAATTCAATCATTCATTCATCCATCCATGCATTCATCCGTCCATTCATTCATTCGCTCGCTCGTTCGTCCGTCCGTCCATACATCCATTCATGTAAACCCGCCTGCTGTAATTTGAAGTGTTTTGCTCGACCGTCCGTGCTTCCTTCCTTCCTTCCTTCCTTCCTTCCTTCCTTCATCCCTTCCTTCCTTCTTTCCTTCTTTCCTTCCTTCCTTCCTCCTTTCCTTCTTTTTTCCTTCCTTCCTTCCTTCCTTCCTTCCTTCCTTCCTTCCTTCCTTCCTTCCTTCCATCCATCCATCCATCCATTCATTCATTCATTCATTCATTCATTCATTCATTCATTCATTCATTCATTCATTCATCCGTCCAGCCATCCATCCAGCCATCCATCCATTCATCCAGCCATCCGTCCATCCATCCGTCCATCCATCCATCCATCGATCCATCCATCCATCCATCCATCCATCCATCCATCCATCCATCCATCCATCAATCCATCCATCCATCCATCCATCCATCCATCCATCCATCCATCCATCCATCCATCCGTCCGTCCGTCCGTCCGTCCGTCCGTCCGTCCATCCGTGAAGGTCTGAGTCCCTCCTGCCGACTGGGCTGGAGCTTTGGCTTGGTACGAACGAGGTAAAGTCTTATTATGCCTCATCTGTGCTACACCTTTGTTCACTAAGACATGTGCCCAGAAGCCAGCTGTATCTTTGTAATTGGCATGCCCTCTAATAAATATTTGTTTCCTTTACCGCCCCTTGTGGACTCATTTTATGACTTAATAAGCAGTTTCCAAGTGTGGATTTATATTTCTTTACTATTGCAATTCTATACTTGACAGTTTTGGTCGCACTATCAGTACTTTATTTATAGTATATAGGCAAATTTTGCTATTTCCAAGTATGACTGCTTGAAATATAATGCACATTTACTCATTTTTATCCGCCTTTCATACGGCTTCGTTAAAGAGCAGCTTCATCACTTCTCGAAAATTCAGCGATATTGAATGACTCAAATCTACATAGGCTGTTGGTAATGCAGCCAAAGTGGTTTTGCGCTAGCATTCAAAGTGATGGCATAATTGACAATGAAATCTCGAGCTTCACCTCAAAGCACTGAAGTTGTTGTTTGGATAAGCTTGGTGATGACGTCATGGAAAGTAATATTTCTGATGTCCGGTTCCTTCAAACACGTCCTAATGCGCCTTTTCTGATCGTGCTAATGAGCATGTCTAGGGCTTTTTTTCGGCAGCCTTGTTTTTATTTCTTCAAACCAAAAGCTTCTATGCAGAAAACCTACCGGTACAGTCAATGACGTCATCCTGAGTCACCCACCCGACACTGTGAAGTGCAGTGAAGCCTGATAGCCGTCTCGGATTTGTTCGCTATTGGGCCATTGTTTCAAATGCTAGCTCCAGGACATTTCGCATGCTTTAAGTGCAAGCTACATTCATTCATCGGCTCGAAACGCATAGAAATTTAAAACCAATGCAGATTCCCTTTAAGTACAATTGTGTTTTACTTATCTTTCCCACGTGGTTAACAAGTTTCTCTGCATACCGCACCTCTTCGCGAATAATCTAAACCCAGTGTATGGATGGACGAATCCTACATATGTCAGCTGTGTTCTGATAATTTTTTATTATTATCCGCTTAGTTTCTCGTCTCTTTTACCTGATTTGTTTACGCGCGTTGAGTATTTTTTCAGCTTGTTCTCTTTTTTTCGCTTCTCATTTTAGGCTGTGTTCTTGGTATTTTTATTTTTTCATAATACTGGAGGCCATTGCATGACCTAATCAGGATCGTTTTTGTATTTTTACAATAAGGAAAAAAAAATGCAATATTAGGAGCAAAGAGCGACAAAAATACACCAAAAGAATATTAGCAGATGAATAGACCTCGTAATTAATCAAAAAAGTTTGAGGATAAAATAGATGCCGTTAAAAAGTTCCACTCATGCACTGTTCTAAGAAGTAATCTTTATTTGAAGGTGTTAGCTTTGCTAAAAATGGGACCAAGTGAATATTCATGAGCATTCAGTCCTTCTCATTAGAGAACGCTTAACGCACTCTGAGAGCTTGAGTGTAACTTTTCCTAATAAGGAATTATTTAATGTCATTTACTGAAAAGGGGAGCTTTCCCTGCTGTATTTTCCAAATATAAACCTAACCGCTTTCCTATTGACTTTGAAGGAACATTGTTTCTTTTTTTCGTATACGGCTCACACATTACTGAAGCATAATAAAGCAAAGTCCGAACGCAAGTTTCATAAGCCAATTTTTTTTTATTACGCCTTTATTCCTGCTTACGGTAGGCGTTTACCTTGCGGCAGAACTAAGTTGCTTCATGGATGTATAGGGGTGGGGGAGCGGTTAAGGGTGGGGGTGAGGGTATGGGTGGGGGTGGGGGTGAAGGTTGGGATAGATATGAGGGACCGGTGTCCACTTCTTCCTCGAGGTAGGGTCGTCCCGAGGTCGGCTCCGCGAAGTAATGGCCTGGTCCTTCTTCTTCCTTGAAGTAAGAAAGAAAAGTTCGCCAGAGCCGGGTTGCGTCTGATGGCCCGATGTGCGATGGGGGATCGACCCATGCCTGTAGGTCGAAGCCCGCCTAGGGACTTGAGTGTTCTCTCCCGTACTGCGTCAAAAGCAGGGCAGCTCCACGGGAGATGTTCGGCCGTGCCTCTGACCGGGCATGCTGGGCACTGAGGAGAAGGGTATACCTGCGGGTTTATGAGGTGCAGCTTCGCGGGTGACAGAAGCTGACCAGTCTGGGCTCGGCGAAGGAGTACTGCCTCCACTCTCCGGAACGAGCTATCTGGGCGGCGATATAGTTACTCAGGGTTGGCCAAGTGCTGGAGTATGCTTCGACGATAGCTGTGCTCGATGCCATGTCTCCGCCCTACCCATATGAGGCGACGACGGATGCGTAACGTCCTCTGGGAGCCACGAAGCGGAAACGAATGTCGATCCAGGCAAAGGTGCGAAAAGAGCTGCTGCGCGCGCTGCCTGGTGTGCCTTTTCGTTTCAAGTGATTCCTTCGTGTGCAGGAATCCATTTGATAATTAAGGTGTAGCCCTCCTCTCTCAGGCGACGGGCTTGTGTTCGAATAGTGTTCAGAATGGCATAGTCTGCTCCCCCTGCGCGGCATGCAGTGTACGCTGCTTGTGAATCTGTGTAAACATGGCAGGTGCACGGAGCCCGATCTTGTCTTGCTACTATTCGAGTAATGGCAAGTCGTATGGCAATGAGTTCGAGATTGGTAACAGTGTGTTTCTCGGAAAGCCGTTGAACTACCGAGGTATCTGACACAGAGTCGTGACAAGCTATAGCTGCGCAGTGTTGAAACTGAGCGGCGTCTCTGTATAGTTGGATAGCTTCTTCCTGGGCTAGCTTGTGTGACATCTTCCTATGACGTTTGGCGGCAGCTTCGCGCCTTTGAGGATTAGCTGAACTCATATTCTTTGGTAATGGTATACCATCTACTAAATCAACTCCCACGGTGGGGCGGCGGACGAAAGTGGCTCTAAATTGTCAACGTTGTAGCCTAATGCCTGCAGGATCTGTCGGCCAGCCACCGTTGTGGAGAGACGGACTCGCTGGGCTTGCAATTGTTGCTCTGCCAGATCCTGAAGGGCATTAATATTGCTGCATGAGTGTAGGTTCACTACTGGGCAGTACTGTGGCAGACCAGTAACTAGGCGCATCGCCTTGCGATTGATTCGCTCAAGCTGAAGGTGTTGGGTCGCGTTAAGTCGCATGTATGGATATGCGTACAGGATTTTCGATGTTATGAGTGTTAATGCTATCTGACGGAGCCCCACCTCCTTGATTCCCCATCCACGCGCTGAGACGCGGCGCATTAGGTGTAAAGCCTGATGACAGCTAAGCATCGTGTTTTGAAGCCAGCTTTTGGCTCCTCCATCCTCGTCAATAAGCATGCCTAGTATACGGATTGTTGGTTTCCGGCAATTAACCGAGTGCCCTAAATGAAGAGAGATAAGTTTGCGTTCTGCCTCGGCTCGTACCCACGGGCCGTTAATGACAACCACATACTCGGTTTTTTCCGGAGAGGTTTTCATTTCCCCCTTCTCGATGTATTCATGGACGGCACTGAGGCCTGTCTGTAGGGCTTGTTCTTGCTCTGAAGGGGACCCTGAATTGGTCCACAGCATTATATCGTCCGCATACACGGCGAAATTGAGACCGGGTATCAACGACAGCATTGGCAGGAGACCTGACATAGCTATATTGAAGAGAGCCGGTGATAAGACAGCGCCTTGGGGGACACCTGTTTGGTTGCGTTTCCAGCCACCCTGAGTATCTCCAACCATTACTGAAAAGGTTCTTTCTGCAAGAAAGGCTTTCACGAAGCTGTAGAGGTTGCCGCCTATCCCCACATCATGGAGCCGGCGAAGTATGGTGGAGTGGGGCACAGAATCAAACGCCTTTTTGACGTCGACCCCAACAACCACTCGGAACTGTGCGCTGCTAGGGTATGCGAGAACGTCGTTATGAAGCCTTCTGAGAATATCTTGAGCGCAGAGCCCTCGACGAAAACCTACTTGCATAGGAGACAGGACGTTGTACTTGTCTAAGTACCATTCAAGTCTTCTTAGAGCCATACGTTCCATGACCTTAGAAAGGTTGGACGTCAGCGATATCGGCCTGATGTCTTGTAATGTTTGACTTGGCTTGCCAGGTTTTGGAATTGGTATTACCACTGACTTCTTCCAAGCAAGAGGAAGATCCCCGTCGGCCCAGTATTTGTTCATCTCTTTCAGCAGGGCAAGTTTGTGTGACTTGGGAAGGTTCAGAAGTGTTGAGTAGCTTATACCATCCGGTCCTGGGGCGTTTTTGTGATTGGAGTACTAAAGTGCTGCCTCCAGTTCGTCTAATGTGAAGGGAACGTCGTATTCGTTTAATGTACCTCATAAGGGGTCCGCAGGCAAGGCATCCGCATTTTCAGGTTGGGGAAAAAATACCTTCCCTGCTTGTATAGTTAACTCTGCCGGGGAGACGTTCAATTTCAGGGCCATACTTTGGGCAGGGGAAATCGGCTTCTTGTGTTCAAGGATAGCTCGATATATGTGCCAGGCCTTCGACAAGTTAACTGTTTCATTGAGTGAGTGGTACAGCAGCTGCCAGTCTTGGAGAGCGAGGTGCAAAGTATACTTCTCAACTTCGTGGCTAATGCGAGCGAGAGCACGCCTCCGATGGGATGTCCGGCCTGATCGGCGATACGCCTTGAGAACACGAAGCCTACGATTCCACAGACGCAAAAGGTGAGAGTCGGGCTTTGGGGCATCAAATTTGACTGAAAGCTTCGTTGTAGCTTTCTTCTTGGCATCGGTGATCTGAGTGATGAGCTCGTCTAATCCTGTGGGAACGTTCACCTCACCGAGCATCCTACGGAAATCGTCCCATGAGACATGCTCCTCTTTTCGACGGCCTTGTTGTCGCTGTACTGACTTTCGCCTTCGAAGAGCCCATGAGACCACAACGGGATAATGATCACTGGCCATGACATCATCAGCCCGTGACCATAGGATCTCACTGGGATGAGACACTAGTGTCAAGTCTGGGGAAGTGTCTTGTTAACCTTCGTGCTGGCCAAGGCGGGTGGGTAGAGTGAGGTCGTTGGCTATGGTCAATTTCGCTCTGACAATTTGCTGCCAAAGGTGCCTTCCCCTAGCATCTGAGCGATTATATCCCCAGCTGGTGTGCATGTCGTTAAAATCACCCCCAACCACAACGCGATCCTGGGGATATATCCTTAAGAAGTGCTCTAAAAAGACATATCCACTCGGTATGTCGTAGTACCGAATGATCTCGCATAAACCGAAAAAACTAAGGCTTGTTGGTCGCTATCTAAGCTTAGGCGTACTCCCGCTACCTCCTGCGTCCGCGTGCACCACGCGGAAGTATCTAGTTCATTATGGGCAGTACGCGACAGAACAAGGACGCATGCCTGCCCATTGGCCATTGGAGCCGCTGTTCGCGATCCTGGCCCGAGGCGTCGGTGCTCTATGGAAGCGGTGCAGTAAGAATTGTACCGTATTAAATTGGGCTTATTAATGGCGGTTTCCTGAAGCAGGATAGCTATAGGAGGCGTTGACGTGATGGACAGTCTACTCTGAAGTTCCGCTTGTTTGCGACGGATTCCCCGACAATTCCATTGCAATAACCATGTAGGAGAGTCCGAAGCAAAAATGTCATGTGGTTTCGCGCTAATGCCCGCCATTTTTAAACTGAAAGGTAAGCCAATTTTTTATGTGTGCCGTGGCATCTTGATAGCTTTCTTCTTAAAACCCAAAGCTGTCGTAAAGCAGCTGTAGAAATATTAGCATAGTGTACTGACCAAATAAACTTACTGTCATGTGTTACATCAAAATATTTATATTTTTCAGCTTCCAAAATCGCATTGTTCTGAAGAATGTAAGGAAGCAATTTAAGAGAGTTTATTTCTAGTTACTCGTAAGCCAACAGTTTTTTTTATTCAAAATTAGGTTCTATAGACCAATTTAGACACCATTTATTAACAGAGAAAATTGCTTTTTGTACAGAGCTGTGGTCATGTTCAGATGACATTTGGTTAAAATATGATACATTCACGTGTGAATAACTTAACAGATACATTGTCAGTTAGAACTGTGACTAGATCATTCACATATAATAAAAACAAAAATGGTACAAGCAGATTTCCCTGCGGAACTCCCGAATTAACACTGAGAACACTAGAAGAGGTTAATTAATTTCTACATAATATCGGGTGTCTAAGGCATGCCTGAATCCATCGGATGTCAAAAAAGGCACAATTATGATTTCCATCTTATAATGAAGTTTGCCATGGGGCATCATACCGAAGGACATGCTGAAATAAAAGAAAACCACGTCCGCTCGCTTAGAAACAAGCGCAAGCATAATTCGTGCGCAGATAAAATAACCAGAGTAACCTATCTTTATAATATGTTTTATGTTTGACAACTAATGTAGACCTTTAATTTTATGCCGCTATCCCTCAGGCAATATCCCACTCCTGGGTTGTTTGAGGTGTATTCTAAATACAAAAATAAATAAAGTGTGGATAATCCCTGCCTAAACCTGTGTTGCTATAATCAGATAAAATATTGTTACCATTCAAAAACTTTCGTAGGCAAAAAGACCTCCTTTTTTATATACAGGAACCACACGCTCTAATTTCCAAACTGTAGGAATTTTACCATTTGCTATTGACCGATTAAAGATGTCTTTCAGAAGGGATGTTATCTGTTCAGCATGTCGTCTCAAAAATACATTCGAAAGACTATCGGGTCCAGCAGATGTTGTAGTGCCCTGCTTCAAGAGCATCGCCAGGACACCCTCACGATTTATTTTATTGCAATCTTCTTGTGCAGTTAATTTTTTTTTTAGATGTCTAAATCAGAAAACAGTCCTTATAAAGATGAAAATTATCAGCTATTTAAGCAGCATCCGTGGTTATCCTATTGGTATCTTTTTTTGTTAAGGCCATCTTTGGGTTTACTCAAGTGCCTCCAATATTTCTGGGGATCGGTCCTTAGAAATTCTGCTAAAGTATGCGAAAAACTATAATTCCTGGCGTAGCTCCATTTTGATATTAGGTCCTGTTTGATTGCATTAAACACAGGTGTTTACGTCCCATTCTCCTTACGATATATTTTAACTTTACGCTTACTGTGTATAAAGAAGAGCAATCCATGCATGTGTCCGGCTTTTAAATATTTTTTTCTGTTCGGAACGAAATGTTTAATGCAATGCCTAAGCACATTAGAGAACCGATTCTAGGTGCTTTCAATACTATCGCGTATAATCACGAGGTTGTAATCAATATGGTAGATAATAGCAACATAGTCGGCTTTGCTATATTCCTAACTGTAGTAGCATTCAACGCATCTGTCCTTCTTTTTCAACCTTCCAGGAAAAAGAAATTAACTGCTGGTCAGATATGCCTGGCTCAGTCGTACACGTTCTTCACTCTATTAAAAAGTTCAAGGATTGATCTTTCGCGCGTACATTTAGTTACTAGTGGATGAAGACCGAGAGCAAGCATAACGTCAAGGCTAATATCACTAGTATGCGATAATCCATACGATAGATTGCTCCAATTTAATACAGGCCAAAAAGGCCAGCAAGTATAATGACATTTTTGTCTTACAACGACATTCGATCGTACAGTTCACTCAAGAAGCTTTCATCAGCATCCGGAGCACGATAAAGAACACGCAAATGAAACGCAGCTCTTTCAATCTGATTTAAAAAAATAAAAAAGCTCTTATGTCCAGCCATATGGATTTCAGTGTCGACATCGACACCGTTTTTAACAATAAACTAACAATGAATGAAACAGTCACGTTTCATTTATAACACACGTATGGATCTAAAGAAAGTAAACAATCTTCAAGCTAATCTGTTTTATTCACAATGCTTCTTACATTCATAAAAACTAACTTTACTTCTGACGTATCTGGACATTACATTTCTGATATATATGTGGTGCTGAGTTCTACCAATTCTCAAGGATTTAAAACAGTATCCCATTCATAATACTTCCCATCAATCTTCAGCTTGTCATAAACCAAGGAAACCTTAATTTAGGTATTTGTTTTTCAACATTTGCACTTTGCCAAAGATTCTTACATATGCACAAAAGTTTCCGCACAGTGGCCATTATCAATACTCTTGCTTTGTTTCTTCAGTTTAGGTAAATTGCTCCAGACATCTTATTTTTCTCTGTAGTCCCGAAAGTACATTATGATAGGGCGATTAGAAGTA
Organism: Amblyomma maculatum; assembly: GCF_055883805.1. NCBI lineage: Eukaryota > Metazoa > Arthropoda > Arachnida > Ixodida > Ixodidae > Amblyomma > Amblyomma maculatum. The sequence continues at coordinate 41,436,455 of NC_139351.1, read as the reverse complement.
GATTACCCCACACCACAGATGAACAATACACTCGCAATTTAGCAGAAAACAGATCATCGCTAACTTTTTTCGTAAGACAGACTCCGATTCGCCGGGATCTTCTTGTACGCAAAAACAAATGAAATTTGACCTCCTTCTTGTATCATCAAAATTTTCGAGTCTCGTTTGATGTGTTGGAAATGCTTCCCTCAGAACATTCAAAACTATGCTTATACTTTCAATTTTATTTGTTTTCTTCTGTAGCTCTTTCTCGTTGGCCTCTATGTTATTCAAGCGGTCATCAATGCTCTCCTCCAAATGAGACCTAATGTCTTTCTGCAACTCAGTGAGCGTTTGGGAGATTTTTTCAACTGTGGGGCCTGGATTCACCTCTATATCTCCACACTAAGCAACATACATGCCAAATAGTAGTTATAGGGACCGTTTAAATGTACGCGGTTACGGCACGAGAACAAGGAACCTATAATCCGATCGTATGGTATATCAATTTAAGATAATAAAAATAATAAAAATAGACAGCATAAGAAATCTGAACATTTTTGAGCCCCTTACGATCTCTCAAGAGAGGTAAAGCGAAAACCTTTGGGACTAGATTTACTCTAGTGTCCTTCAGCTGTAGGTTAGAAGAGCGGCTTCTTCCGTGTCGGATTTCAGGTGGGTAGCTCTACTCGGCGGCGATGGCGCGCTCGTTGCGGCACGTGGTCTTCATATCTGGCGGCAGATGGCGTGCTCCACGCTCACTTCTGGGGTCGGGGATTAAGCGGTCATCGTCGAGCCCTCCACATTACCGTGGTGGCGACGGGACGGCTAGGCAAGAAAACAAATAAGGTGTATTGCTTCCATAAGCAGTTGTAGCGCCCTATGCTGATAATCGGCAGGGTAGGAGTACGATTCTCCATTGACAATGACCTTTTTTTGAGAGAAGTGAGGCTGACACTTCTCGAGGGCAGATCATGCTTACACTCGCCTTAATCCTTTACGGCGGAGCTTAATTGCGCCTCCTAATTGTTTTCGTTCTACTCACCTCCCGTCAGGTTTTATTAGATAGTTTATGCAGCTTGTTCGTTCGAAAGCCCGTCGTCATAATAGCATCACCAGTAGTAGTGGTAGGGGGCAGTAGTAGTGGCAGTACTAGCGATAGTAGTAATAGTCGTAGTCACCGGCGCATATTGCCATTCCCGAAAAGTGCAGCAACTGAAGTGCCAGGAGCGTCACTGAAAAATAAAACACAATCTTGCGTTTTGTTCGAGCATGAAACGCAGTACGGAAACTGACATGCAATTTTAATGAAATAAAGTTATGGATTAAAATTACTGTAAAGAGCTTAATACATCGGTGGCGTGCATCGTGCCATCTTTGAATAAGTTCATTTGAAAAATTGCCGCGGCGTAAATCCATATAAAAAGTTTAAAGCATGTTAAAAGGCGATTGTTGCTGAGAGCTGTTCCTGAACGCCACCTAAAGGTTACATGCACTGACTGAATACAGGAATAGATTATGGGGAGGATAATTGCATAGAGTAACCGTTGTAATACAGTGACATCCTGGCTGCGTTCGCAGCTGGTTTTGCTGCTGTCAAGAACACATAAAATGGATACCGCAGGAAATAGGGTCATAATTTATCGTTTTGAATTTAAAAGTAAAATATTATACATACAGCAAACAACACCGACCCAAAAAGTCACTACCTTCCGCTTTATCTACAGAGTCAAAACGCCTTTCCTTGAAATTAACCTGCGCCTCACACTGAATATACTTTACCTTCTTTTGATTGCACGTTTTCAGCATCTATCAACTGAACTATTTCTGCTACGAATTCTCAGAATATACAAACTGCAAAAGGACAACACAAAAACGACACACGCGTTAAAATTAATTCTGCGAATGCCAATAGCCTAGAAAAAAGAATATTTATGTAACTAAAATGGTTAAAGAATTAACGCCGAGACAACCTAACGGCCAGCACGAAAAACCAGGCCGCTAGGATAAAGAGCTAAACTCTATTCCTTAGGCTGCACCTAGCCTAACTAGCTGAAAACGTAAAAAAGTTAATAAAAGAAGCAACTCATCTATTTGACGCTTTCGGAAGCTCCCGCTGTTACCAGTCCTTCCGTTTCCAGCAGTCACGTGCAATCGGAGGAGCGATGGAACACGCGTCCGCACCACACGGCTGTCAACTGTCAACTCACAACAAACAAGGTTGTGATCAGCGCCCTCTGACCGCGTCATTTATGGCGCGCTGAATAACTTGTTAAGAAAACAAATGAGGGGAAATTAGTGCACTAAAAGTTTGTTTTGTTCTTCATACTGCGTCTGTTCACCACAAGAATAGCAACATCACATTTGCATTCAACGCTGTGCCGCTGTAATTAGTCTGTCGTTGGAATCCCTTGCGTAGTTGCCTCGCCATTTTCCAATCTATCTCCGCACCGGCATCTTGAATAGGGTCATAAAAAGTATCTTTTGTTCATTATTATTTTGTCCTATCTAATTATGAATGAAAACTTCTATTCACGTGCAGAGCTCACAAGCTCCATACGAGCTATTCGTACAGGTTTCGCGGCAATATTGTGCTTTCTTTGCATTTGGACCCATTACTAGTTGTAAAGGCTATAGGTCCAACCAAGTGTGTGTGTGTGTTATGGTTCAATTAGAACAAATAAAGAAAAAAAGGAAATAAATAAATCGTCTTTAAATTTGTCTCCGCGAAACAAAATGCATTTCTTACTTTTAAATTTGCTGAATAGAAATATCGGACGCAATTTCTCACTTAGAACTCGCAATACACTGCGCGCGTTCAATGCATTTTGCGCAAAACGATTTTCCCAATTGAATTTAATAGACTCCACGAAACACCTCTTTGGATTCACTCTACGTATATATAACTTAATCCTCTAAACCCAAAAGAACCAAGTTATTTTTAGCAATTTATTGTTCGCATCTTCAAGCGAAGCCATAAGCTCAGCCTAGTTCTGCGCATGATCGTGCACAAGTGGTTTCATTTTGTCTTATGGCACCCACAACGTTTTCTAGAACAGCCATTCTGCTCAGAAGAACATACCCTGATGCGTTCATCTCCTTCTGCTTACCTTTAATATCCTGGAGTTCGAGAAACTCGTTTGATCTAGATCGAAGCGCTGAAATACCTCGAAAGACCCGGCAATAGTGGCACCATTGGTGCCAGTCCTCGGCGTACACGTCGTACTGTTAAGGCCGGAATTACGTTCAACATCACTGAAGAAAATCAATAAAGGTAGGTGCATTCTATAGAATACACAATTTATCAAGGCATATAACCATTGCATTATACAAAACAGGTCGTTGGGGCAAGACACAGCAATAACACAGCGATTGAATCGCGGTAACATTAATTTTAAAGTAAAACCCTGAACGAAAACTGGCATAAACGCAGGGCGACAGCAATGTCACGCCCCGGACGCCTCGTAAAGAATGGGCGCATAAGTAGCCGCCGGATTCATGGATGTCTTTCACTGCAACGACGCAGCTACTTTGGAGTGCTTCCGTCCGTCGCGTTGAAGGATAACGAAGGTTCTGTCTCTGCAGCATTTCGCATAGGTATACAGTAGGGTCCTCTGATGATCGCATGAGGGAGAGGGCCAGGACATGGACGAAGTCCTGACGCAAACGCATGCCGCTGCATTTCTTTATCACCTTATTATCGCCAATATAAATATTAGCCCTCATTTTGATATCTTATTCAATAAAAAGTAATGATTTGTAATCTTGGCCAAGCAGATATAATAGCCTACTAATCTAATAGTAACAACTGACCAAACTGAACATCATTGTTACCGTCACCATATTAGGTTTGGTTTGGTTTGGTTTGTGAGGTTTAACGTCCCAAAGCGACTCAGGCTATGAGAGACGCCGTAATGGAGGACTCCGGAAATTTAGACCACCTGGGGTTCTTTACCGTGCACTGACATCGCACAGCACACGGGCGCCTTGCTTTTCGCCTCCCTCGAAAAGCGGCCGCCGGGGCCGGGATTCGATCCCGCGTCCTTGGGAACAGTAGTGGAGCGCCGTAACCACTGCGCCACCCTGGCGGGGTCCATTACCATATTAGCCTTGCCACACGTATTTAGATGAATACACTTTTCAGTAGGATACGAAACCATCCTTGATAATCTAGTAAAAAGATTTCTAAACTCAACTGCTTTAACCTTCTTCATACGTTTCGCTTAAAGGGCACTTCGCTAATTAACAACGACCATGGAATACTCTACCTTCCAGTAAATTAGATCGCATTGCTTACAAATTGCCGAAGCCACTTCTCCGTTAACTTCTCGTAGATTTGAGCCAGAGCCGGGAACGTAATTGCAAAGCATTGACGCGTTGCAGGCGCCCTTAATGAATGGTAAAAGCCTGAGTTTAAAGAACATGTAACTGATAGAATCCAACCTATTGCCAGATGATTTTGGGTTGTACAATGCAAATAGGAGATATATTAACAGCTCTGTTTTATATCCACGGCAGTTTAGGGCCTTTAACAAGGTTATGCGGTCGATATGGCAATAAGTGTCATAAACCAAAGCTTTATAACCGTGTAATGATGCACAGCAGTAATGTGCTAATTTGTTCCCGACAAGCACAAGTGCGCTGTTCTCGATTACGGAAATGAAGTACTGCTTTTTCGTCTGGTGTTTTCTGAAGGAGATGCTTGCATCCATGCGCCCTGACCGCTTTCATTCACGCAGAAATGAAATTATTGAAACAAGATTTAGCACGCAATTTTTTCGCTTTTTAAAGTAACGCGAAATCTTAATACCCTCAGTTACCCTTGCTTAAAGGGGATTTGGTGGGCGTTTTATGTTGCTACATTTTTGTATCGTTGAAGACGTAATGAACATAACCGCCTACTAGAAAGAGGAATCTGGTAAGGACCAAAAAAAGTATACTCAAGAAATGCTAATACCGGGAAAGGCGTAACTGCGGCTTCATGAGTAATTTTTAATAAATGTATTTTTCGATAAAACCTTTTTTCACCTTAAGCATGGAAATACTCTTTTGTGAAAGGTTTGCTTAAAAGACTCCCAGCGTAAGCGCTGCCTTGAAATGATTAGCGCAGATTTGCCTCTCATAATTCGCGCATTGTTCAACTACTTGGATAAATACGGATTTCTTGTTTATGCCGGCAATCAGTAGCGTTCCGCTAGCTTTTTATACTACCAACGTACCTAGTGGACAACGGGGAGTAGCATCAACACTTACCCAAGATTTTATTTCTTTCATATTAGGAAATATTTCTGCCAAGTTAGGCCTTCACAGTAGTCGAATATATGTAGAAGCTCTGAATTTTTACTCATCTGTTTATTATTCAATATTATTAGAGTCTTGGCGCTGCAACTACTGGCACTGCGAGCAAACAGCCAACACAGTTTTGAGAGATTTATTCGTGGCGTACAACGCCGACCCTTACAGTCTTCTATCTTCTTATGTGCATATTTATTATTAGCAAACACCATATTTCTTTTCTGATTTCCAAAATATATCAGATAGCAAATACCGGGGCTGGCAAACATATTTGCCTTTCCTTTGTATATAAAAAAAAATAACCACTACCACCATGACCACAGTTAACCTTGGCGCAAAGTAGGGAGCAGTAGCTTCTCAGGGGGCAAACATTCGGTGTCCAAGCTATGCTTGATGATTTGAATTATTTATTATTATTAAACTTTGAGCAAAGTTTGCAGCAGTAGTTCCTAAGAGGGCAAAAATTTAGTATCCAAGCTATGCTTGGTCATTTGCAAAGCCATTATAAATCACGTGAGCGCAAAGCGCTGGTTACGTGATCTGAATGCTGTGGTGTAAATGATTAAGTAATAGGATACATATGCGGCGTCGCACGTATTACTGCAAGGGAAGCTAGAATGCGCGTGGCTGTTTTGTCTGTAGAGTAATGCCGCTGCTTTGCGCCACTATTTTAAAGATGCACATATTAAATCACTGAGTGTGCTTGATACAATGTCTCTGCTATATTGCGAGTATAAAACTTCGGTTAAAAGGTGATATGGTGATTAGTCCTAACAGCGTGTAGCACGAGCTGCGTGGTGGAAAGGGTATTATCCGATTGGATCCAAAACAGTGCCACAACAAGCGGAGAACATGAATTTAAAGATTATCATTTCGAAGAAAAAAGCTTTCTAGGCTCCCTTAGTGACGAAACCCATTGTCAGCAGTGGCAGTAAAAGAAATTGGCTCTCAAAAATGTATATGTCAAGCACCTCGCGGGTATCGTTACCCTGTGACCAAACACTAGCCGGTGGGAGATTCCGAATTATTTACACAAAAACACCATTGTAGCACGTTAGCTTTTGGTTGGATCTTGTTAGATTAGGAGTTCGAATTGTTGAATTACGTTGGATGAAGAAATCATGACTCTGGATTAACAAGGTTTTGCTGTGTATTAGAGCGCAGTGCGGTGAAGTATAATGACATGATAGAAAAACAGCGCAAAAGACGTGCACGGAGGAGAAGAACGGACAGGACGAGCGCTGAACTCACAACTGAAGTTTATTGAAAAAACACAGATATATAGCCCAGCCAAGCAGCACCAAACCGCACATTAAACAAGAGAATCATGATAACCCCCCACACACACCATGTTCAAGAAATTCAACCTCATTATCTGTCAAAGCGATTGACGGTTCACTAACGCAATTTGCACCCAATCGTATGATATGCCTGGCCTCAATGATTTCCCGGTTAATCTGTGCCGGATGGGAATCCAAAATAACTGTTTGTGTTAGATAAGGTTGGCAGCCGTCACATCTCTTACAATGTACAACCAGATTAGATCCTCTACCAATCTCTAATGATCTCTCGTGCTCTCGTAACCGGACATTGATACATCTGCCTGTTTGACCCACATACACTTTATCACAAGATAACGGAATCTTATATACCACTCCTACTTTGCATGGAACATAGGAAAAGTTATGCTTCACCCGACACATGTTTCTTTCCCGGACTTTTTTCGCTGCTTTATTCTTAACAATGCTACATATTTTTGTTATCATGTCACCATACCATGTCACCATATTTTTGTTATCATGTCACCATACCAACTCGCCCAGATGTCTCTTCTTTTGAAGTATAATGACTGATAAATTAGGGTTGAGTTTGATTGGTGTAAATAAATTATACATTCTGAAGGATTAAGAGCGAATTACGTTAGAATAGTTTGCTTTATGATTGACTAAGCTGATAAATATTGGAATATGTGCATTACACATGCTTGCATTCAACTAAAGTGGAAGTTTAACTTAGGCAGGATTACCATGAAATAGAAGGTATTAGTGGGGTGAAGTAAAAGTGGTTGAAAGCTTTCTTCTCCACAACTGAGAGTCGACTTAAATGTCTGGACCAGTATTCTAATAACAATCTGTGGTATGGTTGAGCTCGTCTCTTCAACTACTTCAGCCACTGTAAGTAGACCCGTCGCTAGAACGGTGGTCTGGAGGTCACTGCCTTCAGTTCAGGTACAGGAGGAGCTACAATCAATTCTGAGGTGTACTGGCTATTACGAGATCCTGTTCAGGCTCTCTAGTAAATACAAAAACGATTTCTCTCGGCACATTGCTTTGTCGTGCTGATGGGAAATGCTTAGGAAAGCTTTCTATAGCACTCCTAATGGGCCTCTGGAAAGGTCCATATCATATAAGATTATTGTATCCAGACTTGCAAAACTCTATTTGCTTCGCCACACTGTGGAAGGGGGGGGGGGGGGGGGGTTGTGGAGATACAACGGTGGCGTAGACGTAGAACAGCAGCCTCGCGTTGAAGAGGACCTTGGTTCAAATTCCGATGCCGCGAAATTCCTCACGGAATTAAAAAAATCCGCATGTCGCTGGGATTGCATAAGCAGCTTTGGGGTGCGGCCAATCCGGCGAACACCTCCGGAAAAGCACTTCCTCACAAGAACAGGAGCTGGCCCCCAAGTTGTATTAAATGAACAAAGCTTCCTATGAATACTTTAAAAACAAAACCGGTCCTCAGTCCCCAGCGGCTGCGAAGCAACTAGCTACGGCGCAGTTGGACCTTCAGCAAAGCAAAGGGTGCTAAGAAATGCTAGAACCCTAGCTAGTAAAGATAGTTTAGCAGTACTGTTATAGGAATTAGAAGGTATAAAAAATGGGATACGATATAGCTTAATGAGGATAGGGGGCCAAATTGAGCATAACTATACTGAAGGGCGGACATGTGTTGCGTTATCGAGGTTAGCGCAGAAACGAGAACTAGGAGAAGGATTCCTTGTTAATAAGGATATAGATGGTATTATAAAGGAATTCTATATCATTACTTATAGGGTGACCGGCATGGTAATTTGGCTCAATAAGCGTTATAAACCTAAGTAAGGGTATACAGGCCTGCGTATGTTGTCATGATGATCAGGCGGTCGAAAGCTTCAGCAAAGATGTTGAATTGGCAATGGGGAAAGTGAAGACGCAGTATTATTTACTGTTGGGGGAGTTCTATGCGAAGGTGGGGAAAAGCAGGCTGGGGACCACGCATTGGGTGACTATGGCATTCCTTCTAGGAATACCAGCAGTGAGTTATTAGTTGGGTTTGCAGTCCCCACTAACTTACGAATCGTGAATACTTTCTTCAGCAAACGGAATCATCGGAGGTGGACACGGAAAAGGCCTAATGGGGCGACTAAAACATTCTAGGATACTTTGGCGACTAACGTGATGAAAGGCGAAAGCCTGAGTGCTGCATTCTGCTACGCGACTCTTGCGCATGTAGCGACGAATGCTGCAACTAGTAAAGTGAGCGAATACTCTTTTACATTCTGCGAGTGCATTTTCTCTGTGAATTCTGCATGGCAGCGACATCGCGTCCTTGTACCTTTGCAGTTGTTCTACGTTTACTGTTGTGTGGTTGATTTTACCAGATGCACGGTATTAATTAGTAATTTATTAATTTTACACAACTGTCACAAAGTAGTAGATTATTTAGTTAATAATTAGTAATTACGTAGCAATTAGAATTTAGTAAAGAGTACTAGGAATTAGTAGCCAGGAATAATTATTTATATATATATATATAATAATTTCACTAATTGTTTATTCATTAGTCAATGATAAATAATTATATGGGGCTGAAACGTACAGGCTAACTAAGAGAGTTCTACGGAAGTTGAGGACAACCCAGAGGGCTATGGAACGAAAAATGGTAGGGGTAACATTAAGAGATAAGAAGCGTGCAGAGTAGGTCAGAGAAATAACTCACGTTACCGACATTCTAGTGGAAATTAAGAAGCAATGAGTATGGGCAAGACATGTAGTGCGAACAGAGAATAACCGATGGTCGCCTAGGGTAACAAACTGGATTCCCAGGGAAGGAAAGCGTAGCAGGAGGAGGCAGAATGTTAGGTCGGTGGATGAGGTCAAGAAGTTCGCAGGGGTCAAGTGGATGCAGCTAGCACAGAACCTTGTTAAAGGGGAGAAATATGGGAGAGGCCTTCGCCCTGCAGTGGGCATATATAGTCAGGCTGATGATGATGATGAATTAGTAATTGTCATTTTGTAACCAGTAAATGATTACTTAGCACTTTATCCTTGATTTGCATATGGCCATATAAGGCAAGCATTCGGCATACAGTGGTGGTGCTCTGTGATTGGTCGAGACCTCCAAGGCGTAATCTCGTCTCGACCAATCAGAGCCGCCGCAAAAGCGTCACACTTTTGTTGACGAAAACGATGAGGCAATAAAGTCTTTCGCCTTAAAACGAAATCGATTTCACACTGGGTTGTAACCCTGGGATATGCAGGATGTAGAGGTAATCGAAAAGGTGTGATGCAGTGATCACTGGATGGTACGGTCTCGAATTATTCTGGATCTGAGGAAGGAAGGAAACAGATTGGTAAAAAAGATGTCTATCAAAGAATTATCAGGTAGGGAAGGACAAAAGAATTCAGAATCTAGCTACCGAATAGATATTCATCTCTAACCGAGGATGATAGTGTAGAAGCAGTGAACTATATTTTCAAAGATGTCATTGCTGAGTGCGCACTTGAAGTAGGCGATAGGATACTTAAAGAGGATACCAGTAAACTACCTAACGAGATGAAAGATTTGATTAAGAAACGCCAGTCTTATAGCTTCGAACCCAACAGACGGCATAGAAGTGGCTATAATATTAAAGGGACACTAAAGAGAAACCTGATGTTTGCTTGCATAGATAGAATGCCAATTTCTGATAAAAAAAAATTCCACTCTTACTGAAAACAAAGCTGTTATAATACGCTTTGAATATGATAACACGCTTTTATCATACGTAAACGACGGCGAAAAGACAACGTAAACGTTGCCAGACAAATACAAAAATATACTTTGAGGCGCCACAGGCGCCCACTTCAGTTTTGGATATGTGCGCGACCAGGGCACGAGAACCAATGCCTTCTTTACAGGCGCTCGCGCTTCTCTCTTTTCTTCTCTTCGTGCGTGCTCGGATAGTTTCAAGTTTGGACCTGCAGCGCCTGAATTGCTTGGAGCAGCAGATGCGCCTGGCTAGTTCACATTTGAGCATTAGGAGGCGCGAGCAAGCGAAATCCGCAGCCGCCGACACGCTCCTTCGTTCACACTTCTGCGCCAACATACCGCCGCCGTCGCCACTTCGACTGCGAGCTCCCGTTAACCCTCATCTGACCGCTCGACTGCAGCTACGTACGCCACGAAAAGCATACATATGCTACGTGCCGAAGGAAAAACGCATTACCATTCAATTGTTCACAAACTAACGGCACATCTCACCCACATACTGTGGCAACAAGAGCTTCAACGTGCTATTTGCAGGAATCGTAAACAAAAGGGGCATACTTGCCGCTCATACCAAGGAGAGCGTCCAACTATTGCGCTGGTCGCCGGGCGCAAAAGGGACCTCGGATAAAAAGAAAAACTAAAAATAACGAAGCACCACAAATACATTAAAAATGTAAAAAAAAAAGAGACCGATTTGTAGAAAGAAAAAAGTTCCCCGAGTTGGACTCGAACTCACCCCTGCTTGCTCCGCAACGTTCGGCGCTAACCACTCGGCTACGCGGCTTTTTTTTGTTTATTGCATGAATTGGTACAAATACACCAGTAAAAGATCGTGGTTGCCATGCCCCTTGGCTGACAACCGTGTCTAATGGACTTTCATTACCACAAGTTCGCCCATCAGACTCAAGACCTCCTCCGCAGTGTCCTGCTGCTTGAAAATTTCTTTTAGTTTATACACTTGTTCAACAAAATAATCACATACAGATCGTGCATCGACATCAGAGTGTCTATAAGCCATCCTACTCCTCCAAATGCTGTGAAGGCCCAAAAGCATGATGAGGTCATACTGAAAATCATCATTAACAGTTGTCAAGTACCGAATTCAACGTAGCGTCAATGGCAGGTCTTTTTTAGGTGCCCTTCGTAACACATCCCAGTAAAACACCGCCTCCCAACAATCAAGGAACACGTGCTCAACTATTTCAGGTTTCCTACATAGTAGACAGTTTGAGCCCCAAGGTACAAAAAGGCCCTTTTCTGCCATCCATGTTTTGACTGGGAGGGTTGCTGTATGCAATTTAAAAAAGAATGTTTTTACGCCCGGTGCAACAGTCATGTTTTTAACTCGTTTGAGCACAACTTTCCCTGGGCCGTCACAGTATAAGGTTCTGTACAATGGAGCTGGGAACAATTGTGAAATAACGTGTCTGACCAACTTACAGAAGACATTTTTGGCAAGATCTTATTGAAAATGCAAGCTTCAGGACTCGATGCTGTAGAGCTTAAAAAGCAAGTGGATGGCCTTGAGTCCAGCGTTAAATTCTTAAACAGCATGGTTGAGGAACTGCGCGAGGAGAAAAACGCGCTAGCAGCAGACAACACTGCGCTAGCGGCGGGAAACCAAGAATTAAAAGCGCAAAACTGTGAGTTGTCCAGAAAAGTTTCTGAGTTGGACCAATATTCTCGGATAAACAATGTTGAAATTAAAGGAATTCCGGTCACACAGGGCTAAGACTGTGTGGCCGTCGTATTCACCATTGCAGACAAAGTTGGATGCCCTCTTGCATCATCTGATCTGGACATTGTTCACCGTGTCGCGACAAGAGATAGTGACAAAAAAAATATAATCGCTAGGTTTTGCTCACGCTAAAAAAAATCAGAGTTCTTCAGCGGTGCGCGAAAAGCTAGGCTTGGTTTGCATGATATTGGCTTGTCAACTCCTGAAAACAGTCCCTTTTTCGTGAATGACCACCTAAACATGCGGAACAAAGATCTGTTCTTAAAAGCACTGAGGCTCAAGAAAGCGAAGAGCTGGAAATTTCTGTAGACGGACAACTGTCAGATAAAAGCAAGAAAAACAACCACCAGCCATGTGTATCGCATCTCTGACGAGTCTCATCTGGCGCTAATCTGCTAGTCATATAGATACACTTTTGGAGCTTTTGCATTGCCGACTAAAGAACAATGGCGTCCTATCTTACGACAAGTGAGCTGAACAGATTTCTTCAAAATCATTCCCCTTCTATAATCCATTTTAACGCGCGTAGCACTCGCAAGCATTTTGATGACTTTGACAGTCTTTTTTCATCATTGGATACCCGGTTTTCAATAATTACCGTTTCGGAGACTTGGCTAAACGTCGATGATAAAGATTTGTTTTGTTTCCCTTCCTATGCATCGGAATACTCACATCGGCAGTCGACTAACCATGGTGGTTCAGCTATATATATAAGGTCCAACATCCCATATAAACGCAGGCACGACCTAGAAATCAGTGTCACTAACTGTGAATCTGTTTGGGTGGAACTTGCCAACAATTTTCTAGGTACAGACCAAAAAAAAACTTTATTCTTGGTTGCGTCTATCGCTCCCCATCTTCATCTGTCCCAGACTTCTGTACTGCTCTTGAACGTGTCATGACAACTTTAACTGCCGAAACTAAGAACATCATAATTACAGGTGATATTAATAATAATCTTCTTGATACCAGCTCCTCTGATACCGTGAATTATGCTACATGTTTTCAAAGTTTTGGTTTTGAATCCCTGATTACGCTGCCCACGCGTTGTGTCATTGGTGGTAGAGGTTCATTAATTGACCACGTGCTATCTAACCTAGCATTTCCACCAGACACCGGCATTCTGAACATTGATATTACTGATCACTACCCAGTTTTCATGCGCTTCAATTCCCATCCTGAACACAGCGCCATCTCGTATACCAAAGTTGTGCTTGATAAAGAAAAGTTCGTCGCTGCAGTTAATAACGCAGATTGGTCTTCACTTATCTCGGCGAACGACCCACAACAAGCCTTTTCTCGTTTCTTAACGCTCCTGATATCTTTCATTCATGCTAACTCCTAGAGACGTAAATGCAAGAAAGTTATTGCGTCACCCCAAAACCCATGGCTAACCGATAAACTCCTAAAGGCAATGCGCACGCGCGACAACCTTTACAAAAAGACAAAGAAAAAACCGCTTAATATCAAGCTTCGCGCTCGCTACAAAAGATTCTGCAATTGCCTATCCATGCAATTAAAGAATGCTAAAAGACGTTTTATTGAACAGCGAATTATCGAATGTGGTAGCAACACTAAAAAAAAGTGGGAAGTAATTAACTCATTCCTAAATAAAGATGCACAACAGGTGCCGATAACGACCGTAACCCACGACAATGTTGTTTATTCTAGCCCTCGAGAAATTGCCGATGCTTTCTGTAATTACTTCTCGCATCATAACTCAGTGCCAGCACCCCATTACGAATTCGGCACAAATCATCCACCTTATTGATATTTCTTATTCCCAACAAGTCCTGACGAGGTTGTTTCCATCATTTCCTCTCTAAAAATAACCAGCGCAGGTCTCGATGGTGTTCACCCTAGCTATACAAAACTAATCGTTCAACCCATATCTCTTGTTCTTTCTAATATTATCAATAACATGTTTAACACCGGAATCTTTCCTCACGAACTAAAGCACGGCAGAATCATTCCGGTGTTTAAGAAAGGTGACCGCTCCTTGATAACAAATTATAGACCAATCTGTGTACTCCACTTTTTCAGCAAAGTAATTGAAAAGTTAATTGAAAAACGCTTGACCAAATATTTCGATAAATTTATTGTTCTTTCTTCTTTTCAGTATGGATTTCGCCCAGGCTACTCTGCTGACCTACCAATTTTATATTTAACAGATAAACTTAAAAAGGAAATAGACGCAGGGAACTGCGCTGGTGCAGTATTTATAGACCTCAGTAAAGCATTCGATTCTATTAACCACTCTATTCTCTTCATGAAACTAGAAGCGGTTGGAATAACAGGCCCACCATTGCAACTGATTAAAAATTTCTTAAAAGACCGCAGCCAGCTAGTACGTATTTCAGGCATTTATTCCGATGAAAAAACTACTAATATAGGCGTACCACATGGCTCAATACTAGGCCCCCTTCTTTTTCTTGTCTATAATAATGACCTGCCTAACCGCCTGACTTCTTCAAAATGCGTCTTATATGCCGATGATACTACAATCTTCACCTCAGACAAATTCGTATCGACTGTAGTTAGTAACCTTAACAAGGACCTTGCTCATATTTCAAACTGGTGTGACCTTAATATGCTTCAGATTAATCCTTCAAAAACTTCTTTCCTTTTATTCACCTCAAGCCAGATAACTATTGCATCATCACCGTGTATTCGAATTGGCCACCATATAATTACAGCAAAAGATTACTGCATCTACTTGGGCGTGAAGTTAGATTCACATTTAAAATTTCATCTGCATATTGCCCACGTCAAAACTAAACTAGCATATGGCATACGCATACTAATCAGAGCACGAGCTTTCTTTTCACATTCTACACTGATGTCTTTGTATTATGCATTCATGCATTCCCACATCACCGCCATTGTAGCCTGGGGAAACACTTATAACACGCATTTCTCTACAAACGATTCCAAATCAGGCACTTAGAATAATTACTTACACCTTCATTGACACTAGCGCTAAGCATTTACTTCGTAATCATGGAATCCTGGCAGTCGCTGAACTCGTTAAATACAACCTATGCACATTCTTCTACAAGTTACTAAACGACGAACTTCCAGTATCACTTATCCCACAGATTTCACTAATAAATGATAACAAAACACGATTCGCAAGACACAAAAATTTATTACTACCTAGAGTACGAACAAATTATGGGAAACAAACTTTTCATTTTTCTGCTATCATGGTCTGGAACGCGTTACCATCCATCGTCAAATCTCTTAAAAAAAAAAAAAAAAAACAGATTTGCATCCGAAGTTAAACAATTCTTTTTAACAACAGAAAACTGATATCGAATAATGACTATGTTATCAGCTTTACGTGGTATGTATTTTTATGTGGTTTAACATGTTTAAAGTCTGTACTGCCATGCCTTTTTATGCATATATTTTATTACTGTTTGATTTGGTGTTTAACTTGCTTGCTCAGTGTGCTTTTTGTTGCAAAATAATGTTATTTTTATTATGAACTCATTTATTGTCTACGTTCAATTTATTTTATCGTGAAATATTGCTGTCTTGTATATTAATTGTTATCTGTCATTTATCGGAGGTCCCAATACAGTCACTGACTCTTGGACCTCCTTCTGTATGTATAAGCTGGAATGTACTAAACGGATATAATAAAATTGAATTGAATTGAAATTGAAATTGAAGATCCTTGTACAGTCGCTTAGGTGGTACCGTCGCTAAATACTCTACAGAGTACCTCACGCGCAAAAACTTGAACGACCACACCACTTCTCGCAGGAAGCGTGACACAGTGTATCCGCGAGCAGAGCATATCGAGACTATAAACTCTGGAAATGCACTGGATAGCATGATTTGCATAAAGGTTCTCAGGAATGCAATGTAGGCTACGCCGCTCTGTTTTTTTGGTTGCCTAATTTATTATCAAATTTTACACATAAAGGAATATTACTACACACACACACACACACACACACACACACACACACACACACACACACACACACACACACACACACACACACACACACACACACACACACACACACACACACACACACACACACACACACACACACACACACACACACACACACACACACACACACACACACACACACACACACACACACACACACACACACACACACACACGCACGCACACGCGCGCGCGCGCACGCACGCACGCACGCACGCACACACACACACACACACACACACACACACACACACACACACACACACACACACACACACACACACACACACACACACACACACACACACACACACACACACACACACACACACACACACACACACACACACACACACACACACACACACACACACACACACACACACACACACACACACACACACACACACACACACACACACACACACACACACACACACACACACACACACACACACACACACACACACACACACACACACACACACACACACACACACACACACACACACACACACACACACACACACACACACACACACACACACACACACACACACACACACACACACACACACACACACACACACACACACACGAGCGAGAGAGAATATTAAGAGACAAATACACAACATGGGTTAATACCACACGATATGAGCTGCGTGATCCATTACAAATCCGTCATTTGCAGCAATACTTACATTCTCGGAAGCCACTCAGGCACTTCGTCTTGTGTCTTGAGAACTTCATTAACACTCGTAGCGGCTTCGCGAAAATACTGCCGTATTTGCCTCGCATCGACGACTGCCAATCTCCGAAGGAGAAGTAAATAAAGCCATAGAAGACCTCAACCCTGGAAAGTCTCCAGGACCGGAAGGGCTTGCAACCGCCCTCTATAAGGAATTCAAAGACGATTTCGCCCCAGTTTTGACTACATTATTTATTGAGGTCTATGACAAGGATACGCTTCCCCCCTCTTTTCTAACAGCCCATACAATTTATAACCAAAAAACATTGACGAAGCCAAGCTTCAACAACTTACCGCTTAGAGACCAATATCCCTGACGAACATAGATTATAAGATGTTCATGAAAATTATAGCTAAAAGGCTTCAAACTGTAATGGAAAAATTAGTAGGACCGCATCAGACCTGCGGCAATAAAGGCCGAACCATATATACTAATATCCACAAGGCAAGGTCTGTGCTGGGGCGTTGCGACGCCTTGCATGAGAGCGTTGCCATGCTCCAGCTTGACATAGAGAAAGCCTTCGACGAGGTGCCGCATGATGTCTTGTTATAAATTTTAGAGCACGCAAATGTGGTTTCAGTTACTTCCAAAGGAGTCGCAATTGCGTACAGAGGGTGCACGACGCGCCTCGTAGTAAATAAGAAGGTGGGTGAGCGCATCCATGTCAAAGCTCTGTACGTCAAGGCTGCCCCCTGTCAACATTGCTTTTCTGCTTGTATATTAAACCATTTTATCTGAGAATTATCGAGAGCAGCAGTATCCGAGGTTTTCGTTTGCATGCAGTAGAGATCCGCATACTCGCGTATGACGATGACATCGCCGTCTTCTGTACCGACTACGAAAGCATTCGCAGTGCTGTCAAATTGGTGAAGGACTTTTGTTCTGTGAGTGGTAGTGCTGTGAACTGGAATAAGTGTCTGGGTTTCTGAGATGGAAAGTGGCACACAACCCTTGCAAATTTCGCGAATATATCTTGAGTAACTACCGAGTGAAGTATTTAGCCACTGGAAAGTACCGAGACAGTGAGTCATATTGGAACAAGCAGGTTTTAGATGTACGTGAGAAGGCCGCCAGACTAAAAGGATTCGATTGGTCTATGTTTGCATGTGTAACGATTTGTAATTTATCTCTTGTTACCAAGATATGGTACGTGTTACAGGTACCGCATTGTTCTCGTGTCAATGTGCAGAGATTTCATGGTGTGTTCGCCATGTTTGTGTGGGGACGTACTTGGGAACGCACCCGCCGAACCAGCTTGCTTCATCGCGTCCGCTCTGGAGGAGTTGGTTTGGCGCATTTGTATTGTTTTACGTTCTTTCGTGATACAAAGGACCCATTTTTACGAACTGTGTGTCAGGTTAGATTGAACGGAGTGCTACCAAATTTTGTTTAAGTTCGGCGAGCATGCAAGGGAGGAATTTCGGAATCCTTAAAGAAGTGTACATGTCATGTCTTGTATTGCAAGCCACTTTTTCGTTTGAATATTTATCAACTGTGACGCGAAAGAAACTTTACAAGGATTTGTG
This sequence comes from Amblyomma maculatum, assembly GCF_055883805.1. NCBI lineage: Eukaryota > Metazoa > Arthropoda > Arachnida > Ixodida > Ixodidae > Amblyomma > Amblyomma maculatum. The sequence goes on along the minus strand of NC_139351.1, from coordinate 41,418,185 downwards.
CGATTTATTTTTCCCGATCCCATTGTACAGATCGTTGTACTGTGCAGGTTCATGTAAGTCAGTCCTTAAACGAATAAAACATATGGCTGTACCAGGGGGAACAAACAGTTTCTTTTTCAAGCTCCACAGCAATACGCTAAAAATTAAGACTCATTTGGAAATGAAAGGTTTTTTTGTACCTTGGGAAAATCACTGTTTCATATTCTGCAAACCTAAAACTATCGAACACGTTTTCTTAGACTGTTGGGATGCCTTTTTCTTCTGGGACATTCCACAACGAACAATTAAAAACGACCTTCCTGTGGATGCATTCGGAATTCGATTTTTACCAATTGAAAATGATGATGGGATACATGATCATGCTATTGTGCCTGCGCAGAATCTGGTGATCCAGAATGGCTTTCAGGTACTCGGTATACGCCGCGCCGCAGGTAGCCGGGAAATAGTTTTTGCATATTATGTCCTGTTTCGAGGTGTACAGGCCATTGCTGCGGTCTAAAATTTACAACTTCTTCACCATCGGAGCATGTTGCCTGCTCTCACGGCTTGCAACTAATGTTCTAATTGCCTATGCACATTACATTGTGGACTGGAACCATTTTAACATGTGGAATTTCACAGTGCTGGAAAATTTAGGGGTGCCGGCTCTTCGGTCATGCTCTGCTACCTTGGACGTAATTTTCGCTGAACACGGAGCTGTAGCACAAACCTTGAAAAGTTCGACGAAGCTACAAAACTGGCAAGCGCAGCAGCGAGAACACTATTTCACTCGTAACTAAATCTTATTTGTCTGTAAACATTTCAGGAAGCGTTGCGATGACCGAGGGCTTGGTTTGTTTATAAGCAGTGCAAGAAGGAGCGCAAAGGCTTGAGAAACATGTAAAGTATTGTACATTGCAAGCGCTCTGTGTATCTTTTTTTCTTCCTTTATGGGCCCATAGCTCGGTAGATTACTCTCTTCATCGTTTTATTCATTTCGGCTCTGGCCGCCACTTATTGTGAGCCGATGGTCGATTGCGAGTACGCTGTGCCATGTTGGCCCCCGCCGCGGGCCGCGCCGGCTCGCCAGCAATCACGGAGTCTACGCTTATGTATAGTGTGCGTCACTCTACCGCGACTACATAGTCGGAGGAAACAGTTTAAATTCGACCGGCGGGAAGAAGTAAAAACCTCAACTTCTTATCGGAATACTTCAGCAATTGTTCGATTCTTTTGCTGCAGGATATGCGGCGACATTGTCACTAAATATAGTTTATCAGATTTTCATAGCATCTTTGGGTGTCTATAGTGTCCCTTTAAAGAGCTCCAGGTAATATAAAATTCCTGAGCTCTCAACTATAGAGTCTCTTATAGCCTGAGTCGCTTTGAGACATTAAAGCGCAGAAACGTAACCAAGGTTTTCTTTTCAAGCCTCTTCCCTCACGGCCCGGAAAGGTACTATGCCTCTCGTTCACTGTAAATATTATTATTAATTAATATTAATTGGTTCACAGGAAGGGAAAGGCGCAGTATCTGTCGCACTTGCTCTGTGAACACCTGAGCTGCGCCGTAAGGGAAGGGAGGAAGGTTGGAGTGAAGGTGGAAAGAAAAAAAAAAGGGGGAGCCGTAGTGCAGGGCTACGGAGCAATTCGACCACCTGAGGATCTTTAACGTGCGCTGAAATCTCACAGCGGACGGACGTCACTTCGTTTAGCCTCCATCGAAACGCAGCCGCCGTGGTCGGGTTCGAACCCGGGAACTTCGGCACAGTAGTCGGGCGTTTTACCACTGCACCACCCCGGCGGAGCTATTGTACACATTTGCTACTTACAAAGCATCAGTATGTTCGCTTGCAGGCATAGCTGTTGGCAGGTCGCTTTCAATGTATTATTAATTATTACATATTGAATACCAATAAATATTACAAATATTAAAAAGTACTACTACTAAGGAATACACGTAAAAACATTCGAGAATTTACGTAGTGCGGTGAAGCATTTGGCAAAGCATGACACGCGATCCATAGTCATCAGAAGAATATCATGTAAATATCAATCATGACGAAATACCTCAGCAGCAAATAATACTCGTTCCTACTACAATGTATTCAACCAATGAAGAACAGGAGATTACATGACTTATTTGACCATTATCATTCACTCATATAAGTAATGGCCACTAATGAGCAGTAACATGTGGGGATAATAATGGACTAAGCAGGTTTAAAACGTAAGCTGAAACATTCAACACCTCATGTTAAGCTTCAAGCATTTAAAAGTATCCTCCGTTCTAAGTTAGATTAGGAAACCATTATATGGGTCACACATTGCCAATACCGGGCCAGTTAAGTTGAGAGGGTGCAAGGTTAGCAGTAAGGTTCGTACTTTCCGCTCCCCACAAAACACAGTCAGTGACAGCTCTACGCATCCGCAAACCTCGATTAGCTGCCCGCACGTAGAAAAATAGCACACATCAAGTTTGTAAGCTCATGAAAATAAATTTGACTTAGACTCTACTCTCTATATCCGACCCCCATGAAGATTATCAGCACGCACAAACCACCCATTCACCATCAGGCTGTGCACACCCAGAGTTGACCTTTTTAAGTACACGTTCCGTCCGAAAACCAGCTCTGAATCCACGTTTTTTTAATAACATGAGCTTAACTAAGGCTTTCGAGAAAAAACTAGAATTGTGTTTTTGTAGTGGGCTTACCTTCCTTGTGTGTCATTTTTTCCCCACCTGTAACAGCCCCGCCGGGGTGGCGCAGTGATTACGGCGCTCGACTGCTGTTCTCAAGGGTGTGGGATCGAGTCCCGGCTTCATTGGCCGCTTTTCGGTGGAGACGAAACGCAAGGCGCCGGGGGCTGTGCGACGTCAGCGCACGTTAAAGAATGCCAGGTAGACGAAAATTCCGGAGTCCTCCACTACGGCGTCTCTCACAGCCTGAGTCGCTTTCGGACGTAAAACGTACCCCACAAATCAAACCAAACCAAACCCACCTTGCAACAACCCGTGAAATCTTCCATATCGTAAATACAGAACAGAAATAACGTGTGAGCGAATCGCCGAGTCACTATACCGACTTATTCCAGGGGTCGTAACGTTTTTAGATGACATTCGTGGTGGTCCATGTATTGCAGCTAGCGTTCCGATTTTTCTCAGGTCTTGTAAGTGGCGTTAAAATCGCCCGCTGCAGCTGGTGTCGTCCACAGTTTCATTGTCCCACCACGAAGATATAGTTAATATGCCCGACTACAGTGCAGGAGAACTTAGGTTCGATCCCGAACTCCGGCCTCTTCGTTTCGACTGGAGCGAAACATAGAAACGTACGTGTCCTATGCGATTTCAGGGCACGTTAAATAATCTAAAGTGATAGAAATCACTCCTGAGCCCCCAACAATGGCACCACTTTCCCTCTTATCGTTTTATCTACCACGTCGCTCTCTCGCTCTACAGCACGCTCAGGTGTCCACAGGACATTTTTGACTGATACTGTGCCTCCCCGTTCCTGTGAATCAGTTGGTATTATTATTATTATTATTATTATTATTATTATTATTATTATTATTATTATTATTATTATTATTATTATTATTATTATTATTATTATTATTATTATTATTATTATTGTTTCCACGATGGTAAAGTATTTAGGATGACCGACTACTGCGCAAGAGTACCCAGGATTTATCCCGAACGCCGGCTTCTGCATGAAATGGGGACATTGCAGACACAAGACACGTTCGTGTGCTGTGCGATGTCAAGGCTGTTGTTTTTGTTGTTGTGGCTGTAGGAAGAAGGAAAAGAAAATGCACGAGCCTGCTATTCGCTCAGTACCTGAGCCGCATCCGCTGTCTGGTTGATTTATAGGAAGCGAAAGGCGCAGTAACTGTCTCACTTGTTTTCTGTAGACACCGCAACCACGCCCTAAGGGAAGAAAGGAAGGTTGGAGTGAAAGTGGAAAGAGAGAAAGAGGAGCTGCAGTGGAGGGCTACGGAGTAATGTCGAACACCTGGGGAAGTTTAACGTGCGCTGACATCGCACAGCACACGGAGGCCTCTTCGTTTCGCCTCCAAGGAAGCGCAGCCGCCGAGGTCGGGTTCGAGCCTCGGTACTCCGACACAGTAGTCAGGCGTCTTACCGCTGCACCACCCCGGAGGGGCACCCCTCGTGCGGACAGAACAGAAAATAGAGACGAAAGAAAAAGAATTGAGGGGGAGAGAAAGACGCGCGCCTCAGCCGTCGTCCACCACTGGCGGATGCAATGACGTCCTCAGTTCAGTTCAGTCGTTCAGTCGTCTTCGACTCTTCGTGACGCTATTGACAGTGTCACGCCACGCTTTCCGGTCTCTCACTATCTTCCTAACATCACAAAACTTCATCTGCAGTGCCTCGAGGATGACATCTAAAAATCGCGTTCGCTGCCTACCCCTTCTCCGGCGACCCTCAACCTTTCACAACATCAAATCTTTCTCCAGCGACTCCTCTCTTCTCATGAGATGGCCAAAGTAGCTGAGCTTTACCTTAGAAGTTGACCCTCCAATGAGCAGTAAGGGTTTATGGTCGACAATATTGACTGATTTGATCTTCTGGCAGTCCAAGGAAATCTCGAGTCTTCGCCAGCACCACAATTCAAACGCGTCAATTCTTCGGCGGTCAGCCTTTTTCACAGTCCAACTCTGCATCCATACATCACAACTGGAAAGACCATAGCACGACTTATACGGATCTTGGTTGGCAGACTAATGTCTCTGCTCTTTACTAGGCGGTCAAGGCTAACCATTGCTCTCTTTCCCAGAAGCAGGCGTCTCCTAATTTCATGGCTGCAGTCTCCTTCCGAGGTAGTCTTGGAGCCCAAGAAAAGAAAATCTGTCACAGCTCCCACTTCTTGTCCCTTGATGCTCCAGGACTTGATAGGGCAAGACGCCATGACCTTTGTCTTTTTAATGTTCAGTTTAAGCCCAAACTTCTCACTCTCTTCTTGTACGCGCCTCAGAAGTCTCTTGAGTTCCGCTTCACTTTCTGCCATTAGGGTGGTATCATCCGCATATCTAAGGTTGTTGATACGTTTTCCAGCAATCTTCACTCCAGCTGAAGACTCGTCCAACCGGCCTTCCTCATGATGCACTCTGCATATAGGTGAAATAGGCAGGGCGACAGTATGCAGCCTTGCCTCACTCCTTTCTCAATCGGAAACCAATCAGTAAGGCCATGCCCAGTTCTGACTGTGGCCTCTTACCCTTCATACAGGTTCCTGAGGAGACAGATGAGGTGAATTGGAACTCCCATCTCTTGGAGAGCTTGCCACAATCTGCTGTGATCTACGCAGTCAAACCCTTTCGCATAATCAATAAAGCAGAAGTAGATGGGTTTCTGGAACTCTCTTGCTTTTTCCATGATCCAGCGAAGGTTGGCAACTTGGTCTCTAGTTCCTCTGCCCTTGCGACACCCAGCTTGCACGTGCGGAAGCTCCCGATCCACATACTGCTGCAGCCTACCTTGGAGGATTTTCAACATCACCTTGCTAGCATGCGAAATAAGCGAGATCGTGCGGTAGTTGGAACAATCTTTGGCACTGCCTTTCTTTGGAATGGGGATGTAAACTGACCTCCTCCAATGTTGTGGCCACTGCAGGGTTGTGCAAATCTTCCGACATAATGTATGCAGAATGTTAACAGCGTCATGTTTGAGGTTTTGAAGCAGGGAGGTTTTGACCCTGTACTACCCCCCCCCCCTCTTATGTAATGTCCCGAACGGGACCTTTAAGGGTTAATAAATGATGATGATGATGATGATGAACTCAGCTGGAATGCCATCAATTCCGCTAGCTTTGTTCTTAGCAAGGCTGGCTAAGGCCCATTCAACTTCACCCTTCAGGATGCCCGGCTCGAGATCAGTGGTCACAACCGTCTTATGTGTGGTTTGCACATTCGGGTCCTTCTTGTACAGTTCTTCTGTGTATTCCTGCCACCTCTTCTTTATCTCTGAGGCTTCAGTGAGGTCCTTGCCTCGTTTGTCCTTTATCACGCCCAGCTTAGCACAGAAGCTTCCTTTGATATCTTTGATTGTCTTCTACAGAGCTTTTGTGTTCCTTAATTGGCTGTTGTCCTCAACTGCTTGGCACTGTATGTTCAGGAAGGCATTCTTATCTCTCCTCGCTATTTTCTGAAAATCCGCATTGAGAACCTTGTATCTTTCTCTTTCCCCCATAACTTTTGCCATCCTCCTTTCCTCAGCTATTTGCAAAGCCTCTTCAGATAACCAGTTTGCTTTCTTGCATTTCTTTTGCTTTGGAACTACCTTAGCAGCAACTTCTTGTATTATATCACGAACATCAGTCCACATCTCTTCGGGCTCTTTGTCTTCTAGATCTAATTCTTGAAATCGATTCCTCACTTCCACAGCACATTCTAATGGAACTTGATCCAGATTATACTTGAAAGGCCTTCTAGTTTTCTGCGTTTTCCTCAATCGAAGCTTAATCTTGGTAACAAGAAGCTGATGATCGGTGCCACAATCGGCCCCAGGCCTTGTTTTTACTGCTTGTATAGCGCTTCTCCATCTCTGCCGGCAAATAATATAATCGATCTGATTTCTGTACAGACCGTCCGGTGAAGTCCATGTGTACAGGCGCCTCTTGTGCTGTTGAAAATGAGTATTCGCTATGGTCAGGTTGTTTTCTTGACAAAACTCTACTAGCCTGTGCCCAGCTTCATTTGGCTCACCAAGACCGAACTTGCCTTTAATTCCGAATATTTCTTCACTCCCTACATTAGCATTCCAGTCTCCTATGAGAAAAATGATGTCTGATGATGGGGTAGGCTCTAAAAGGCATTGTAGGTCCGCATAAAATCTCTCAACGTCAGCTTCTTCAGCAGTAGTGGTCGGTGCATAGACTTGGATAACTGTTATGTTGAAAGGGTGACCTTGGATCCGAAGTGAAATCATTCAGTCGTTTTTGGGGTTGTACCCTAGCACTGCTTTGCCCATTCTTCTGTTTACTATGAGAGCGACCCCATTCCTTCTCTTGGATTCGTGCCCACAATAAAAGACATAATGGTCGCCGGAGTTAAATTCTCCCATTTCGGTCCACTTCAGCTCGCTGATACCCAAGATATAAATGTTCAATCTGTCCATTTCTTGCTTGACGATATCCAGTTTACCTTGCGTCTAGATCTTACATTCCATGTTGCTATGTGATACATCTCCTTGCAACATCGGACTTTCCCGTCCCAAATGACGGCCTACTACAGATAAATTTCGGTTGCAGGCTAGCCCCCACCCGCAAACTGTGGTGACCTACCTGTGCCAGCCCCATCAAGAGCCAGGATCAGGCACCCTTCACCCTTCTGAGGGGTCATGTCCGGGCTCATAGAGATCCCCAGGTGGTAGAAATTACTTCGGAGCCCTCAACTATGGCACCCCTTTTATTATGAAAGCAATACTACTTTCACTTTTCAGCCCTTCGCGAACCGAGGCGGTAGCTACCATTGACCTTTAGCGTGACCTTTGGCGCGTGCCAAGCACAGCTGCGCTCAAAAACAGGGGCCCCAACTCGCGCCGTCAACTCGAGAGGCGGTAGCTACCAACCACGGCCTAACTCCCGCTCCTTTCACAAGAGGCGCTACAAGCGCAGTGACGTCATCCCATCTGCCGCAAAAACAGGTGCCCCAACTCGCGCCGTCGGCTCGCAAGGTGGTACTATAGTGTACACTGTAGTGGTACCTACCAGCCGCGGAGCTGCAGTTGTTCCACACGCTCCTAAAGCTAAGAATTATGGGGCTGCAGCAGCAGCTACCGCCGCGGGTGCAACGTTGGGTGCAACGCGGTGCAACGACGGTGCAACGAGGTCGCCTAGCGGCAGGTGGAACCAACGCAGTCTCCAGGGATGCTTTCATTTCTGCTGGCATAAAGAATGCCGTTGCAGCCCGTGCCGGAGCGGCAGTTGTACATTCTGCCTTAACCTCACCCACAACCAAGTATATCGTTGCAGCCACGGCACATAGAATAACCAGGTAGCACTCCGCAATAAACAATAGTTGAACCATATGCCATGGCCAGAGTAAATCACTGCATAACCATATGTATAACCAAAAGCACCACAACCAGCTACACCACCATCTAAAGCTAGGCGCAGCCATAGCTTTTGCTTTCGCAATTACCAGGCTTGACCAAGCTAAGCCACTGCCAATTTGTTTTTACCGCTTTATCTAACACATTCCTCCCTTCGTCTATGGCGAACTTCAAGTGTTCACAGGGCACGTGTGACTGATCCCGCGCCTTTCCTTTCCTCTGAACCAATTATTAAAATTATTGTTCTGCTAAGATGGTGAAGTATTTAGGATGCTCGACTACTGTGCAGGAGTACCCGGGTTCGATACTGAACACCGGCTTCTGCATTTCGACGGGGCGTAACACAGAGCCGTGCGTATGCTGCGTGATGTTAGGGTGGGTTAAAAATCCCCAGGTTATAGAAATTACTCTCGAGCATCAAATATGGCACCCTTTCATCTTGCTGCTTTATCTACCACTTTCCTCCTTCCCACACGGAAAAAGTGTGATAGTGCGCATTACCGTTCATCATCATCATCATCAGCCCGACTATACCCACTGCAGGGCGAAGGCCTCTCCCATATTTCTCCACTTAACCCGGTTCTGTGCTAGCTGCATCCACTTGACCCCTGCGAACTTCTTAATCTCATCCGCCCACCTAACTTTCTGCCGCCCCCTGCTACGCTATCCTTCCCTTGGAATCCACTTTGTTAGCCTAAGCGACCATCGGTTATCCTCTCTTCGCACTACATGTCCTGCCCATGTCCATTTCTTCTTAATTTCTACTAGAATGTCGGTAACTTTAGTTATTTCTCTGACCCACTCTGCACGCTTTCTATCTTAATGTTACCCCTACCATTTTTCGTTCCATAGCCCTCTGGGTTGTCCTCAGCTTAAGTAGAACTCTCTTGGTTAGCCTCCACGTTTCAGCCCCATAGGTGAGTACAGGCAAGATGCAACTACTGTTTACTTTTCTCTTGAGCGATACCGGTAAGCTGCTAGTCATAATCTGCGAGTGTTTGCCAAATGCGCTCCATCCCAATCTTATTCTTCTTGTTATTTCCTTTTCATGGTCCGGATCTACGGTTATATACCTGTCCTAAGTAGACATATTCGCCTACTACTTCCAGTATTTCGCTACCTAATGTAAACTGCTCTTCCTTCCCGAGGCTGTTGAACATTACCTTAGTCTTCTGCATATTGATTTTCAAGCCTATCTTTCTACTTTTCCTGTCTAGGTCACCAATCATTATTTGCAGTTCATCCACCTAGTTGCTTAGCAAGGCAATGTCATCAGCAAATCGCAGATTACTCAGGTATTCTTCATCTACCCTTATCCCTAACTGCTCTCATTCCAAGTCTCTGAATGCTTTCTCTAAGCAAGCTGTGGATAATACTGGGGAGATTTTGTCTCCTTGCCTAAAACCTTTCTTTATGGGAATTTTGTTACTTTTCTATGCAGAACTATGGTTGCTGTGCAGCCACTATATATATTTTCCAGCACTTTCACGTACGGCTCGTCTACACCCTCATTTCGCTATGTCTGCATCACCGCCGAGGTTTAAACTGAGTCAAATGCTTTTTCGTAATCAATGAATGCTATGTATAAGGGCTGGTGATATTCCAGGCATTTTTCTATCGCCTGATTGATGGTATGGATATGGTCGCTAACAGAGTACCGTTTCCAAAACACTGCTTGATCCTTTGCTTGATTGCAGTCTAAGGTTGTCCTGATTCTATTAGCGATTACCTTAGTAAATACCTTACACGTAACAGACAGTAAGCTGATTGGTCTGTAATTTTTAAGGTCCTTAGAGTTCCCTTTCTTGCGAATGAGGATAATGTTTTCATTCTTCCATTTTTCCGGTACCGTCGATGATACCAGGCCCTGCGTATACAAGGTGGCCAGTTTTTCTAGCACGATATCCCCCCCGTCCTTTAGCAAATTTGTGGTTATCTGATCCTCTTCAGCTGATTTCCCCCATTTCATAGTTTCTAGTGCTTTCTTGACCTCGTCCTTCGTCACTGGTGGAGTGTCTGACTGTTTTTCCCTTCCGCCAATCTCATTACGGTCCTGACTATTTTGGCTACTGTAGAGATCTTTATAGAACTCCTCGGCTACATTCACTATCTTTTCCATATTAGTGATGACGTTGCCCGCCTTGTCCCTTATCGCATACATCTGGTGTTTGCATATGCCCAATTTCTTCTTTACCGCTTTAAGGCTTCCCCCGTTCTTTACAGCATGCTCAGTGTTCTCTATGATATACTTTCTTATATCGGCCACCTTGCGCGTATTGATTGGCTTTGATATCTCAGCCAATTTCTTCCGGTCTGTTGGATTGAAAGCTTTCATACTCTGGCGTTTCTTAATCAAATCTTTGGTCTCCATAGACTGCTTACCGGTATCCTCTCTAACTATCCTACCACCTACTTCTACCGCACATTCAGTAATGATATTTCTGAAATTTTTGCTCATTGCTTCTAGGGTAACGTCGCCATCCTCGTTTAGAGCTGAATATCTATTCTGTAGCGAGATCCTGAACTTTTCTGCCCTCCCCCTTGCCGCTAATTCGTTGATGGGTTTCTTTCTGACTAATTTGTTGCGTTCCTTCTTCAGATTTAGGCTAATTCGGGACCTCCCCATCCTGTGGTCACTGCATCGGACTTTCCCGATTACCTCTACATCTTGCATAATGGCGGGGGTTGAGCACATCATGAAGTAAAATTCATTTTCAGACTCCCCGTTAGGACTTTTCCATGTCCATTTCCGGTTCTTCCGTTCGCTGAAAGAGGTATTCATGATTCTTAAGCTATTGCGCTCTGCAAACTCAACTTACCATTGCTGTGAACAAAATAATAATAATTTTACTATTAATAATATTGTTACTACTGTCCCTCCATGATGAAGTATTTAGGATGCCCGAATACTGCGCAAGAGACTACTGCGCCGATCACCAGTCCTTGATTGCGTCAATGATTTTAAATGCAATTCATTTGGATCGCTTCAGGTGAGCAGTTTCATCCCTTATCATCTTTCGTGCACAAAAGGGATAGTCTGAGGAGTAGATTCTTTTATAACTCCAGCGGAGACTCGACCTTCTGTCGGTGGTTGGTGTGGTAGCGGTGTATTGTTGCAGCCGGGAGGTTAATAATACGCGGGTACCAACACAGTTAGTGTTTGCCACATTTACTGGAACTTAAAGCTTGGCCATTGGTCTTTCGTGGGGACTCTCTTGAATCTAAGCTACTGCAGTGTATCAATTGCTGGCGATATGGTACCTGTGCTCGTTGTTGTAAGTCAATCGTGTGGTATTGAAAATGTGGCGATGGTCATCATTCGTCATTATGTCCACAAGGAAACGACAAATACTGCCTTTGCGGTGGAGCCCATGCTGGGAATTCCTCGGATTGTTCATCTCGAAAACAGGAACTTTAAATTTTAGAATTAATATACAGAAAACGCGGTTCGCATCATGACGCTGTAACAGAAGTTAGCGTTTACATGGTTATGCAGATGTGTCAGCCCGATCAGGTGTGGCTCTGGCTGCATCAATCTCAAAGGCAGTAATGATATTTATTTAAACCCCAATGACTAAAATGGTTGACCGAATAGTTGATTCAGAGCCCGACTGCACTTTCACTCCCACCTTTCTTCCTTCACTTACGGCGCGATTTAGGTGTCTACGAAAACAAGTGTGACAGATACTGTGCCTTTACATTCCTGTGCAAAAGTTATGAAAGGCGCGCTTCAGAGCTGAAGTGAAAGACGTGACCACATATGGTACACACTGCAAAGATAATAATTCATGAATAATTCGAGAGCCCACACTGAACTGCAGGGTAACAGGTGCAAGAATTGAGAATTAACACACTGAGAGAGAAAAGCATGATCCTTTGATGCAGTTTGCGTAATTACAGCTAGTTGACCATGGCAAAAAAAAAAAAAACTTTCGCTTTTGAAAAAAATGTCTCGAATAGCATTGTTTCTGTATTAAGTTCTTTAGCGCCTCTTCCGGTTTTTCGCGTCGTCGTTGCCGTCGGCGTTTCCCCTCGTAATCAGATCCGCAGCGAGCGCAGAGCGCGCTCCATCCATATGCCCTCTAATTCATGACATCTGGAGAAAATAAAATTTTTGTTCGCTCCTTCTCCATTTGCTGCGCGCAATCCTGCCACACCTTTCGCCGAGCGTGTACTTGAAGGAATATAGTTGTCTGTAATTGTACATGCATGTCTTGCTCAAAATCTTTGCCTAAATCTATAGAAAAAGGTGAAACAGCTGATAAGCTATGCTCAAATTTCGCATTAGGCAATAACGTAATCGTCGGCAATTTATTGTCCACCACGCTGGTTCATTTGATCATCTTGGACGTTCACCGCAGATTAATAAAGCAAGGATCAACAGCCTCGTAAAAAGTAGCATTTCAGATTAGGAACCGGAGCACTGTAAGAAGAGAGGGATTAGGCACATGTCTGCTTACCACAGTTGGTAGCGGCATATGGGTGCCACGAATATAAAATATAAGAATCGTATTGGGATGGGGCGCACTTGGTAAGTACTCGCATATTATGGTCCACTAAAGGAAATTGTGTAGAATGTTTCATCTTAGCGCTACAAGCCTATGGAGATGAAACGTGGAAGCGAACAAAAATAATTCTTAGGTTGTAAATATCGCATGTAGCTCTGCAACGGGAAATGTAGGCGTGACTGTAGAAGAAAAAAGCGTACAATATGGGTCAGGGAATAAACAAGAAAATACATATTTATTTATCAGTTCAGCAATATACTATAAATTATTTCATAGAGGGAAAACATCACAAAGTACGAGCATATAGCCGCGCTGAAATTCATTACAATTGAAGGCCTTTTCGAAGATTAGTAAATAATTTTGGTTAACAGTCTAATTGTTAGGTGTATTACAATCCATAGTTGTGATCCAAAATATAAATATTTCCAAAACTTATTGTGCGCGGTCATTGTGGTTATTAGTGCATTCCTTGGAAACACAATCGAAAAGAGAAAGTTAGGTGGGCCGATGATTGGACGTTAGCAGGTGTGAAATAGATACAGGTAGCGCAGGAACTAGCAATGGCTGGAATGTAGAGGCGGGCGAGGTGCAGTTACAACCACCTCCCTCGATTGCCTCCTTTGTATGGCGATGTACTGTGAACGGTTGCCCCCAAACGCCTCTCTAAATACCTTCCACCTGCTTGTCGCCAGTGTGTATTTATGGGAATGGCTGAAAAACAGGAGCACACCGGTTAGTGCTAAGAAATGTACAACCAAGGTTCAATTCAGTTCAGTCGGTCAGTCGTGTCCCTTTGCACGATATGTACACTCCACGTCTCGAAAAGGATGCTGCCAGTGTTAGGAATCACGTTTCCGGCTATAAAGAGTGCAGTTTCGAGACTTTAGCCGGCAGTGCAAGCAAATACTGGCCTGCCTAAACAATACGTGCCTCTTTCACTACCCGGCATCAGGAAAAAGATCGAGCTATCGCCGGCAGAACTAAAACAAATCACTCTTGAAAGCTTCCATGAGCCCTATGCAAATCGTTTGCACGTCTACACCTAAGGTTCAGTGAATGCCGTGAGTTCTTCTGGCTCCATGGTCATACTCTCAGTTAACACAGAAATAAGAGGACATTCCATCGAAGTTCTTCAACAGCTGCAGAGCTAACCGCTCTCCGTGTCGCAATTAGGCCTATCAGTCAGCAGAGCCCTCAGCGGTGGTCTATTTCCACAAATTCAAAAACAGCCGTGCAAGCCTTAAATGCAGCTCTTTGTTGTGGAGCTCATGGACAACTCGTTGCTGAAATACGACAAATTCATCACTGTGCAATTAATGCAGGACATTACATCATATATCAATGGCTTCCAGGACACAGCGGCATATCGGGAAATCTTGCGGCGTACGAGGTCGCCCGAACAGCCCATCAAGACGGTGATTGTGTGTTGATTCCCTTTTCCATGGCAGACGCAGCGGTCAGGCTTCGCGTGGCAACACACGCTCTCCTTGTGGAACTCTGGCCAGTTTGCGAACTGCCGCTTAAAATCCCTGGACACTGACATGAAGCTCTGAATTTCAGCTGGCTTACCCCGACGCAAATAGACTTTGCTGTGCCGCCTGTGGGTTGGTGTAGCATTCACATACTAGTGTTCTTTTACGATAGGTATGGCAAAGAGCCCTGAGTGTACAAACTGTGGGTGCGGCGAGTCTATAGGTCACATTCTTTATGAGTGTCCCATATACAGTGAGGAAAGACATTGTGTGTGCCGTGCGCTGGAGCATCTAGATGGACGCCCATTGACGGAAATTAAGATTTCAGGTCCCTGGTCACGGCGATCGTCGGCGGTGAATGCTTCCCAGGCACTGCTGCGCTTTCTGAAAAGCGCAAGCCTAATCTAGAGACTATGATTTTACATGATATGAATGTGACGTGACGTGATGTGACATGTCTGTGATGTGAATGTATGCACTTCACCCATCACTCTCTCCAAGTTTTTATATCTACTCCCCCCCTTTCCCCCAGTGCTGGGTTGCAAACCGCTTTCTTCTACGGGTTAACCACCCTGCCTTTCCTCCACGTCTTCCTCCTCCTTCTATAAACGCGGCACAGCTTCCTAAACACATACAGCAACCTTACCAACCATGAAGCATACAGGTACAATCACATCTCAATATGTCAAAGAATGCGAGTACTTCGACATCAGTCTATTTTGTGGATTCCAGAGGCTATAGACCAAGCCCCGATATTGACTTTCTTCACGGTGAGAGCTGTGCTCATTGGCAAGGACCTGATCTTGAACCTACTGTCTCGATGATCTCGAAAACTAATTTAATTTGCCGAAAATTGGAAGTTTTGCTGCGAGATACACGTGAGCAGAGATACACGATCATTGTTCTAAAGTTGATGTTCCTTTTTATGTTCTGAACCTTAGTAAAGAATGAAAATTTCCTATCGCAAGCTCCAAGCTTAACACCATGAATGATGTCAGAAAGAGACCGCCAAAGCAAGCGAAGGTGGCCGAGAGCTCGAAAAGATGTGTAGGCTTTGCTTCTAAATTCATTCCATTCTCTCGGGGTTCATTGATATATTTACTGCGACCGCAATATCTCCATCCTGCCGATTCTTGATACAGTGCGGTTTCAAACAACCTGCGCAAAATATTGCTGTAGGCTTGTATTCCAGAGTAATCTTTCCGCGCCGCCAATGTGCCCATTGAGGATTTAAGCCTTTCGCGTGATTCCACATACTCTCCTCTGTAGAGCACTCTGTCACATTCGTTCAGCCCGGCTACAAAGCAAGCAAAACATGACTTCCGTGCACATCGAAAACAGTCAACAGGCGCCGCAAAATTAGTTCGGGATTGTCTTGCATTCTACTTTGCAGAGCTCGTCTTAGTTCCCCGCAGACTGCCTGAGTAAGGGCCGCGGAGTCGTTAGTAAATATTTCAATCTTCGCGAAAAGAGACGTCATACAAGGTGAAACTTGATCAGCGTCCAACGAAATATCGAGCTTTTTCAAACTGTCCAAAAAATTCGGTGGCAGAGTAACGGTTAGACGGGATGACAGTTCTCCTCGAAAATACACCGATGCAGGCATAATAACCATCACCCACATTATTAGAAACAGATTTTGAAAATGCCATCTGCGCGGAGTAGCCTGCTTTTGCCTTCCGCTCACCATCGGCGCCGAGATGGAAAAAAACGACGCAAGGAGAAACAGCAGTGACTTTATATCCGCAGAGGGATGACCTAACTCAAAGCACTTTCCGAATAAAAGAACAAACCAAAAAGCTAACAATGAGATTAAAACAAATAGAAGAACAGAACCTGAATATCTTACACAAGCGAACAATGAAGTTTGGTATGTGTATAATTCTCTCCATGTGTAAAATGTCTCAACTTTGAACTCCAAAACCAGGGGAATTTGATACTGGGCGAATGTATGTACAGTTGGTCTTATAAGTCTCATTAGTATGTCAGCTTCCCCTCGTTTAATACCCAAGTGGGCATGATCGCTATCAGAGTACACCTTAAGCCTGAGCGTTGCATTCTGAGTTTCAAGAGCACTGAATATGATTTTGTAGCGCGGAAAGTCGCATGTCGGTTCGACGCGCCCTGTTAACGTTTTATAAAGTGGACAGGCAAACGTAATTTCTCTACCCTCTGGAGGTAACCTGAAAGTTGTTTTTTTATCGTTCGTCGGGAGGTAGCACATTCGGGAAAACACAGAGACTGCTGCGACGGCAGCACTGCGCTTTAATGATACTTCAGGGTTAAGTAACAACGGACGCTTACCGCATAGTGCGAATGCGCTATTCAGAGCTGACAGTTCATGGGGGCTGAGAAAGTAGTGGCTGCTAAGAAATAGAATCCATTCGGTGAAAGAAGACGTGCTGTGAATAGACGAAAAGCGCCGGATGCAGGAAAACTTTTCTGCAGGCGCGCCAATGACTACAACCACAGTTCGCACGTTAAGCGCTGCATATCGCTTGGAGAATATTCGAGAATCCTTTCTCCGAGATCGACCATCGTGTCGACGTTCGTGCGTAAACGCGAGTGAGGAATTCGTCTATAGGATCTGGACGACCTCCACATGAAAGGAAGACCGCCGCATCTGTAGGACGGATCTGCATCTGGAGAAATGTTGATGCTTCTGTAAAGAGTATTGTAGACGCGCCAGGTAGCTGAATCTGTGTATGAGGTCCCCAGCCTATTCTTTCTGCTATATCTTGCATACAGGCAGACACGACCATGACCAGTAGCATAGCTTTCACAAGGTGGACTATTTTCATATGCCACGAGGAGGCTTGCCTATTATACTCAAAGAGCTGCACTTATTTTCACTATCAGTTGAGCAGATATTAAAAAAAATAGAAAATGGCGCTCCAGTCTCAGCGTTATTCACTTCAGCTACGCTAGCAAATGATGGGTCAGCATGAACGCAAGTGGTTGGTACATTGTATCTTTAGAAATTGTATTTTTAAGTAAAGCACTGCACTTCAAATATTCCCGTTCCGAAAAGCGACAACTCGCAGCTGGACGAAATTTAAGATGCTTGAAAATCGATAATCGAATGCAGAAAAGGGTTCCGAAAATCTATCAGTGGTATTTAAATTTTCTGACATTCTAGAGCATGCTTCTTTACGTTCTATGACGCTATTGTAATGAAAGAAATCAATGAAATTCTAGGGATGTAATTTCGTAATTTCCATCATTATCGTTTGTTCTCTCTAAACAGCACCTTTGTTTTCACCAATACTTTCACGGTATTATGCTCTATAGCGGGAATATGGCAATGCATGCAATGTGCTGCGAATAATTCGGAGAGTAGAGACAGCGAATATCGAACAAAACGTTTTCCAGGAGGTTCTTCCTGTAAACTGAAATCTTAAATCAAGTAGCAATGTACACCGAAATTTGCAACACACACAACTGTAGCGCTTAGTCTTGTGACACTGGCCGTCTTAATGCAGCAACTGCTTCACCAGATCAATGCCGAAGGCAATCTTCCCTGGATGTGCCCGACACCTGTGAATTGAAAGACATGCACTATCGCAAGCACTGCTCGTAGTAACGGGGCTTCGTTCTCGTTCAGGTCGGGTATGGACTCACAGTCACTCTAATTTCCAATAGTTCTCAGGAAACGTAGCTTAACCTTTAGCATGAATTACGAGCAGGGAATATTGTGCACCACAAAAAACAGATAAGAACAAAAGCACTGCCCATTCAGTGCTTTTACAGAGATCCCTTTTCTCCATAGCAGAGCTCTAATCCAGGAAACTATTTTTACCTTCTTTTTCATGAGACGTGCATTTTAGCATACTTCGTACCTAGCACTCGAAAGTTCTACTGAAATCGAATAGATTTCAACAATTCATGCTCAGCTACTTACGAGAAGGTGCGTTCAGTTTATAATGCTGAGAGAAACAATGGTTATGATGATGGGGATGATAAGGGAGTAAAAATGACGACGCAGTTAATCAAAACAGTCCAGTAAAGGGACTTTCGCCACTATTGCTCTTAAGCACACATTAGGGCCGTCTTGTAATTGTATTTCTTTACAGATGAATAACCTTTCGTGCTTTAAAGAAGAAAGTTCTTAAGGACAAGTCGCTTCGTGTTCCATTAAAGGAAAGTCTGTGTTGCAGTGCAAGGACGGACGGAAATGAACGAGGAAAATACGGCCCCCATTGTGTTGTACTCGTTCCTTGCCCTTCGTAGTAGTATAGAAGCGCATTCTTTCACTTCTTTGTACTTCAAGGAAACCCAATAAGGATGTTTTACCGCTATTCAAATCTCATAACGGAACTCGTGCTCTTTCAGGCCCGTCCATTACCAAGCGAGAACTTTTATGGCATTAAGGTATTGGGTTAGAATCTTCTTGATGATATTTATGTGGAGGGAACGGTGGCAGATTCACAAAATTAGTGGTAATCGTCGAGAACAACCTACACGATTATGAATAAATCGGAGATAAATTTGACAAATGCTCGCCAGCTCTACGCAAATTGTTTTTAAAACTGAGCGGGTGTTGAAATAGTAATGAAAGCTCAGCTCAGTTAAATCTCTTGATTCTACTATTTCCTCAACTGTCAATTAACAGAGATTGCAATAATCGCTCATGTCCCGGTAGCACAACAGAATATTACAGGTACGATAAACGTAGTTAGGTATTCATTACGAAACGCCATATCCAAATTGTGTTTGCCACATTAGAAAAGAAACGGGCAGAAACATGACTCTAAAAAACAAGTCCAATGTGAATGTGAAGGGACCGAACAGAAGTGCATACATCTTTTTCTACACCACATGTTCTATGGTGTATAGGGAATAACTTGAAAAGGACACTCACGCTATAATGGGTCTCGAATTGTCCGTTTGCCGATGAGTTCTTTCATCTAACACTCTTTATTACGCACTGACATCATGAATTACTCAGAGCGTTCTGTCTCGCCCGTCTGAACCCGACTGTTGCGTTTGGTGTTGCACCCGGTATTTCCGGCTCCGTGTTTGAGCATCTGAAACCCTCAGCCGCCGCAGTTGTTCTTTGTTCTAAAAATGTTATTCACGCAAGAACTGACAACCAGTCTGATAAAGAGTACTCTCACTCAAAGTGCTTAATGTAATCCACGGTTACTAATGAACTACCTTCAAGCACTCTAACGTGCGCAGTGCAATAGGGGTGAGAAAGAAAGTCACAAAAAGTATGTGTGGCGTTTCTTTTAGTCGATTTGGGCTCGGTATGATTCCTTCTTAACAGCCTCATTTCTTCTCAAACGTTTCAATCGATCAATACAGTGCCTCATGTGTCCCATTAGGGCCAAGAAGGAGGAGCCATATTCTATGTTCTGCCCTTTTTCTTCCAATAAACAGGCGACAACAAAAGTAAAAATACAAAGCGAAGTTAGCAAGGCCAAAGTTACACGTGCGTTTGCTCTTGGAGTTTGACGCTTTTAGTCCCAAAAGAGATCCTCTAACTGAGTACGTAATCAATACGATGCAATCTACAAAGCACTAGAGCAGATGCTATTAAGGTTCTAGACCGTACTTCTATATTCTCCGAAACTTGTTCGCTCATGAAAACGTCGAAACTGCAGCCATAATAAGAAAGCCTTTTCCTATCTTTGTATAAACGGCAGTTCTCTCCTCCTTTGCGAAAGATCGATTTGTGCGTCTCATTCCGCTGTCTGTCAAGTGGCTGTAATGTTGAAACAATCACTCTGGAGACCGGATCTACCAGCCAAAGAAGCATTATTCCTGCAGGGTCACGACCTTACACTCGTTTTTACATTTTCACTCGTCTAATTGGTTCAGTTGTCATTACATTCTGGTTCTGCTTGTATTAAAACTTAGTATCTAATCTTTAGTTTTGCTCCTATTCCAGTTTCCATTTTATTGGGATCCTGATTTTGTTCTCCCTTTTTCCCTAATCGTAATAGCGTGCTTAACCTATTTTTGCAGAGCCGTTAGTAGTTGACATTTTCTCACCTTTGCGTTTCTTTCGCGGTCAATTTAAGTGTTTTCAACTATCATCTACAGCAGTGAGAGGTACCGAATAAAGGCCGTCAATGGGCAATTGGGCTTTTTTATTTATTAAATCACTACCCTAGCCATATTGTTTTTCTAATCCAGGTGTCAGCTAAAGGAGCATTTATAAACTTCACAATGCAAAATCCTATTATCAGTTTCATAACCTCGGACAGTTAAGAAAAGATTTGAAACAAAAGTTCTGTAATATCCCTCATAAAATTTTACATGCTTCACTCTGGCAGGTGAACGCTACTAGATAGGAAATATAACAGTGCATAAGGCATATTGCATATTATAAAAGACAAGCAAATAAGCACACTGAGGAGGGTACTTTACATAAATGAAGGAGCTTGCAGTCGCCGAAAAGGTTTTTCTCGGAAGATACTACAAATACCAAGAAGCACCAGCTGTTCTGCAGTGTGGCTGAGTGATGACCGATGTATCTCGCCCTTGTTCTTCGAAAAACATAGGCTTAGACAGTATATTTTGGCGATGTGACAGATGTGCGTGAGCATCTGAATATCTAAGCAGGACCATGCAATCTGTCCATCTGACAAGCTGTACAACAGCCTCTGCACGTCTAAGCATGGCGCTACTTTTTGTTCATCTGACATACTGTACAGATGCATCCGCGTGTCTTGACTTGCCCTACGAAGAGGCACATCATCCTGGGTCGCCAGAAGTGTGACCGATGACATAACGTGCCTATAAAAGATGCACTGGGAAACCCTGTGTTTAATGGCGAAATATATATCAGAAACGTTTACCCCGACTGGTAGATTTGGTCAATTTTCACGCCACGTCACAAAAAAAAAAAATTGATATACCTGCACATCGTTTCTCCTCGGTGTGCTCGCGAAAGCAGTGTTTGTCACCCACAATAGCAGTGGTGGTTGTATTGCGCGCCTTCTTTGTTGGCTTCTTCCAAGCGCGCTTTGGCCTACTGAAATGGCAGTAGACCAAGTAGACAGGTGTCAGTGCTGTTTAATTAACTATTACTCTGTAATAGCACTATTTGAGAAAGCTCGAACAAAAAAAAATAAAAAAAAATGATCGTGTCATTTGTATGTGGATGTTCAAACCCAAGCCCTTCGTTTATTTCGTCTTTCCAAAGTTGTTTCAAATGTGCGACGCCGCATCTGACATCAGCGGCTAGATCTGTTTTGATCACAAGACAAGTGCTTTGCTTTCAGCGCCTAAATATCAGTTATTTCGAGATTTACAGGATTGTTCTTAAGGTATATGCCATAGCGCATACCCACGGACCCGAACCCTCATACTGTCTAGATATATATGGCTCTTAAGGCTAATTAAGAGTTGCCAATGCGCGCAAAAGCCGTTCTCTCTAACACTCATTTACGCCTCACTGCTGGATGAGCCTATTGTGGCTGTGCCTTTTTGTGTCAACATTGCTAGATAGCACAAAATATCTGTTTAGAGGGACTTTCATTGCCTTTTGTTTCTTTTCTATTTTGCAGGCGCTAATTTCAGAACGCTTTCCTTGACAATCCTTTTTTTTTGGAACAGGTTTGTTTGAATTTAGGTCATTTCTTAATTTTTTTTAATTTCAGTTTTATCCTACCCCACAGCGACCGCCAATGTTCTCGAGCTAGGCAAGGGGACTTAAGAGCACGTTATTAGGCAGTCAGTGAGGTGTCTTTTTGAACTTCTTTAAAACCTCTGTATGTAGTTCATGCAAATATGGCACGTTTGCAGTGTAATTAATAATATGTTTAACAGAGTGGCGCGGCTTAGGTCTTTCCTCGCTCAGCTGAGGAGCGGAACAATGGCGTTTGGATTCCTTGTGCTGCCAGGAGGTTTTTTTGTGTCAGTGCGTGCGCACATATGGTTGGCGGACACTCGTTGTCTACACCTTGAAAAAGTAACCTCAGCAAAACACACTGCTCTTCTATTGCTTGTTTTCGCTATAATGTCTTGCTACAATACAGAAGCAATAATTGTCAATATAACTTATCCAACGCCTCTTTATTCACGAACCAGATCAGTAGTAACCTTTGCTATTACTTATTCTAATAATGATCATAGTGAGCCTCTTTTGATTGCTAAAATTTCTCAATTTTAATAAACGCCAGCTCAATCCCTGTAACTTCTGTACGGTAAAGCCAGTGGGCTCTAAATTACTAGCCTGGTTTGGAACACTTTACTCAGGTCTCACAAAGTTGCTAGAAGGATTCGAAACTTGAAGGATTCGTAATGAATAAATCAATCAAAACTTATAGAAAGCTTGTGGAAAATATCAAAATTTGCTTTATTTTGCGCTATTAATACTTCTTTACATTTAGTCCGCTCTGCTAATTTCCCGAATACCTCGTCACCCAAGCAACATAGATGGGTTCTTTGCTTTGCTGATTAACCCAGAAGCGTCGTTAGCGTTACTTATGAATTTTGAAAGTGGAGAAATCTAACCAACATCAATTATATAAACCACACAGTACCTGAGTCCTCACATACTTCTAGTGTGACAAGCAAGAAGCGCTTTTTTGTTTTTCACGCGGGATACGTTTTGGTTCACTTGAATTAATTTATAGGGGTCACTTAGTCATGCTAAGCCCAAGAACCGTAGCGGTCAATTTACTGCATTCCAGTTAGTAAATTATGTTCAAAACCACCACCTTGTTGTAGCATCTGTGATCGAGGCAAATCTTGAGAAAACATTCATTTATACTGTATATGTGGCATTTAGATGTGCGAAGATTAAACCTCATCTTATAAATATTCTCTCTATTCCACGCAGTTCAGTCGCAGTGTGTTGTAAACTTGCAAACGTGAAGTGTCGTTAACTAAAACACTGGGATCGCTTAAATAATTCTAAGCGTTTTTATATCGTCCAGAGGTGACACCTCCTTTCTTTTCTATGATAAATGATTACAGCACACATCTGATGTAACCGCATCGAAGACAAAAGCGGAGCACTTGCAAGGTTGACGATTTACAAGCCTGGGCTACATTAACACTTCTACTGATAACTAAAGCTCCTGCAACTACTCAGGCTGCCCCCAGTTATCCAATGAATTCTAAACTACGCGCCGTATTGACTAAGTGCCTGTCCGCTCCTAAGTCAAGCCTTAGCTTTGTGGCGACTGGGACTACCATATTTCAAGAGAACGTTGCTGACTTGTATCCATCCAGGCCACGGCAGCTGTCGCTGGCTCCGCGGGGAAGGTTAGGCAAGAAAAGGAAGGAGACGGGATATTGGAAACTTTTGGTGCAGAATGCTTTGCGTCAACATGGGGGCGCGCATCATCTCATATTCTATCCGCACCCTTAACCCGACCAAAGAAAAAAATCCGCTGCCACAGCACCTGAACAATGGCATGTCTTGCTGCCTCGCCTTGGCCGCGAAGGCACAGAGCATTGTCCTAGAGTATAGTTGGCCTGCCCTATTGATATTTCTCACGGAGAAACCGCGTATACACACTACACGTGTTTGAACCGTTTGCTTCCGAGTGAGCTTATATGCTGATTCAGGCTTGTAGAATTCTCTGATGCAAGACGTCGCGGTAGTCGGTCACAACTCAACAAAAAATCAGCACACTATCGTGGTCTCAATTGAGCGCTTCTGATTATGTAAGACCTATCAAGAACGCAAGTGTTGACGTGGTAGACGGAAGCCAAAAGCCGATACGAAGCGTTCTGTAGTGTTCCTATCAAGAACGCAAGTGTTGACGTGGTAGACGGAACACAAAGGCCGATACGAAGCGTTCTGTAGTGTTACAGCCAGTAACTTTTTGCATGGCTTTGCAAAATTATACGCACATTTTGCACTAAACGTAATAGCACGTTCCGTCGGAAAGCGATCCGCGAACTTGGCGTCGTTTGTTTGAGATATTCATGCGGAAAAATACTGAATGCCAGATAAAGTTATGAAGTTACAACTGCATGACCCAGTGCGGTAACTTAAAATAGCCTACATTCAAATAAAGCTATCTATCGAATTGAAGAATTGTCGAAATATAGCCATGATTGGCCAGAGTTTCGTGTCATTGAGGTATGTCAGAATTTAGAATTCAATCAAATACATTTGACGCCAGTTGCGTTCTAAGCCAGGTGTTCTGCATGCATGAGGGACACGCAACGCACTAGCGACGAAACATCTTTAGTGAAGGTGTTCTGGCGCCTATGACACTGATTAATGTATTTGCGATGTGTACAGATATTACAGTAATAATAACGTGGTATTAATTAGGATTTAAAGAAGACAATTTTAAAAACTTCGTGCAATGAATAAAAAGTGTTAAAGGTGCTTGGAGTCTACGTTAAGGCGAAACTTAAGAGGAGGCCGAAGTGTTCCCCTAATTTTTTAGAGCTGTACATTTGCTCAACGCAAAAGTCGAACACTGCCTTGTATGGATTTACTTATATTTAACATTGGTAATCACAAAGACTGTACACCCGATTCTGACGCGCGTTTATCTTGGTAATCCATGCCTGTAGTGGAGCGATTTTGATATCAAGATTTGGGTTTCATTAAAGGTGCGCCGAACACGGTGTAGTATTAGCACTAAGGTAAAACACAGCTATTTGTCATAATTAATAAATTGAGAAAAGCTACCGCCTTCCACAGGATATTAAAATCAAAGCCCTGCTGTTTGGATTTGATGATTTTCAAGCCGGATTTGAAACTGCGTTCCTGCGTTGAAGACGAGAAGGATATAAATACTCCACAAGATTAGAAAACCTGGATTCAGGTACTCACACGATCTGCTTTTATGATATTGTTCACGTAGTCACGCCAATACTACATAGCTAGCAGATTTTCCACTTCAATAATCATGCTTATCCAAGCTATATTGCACCATATTTCAGAAAACTGGAATATGAGCCGCCAGGTTGTCTTTATCGAAGCATAGGAAGCCTCCTTCCGAGCTTACGCCATACCCGCCTGATGCGCTAGCAAGCTACGTTGAATGGTGCTGGCGAGGTTGGAATGGCTTCTTGTAACGAGTAATCTTAATCCCTACACGATGACTGGATTTCGTTCAGCGTCATCGACCTTGTGAGGTCAGTAGAACACGTGACTGGAACAATCTTCCCACAAGGGCCATCCTTGATACAAGCCAGACCATTTCAAGAAATCCATAGAGACATTGTTTTATTAACACCAGGTTGTTTGCCCACCCCTCATGTAAAGCCCTCACCCAAGGGCCGTTGAGGTACACAAAATAAATAATTAAATAAACAAATGAAAAGGGTGATGCTGACTTGTAGCTGCTGCCTTTGTAGACAGAAAGGGCGCCTGAGACAAAGTTCTTGATGAAGTCATTCTTGATGGACTCAACAACTTTGAAACTGGTGGCCGGCAGTACCTGTGCATTATGAGTTATCTCAGCGGCCGCAGAGTCTACATGGCTACGCCGGAAGAAGATAGCGCCCGCTATAGGCTTTTTTGCGGAGTTCTTCAGTGATACGTCCTCAGCCGCCACATTTTATTTAGGGTTGCGCTATGCTGACGAACTCTGAATCTAGTAATTCGATTCGACGCGCCCGCAAATACGTGCAGGATAGGAACGAGCTGCTTCGTCGACATCGATGTACCTACGTCGTCAAGATTTGTTCTTAGCGGCAGAAAAGTGTGCAGTGATCGCATTTACCGGCAGATATATCAGTCGTTACCCGATATTTCTTAGTCAATCAGCAATAGCTTAAAATTGCATTCACAGATTCTTCTGCACGCTCTCGTGGACGAAGCATATCAATATATGATGAAAAGACGGCTTTCCAATTATTGCTACATTTTCTCTTTACAGTAGGTATCAAATAGGGCTCATCTGAGAGTTCTCAACTGTGAATTTATAAGAATATAAGTATTTTCTGTTTGCAAATTTAGAGAGCGCACAAGCGCGGGCGCTCAAGATAGGTCTTAGCTTGCAGCACGAAGGCGCGATTGAAAAGGCACGTGCTCGCCGAATATCAATATATTTGTCACGTGAACAACTTTGCGACTGTTTAAGTGTACTTACACGACACCGGTACAACCAAGTAATCACAATTTTCGGTCATCGAGCAGGCGAAAGGTTTTCAAGGCTACTCAGCCGGCATAAGTGGCAACTGGCATTAGGTTATGCTCCCTGTATTACGTCGCCCAGTCATTACGGTTGAAGGATAAACATTTGGTGCTCTGCGTGTCCCTGGTATTCCGAAGAACTCGATGGTGCGTATTAGGGGCTGTAGCAACTTACGCTAACGTACGTCTGGTCAGAATATCAAAACAATACTCACGTGTACACTGAGCGACGTGTGTCAGTAGACGCATCAAAGTAGCCATGGTGATACAGAGCCAGAAGACCATCCCGGGTTCTTTTATGTCATAAATATACATAACCACAGCTGAGCTTGTAGCTCTTAGCGAATCGATATCCTAAATTTGTGGCAAAACACCTCAAGGGTGTTGTATATTCATAGACTCAAAGCCAGCATCGCAAATTTTGGAGTTTCCTGCATCCCCAGAATGTTCAACTCGGGATATTACGGATACCGTGGA
This sequence comes from Amblyomma maculatum, assembly GCF_055883805.1. Taxonomy (NCBI): domain Eukaryota; kingdom Metazoa; phylum Arthropoda; class Arachnida; order Ixodida; family Ixodidae; genus Amblyomma; species Amblyomma maculatum. The sequence goes on along the minus strand of NC_139351.1, from coordinate 41,391,609 downwards.
GCATATACTATTGGTATACAGAGTTTACGCGCGCTAAAGGATAATACTGGCTGCTTCCTTGACGCGTGTGGACAGTAGGTCATCCTTAGATGATTTACTGCTGGGTCCTTGACTGCACAAGTGGAAAGCTTTGCAGGCCACGTGCGCTTTGGTTCTTTAGTGTCCGTTCGCAGAGGATGTCACACCATCTCTGTCAAAGAATGATGTGCTTTATAACTAAAATATTGTTTGTTTGGATAGACGGGTAAACAATTCCTATACGCAAAAATTTCCTATTGTGGAGCTATTAGGTAATTAATAAGAGGCAATAAATCAATTATAAGTAGAAATAGTCACAAGCTATTTCTTCATACAACATGGGCAGACGTCGAAACAGCCACGGAAGTCGAAATTGTGGAAACAACTTTCAGAAACGTTGCAAATGTTTAATATCAAGCCTCGTCATTGCATCAAGCCTCGTCATTACAGCGTCGAAAACAGACAGTCAGGAGTAAAAGAGGGAAAAGTACTAGAGGTTGAAGAACAGTTAAAACAGGAAACAAAAGAGAAAAACAACAATAAATGAAAAAGTGCCGAGTAAAATAAAGAAGCAAAGAAAACAAGAACACAACAAAAAAGAAGAAAAGGAAAGCCAAATGAGTGCTGGATTGCAAAATGGCCTTTCCCCTTACCGCTCTTGAGAAAGATTTAAGTGCCTCGAATGAATTTTTGCCGTTGCTTGAGCGACACGGGTCTTCATTCACGCTTCTGAGGCAAATTCTGTGCCTCTTTATTTCTCTTGTGCTTATTCTTTTCTCATCATCCCTCTTCACGATAGATTTTTTCCCCTTACCTGATGCATAGCAGCAGGCCTACCTCTCTGCCTTTCCATTCAGTAAACACATGTATCGTTCGTTATATCACAATCTTTGTTTTCTGTCTCTCAGCATCTTTAGCAATGTGTCGCCTAATATTAAAAGAGCAGAATTATTAGCCTTTCTTAATACCCTGGTTGTGATCAGCACTCAGAGTATGGAACGAGCACCGGCCACACGCAAACTTCTCCGTTTTTCAGGAAGAGCATGAGAAGTAGCTTCCAGAGTGCTTCAATACAAGTACGCATTACCTGGCGATTGCTTCAAATGGCGTTAGGTATAGGCCTGTGAGCAGCTCCATCTGACGAGAACATGAATGTTAAATTTGTGTTAACTACACAGAGAAAAATGACTGTCCAGTACCCACACGTCGAAAAATGGGTTTCTATTAAAACTTCGCAGAATTCGAGTATTACTGCTGCCAATATGGGACGTTCCTCGAACGAGGACGTTATACGGTAACCAGAGCCTTCGTTTTACTTTACCATGCATATTAAACCATTATAGCATACACAACCCAAACATCTTTACCGCGTCAATTAAGGACTTTAAGCTATATTTTATCAATTCCGCACTGTGTCTCTGTACGTTCCGTTCCTTGCCTTAAGCATTATTACAAGAATAGTCACTTCATTTTCATTACGTTTTGCCATATTTCGTGCATACTGTTACACTATTGTGGGTCGTTAATTTACTGTGCTGTTTTTTTACTTGCTGTTTAATTTGTATATATGGGCTCTTTCTGTGCTTCATAATTTTCATGTTATATACGTATATCTTCGCCTTAACGTCACACGTCCTGCTGCTCTGCCATTACTGGGCCTCGGGCATCTCTGAAGCTATGGCTGTAGCTTTTCGCCCGAGGCCCATTTCCTGTATATTACTGGAAATAAAAATTTTTCAATTTTAATTCAATTTTCAATATTTGTGGCTTTCTTTCATGCCTGAAGTTTTCTTCAATACTGTGCACGCGCATTTTCGGCTGTCCACGATTTCACTATCGAACAACCAACCACCGAGCGTTGGACCACGGCGTGTTCGTATTGATTTTTCCGAGCATTGTTCTGAGACATTATTCGTGGAATACAGCTAACCTGCGCTATTCCCTACAAAATTAATAAAACATGTGGAGTTATAACCTACAAAATGCATTTTGCGGTATTAACCAAGCCCCGCCGGGGTGGTGCAGCGGTGTACAGAAAATCAACACAAACACATCTGCCCGACGGACGTGCCATATGCGCCTGAACCACGAGTCAGGGTAATTGCTGAACAAAAATGACACAGCTCGCAGACGTGCCAATTGCGTGGCTCACTACTGCAAAATACCTAGACGTGAAACGTCGCACCATGTTAGCGGTCTCTTCTTCCCCATCAACTTTCGTTTCCTGCACGGCCAGGACGTTGATGTCATGCTCAGTTAGAAGGCGATACACCTGGCCCTGCTTCTTCTTGCTTGCCAGTCCCCTGACGTTAGGTGTACCTACTTTTATCGGGGCCGCAGAAGCCACTTTCATACAGAGGAAAGAGGCCGGTAACATGATGCTTACGTCTCGCGTCTAGCGCGTGGCTAGACGACGTCTTTGACACCGGAGTATTGGCGCATTATTAGTGTGTACGCTCCAAATGTTGTGGATGAGAGGATAGCCTTTTTTCAAAACGTACAAAAGTACATCAGTTGTGAGAAATCTCTGATTGTCATGGGCGACTTTAATTGCGTCTTGAGAGGCTGCGATAAATCCAGTACAAGAGCGTTTAGGGACAGAAGTACTGAGGCTCTCTCAGAAATTATAGACACTATCAACCTTGACGACGTGGCGGAATGTTTGGAAGGATCGCGTTGTGTGAAGTTTACACATTTCCGGCGGTCAAGCCAAGCGCGGCTGGATCGCATTTATGTGTCTACGGACGTCATATCAAAATGCAGTAGTTACAATGTAGTACCGATTTCATTTTCTGATCATTGTTTAGTGCAGTGCGGGATAGGGACAAATAATCGAGGCAATCAGTTTTCATGAGAGACATGGAAATTAAATAATAAGCTCATTACAGACGATATCTTTAGCAGGAAAGTAAGCGAAAAAATTGACAAAATAGAGTCTAGGGGCGAGATGAAAATATGGCAGCAGTGGGAACTTTGCAAAGAGCAAATAAAGATAGCAGCAATCGAACGGTCAAGCTGCATACAAGAAGAAAAGCGTGAGGAGGACAATTTAAGATCCTTGCTGGCTAGACTACTTGAAAAAGAAAGCGAAGAGCCTGGTAAATGGATGGACGATATTAGGAAAATAAAAAACAGGATTGAACTGTTCGAAGAAGAGTGCTATCGCGGTGCGCTTGTGCGGGCGAAGGCGCAAGATATAGCCGCTGGGGAGACACCGTCGAAACGAGCGCTAGGAATCGAGAAGACGCGTGCTCAGAGAAACCACATTGAACTAATCGAATGGGGCGGGCGTTATCTGGAGAAAGCGGTCATATCCAGCAGGCGTTTCTTGAATATTATCGAACGCTGTTTACAAAGCAAGACGTGGAAGTAAACGCATTCAAAGGAAAGTTTCTGGGCGCTTTACCGCGATTAGATGGTGAGCAGAAAGATAGGCTGGAGCTGTCAATAACCGCATTGCGGAGGTCGAGCTTGCCATAGAAAAATTGAACCCGGGAAAATTTCCCGGCCCCGACGGGTTAAGCGCGGCGTTCTACAAAGCATACAAACATGAAATAGTGCCTGTACTGACAGCCGTGTACAACGAGTCCTACAAAGTAAATGTATTGCCCACGTCTTATGGCAAATCCCACACAGTGTTGATTCCTAAATACACTGAAGCAGATAAGTTACAACAGGTTAGAGCATATCGGCCTATCGCACTCACGAATGTAGGCTACAAAGTTTTTATGAAAATTCTAGCCCGTAGACTACAGTCAGTAATTCAACAGTTAGTTGGACCACACCAGACGTGTGGGATCAAGGGTCGATCCATTGTTTCCAATGTGCATAAAGGGAGTAGTTTGCTTGAGTGCTGTGATCACACAAACAGTTGTGTAGCCATCCTTCAGTTGGATCTGAAGAAAGCATTTGATTGTGTCTCACATGAAATCCTGTTCTGCATACTCGACCATGTGAATGTAGGGTCCGTCATTCGCGAGGGAGTGGACATGGCGTACCGAAGCTGCACAACAAGATTGATTGTAAATAACAGTTTGGGGGCCCCCATAAACGTGCAGCGATCGGTGTGACAGGGTTGTCCCCTCAGCCCTCTGCTATTCTGCATTTACATCGAGACACTGTGTTTAAATATCATAGAAAACGACGAAATTCGTGGCTTCCAATTGCAAGCTGCAGAGGTTAAGCTGCTGGCTTATGCGGACGATGTGGCTGTATTTGCCGTGAATCGCGAAGGGGTAATAGAGGCCGTGTCGTCTGTAAAAGAATTCACAAAGGTTTCCGGCAGTAAAGGTAATTGGTCAAAGTCCCTGGGTCTTTGGCACGGAGAATGGCCAATGACGCCCGAGAAGTTCGATGTCCTGGGTGACAACACCAGTAAAGTACTTGGGAGTCCCAATAGATAGTTATCGCGATAGCGAATCGTACTGGAGGGCACAGTCTTAAGCCTTGCGGGAAAAGGTGGAGGGGTGGAAAGGGCAATAATTGTCAGTTTTCGCCAGGGCCACAGTGTGCAATATGTTTTTTATGTCGAAGCTGTGGTACGTGGTGCAAGTGTAGCATTGTGCAAGGATGAACGTACAGAGGCTGCGCCGGATATTTGCCATTTTTGTGTGGGCAGTAGAATGGGAACGATGTAGCCGGTCCAGTTTGTTTAGGCGGGTGAAGGACGCTGGACTGGGTTTGGAGCATTTATTTCTGCGATAGATTGTCAGCAGATTTCTTTTTGTTCGCGATGTAAAAGATCCATTTTTGCGTACTGTGTGCCAATTAAGGATCGGAAATGCACTGCCGGACTTTGTTGTCTCGACCGAAAGTGTATCGGGACGCATTTTTGGTTATTTTAGAGAAGTTGTCGCTAGTGTGCGATTCCTGTCTATTCGATTTTCTTATGAATATTTATCTTGTGTTAGCAGGAAGAAGCTGTACAAGGATTTGTGCGACGTAGTTCTACCCATACCAATGTACAGGGCCTTATACAGTGGAGGACCAGGACGCGACGTACTTAAGCGGGTGAAGGCGATGCAGGTGCCGTCAAATACAAAAACTTTTTTCTTTATGTGACACACGGAAACACTACCAGTAAAGAAGTTCTTGGAAGGGAAGAATTTATTTTTACCTTGGGGTTCGCATTGCTTAATTTGTAAACAGCCGGAAACTATAGACCACGTTTTCCTACATTGTTTTGAAGGGGTATACTTTTGGGATATTTTACAAAGGACTTTAAAAAAGGAATTTCCATTAAACTCGCATGGTATTAGGTACTTGCCAGTAGAGAATGAGGATGGGGTGCCATTTCACCTTATTACGCTAATGACCCTCCACTGTATTTGGCGCTCGAGAATGGCAGGATACCATTGCGATCCTGACGCACGGCCAGCACGGATCTATTTTCGGAAAGGCATGAATAGATATATCGAAATTCAGAAACTTGCTCTTGAAGCTCCCGAGTGGCTCGGAAGATTGAAGCCATTAGTGACCCTAAGAGAATTTTAGCATGACGACGCCACAACCCACCTGGCTGATTGTTGTATTAATGAATGCTCATTGTGCCCTGTAAGTGGTTTGTGTATTGTGCCGAAGTCAGGCAATAAAGAAAAAGAAAAGCCGGGATGGTGCAGTGGTAAGACGCCCGACTACTGTCCGGAGTTCCCGGGTTAGAACCCGACCACGGCGGCTGCGTTTCGATGGAGGCGAAACGAAGTGGCGTCCGTGTGCTGTGCGATGTCAGCGCACGGTAACGATCCCCAGGTGGTCGAAATTACTCCGTAGCCCTCCACTACGGCTCCCCTATCTCTCTTTCCACTTTCACTCCCACCTTTATCCCTTCCCTTACGGCGCAGTTCAGGTGTCCACGTAGCATGTGTGACCGATACTGCGTCGTTCTGTGAACCAATTTATTATTATTTATTATTAACCAATATTATTTTGCACATCGTGGGGTACGTCAACGTCAAGGAATAAAAAAAGGTGCAACATTGTGCCACTAAGGCAAGTGAACAAAGCTGAAATTTTCTGACCTAGAGTTCAAGTTACATTTACCTGCCTTAAGATGGCTTTTAAATAAAACAATCGTCCAAGGTACTTAAGGCTGCTTAATGCCATCATCATGATTACGAATGCATGATAGTTTCTTGTGCAAAATGCTTTTGTGTAAGGCGTTCCTTCGGTTCCTTGCATTCGGTTCCTTAATCTTATAATCGTATTTGCTGTGTCCGATTGTGTAAGCAACATAGACTTCCATTATTCAAGCGACATTGGGGGGCCCTACTGTATGAACTCTAGGCTTTAAAGCGTGCATTTCGGCATCACTGATGTCAGTAGCGCGCTTTGAGCCCAGGGGAGAAGCATTTTTATCTAAAAACCATATCGACAACAGAGGAAGAGAATCCAAAAAAATTACCTGTGGTTTAGCTCTGGCTAAGTCTAGTTGAATTGGGAAAGCAACGACGGAAGCTTCTTTTGCCTGCTACATTATTCCCCTATTACGCCCTTTCAGTATAAGCTGCTCAATTATTGAGGACACTTAAGCTCATCCTATCCTTTCCGCTACGTCCCAGGGGACATACGTGGGGTCTCCCCGGGCCCGCTCGCTTGGCTGTGGGTCATTGAGTAGCATTATAACCCCCCCCCTCCTTTCATTTATAACCTTCCAATAAAAAAATTTTGTTCGAATGGACCTTTTCATTTGTATCTCCAATTCCGGAACTTTGTTTAACCGCGATTCGTTAGTGGTGCGGGAGGAGTCTGTCTTTGGACTCCATCTTATCTTATCTTTAAGGATATGACGAAGAACGTGAGCTATCAGCTCAAGTATAAAGCCACACTTCAATCAAGGTGTATGCTTGTGGCTGCGTGTAGTAGATTTTTGCCTCCTGACAAAAACTGTGTGGTGCCTTACGATCTGTTTGTGTTGATGGGACTGTACAGCCTTTGGAAAAGCCACATGAACGACAGGCATGCAGAGCCACCAAGATCGTCCAAATCCGTATTTCGGGAGCAGTGTGCTTTGGTCAGAAGTGTATATGCTGCACTTGAAGAACCTCCAAACTGGATGCCGTATCTAGACGCATGTGTTTGTCCCCCACACTTTTGATGTTCTGATGATTGTGCATTGTCGGGCTGGGGATATGACGGGCTCGTATTAAGCAGCCCGGTAACTTTAGACATGGACATCTTTAAGTAAGTGGAGTTGTTCCTTTTTTACGGAAGTTTTTCCATGCAATAAAGCAAAAAAAAGTGGCTGCGTGTGGTAGGGGTAAGGAGAATGCAAAACATTCTGGCAGGCTGATTCTGATGTACCCTGTCATATGAAAGGAGTGACCCGAGTTAGCAACTCCTGTCTGTGGCATAGGGGTAACGTGAATGCAAATGTCCTTGCAGGCTCACGTTTTATGAGGAGACCGTAGCTATGCCTCTTCACAACTCTTTACGGCGCCTCTTCACGGCGTAGCTGCGGTCACCCGATGTTTCGCTTTGGTTGTCGCAATATTGCTTTCGAATATAAACAGAGAGGTTCATCCAGAGCGGATCTTCAGCACTCTCTATTTCTTGGCTTATGATGCTTGAGGAGAGCAGGCGCTAAACGTCTGCTGTTACAGGCGCGGCATCAATGACTCCCTAAATACACGTGGGCTCTTGTGCCTTACGAGAAACGAGTAGGGATAGGCCGTCCTGACCAGCGACAACCTGGACTATCAAAAGCTAGTTTGCGTAGCTGCTAGTTCGTAAGTCAGCTGATGCCAGTAGGCCATGCACTTGGGGCACCGACCATGTAGCTTCTCCGTATTATCACACTTTATATAAGTATTCCCCCCTTTCTTGTCTTCTAGAACTCAACGCATTAACATGGCAAGAAGGCAGAAGAGCAAAAGCAGTTTTACGAAACATGGTTATTGCGCGGCTAGACTACAAGTATAACTAGCCCACTAGCTGAGGAATTGGAGCCTTGTACGTGGGACGGTGCAGGCATATTCTCTTTTCAGACCTTGCTGTACGCGAACGAGCGTTTATTTTTTATTTTTCGTTTGCTAGGAACCACGGTAGAACCTCATGCGTTCTTTTAAATTGGGATAAGGGACATGGCAAGCAAAAACGAACTTCTTTCAGCCTTGAGCAGTTTTATTTATTTCTCAATTTTTATTTCAGGAGAGAGAGTTCGAAATAGCACTGCTTATTAAAGCGAAAGCCTTTAATGAGTCATGGTTGTTGTGTCCCGCATTTGCGGCGGCTCTGGTTGGTCGAGACGGGCTGACGTCATGGAGGTCTCAACCAACCACAGCACCACCACAGTATGCACGAATGTGTGCCTTATATGGCCTTATGTAATCAATTATCAATTACTAATTATTGACTCAGTTATTAAAAACGACTAATTTCTGACCTAATTTTCAATTACCAATAATCAATGCTTAATTACTAATTGCAAATAATAAATTTAAATGAATGATCAATAATTGCTCTAATGTCTAATTCATTAGTCATTATACATGAATTGCTTAGGTAATAATGACTAGTTATCAATTACCAATTACTGATAATTATTTACTAATTGTCGACTAATTATTTTAGAATTGTCTAAATATTGACTAAATAATTACGTAAACTTAAACATTTCTAATCGTTGTGTAGCCAATGCTTGGAACATTCTCAAAACTCGTCACCACGTGACTGCTAAATGTACTAGCAGAATATGAAACACTAGTCGCTCACTTTACTCGTTGCAGCATTCATCGCTACATGCGCAACATTTGCGTAGCAAAATGCGGCACTCAGGCTTTTGCCTTTCACTATATTAGCCCTAATTTTCCCAACTAAATATTTTGTGCTACTACTGTTATTGCTCGAAATGTAGCATTGTGATGAAAGTATTTGGCTCTCTAATATATGCATGTTACACCTAGATTATTCCATTGCAGTAATCCGTAAGTTGTGACCCTTTTTTTTGCCACAAAGTGCTGACTCTGAGGAAACGTAGATTTAATGACGCGTGTGCTCTGTGCCGTCAGAGGCAGGACCGCGACAAACGGCAAATGGTAACTGAAGTAACCCACACACATCGTGCTGGTTACGTCGACGTATCGTCCAATGATGTAATCAATGCAAGATGCACATCTCGCAATGGCTTGAACTGTTTTATTAATATTTGCGACCCCTAATAGTTCCCGTATGAATATTGGAAACCACTGAACATTCTGAGCATCGTAATTCATAAAGACTTCATAAATGATGAGTGGAGCGTCCGGCGCCGACTCAACTGTGTTCCCCGAGTAATCTGAGCTCTTTTTGCGCTCTCATCCGCTCTGTGGCCGCAAGGAGCTAGAGAATTTTCACGGAGCCTTCTGTCCTAAACATTAGCTAAGTAGTAAAATCAGTGAAAGCGTCCAAAACGTACTCAGGAAACCACTTATTTCGTTCAGTCCAGCGGCACCTATTATCCAGTGGCCTATGCAGACATATACTGTGCAGAAATGCCTCATTTCCTGATCTACCGATTTACGCTTCTCCAGAAGTTTTCTTGCGCGCTATTCAAGGCACTAGTGTCCTCCTGGCCGGATCGGTGACAGGCGAGACGGAAAGGTGACATTTTGCTCGCCCAGCATCAATCACCCTTCTACTATCACGATTTCTAGAAAATTCTCCTCTACCGGCGGTGTCTTAGTACAAACTGATACAGCGCTGGTTTTGCCACACTAAGCTCGACCACTGGCCGGCGAGAGGCTGCCTGAAGCCGCACGAGCATGTCACCCTCCAGTCCATTCCTCCAACTTCGCTGCGCCACCAGTCGCGATCACCTTCTTTTCGTCGCTTTTCGCCTTTCGGGTCTATGACGTCACTGTAGGACGTGTACCTTCGCACCTTTGTGCGGGAAAATTAGCTCAGGCGAGCTTAGAGGCGAAACAACCGACCCGCTGAAAAGCTTCCACCGCCACCCCGATGGCGTCGCCGCAATGACGACCTCTGCATCGCCGACCGGCATTGATCATCTTAGTGAAGAAATCAGTTCGAAGCAGACCGTCGCATTACCGAACATCCACCGCTGCCGCAGATATCGACGCACCCGACAACCGACCGTTAGCATCGCGGACATGTGCCTTTGCACCGTGTGATTCCCTTTAAGTCTAATTCGACATCGGCAGGCTCTCCAAAAGCCCGGATCTCCAGAGGCATCCCTGTTTCTGTCAACATACTGGAGGCGCGTGTTAATCGGCAAACGTACGGAGTATACCAATCTTAGCAGACGACTCGTTAATGGGTTAAAAACGTGACGATGCCGTGGGATGGTCCACCGATACGCTCCTGTACCGCCGGAGGTCATGTAGTTGCACCATATGGCATGTGTGCGACTTTACTTACAGTGCCTGGCAGCAGTTTCATCGCGACCTTTCTCCTTCGCGAATGGTTTGATAATGCTATCCTGGGTATTGACTTTCTACTTGAGCCCGATGCAACAAGTGACCTACCGAATTGCTTAGTAACGTTCTGCACCGTTATTATGACAAAAAAGTTGATTAAAGGAACAACAGATCGGTTTACGATTTTCTTGTCCTCCCTTACAGCTCTGCTGCGCTCCTTTAACCTTCGAGATAATGAGGAACACAGTCTCAAAAGTTGAATGGGTAAACATGTCTTGTTTATATGAATGCTGTTATAACATTTTTGTCAGCGTTCTAGGACCACTCGGAAGCCCTTCACTCCGCTTAATGTCTCGGTTGAACCTAAAATAGCCACTTACATTTCCTACATTGATATTTCTCGTGTACGCCGTTAGTGCTGGCTGCATCCGTAGTGACTCTGCAAACTTGTGGCCGTTGCTGCCTTTCCGGTTTCCAGAGTCAAACATGCAGTCCGGCTGTTACGGTGATGATGGCTATACTACCGTTGGTTCATCAAAACGTCACTCAGCTCCCTAGCCCTCTGGGACTTTTAACTCGGAATGACACACTACATTTCTTGAACAGCCAGGAGCCGACAGCTTTCGACAAACTACGTTTGTTTATCTCTTGTTGTGTGAGCGACGTCAGGTTTGTTTAAGGCCTCCAGGAACAAGTTGCATTCTGTGGAAGCGGTTCGCTTCCAGAATGTGACGGTCTTGAGTAGCGACAACGTCCTCGCCCTCTTACCATTTTACCAGGGAAACAATGGTTATTGAACACAACGGCCAGCATTACGTCCTAATGGCTTGGATGTGCACCGTCATCCCTTTCACTAGTCCAATGAAAAATATACCTGGAAGCAATGGGCTGACATTGCCGAAGAACTTCACCAGACTATTGTGCGAAGGGTGCTCCATTATTTAGAAGCTTTTCGTGTAGTGGAGGAATCACCGTGCATTCAGGAAAGTTTGCATTTTCACATAGGAAGCTCCAGAGGACGACATCATATTTTACCGAGATATACTCTTCTCAAGGTCGTCTCGTCTACGTTAGTCTTATAGCCGACATTCACAGAAAGCCCCACTTACTTTCAAGAGCACCTATTTTAAGCTTGTAAAATAATGCACAGTTTCCAACAACTTCCACACAGTTTTAGCGAAACTTTGTGAGCGTTGTCAGAAAGATGACTTCAACGCGCAAGTTAAGCGACTAGAAGGAGCAGGCTATCCGGTAAATGTCATTTCAAGTATTGCAGACAGCCTTCTACAAACACTGAATACCGAAAATCCGCTGCATCATGAAGAAGTAAGGCACCCCATGAACGTGATGCCGTACTACCATAATCTTTCGCATAATCTCAAGTAGCAAAGCGCTACAAGGCCAACCTGCTTTGCTCTGCAGCGTGAAAACTGTCTAGCATATGCAGCATTCTAGCAAATAAAGATAAATCGTAAGGAGTGCAAAAAAACATGCATTGAAGTCACAACTTGTGAGACGGAACGATATACGAAATTCATAAGCTCTGCACGAGTTCCTATATTGGACAGGGTGATATGCAAATGAATATATAAGATAACAGGCGGTTCGCGGATAACTGTGCAGGTTGTCGTATTGGTGAACCCGGCAAGTAATGCAAAATGTATGGTTGGCATTATGATTGTAAACCAGAGTGCGATTTAAAATGTGAGTCACAGGGAGGTCAATCTGATATAAGGGCACGTAAAAAAGGCCGGAGGGAAAGGAGGTGATTGAAGCATGGCTTATGTCTAGGGACTGAGATTGGTGCATTAGCAGGCCATCGATTTTATTATTGGAAGAAATTTCCTTTTTGCGCGGCTCAATGATATTGTTCGTTTTATTTTTAGGGCTGGTGTGTGACTACCGTTTTTTTTTTTTTTTTTTTGCGATGTTCTTTTAAAACAAACTTCCTTTTCCCCTGAAACTGCCTTGGCGCTGTTGCGTGTTGTCTGTGCCTGGCGGCTGCACCTGTCGTTGTTGCGGAAGGGGGGGGGGGTATATTGAATTTAGTTTCAGTAATTTAGTTCTGACTTTGATATTGCTTCGACGGTCATTAACGGATTAGCCGCTTCTCTAGTTTTTCGTCATGTTTTAGGCATATATACGTCTGGATTGTCTTTCATCTTCCTGGTATTATAAGATGATTGTCGGATTCGCAATAATTGTGTTTTGGGTTCCCCGATTACTGTGCATTACAGCAGCAAGAATTCTATTTCGTCAACACCTACAGGTCCGGCTGGAAGCAAACTGAGGAGGATAGCGTGTCGCGCGGTCCCGTCAAACATCCTTCGCAAGACGGCACATACGGCAATTGCTTTTTGGTACCGTTAGTACGTCCAACATAATGTTTAAACAGTGTGCCAGCAATGAGCATCAACTGCTTATTGACCACCTGGAAGGAGGTGGTCGATGTTAACTGGACTCGCTCCTCCAAAGATGAAAGACCCTGCGAGAAGTACTGCCACCGAAGTGGCTTTGTTCTTTATGCCCAACGTCGTTCGACATGGTGCCCCGTCGGCAATCATCAGTGATTGGCAATCATCAGAGAAGGCATTCAAAGTTCAGCTTTTAAGGGACGTCTTGACACTTAGCCATACCGAACATAGAAAAACGGTAGCGTATCACCTTCGAATAAAATACCTAACAAAAAATAACGTCATAACGTCAATGTGCGTGGACGTTCACGTTAGACGTGGTGACGTATTAGGGTCATATGCCCGTCACCATAGAGCGATTCAAGATACACGGGTTGCCTCTTACTGTTTAGTGTACGATAGGGAGGTCCGCATGATGTTCGAAGTTCTCCGTTTTCCAGCACATATTGTGTAACACTGCTCTCCGTAGGGATTGTGCAGCTAATAACTGGATAGCGGTAAAGGCCAGTTTACCGAAAGCACGAAAATGGCGCTAGCTGGCGGTAGCTAAAAGCTGACTTGGCTACGCACTCTCTTTATGTAGAGTTGCTTGACGTTACATTGGGAAGGAGCTGCCAACCCAAGCCTCACCTTTCATATAGGACGCTGATAACAGAATCGCCTGCCAAGATCCTTCCTTTCACGTTGCCCATAGGCCACGCATGCACGTTTACACTGCGTCTTTAAGGCGGTGGTTTCTATGCGGCCCAAAAGACTAAGCTACCGCGTCTACCCTTGAAGGCAGAGCTTTATTCTCCCCCATAATTTTGTTCTCTCTTTTCTTCTTGTATATAACCCATTTTGTATTGAGACATTACATCCCTTTCGCGGACGGGACAATGCTACGTACCTTGCAGAGCGCGGCCTCCGCGAATGGATAAAGGATGTTGTTGGAATGAAGGACTCTTGATGTGTGAAAACGTCTCTTGCCGAACAACGCCCAAAGAATAAAATTTCTCCTTAATATGTCAGGTTCCACGTCTCTGTACATTTACACTATTCGAAATCAGCTGGAACGTCTGCAGCTCTTTCTTTTGTGTCAATAAAAACAAGGTTAACACACATCTTTGATGAATTTGTGAGTTTAAAACTCCGCTAGCAAATCTTGAAGCGTGCTTACCAGTGACGTACACTGCAGAAAGCGTTTTGTTTAAACGCTACCACATTTTTCTGTCGAAGCAGGGTTGCGTTGTTGACGTTATGATGCCTGAACATGACATCAGTATTCATATTTTATGAAGCTTTACTGCTAAATCCTCAAATTCCCAAGCGCCGACCGTACCCACGATTCGATGGAAGCGCACCTCTCCACCCGTAGCTGTCTTGGAGAAGTGGCGCCGCGACGGTGACGACGCGAACTAGGCGCCAGACACATGAAGCTCAGTGATGGACAATGCAGCGCCAGAATTCATCAGAACCAGACGTGTTTCGAATGATTCCACGCGGCAAACAGACAACACCTGACTGCGCAGTGAAAGTGCGGCAATGCCAGAGGTGTTGTCTGTTCAACTGGCTCCATCTTCAGGGCATTGAACACGTTGGATTCAGATCCTCCAGCAGATATCCCGTGGCAATACAAACACCGTAAGGAACAAACCAGCATACAGGAGCAGTACATAAATAACTCTTTATTGAGCCGTTTTACGCTCGCAAACGAGTAAAAAGCAGTGGCGATAGCAGCAGACATGCTCGCTGATCAAATGCCTGCTCCATTCGGCAATGATCACTTTAAACTGGACATAAAAGCATCTAGGTGAAGCCGCCAAACGTAACTACACTACTATGCAACAATATGAAACAGACGCATACTGCCGTCATTCGCTGTGTTTACTGGTGCAACGGGCGCTACAAAGCAAATAAAATAACTGTGTCTCGATGATGCTGAGCATCAGCAAAGTATATACTATATCGCTCTGCGCTCTACAAGCAAAGTGATGCCACACCGCGCTGTTTGTTGGCTGGAACAAATGAAAATTAAAATGGCTAGTGAAAATGCATCACAAGCAAAAACACAAAGCTGTAGCCACCTTTTGTATGATTATTATCTTTTAACGTCATAGGAGTGAAGTATCCCTGTCATAGAAAGCCGGCGTCAGCGTTATCCTCGTTCTTACGCGATGCCCTGCAGGAGGCAAATAGATAACATCTATAGCGGACTCACGGAATGCCATTTGGTTTCCTTTGCATCCGGACTCGACACTTCTAGTCCGGGCTCAGCCGGACTAGAAGTGTTTTTATACATGGCACATATGCACGTGACCATGCATATAAAGGGCTATATACACAGACTATTTACAAAGCACTCAACCGTTTTGGAGATGCGCTATATTCACAGAAGATACGATTCAAAAGGCGACAAATCTAAACATCATCTCAACAGCGGCATCCAGTCTCGTTTGAAGTGAGCATCATCACCAACGTCCTTTAGATGAGAATGATTCAACTAAAATGAAAGGAAATAAGCCATTCCTTCACTGTTGGCCGATGAACGGCATTGTTCGTCTCTGAATAAAAATGGGCCTATTCCATTGCATTACGACTGACAGCTAATATATTGCCGCGAAACCTTCAAAACAGTATTTGTTGTTTTTAAACAGCCGCCGGCATACAAGCTTATCACTCTGATTCTGGACCGCGTATCAGTTCCGTAAAACTTTGTTTGTTACTGCTCGATGTCGCGAGTCACACCTTTATCAGTTTTTGTTGTAGCGCAAGACGCACCGAGATCTGTCTCGAAGGTTCCGGCCGCTTGGGTGTCTTTCCACAATGTTCCAGCCCATGCCGGTAGCTGTTTGCGACGTTATCTAGATTGTTCTGTGCAGCCTTTAAATTGAGCGTTGCCGAGTGTGACGGGCTTTCTTTGTTCGACGATCGACGAGCACGTTTGTTTCTATCGCCGCCGCCGAGTTGCTTAGTTCTTTTGCGGGCGCAAGTCAGCCCAAATAAACAGTTTCTTTAGTGCAATCATGGACCCTTCAATTGTGTCCTCGACCTCGTCACCACTACGTGACAATATAGGTGCCTGGTGTGAAAAGAACTAATTACGGATGCAACAGCTCAGTAAGTAGCAAAGTGCATTTCCGCTTATCATCCAAATTGCTTTTTTTTAGATTTTAGCGTCGGCATGTAGCACTTATTGGGAGACATCGCGATAATTTCGTGCTACTGTACCAAATGGCACATGAGCACTGCAACAAAGCATATGTAGGAAGCCGAAAAAAACCCCTTCTCAAACGCTGGTATGGTGGGTGAGGTGCCGTCAACCACTTCGCGACCCTTACATACCTTACGGCGGAGAAATGCAGAGTTGTTCTATAATACGAACGACGCTGTTCTGAGGCTCAAGTGCATGAAAAGGGACCAGAAGGCGTTGTAAATCTTACCGCAATCGCAACAGGGCTAAACTCTTAAAGGCAAAAATTAGGCGTTCTCGAAAATTTTCGTTTTCTTACGCAGGGATGTAGCCAAATACATTTATCACCGTAAGAAAGTGCCAAAACTACAATAAAATTATTTCAACACATCCCCGTCACTCTACAAACGGCTAAAAATGGAACTGAGGGAAAGGTGTTTTTCCGTACGCAAAGGCAGGCGCTTATGTGCTGATTTATTAAAGTTGTGCGCTACCTTAAAGTAAGGTGCTGGTGTGAAAATTGCCAGTTTACCCTGAAACAGTTTTTTTACCTGTACCTTACACACACTGTATCACACCAAGAAAAAAAAGTTGCATCATAATGATTTTTGTATGCTGTACGTCCAAGAGAAAACGAAATGAACATTTACGGACACATAGCGCTTCCAGCTACACTAAACTGCTTTTCACACCTGAAGTTCGATATTTCGAATAAATAAAGTAATTATCGTCTTGCTCTCAGATTTGAAGCTAATACTATGCAGTGATAGCTTAAAAGGCTCCTGAAACGGTCTAACATTTAATGCAAGAAATCCATAGAGGCAGTCTTTGTGAGTGATAAATTATATCTAAAAGTTTCAAGTCGTCGTGGTGACCACCCACG
This sequence comes from Amblyomma maculatum, assembly GCF_055883805.1. NCBI lineage: Eukaryota > Metazoa > Arthropoda > Arachnida > Ixodida > Ixodidae > Amblyomma > Amblyomma maculatum. Next base: position 41,374,770 of record NC_139351.1, on the reverse strand, counting down.
ATCATTAGGCAGATAATTTTGTAACTTGAGGACGTCAGTTAACGATTTCTAGGAGCGCCCTCTCATTGGATGCCATAAAATGACGCTGGCGGAAAGGGCGTGCGCTGGAGTACCGCCAGGGCTGGTTTTCTTCATTTTATTCTCGCGCGTGCCTACGCGCGCTAATTGGAGGAGTTAGATTTGCAGACTCCTTTTCAATCGTTGACATATTCAGTGTTAGCGACAATACCATAATATTTTTTATTGTCGAGAAGACTAATTAGGTATGAGCTCGCGCTCCTTTTCTTATTTTGGTAAAAGCTTTTGATGGGTATTTTGAGGTCAACAGAGGATCCTTAACAGTACGATGTAAGCTGTGTTAGAGGTAGATAGCTTTTTTCTGGCCGGCGCATCAATTGAATATTTTGGTGTCGCTTTTACCAGTATCAATATTGAGAGGCTTTCCAAATGAACCTCTAGAATGTCACGGGTGCTTAAATCGTGTCTACGGTCTATGTTCTACTCTGAAGTTGAAAATGATTACAATTATCGATCGAAAGAAACAGCTGGCTTACATAATGAGAAGAGTAGTTATTCATCAACATAAGAACATTTACACGCCATGTTATCACCATGAATTTCAGGCAGATTTAGGTAATTTGTGCGCCTATACATATATGTCAATCAGCAATAAGCGCTTGCGCGTGCAAAGTAGACATTGCTACCCTTCGTAAGGCCTTGATATCCCAAATGTAGTAGGACACTACTGCTAGGCTTTGCGCATTAAGTAATTTCTCTCTTTAAACGTCACCTGATTCAGTCTACTAAGCCAACCCATCCGTAGAGGAAGAAAATTTGCCCCATGCTGCGGCCTTAATCTGCCGGTACAAATTTCTTCAGGTTTTACCAAGCCGCTGTGCACAGGAGCCGGGATTTAATTTAATGTGCACAGGAGCCGGGAATCGTTGAAGGAGTTGATGAGTACTACAAGAAGAGAGTGAGAAGTTTGGGCTTAAACTGAACATTAAAAAGACGAAGATCATGGCGTCTTGCCCTATCAAGTCCTGGAGCATCAATGGACAAGAAGTGGAAGCTGTGACAGATTTTCTGTTCTTGGGCGCCAAGATTACCTCGGAAGGAGACTGCAGCCATGAAATTAGGAGACGCCTGCTTCTGGGAAAGAGAGCAATGGTTAGCCTTGACCGCCTAGTAGAGAGCACAGACATTAGTCTGCCAACCAAGATCCGTATAACCCGTGCTATGGTCTTTCCAGTTGTGATGTATGGATGCGAGAGTTGGACTGTGAAAAAGGCTGACCGCCGAAGAATTGACGCGTTTGAATTGTGGTGCTGGCGAAGACTCTTAAGAGTTCCTTGGACTGCCAGAAGATCAAATCAGTCGATATTGTCGACCATAAACCCTGACTGCTCAGTGGAGGCTCAAATTCTAAAGTTAAAGCTCAGCTACTTTGGTCATCTGATGAGAAGAGAGGAGTCGCTGGAGAAAGATTTGATGTTGGGAAAGGTTGAGGGTCGCCGGAGAAGGGGTAGGCAGCAAACGCGATGGTTAGATGGCATTCTCGAGGCATTGCAGATGAAGCTATGTGATGTTAGGAAGATAGTGAGAGACCCGAAAGCGTGGCGTGACATGGTCCATAGGGTCACGAAGAGTCGGACACGACTGAACGCCTGAACTGACTGACATCCCGACAACAATTTTTCTCTTTAGATAGTGAATTTCTGATTCAGGTATCCGAGATCACGCCAACCCAAGGCAATAACATTTACTTTCACCTACACTTTATGTTACATTTTATAGAACCTTGCTATACGGGTATTCGAGCCACAATCATCTCTTCTTTAACGCGAGATGCCTGATCTACGTATCTACCTATAGGTTATCACTGCTATGTCCTATTTGGTACCAAGTCATAAATGCAGTAGCGTAAAATTTCTATCACTGCAGGCCTTCACATAGAGATTATATATCGAAATTACCGATTGTACTTTCAAGTGCAATCACTGAAATGAATACAGGACCAAAACACTTGAGTTCAGAATTTGTTTCGGTTAAGAGCAATTATGAAAATTCGCATGAATAGTTAGGAGAGACAGCATAAGCAGGCTGCCGAAATAAAACGCCAGCAATATTTTTTTTACCTACCCGCGTAGCGGATGTGTTTGTTATGAAGTTGCCTTTGAGCACATTCTCACCTCAAAAGGTACGCTCCAGCGCAAATTTGTGCAGCTTCACAATTGGACGATTCTGGCTTTTAAAGTCGCCAAAGGCGCTCCTTTCGAACGCCCTCTACATAACGCACGACCTTCATTATACTGAGACATTGTTATTTGTTAGAAAGAACGACACCTCCGAACCATCCGTTTCTCGCTCTCAGCAGGCGTAACTTGGAGAAGTAGAAGTAGAACTGGCAGCTGACTCCTGAACTAGACTTCTTCAAATTCAACAAGTTTTCGGATCTAGTTCTTTTGTTCACAAACTTCTCTTTGTTATCGCGCTTTCTCTGTTACTTTAAATGAACACTGAGGGATAGTTGCAAATTTCTCAAAAGAAGCACTCGCAGCAAACAGGAAGATGACGGTAAGGATCGGATGTGCTTTTTTCTAGTAACCAAAACTCGGCTGATCTGCAAATGCAAATGTTTCCCAGACCACTGGTCTTGCAGTGAGCTAAATGACTTCCGAAAACTCTGCCGGCCAAAAGGAAGAGAAAAGCCGCGAGTCGGGAAAAGTGAAACCGAAAAGAAAAAGGAGTTCCACAAATGCAAGAAACCAGTAACAACTACCACCCTCCCGCAGACCATGCCGCATTCCTGGCTTCACCGAGCGAGCTGCCTTTGTCAGAGCACACAACTGAAGATCAAGATAGCAGCAGCCACTTTTCCTACGCTATCCGCCTCTAAGCAAGCATCGCACACAAATAAAGAACGCGCTCGTACTCACCCATGTAGCTGGTGTCCCGGCAACCCTTTTACTTTACTGCGGCCTTTCATCAGCGTTCAATACCAGGTGCTCAACAGAACCCGCTTTGATTTTTTGGTCCGCTCTTAACTATCAACCTTTCAAAAGGAAACGAAACGCAGAAGCTAGCGCCCCTTTTTGTCCTTTAGGTTTTGCTCCCCTGCTTTGCACCAGGTCATTCTGGAATACAAAGAAGGCCAAGAATAACATTAAGGGCCAAAGTTGATGGAAATTTCTTTTCCCTCTCCGTAATTTGTTTTTCTACCCTTCTTGCTACCCGAAGTCAAGTTTTAGTGCTACATATTTGCTGTTCCGGTTGACTTTCTCTTTCTCTCGCATTCTTGTGCTTACGAGAAGCCCCTGTTGAGAAGACAATTCTGATGTGATATGCCTCAATTATTTTTCTTTCTACCTGATCCCTTCCCCGTCCAAGAAACTTAGTTTTCCGAAAAATGGGTTTGCACTTGCAGTCTCGGCAGTGAATTGCCAGATTGCTGCCTTTTCCTTCTTTCACCTGATCGTGGTGTTCTTTTGCTCTCTGACTAAAACAGCGTCCAGTTTGACCTATGTACACACATAGGTCAAACATGATGTAAAATAATTAAAAGAGCAATTGCCATGAATTGCCTCAATTCCGCGTTAGAAAAATCGTGTACGCATCTAGTGTCCGAAAGTGTCAAAATGCAAACAGAGCGATTGCGTATGTCCGGCTTTCCTCCTGATACTTTATCTACAGTTGCAGAGAGCCTGCTTCAGAAGAAAAAGGGTATTAAAAAGAAAGATAAGCAATATCATAGGCAGGTCACTCAAGTAATTCCGTACCTTCATAAATTATCTCACAATCTTAAGAAAGTCGCCAAAAGATATGATGTAAACGTGGTCTTTTCTGCGCCGAGTAAGCTTTCAAAAATTTGTCCTTTGATGGTGAGAAAAGAAAAGCCGATTTGTTCGATCAAGCACCAGCTTTGGTTCACTCGGTGCACTACCAAGATAGTGTACAGCATTCCACTCACCTGTAATCGTGTGTAAATAGGTCAAACTGGACGCTGTTTTAATTAGAGAGCAAAACCACGATCAGGTGAAAGAAGGAAAAGGCAGCAATCTCGCAATTCGCTGCCGAGACTGCAGGTGCAAACCCATTTTTCGGAAAACTAAGTTTCTTGGGCGGGGAAGGGATCAGGTAAAAAGAGAAATAGTTGAGGCAAATCACACCAGAAAAGCAGGCGATCAATGTGTCAGTACCCCATCCCTTTATCTACATGATAATGAAGTGTCTCTTTTAGACACACATGTTTGACTGTCAGAAGGTGATAGTAGCTCTGTACTTAAGCTTGGTTTTTCATAATAAACTTTAGTTGGAAGGGCAGCATTCTTCCTGTCGTGTGTGTTTTCTACCTGTCGTTGTTTTATTCGTGCTGCAAATGGGTTTTAATACAGACTTCAAAGCAGTGTGTAGCGCTAAGGCAAATAAAACTTAACGCGCTTGACTCCAAAATGATGCGGTTCTGACGTAGTAGAACTAAAAATCGTATGGTTTGCCTTTTTATCAACATGACCGTACTGCTTGCCTGTCACAAAATTTAAAAGTCCTGCCATTTTTCCAGCAATAAAAATCTCTTGAAATGGTCGTACCCGCTACAATATTTCCGCAGGGCATTGCACTTCGTGATAATTACAGCAAAGTTCCTGCATAGCACCTCTTGTTTCAATCTAATACTTCTTAAGTATTTGGTGTACACAACATAAATTATGCCCCCATAAATGGGCCTCCCAATTAAGAACTAAGAGATATAGAAACCCTAGGCAATCGCACCACCAATTTCTATCATCACAACTGTAATCGGTCAATATACTTCACACCTATGAGTAACGAAGCGCGCGTGGTCATCACCGCCCCTTGACGTGCGCAGAACCATGTCAAGGCTGAGCATGATTTTAAATAATTATCGTGGGCATAAACATCTAAAAACTTGTTCATTTTTCCTTGCTACCTACCAACACGCATTGATAACTCGAATTATTCGGACATCCTAATTTAGCGTACTGCTTCTTGCTTACAATCTTATTCACGAGTTCACTATCTGCGTACAACCGCTAAGCAGCAACTGTACTTACTGCTAATAATATTAAAGAATTCAAGGAATGATTTCAGTTTCTCTTCGCAGTTTATTGGACACTTTTATTTTTCACCGCGTTGTGATACTGCATGTTAGTGACGCCGAGCGTTAATGTTTCTTTTCTATTTGTTTCCATATCATAAGTACAACGCTGCCGCTAAATATTTTGCTGCTGATATGTATACCAGCTGCTGTTGTGAGTCTGAAGCAATTCCAAATGTATAGGTGTGTTTTTATCCTATAAAATGTATGCGCCGGGCACATTTTTCATATTACTACATAGTCTGCATTAGATTTACATCTTATCCTCTATAATAAGCCGGCGAACATTTATTAACGGGAGTTAAGCATATTATCATTAAGACGTTCTCGTGCACTGTCCTTATGTAGTATTATTATAATCACCCACTGCCGCCTCTAACTTTCCATGCTTGGGACATGAGGGAACATCAAATACTTTTCGACAGAAACTACTCGACATCCACGCCTTCTTATAGGCAGCTCTTGGTAGAAGATTATCGTCCACCTTACAGATGTATGAACAAAGGCGACGGCTTGGATGCGACAGAGCCCTGTTTCAGGACCTTTTCAGGAACTTGTTTAATACATTGTAGTCTGTTATTCTGAACGGCATGTGCACGGCTAGCGTAGGAAAGTTTATTCGAACAGGAGGCTAATCTCCCGCCTCATGTAGTATACAACACGAGCTTATGAGATTAACGAATTCAAGTTTGTTACAAAGGCCTCACGCAACCCGTCAAATGACAAGAACTTCAAATACCGCCAAGCAACAAGCGTGTTCAGGAAACGATAGCCGGTAGAACGACAAACAAGCTCCGACAGAGCAGGAGGACAGCGGAGTTTGACACACTCCGGAAATTACCCGGTTATCCAGAAAGCCTTGCGCGTCCAGGCGGGATACTGTAGATAAGCCGGGCGCCCGAAGTTGTGAGAGTTCGGGCAAGGCTATGAATTTCATAAAACATATTCGTAAAATGCCAGATTTAAAGGAGAAAACTATGAACAACGAAGAAGTTTATATCGAGGAGGTCCTCTACAAGCGAACTTCTCTATCGTTGAATAACGTTGCAAGGTATGTCTTGACGTGTAGTGTGATCGGCGGCGGTGCTGATATAGACGGCGCTATAGTCACAGTGTCAATCGACAAGGTGCTCAGTAGATCAATATGACATACAGAGACGATGACCTATCATGTTCACATCTCTCGTATGCCAGTGAACGTGCATTTTGCCTGCCTAACAGGGAGGTGGATGTGCCACTGAGAGCTATATTCCTCATTTTCATCCTGTTTCCTAAGTGAACATTGCATTCGAACAACATACGCGCAACGAACCTTCACCTCGGTGTACAAATTATTTATAACAACAGCAAAGAAAAGAAGGTAAAAGTATTTGCCAGCGTCAGAGAACCTGGCTTGGTTCTTGGGCAACAAATCATTAGCGAAGAAAAAAATTCTTGTAGTTACGGCACAAGCCACAATTTTGAATGTGTAAAATGAGATAAACGCGTCGAAAAATTCTCTGTAAACAGAGCGTTCGCAAAAACACGGCGACGCTCGTAGCAGCCCATTCAAAATGACTTGCGTACACTAATTCTTATGGCAGGTTCGCTGAAACCTGAATTCGTAAAGTTTTGGTTTCCATGACAAGAAGATAGTGCAATGAAAGCACTCGTTAACTTACGTGCACAGTGTTTAAGCAAGATTATTTGGATACCCGGTTCATATATGGGTAGATCTAAATCTTCTCTTATTTCGTACAAAGCGAACAATAAAGCGCGCAAAATCCGCGCTCTGGGATTTGATTCTTGGGATGAGGAAATTTATATAATTAGAAGAAAATGGTTGAATGCATAGGCAGATTTTGCACCTGGAAATAATGCATCTGTTAAAAATCTCAATGCTTATTTGAATGTATTGTTACAGGCATTTGAAGGTTGGTTGGTTGGTTTTGTGGGGTTTAACGAAATGTTTGAATGCATAGGCAGGTTTTGCACCTGCAAATATGCATCTGTTAAAAATCTCAATGCTTATTTGAATGTATCGTTACAGGCATTTGAAGGAAATGTTTGAATGCATAAGCAGGTTTTGCACCTGCAAATATGCATCTGTTAAAAATCTCAATGCTTATTTGAATGTATCGTTACAGGCATTTGAAAGAAATGTTTGAATGCATAGGCAGGTTTTGCACCTGCAAATATGCATCTGTTAAAAATCTCAATGCTTATTTGAATGTATCGTTACAGGCATTTGAAGGAAATGTTTGAATGCATAGGCAGGTTTTGCACCTGCAAATATGCATCTGTTAAAAATCTCAATGCTTATTTGAATGTATTGTTACAGGCATTTGAAGGAAATGTTTGAATGCATAGGCAGGTTTTGCACCTGCAAATATGCATCTGTTAAAAATATCAATGCTTATTTTAATGTATTGTTACAGGCATAAAAGCAAACATTAGACCTAAGCACTGCCCATTGATGACACTATTGTTGTGCCATGTAAAGTGATTGAGTCTTGCGCTCATGTGAGACTACAAGTGGTATCTTCGTTTAAGCTGGCTGTACCTATATGAAAAATGTTTGCAGTAACTCAAAGAGATCCGGACCACTTTCATATGCCGCAGCCTCGAACCCACCTCAGAGGCATTTTATGAAGAAACCAATACAACCTAGCATAACAGCCACTTATTATTTCTTGGTACATCGCAACGGATGCCCTAAACCATTTAAAAATATGAATTATTTTCTGAACTTACTTACTTGTCACCAGGCGTCGATCACACCATTAAAGTTCGTGCCCTATTCTTACTTACAAATATGTGCTATTTTTATTCTCTCTTGCCACGAACTTGAAGAGAATGGAGCCACCTTTCCCCTAACATTGCCTGCATCGAAGATACCACGGCATTAAAGATACGATAAAAAAATCTTCTTTTTAGCCCGGCCACTTCTTCTTTTTCTTGATCTCTTTTCCTAATTTCCTTAGTGTTTGAAAGATATGCATTTTTTGTTCGTGCCCCTTAAGTGACTGATTTTGTCCCATGTACTCACCGCCTATGTAACGCCGAAAGGCCTTGAAGGTAAGTAAATAAATAAAAACTGGCTCTGGTCTTGTTGGCAATTCATAGTTAACGCAAAGCGCCAGAAATACCGATAAAAGAGTAGACAGAAACGCTTTTGCACATTAAGTGCAGAACTCTTTTCTTTTTTTGTCGCATAAAGGTTGTCTGCATTTTTTTTTCTGTCTTCCATCCTAAGCTTTCACTTTCAAAGCCAGCTGCGGAAACATTTCGGTGCCTAAAGTCACAACAAAAAGGAACCAGGTGCTTTCGTCTATTGCGGTGAAATTATCGACGTGTCATGTTTTTTACCCTACTTATTTACATCTAAAATGCCTGAGGCCGAACAGAACGTAATAGAACGTAATGTAAAATAACAAATACACACATGCTACTACATCTTGTTGGAGAGTTAGTAGCGGTTCAGGTAGCGATTTGAAGCAGCAAATATGGCGCTGTTTGTCATTTTCTTCTCCCGTTAGCGTGAAAATTTGGGCAAGTTGGTAAGTATTCATGGTAAACGATCGCAAAAAGACAAACACATAAGAGAAGACAAAACGCAAGCGCTCAAAGCTTGTGTCGTTTGTTTCGTGTTGTCTTCTCTTATGCGTTTGTCTTTTCGCGCTCGTTTACCATGATTTCTTTAGCTGAGTGGCATATTTCTTCAGCGTCTTCCCTCATTTGCGATAATGAGAACGCTGACTAGATTTTACAGACTACATGGCATGAAATAAATTTATGTATGTTGTGGCCGCCATTACGGCTCTTCGTCTTTCTCACTGGTGCAAACGCAGCTTCATTTTCATCCTTCTCTCTTGCGTCTCTTACAGTCTGAGTCGCTTCGGGACGTCAAATACCACAAACCAAACCAAACCTTCTCTCTTGCAGATATCCATCGTCATCATATAAAATTTTCCCCATCGGTGCGCGACTCGTGCTTCACGTCTTAATAAACATGGTCCTCCAAGCCCAGCTTTAAAATTTGTGTTACGCAAGTGCGTACAAGTTAATGACTGCAAACCCGCCCAAAAAGAAAATTTACTCGAGTGGTTTTACCAAGAAGGATTGACCAAATAGTCTAGCTTGTTCGAACAAAATATATGCGGTTTTATCACTCCGACCAAGTTCGGTGAGTAAATCCTCTTTTATTCGCAGAATGCATACGGCCAATGCAAGCAAGCCCTCTGTTGCTTAAAACTGCACCGGCGACTTGAGCAATCACTCCTTCTCAGCCGGTCAAAGTGAAGCCAGAAACCTTCACCTTAGGCTCTCCTTACAAGACGAATATTAGAATGTAGTCACTTTCCTGGAAATTTTAGGAAGGGCATTTGCCGTGACATGCATTGCGGCTGATAAAGTCGGGATAGTAGGTCTGAAAGCCCGGAACAATGTCTCTCCTTAATTTCCGAAGCCTAAACGAAAGCACTACTGTGGGCCAAGTCATGTTTCCTTTATTTGAAGAACTCTTGTTTGTGGAAACTAATTGAGTCGATGTGAATCTCAATTATGGTAAATGTCTCACATCGCGCCGTAATATGATCATTCTCAAACCTGTGACCTTTCTTTATTTCAGAGTAATGGGTGTCATAATAATTTCTAAATCTTGCCCTCTCTCTTTCTCGGCAGCAGGACCCAGTTTCATGATATAAAAATCTTTCAGCAAGCAGAAGGTGCTGCTTTGAAAACGTTCACACGATAGGAAGCTGCAAACCTAACTTCCTGAGAAAAACATTGCTTGAAAGTTACCTAAGGGAGAATGAGGAGGAGTATCAATCAAACCAGCGGGCAGGGTGCGTAGAGAACGCAAGCGAAAATTGGGCAAAATACAAAACCATTGACTTTTTGGGGGTGTGACAAATTCATTTTTTTCGACTGCGACCAGAAACGATTTCCTTTTTCTATCAAGGAAACAGGATGAAAAACTGATATCTTGGGAGAAGTAAGCTCTGAATCGACTTTCTTGAAATGGCAAACGTTTGGCTCTTAAACGCTTATGTTCACATAGATTTTACAAGGGACTCAAAATCAGAATCGGAATCACACATATATTACTAATATTTTAATCTGTGACAAAATTGATATCTTAGTCTATGTTTACGCAGACAGCAAGATACCCCTATGACGACCTCCGGCGCTGCATGGTTATACACAAATAGAATACACACACAAGAGAATTAAACCAAGACGTTAACACACATGATGCGCTTGCTACCATCTGCCTGTTGTTGTGGTACGAAGAAGAACATGAAGAAGATTACAATATGAAGAAGAAGTAAACACAAGATTCAGAAAAAATGCGAAGAAATTCATAATGAAAAAATTTAATGAAAATAAAACGAAAATAATGACAAATTAGGTCTAACTTCTTCTCACGTTGTCCAAACGACTTGTCACATTGTCCAAACGGAGAAGTATCACCTCCTTGCTGTTGAGCACCACCGACGGAATACTCACGTATTCCCCTTCTTCCGCCGAAATTGTCTTTAATGCTTCAATAATCTCTCTTTTAAAACTGTCTTTTGCGCCTGCCAGCACATTGGTTTCGGTGCATCTTGGTAAGCAATGGGTGCCCTTCAAGTCCGGTTGATCGTTATCCGTTCTACACCGAGAGCTATGGGTCGCCAGGTTTCCTGGAGCAGACAATGCGGCACAGGAATTTCTGTGCTGCCTTAGCCTTTCATTGATGCATCGGCCAGTTTGCCCCACGTAAGCCTTCCCACATGTCAGGGGGATCTTGTACACAACACCCGTGCGGCAATTGACAAAGCTTTCCCTGTACAGTACTCAGCATCCTTCCTTAGTCTCTCTCGTTTCATTCACCTTCCTGCACATACTTTTTAACTTGTTCGGTGCGAACAGCATGACCCTAATTTCGAACCGGCTGGCTATCTTCTTAAGACTGTGTGATATGCCATGTACGTATGTACGTAGGGCAGGACAACAACCTGTCTTCTCCTTTCACTCTTTTTACGTTCTCTTGTTCAGGGTCGCGTATCCTTCAAACAACTTTCATCCGCCGATATCAGCATGCTCCTCGGGTATCCGCTTCGTTTAAACCTCTCAATCTGTATTTTGACACTATCGCCCATCAAGTGCGGGCAGGATTTGATCAGCGCCTGCCGTAAACATCAGACAGCCAGCCCCCGCTTAATCAACTTAGTATGACAGGAGTCGTATGGAAGATACTTTAGCATTCTTTTTGCATGTCGGTTTTCTTGTTTTTTATTTGTTTCTTTCTTTGTATTTGTTTCTGATCAGCACGTTTGGATTCATTATTTCAAGGAAACATTCTGTATTTAACCGCCATTTCAAGACACAGAAAGGAAAATCAGGGTTAAGAGTCAGGCAATAAGATCATTAGCAGGCTTTTCTAATGCTTGGGCTGAAACAACAAAAAAGACTGCAATTCTTTGAAAATAACGTTTAGGCGATAAACGTTTCCACTATAGAAACAGTAGCCAAAGTGACAATAATTTAAGCGCCAGGGCATGTTGTCATGTGTGCTGGACGCACCATAAAAAAGTATCACACAATTCGCTTCTTCACCACCTTCAGAGACGAGTTCGCGATTTTTAATACCTGTCCTATGCTAGTTTTCGTATGATTCCCCATTCGGCAACCATTGTATGTGCGCTAAATTAATTTTTATAGGTCAAGAAGAGTCCATTACGTCCTATACGCCACGAGAACTTCTAGGCATATTTATGTTCAAATTTTCATCGCGAAGGAGCCATATTTTGAAGCCGATCGCCCGACTTAGCTATTTCCTAGGACGCAGTTCAACGTCTGCGTCGCTACATTATGACCAATATGAATCAAAGTTGTTCTACGTTAGCACATTGAAAAGGGAGCAGTGCAGTTGGAAGTGATGCTTTACCTCACAAATGTGCTTGCAGATACTGTAGAACCACCTTCCAAAGAAGAGTTTAAGAGAGTGGGTCAAATGGGATTTCAGCGTGTTGTACTTTCCCTCCACAAGATTAAATAAGCGGCGGGACTAATAATTTGCCCGGTTCTGGTAATCATTGGAAAGCGAGGGACAGACAAGCGATGGCTAAGCAGCCGAAACAATACTCGGCGTTCCTAATGGCACTGAAAAACTTAATAAAAACTTGGTTGGGTGCTCTTAACGCAGCATATTATTCTTAAATTATCCAAGCGGGTTACGTTTTTTGTGCATTTTTCTCCAATTGAAGAGCGCAAGAAACGCGGATGGAGAATTAAGAGCAGAAATTGAATAACATTTGCGGCTAAGATGGCTATATAGAGAGCGCCGGTCTGCAGGATTGCATTACGCCTGAATCTCTCCGAACTCGCGGAGGGATAATGTCTCTATGAAAAAGAGGATTCGGGGGCTTTCCAGAGCGTTCTATTTAAAAGCCCATTTCTGTGCCCCGGCAGTAGGGTGGAAATATAATCCGGTCAGTATTATGCATCCGCGCTTTGCGAAAGAAACGTGCGCGCTACACGGTATTCTTGAGTGAAACGGAAGAAAAAAAGATGCAAACCGGGAAACAAATAAAACATTAGAAACGATCCAATCGGCAAGGCTTAACTTTCAAAACATAATGAGGATTTCTTGCTGGCGCCTTGCAACACTTATGCGCTGATTCCGAATTCTTTTGCTTCGACGAGTGAATTAGAGTTCAGGATGAAATGAAGCCGACGCAGTCCTCTTCGAACGCTTCTCATTCGGGAGCTTTAGCAGCCTTAGAGGTTCCCGCTTCGCTGATGAAATGTTTCCTTTGGAAAGTTATTGCTAGACAAGTCCATCATTGATAATAAAGCTGCACTGAGGAGTCGGCACAGACTATCCTTTTGCAAACAGCTCCATCACAAGCGAAATCGAAAAGGCTTAGCAAATTGTATAAGGTAACGTGAACTTTTATCATTCAGCACGCGAAAATCATAACAACCTCCCATACTACGTACACTGTAGACGAGGGCTTCCAATGTGGACCACGAACGGCACTGTGTTTCCTGAGGTAGGCAACTTTCGAAAAACGTGATTGTCTGCATGATTCTTTATAAACGTTTGTTTATGTTTGTTTTGTTACCTTTTCACCCACCGTGCTTTGACCGGTACAAGTTCCGCAGTATTGAATGCATAAAACAGACACGCATGTAACAAAAGCATGAATATAAGAATATTGTAGGAATTTATTCCGCACTAAGGTATTGTTATGTGTGTTTAACGGCTACGACATAAACCGCTGCCTAATCAAGCACAGATGTATTATCCGTCTTCGGATATTAAGACAGCCCCACATATATCAAAGCGATTCAGGCGCCGAATATCACAGTCCTTAAAAGCCACATTATGATACCTACTAGCCAGTCCTAATAATAATAGGAATGTGCGAATTGTTGTGGTATAGAGATGACACAATGGAGATGCCGCAGGGCATACAAAATTTTAACACAAGATTGAACTCTACTTGATAGTGAATAGTAAGAAATAAGGATTTGTTATATAATAGTTAAGACCTTAACTTTGTACGTGTAAGAGATGATGTTTGCAATAATGACGTCAGCGAACATCACACATTAGTGGACAAGAACAAAGGAGTATATGAGAACAGTGGTTTCCGATATTCGGCTTCGAAGCAAAGGCGACTTATAATCGTTGAGCTCTGAGAGCGATCCGAACGCGGCAATGCATGCATGAGCATTACAAAAGCCGTGGTTTGAAAACACCATGTATCAGTACCTAAATCATGTTCACGCTTTGAAATAAGCTAGGAGAGTCAAGCTTTGTTCAGGCCTGAGGGGAGGAGCTTGCCACCTGGCGAGCGATAGAATTGGCCGCCTCGTTGCCAAGGCGCCTCGCTTGAGGAGTGAGCCAGATTAATTCGGTAGAACGGAAAGGGCAGAGTAATATTGAAACATACTGATTGCAGATGAAGATATTTAAAAAGTGAGAACGCGCCAGAAACTGAACGCAAGGAGTATGCTGTGCGGTGTCAGAGAATTTCAAACAAGTAGTGCGGCGTTTTAAATACATCAGAAGCTATTCCTTTACATTTCTTTCGTTTTCGATGTATCCCTTCTTCACCGCAGCGAGGAAACCACTATTTCGACGAATTCATGCAAGTATGGCAAGCAGCAAAAGAGATTTTCTCAGTGGTTCAAACGTTTTAGCAAGATTCCTGCAACAGAAGAAATGTAATTGAGCTCCAAAAAAAAAGGGTTTATATAAGAGTACGTGTTCATGGGCGAGTCCTGCTTCGTCCCGTCGTCTTCACTGTGTTGTCCGATGTTATTTGAGCAATGAAATATCAATAAGGATTTTTATATTGGGTGAGGGTGGGTTCTACCTACGATCCTGGAATTTCCGCACTACGCAGTGGCCAGAGGACTCGTTGGTTATTTCTTTCAAAATTATGGTGAGGCTTCGAAACTTCCTTAGGGAATACGAATGAGAACCGGACAGGGCTTGAGAGAGAGCCTAAGTTTTCAAACCGGTGTTTCGACAAGGGGATGAATGCTCGTCTGGACAGCGCTATCACTGGCAGAGTTTAAACAGTACAACGGGCTTCCTAGAGAAGATTAGCGACCATAGGCTGGTTCAGTGCTCTAATGATGCCTCGAAGTAACAGAATAAAAGAAAGGAAAAGAATGCGCGACTGCCTTCATGCAAATATGCAGAAAACGCATCACATATTTTCTAGGTTTTGCAGACACCTTTGGAATGTGGTCCGCTAACAAGAATTGACGCCTATTGCACGATAAGCTCAAATAAATTGAAGCTACTTGTATCCCACAATTCATAATCACAGTAGGATCGAATGACCCGCGGTTCACAATTCATGTTAAGTAAACCCTAAACATTAAAAAGAGGAACTATACGAAAGCCAGTTGAACCAATTGACCACTTGACTGGGAGAGTTATCATAAAATTTCGAATTAAAACCTTTCTACACCTTCAATCCTGGAAGCCAAGGAAATTTATGTTAGCTAAACTCATCTCAACATGATTAAATCCAACCCTAAAAAATTCTGGCGCTAAGTTAATCCCAAATGTGACCGGACTGCGTCTATCCTAACGGACGAGCATGGTAGTGGCTTTTCCTCTCTACTTATTGTTGAAGCATTTAGTGAACTCTTTCGCCAAGTATTCACAGACAAGATCCCACTTACCAGTTCCCATGTACCCCCTTCTTCGTGTGCACAGTTTAACTTCCCCTATATTGTAATATCTGCAAACGGCGTAGCGAATGCGATTTACAGACTTCCGCGTTTCACCAGTCCTGGCTCTGATGGCATCACCTCCAGATATCTAAAGCTAGCGGGTCATGAACCATCATTTCTTTTGTGGCTGCAATTTCGGCAGTCACTTGACTCAGGATGCGCCTTGAATGACTGGAAGATCGCTCATTTCCTTCCTATACATAAGGCGAGAGCACGTTCTGATACTACTAACTAGAGACCCATTTACATGATATCAATATGCTCGAAACTGTTTAACACATCTTGTTTTCTCACATATTAACCATTTAAAACTAAATAATCGGCTTCTAGAAAACCTGTATGGCTCTCGGTATAAACTATCATGACAAACGCAGTTATTTGCACTAGTTACTAACCTGCATCACGTGCTATATATGGCCACTGACACAGACGCAAGCTTGGTCCATTTTTCCAAAGCATTTGATCATGTTCCACTCAACCATTTACTCTTAAAAACTAAAGGTCTACAGCTTTACTATAAATCACCAGATGGATCATTGAATTCTTGACTAATCGGTTCCAGTCAGTTAAGATAAACGATTGCATCCCTTGCCCTACACGCGTAAAGCTGGGATTCCCACAAGGGACAATTGTAGGGCCTTTGCTCTTTTTAATTTATATAAATTACACAGCAGGTAACATCAACTCATCAATTCACCTTTTTGCAGATGACAGCGTAAACTTCCAAACAATATGTAACACGGAAGAGGCACACACGCTACAGTCCGACCTAAACAAAGTAACTGAATGTTGCCTTGCTTGGCATTTGGAAGGTAATGAAGAAAAAACTAAACATATAATTAACTCGCCTGTTCCAGGACTGTTACGTTGCGCTCAAACAATAAACGATGCAAGTGTTGAATCTGTTTCTTCTACAAAATATCTGGCTGTCCATTTGCATTTTAATCGCTCTTGGAATGCTCACATGGACCACATTACCGGCAAAATTGTTAGAAAACTTGGCATGCTAAGGCGCCGTTTACACCTCGGAAATTCTAACACAAGACATCACGCTTACACTACATTGATAAGATCAATTTTAGAATATGATTCCGTCATATACCCTCCTCTACAGGACTCCGTTTCCTATCTGTTTGAATCCATCCAGAACAAAGCAGCAAGATTCATTACATCATCCTACTCAAGATTTCAGAGCATATAATCAATTAAAGAAGTTTTCAACCTACGGCCGCTCGTTTTCAGAACGCGTTTTGCGCAATAATCATTTTTACAACTTATACTACAGCTGTTCGGAATTTGCTGGCTCCATTCTTCTTCCTGCTCCTCACGTCTCATCCTGGACACACTGAGCCCTAACTTCAGACGTTATTAATAATAAACATATTTATATACATTGCCTTGATATCATTGTGTCAAAGAAGAAGAAAATTCGTTTTGGACAGATTAATAAAAAGAATGTTTATATATATATATATATATATATATATATATATATATATATTTTTTTTTAATTTTTTCCTGCTTCAAAGTATTCTAGCTTGCGCATAACTCTGCTTTTACCGATTAGTACAGTCCTATCATAGAAAGGAGGACGCACTTTGCACCTATTAGAATCCACTCTAAGCAAACTATCTCGCTAATGTTTTATCTTTACATTATGTTTGTGTTCTTGGAAGGCTATCACGGTATTCGGGTAAGGCTAAATGTTGACTTGGGTTTCTCGACGGAATGGCAGAGTGACGGGGGATCCTGTACACAACGCCGACGCCTTCCGATTGCACTGAACGCATCGTTAAAACATTTTTTTATTATTATTCAAATCGACGGAGAATTTGTTTGGTGCGTTCGCGTCACCCTGGGAGCCCTGGACATGAAACAAGACGCTCAGGCGCATTCGTATTGCTTGTTTACAAAAGGGCTTTAATGTATGGGGTGTAGCTACGTGTGTAATCTGAAAATTTATGACTGTGTACACATAGTTATGCCTAAGATAAGTGAACCATATTATAGGGAGAATACAGTTTAAGATATTAGCAAGGCATCGTTAGTAACAACAACCTGGCCACAGCCACTAGAAAGAAAATGACTCACCCATGTCCAGGCAATTTATTTCCCTGTCTTTTTAGAGGTTAACCCATTTTTGTTCTTCTAGTTTTCTAATCTCACCCGCCCACAATAATTTCCGTCGTCTCCTGCTACGTTGCTTTATCCGAAAGCAGTTTGTCGACCTTAGCAATCATTGGCAAGCCTAAAGTTCTATTTCATGACTAACCTGTCAATCTATTAGGACGTGAATAGCCTGTGTTCATTTCCTTACCATTTGGCACACTTCCCTTCACCGTCGAGGCGTCAAACGTTATCCGTTACCTACCTCTGTTAGTTGCCAGAAATTTAAATTCAACTAGGTAAGCACTGGTAAGATACAGCAGTTCAATTGCACAGATTCCTTTAATGATATTGGTATTCTGTCATCCATGAGATGATGGCACTTACCAAACGTGCTCCTATTCTTGTAGTAAGTTTCATTTCGGGATGCGGATCTGGGTTATTACCTGTCTTAAGCAGAGTTATTCCCTTACATTGTCCATCTTCTCGCTAGTTACCCAATCTGCTGATGCCTAAAAAGGCTCTGCGACATTGATTTATTTACCTGAATAATAATTTTTTTACCAATCTTTCTGCTTTTCCTGTCTTAGTGATTTATTACCTTTTGCATATTGTTATCAAAGCTACTTAGCAAGGCTATTTATTAATAACATTTCGCATTACTGAGTTATGCGAGTTATGCGAACTGTTCCCAATCCAACACACTGAATACTTTTTTTTTTAGCAAGCTGTGATTAGTACTGGAGAGATCTTATCTGATTACATTAAAGTCTTCCTTATTGGAATTAAATGCATCTATGAACGCCAGGATCTGCAAGCGAGACGCAGTCGGATGTTAGCGCTAACGCGCCATGATATTGAAAGCGGAGGATTAGGGACTGTCTTATTATCCGAAGACGGATAAGCACCTAGACAGGAAAAGCAGAAAGATTGGCGAAAAAATTAGTATTCAGGTAAATAAATTAATGTCACAGAGCCTTGTTAGGCATCAGCAGGTTGGGTAACCAGCGAGAAGCTGGAAAATGTAAGGGAATACGTCTGCTGAAGACAGGTGATAACCCAGATCCGCATCCCGAAATGTAACTTACTACAAGAATACGTGCACGTTCGGTAAGTGCCATCATCTCATGGATGACAGAATACCAATATCATTAAAAGAATCTGTGCCATTGAACTGCTGTATCTTACCAGTGCTTACCTAGTTGAATTTAAATTTCTGGCAACTAACAGAGGTAGGTAACGGATAACGTTTGACGCCTCGACGGTGAAGGGAAGTGTGCCAAATGGTAAGGAAATGAACACATGCTATTCACGTCCTAGTAGATGGGCAGGTTAGTCATGTAATAGAACTTAAAGCTAGTCAATGATTGCTAAGGTTGACAAACTGCTTTCGGATAAAGCAACGTAGCTGGAGACGGCGGAAATTATTGTGGGCGCGCGAGGTGACATTAGAAAACTAGAAGAACAAAAATGGGTTAACCTCTAAAAAGACAGGGAAATAAATTGCGTGGACATGGGTGAGTCATTTTCTTTCTAGTGGCTGTGGCCAGCTTGTTGTTAATAACGATGCCTTGCTAATATCTTAAACTTTATTCTCCCTATAATATGGGTCAATTATCTTAGGCATAACTATGTGTACACAGTCATAAATTTTCAAATTACACACGTAGCTACACCCCATACAGTAAAGCCCTTTTTGAAACAAGCAATACGAATGCGCTTGAGCGTCTTGTTTTATGTCCAGGGCTCCCAGGGTGACGCGAACGCACCAATGAAATTCTACGTCGATTTGAATAATAAAAGAAATGTTTAAGGATGCGTTAAGCGCAGACGGAAGGCGTCGGAGTTGTGTACAGGATCCCCCGTCACTCGGCCATTCCGTCGAGAAACCCCCGTCACCAGTTAACCTTGCCCGAATACCGTGATAGCCTTTCAGAACACAAACGTAAGGTAATGATAAAACTTTAGCGAGATAGTTCGCTCAGAGTGGATTCTAATAAGTGCAAAGTGTGTCCTCCTTTCTATGATAAGACTGTACTAATCGGTAAAAGCAGGGGTATGCGCAAGCTACAATACTTTCAAGCAGGAAAAAAAGGAAAAAAATAAATAAATAAATATATATATATATATATATATATATATATATATATAAACATTCTTTTTATTAATGTGTCCAAAACGAATTTTTTCTGCTTTGACACAATGATATCAAGGCAATGTATATAATTATGTTCATTATTAATTATAACGTTGTCTGACGTTAGGGCTCAGTGTGTCCAGGACGAGACGTGAGGAACAGGAAGAAGAATGGAGCCAGCAAATTCCGAAAAATTGTAGTATAAGTTGTAAAAAATGATAATTGCGCAAAACGCCTTCTGAAAACGAGCGGCGGTAGGTTGAAAACTTCTTTAATTTATTATTTGCTCTGAAATCTTGAGTTGGATGATATAATGAGTCTTGCTGCTTTGTTCTGGATGGATTCAAACAGATAAGAAACGAAGTCCTGGGGAGGAGGGCATATGACGGAATCATATTCTAACATTGACCTTACCAATGTAGTGTAAGCGTGATGTCTTGTGTTAGAATTTCCGAGGTGTAAACGGCGCCTTAGCATGCCAAGTTTTCTAAAAGCTTTGCCGGTAATGTGGTTCATGTGAGAATTCCAAGAGCGATTAAAATGAAAATGAATAGCCAGATATTTTGTAGAAGAAACAGATTCAACACTTGCATCGTTTATTGTGTAAGCGCTACGTAACAGTCCTGGAACAGGCGAGCTAATTATATGTTTAGTTTTTTCTTCATTACCTTCCAAATGACAAGCAAGGCCACATTCAGTTTGTTTAGGTCGGACTATAGCGTGTGTGCATCTTCCGTCTTACATATTATTTGAACGTTTACGCTGTCATCTGCACAAAGGCGAATTGATGAGTTGATGCTACCTGCTGTGTAATTTATATAAATTAAAAAGTGCAAAGGCCCTACAATTGTCCCTTGTGGGAATCCTGACTTTACGCGTGTAGGGTGAGGGATGCAATCGTTTATCTTAACTGACTGGAACCGATTAGTCAAGAATTCAATGATCCATCTGGTGATTTATAGTAAAGCTGTAGACCTTTAGTTTTTAAGAGTAAATGGTTGAGTGGAACATGATCAAATGCTTTGGAAAAATCGACCAAGGTTGCGTCTGTGTCAATGGTATATATAGCGCGTGATGCAGGTTAGTAACTAAGGCAAATAACTGCCTTTGTCATGATAGTTTATACCGGGAGCCATACAGGTTTTCTAGAAGCCGATTATTTAGGTTTAAATGGTTAATATGTGAGAAAACAAGATGTGTTAAATAGTTTCAAGCATATTGATGTCATGTAAATGGGTCTCTAGTTAGTAGGATCCGAACGTGCTCTCTCCTTATGTATAGGAATGATATGAGCGATCTTCCAGTCATTCAAGATGCATTCTGCGTCAAGTGCCTGCTGAAATTGCAGCCACAAAAGAAATGATGGTTCATGACCCGCTAGCTTTAGATATTTAGAGGTGATGCCATCAGAGCCAGGACTGGTGGAACGCGGAAGTCTGTAAATCGCATTCGCTACGACGTTTGCAGATATTACGATATGGGGGAAGTTAAACTGTGCACATAAGTGGCATCTTGTCTGTGAATACTTGGCGAAAGAGTTCACTAAATGTTTCAACAATAAGTAGAGAGAGAAAGCCACCACCATCCTCGTCAGTCAGGATAGACACAGTCTGGTCACATTTGGGATTAATTGAGCGCCAGAATATTTTGAGGTTGGATTTAAGCATATTGAGGTGAGTTCGGCTAACATAGTTTTCCTTGGCTTCCAGGATTGAAGCTGTAGTAAGGTTCAATCCGAAAGGTTATGACAACTGTCCCAGTCAAGCGGTCAGTTGGTTGAACTGGCTTTCGTATAATTCATCCTTTATATGTTTAGGATTCACTTAACATGAATCGTGAACCACGGGTCATTCCATCCTACTGTAATTCTGAATTGTGGGATACAAGTGGCTTCATTTATTTGAGCTTATTGTGCAATAGGCGCCAATTCTTGTTAGCGGACCGCATTTCAAGGGTGTCTGCAAAAACTAGAAAATATATGATGCATTTTCTGCATATTTGCATGAAGGTAGTCGCGCATTCCTTTCCTTTCTTTTATTTTGTTACTTCGAGGCATCATTAGAGCACTGAACCATTCTATGGTCGTTAATCTTCTCTAGGAAGCCCGTTGTACTATTTAAACTCTGCCGGTGATAGCGCTGTCTAGACGAACATTCATCCCCTTGTCGAAACACCGGCTTGAAAACGTAGGCTCACTCGAAAGCAATGTCCGGTGCTCATTCGTATTTCCTAATAAATTTGCGGAGCCTCACCATAATTTTGAAAGAAATAATCAACGCGTCCTCTGGCCACTGCGTAGTGTGGAAATTCCAGGATCGTAGGTAGAACACACCCTCACCCAATATAAAAATCCTTATTAATATTTCATTGCTCAAATAACATCGGACAACACAGTGAAGACGACGGGACGAAGCAGGACTCGCCCATGAGCACGTACTCTTATATAAACCCTTTTTTAGGAGCTCAATTACATTTCTTCTGTTGCAGGAATCTTGATAAAACGTTTGAACCACTGAGAAAACCTTTTTTGCTGCTTGCTATACTTGCATGGATTTGTCGAAATAGTGGTTTCCTCGCGGCGGCGAAGTACGGATACATCGAAAACGAAAGAAATTTAAAGGAATAGCTTCTCAAGTATTTAAAACGCGGCGCTACTTGTTTGAAATTCTCTGACACTGCACAGCATACTCCTTGCGTTCAGTCTCGCCAGATGAGAAATTAGGCCGCGTTCTCACTTTTTAAATCTCTTCGTCTGCAATCACTAACCTTCAATATTACTCTGCCCTTTCCGTTCTACCGAGTTAATCTGGCTCACTCCTCACGCGGGGCGCCTTGGCAACGAGGCGGCCAATACTATCGCTCGCCAGGTGGCAAGCTCCTCCCCTCAGGGCTGAACAAAGTTTGACTCTCCTAGCTTATTCCAAAGCGTGAACTTGATTAAGGTACTGAGACATGGTGTGTTCAAACCACGGCTTTTGTAATGCTCATGCATGCATTGCCGCTTTCGGATCCCTCTCAGAGCTCAGCGATTATAAGTCGCCTTTGCGTCGAAGCCGAATTTTGGAAACCACTGTTCTCATATACTCCTTTCTTCTTGTCCACTAATGTGCGATGTTCACTGACGTCATCATTGAAAACATCATCTTTGACACGTACAAACTTAAGATCCTAACTATTATATAACAAATCCTTATTTCTTACCATTCACTATCATGTAGAGTTCAATCCTGTGTTAAAACTTTGTACGCCCTGCGGCATCTCCGCTGTGTCATCTCTATTCTACAACAATTCCCACATTCCTATTATTATTAGGACTGGCTAGTAGGTATCATTATGCGGCTTTTAAGGACTGGGATATTAGGTGCCTAAATCACTTTGATATTTGTGCTGGTTTTTATGACCTATTCCGATACATGGCGTTTACTTTGTCTCCTCGTTGTGCTGCCACATGTCATAGGCTCTGTGCGAGTTTATCGCTAGGGGTGTAGTGGCTGCTAAGAAAATGTTTAAAAATACTCCGCCTGTTAAATTATCATCTCCTACAGCGCAGAGGCTTTAAATGAGAGGCACACTAATACCTCACAGGCGTCATCTTTTGAGGAAGCCGACACTTGCTTATTGCTAACTGCAACCTTGGAATCGCAATGGTCCTTTGACGTGCGGAATGCATGCGAGAATTCATTATCGGCCTCTGCATGCGTGCGAGAGCAACGAATAATATCTGTTTTTAGCCCTAATTAATGTCTAGCGTGATAGTACAATATTTCAGGCTTTGTTGGTCTAGTTTAGGTTGATTAATTAGTGACGTTTATGTGGCAGATGCCTAAACCATCGTTGTGGCGTCTAAACTGTATGAAATCAAGGGATTGACGAAACCTCTTCTGGTCGGGATGGACTGTTAAACATGACATTGTTGACGCTGACCAAATACACAAAAGAAATACACAGCATGACGTTTCGTCTCCCATATGGAAGCCTTGTTCATAATATAAAACGAAAAGCGAGGGCACGAGCTTATGTATGTTTAAAAAAGGGGGCGCATGGAGGATGCGTAAGCAGTTGTCAGATCGCCACAGTTACGGTTCAATGTGTGACTGGTCGTTTGTACGGTCAGCGATTCTAGGTGAAGGCGAGGGAGTTTTTTCTTTCAGTTGCAAGAACATGTGCCTTGCTGCAGTCTATAACGAGATGTGTTGGTACGGAGAGCTCGGCAATCGCGCTGGAGTTCATTTTTTCTTTGATTTTGACGTCATTTTTATTATCTTTTAGGCGCCTATCAAAGGAACCGGTTTTGTCAATGTAAACACAGTCGCAGTCGTAACAATGGATGCTGTAAACCATGCCGGGATAGTTTTATTTCGGAAGAACGTCCTTTACGTTGGCTAAAGCATGTTGCAGTTTTTTGGTCGGAACGTGGGCAATATTAACGTTGAAGGTGAGCAGGACGTGTGCCAACGCCTCGCTGATTACATGGATGAGAAAACAGCGACATGATTCAGGGCGGAAGAAGACAGCACGTCCAAACGTCGACCGACACATTCGATCGAAGCCGCAAAAGATGTCGGGTAGTCGTTGTGTGATAGTTCTAGCAGAACCACACCAACATCGCTTTCCCCGTCTTCGGGAGAAATGCATATGCGTTTGCATCTATTTAATAAAGTGGCCGCGACTGATCCGTGATGTGAAGCTTGGAGGACTGATTTAATGTTTAGGTAAAGTCCTTTGTGCGTTTGACTCAGTTGAAACATCGGCGGTGATGCAGGCATTGCGAAATCAGGGTGTAGACGAGCCATACGTGAAAGTGCTGGAAGATATATATAGTGGCTGAGCAACAACCATAGTTCTGCATAAAGAAAGTAACAAAATTCCCATAAAGAAAGGTGTCAGGCAAGAGACACAATCTCCCCCAGTACTATTCACAGCTTGCTTAGAGGAAGTATTCAGACTTGGAATGGGAGCAGTTAGGGATAAGGGTAGATGGAAAATACCTCATTAATCTGCGATTTGCTGATGACATTGCCTTGCTAAGCAACTCGGGGGATGAACTGCAAATAATGATCTATGACCTAGACAGGAAAAGTAGAAAGATAGGCTTGAAAATCAATATGCAGAAGACTAAGTGTTGTAGCCGCAGCGAGCGAAGCAGAGGCAGAGCGACTAAGCAACATGTTTATTCGGCATGCTGGGCCGTACAGATTAAGAGACCCGCACGAGCGATCTGCGCGCTGACTTCTTAACAAGTGCCACGCTCCCCCTCTCGGCGTTGCCATTCACACACGTCACAGCATCACGTGACACTACATACCAATCGCGCACAATGCGATCACATGATACTTCATTCCCTTTCCCCCTAACTGTTTTACACCAGCTCTATGGGGTATAACGATCAGGAGGCTTCCGAGAACGAGCACTGCGCCGAAGAGGTGGCGTGTCCGGAGGTGGCGCATGCTCCCGGAGCGGTGGTGCAGGCAACGTGGACCTTGCAGGCGAACTGGCGTACTGTCCCCGCAACGTAAATGCTTGGCCAGGCTGTGGTGCTGAGGAATCCTGTGGCTCAGACGTATCTAAGGAAGGGGTCTTAGTAGACGACTCTTCCGGTACAGAATCAGGCATTGAACTAGGCACAGAAGGATACACAGTTGGCCCGGATTCCACACTTTGAAACGAACACGGACGTAGGTTGTCAGCATGCACAAACCTCTGTTCCTGCCCTATTCTAACATTGTAGGTGGATGCACTGCACCGCTGTTCTATAACGCCTCGCAACCACTTCGATTCCCCAGGACGTAGTCCTTGGACGAGCACATGGTCGCCTTCCTCAAATGATCTCCATGACCGCCCTCTCTCGTTAGCCTTCTCTTTCGTCTGGTAGAACCTGTCGTCCATACGTTTTTCCAAGTTCGGTTGGAGAAAGGTCAGGCGAGTGCGCGGCTTCCATGACAGAAACAATTCCGCGGGTGTCAGCCCCGTGGTTGCGGTTGGTGTGTTTCGGTACGTGAACAGAAATTGGTCAACCCGATGTTGCAAGGTTTTCTTGATCCCTGTTCTTCCCTCGTCGAGAACCTGTCGCAAAAGGTCCCGCTTAATAGCCTGTACGTACCGCTCTGCGCTTCCATTTGATGCGGGATGGTACGGTGGCGTCCTGGTATGCCGCACCCCATTCCTGCGGAGAAAGTCTGCGAAATTCTTGGCACAGAACTGTGGACCATTGTCCGTAACTACTTCTTCTGGCAGGCCGTAGGACGCAAAGACACTCCGCAGCTTTTCAATGGTCTTCTCGGTAGAGGTGGATGGCATGACGAACACTTCTGTCCACTTGGAATGCACATCCACTAGGACTAGGAGCCACTGGTTATCGGTAAAAGCAAAGTCCAGATGGATTCTTTGCCATCTGCGAGTTGGCCAACCCCAAGTTACCAGTGGAATACGTGGCGGAGCATTTTGTGTTAACTGACACGTGTCACAGCTTTTCACAATCTTCTCAATGTCCTCCGTGAGCTGAGGCCACCACACAAAGCTACGGGCGAGCATTTTCATGCGCGTCATCCCGGGGTGTCCTTCGTGCAAAAGATGCAACACCCGTTTGCGCAACCCACGAGGTATAATCACTCGATTTCCCCATGTAACACACTGCTGATCTAAAGATAGCTCATGTCGACGAATTAAATAAGGCATTAACTCATCATCTTTAACATGCGGCGGCCACCCACTCATAGTATAACACAGCACTTTCGACAATACTCTGTCAGTTCGAGTGCACTTCTGAATTTCAACAGCAGACAATGGCACTTCATCAACAACTGAAAAGAAATGTGCATAATCCGAGACATCATTGCGATTTGCAAGTGGTAACCTTGAAAAACCGTCAGCATTTCCAACCTCTCGACCTTTGCGGTAAACCCAACGATAATCGTACGCTGCAAGCAGTAAAGCCCAGCGCTGCATGCGGGCTGCTGTCACCACTGGTACGGGCTTACCATGAGCGAGCAAGCCTACCAATGGCTGATGGTCGGAGTAAATCTCAAAGCGATGCCCGAACAGATATTTGTGGAACTTTTTCAGCCCAAAAACAACGGCCAAGGCTTCTTTTTCGATGTGAGCATACCCCTGCTCTGCCGTACTTAACGTTCTGGAAGCATAGGCAATTGGCTTTTCGTCGCTTCCAATCTTATGAAAAAGAATGGCTCCTACGCCGTAAGCCGAAGCGTCGCACACTAGTCCTATCGGCTTTTTCTGGTCGTAGTATGTCAGCACATTGCTTTGTGTCAACCAGCTCTTACTTTCTTGAAACGCTTGCTCAGCTTCCTGTCACCACTGAAATCCCTTTTCTTTTTTTTTGGAGCATTATACAGAGGCTTAAGCTTCGCTGACATGTTCGGTACAAACTTCCCGTAGAAGTTAATCAAGCCCAGGTAAGCTCGCAACTGTGCCGCATCTTTTGGACTTGGTGCCTCTTTTATCGCTTTCACCTTTTCATCTGATGGCCGAACGCCCTTGTCGTCCAGAATGTGGCCTAGGTAAGACACAGATGTCTGAAAGAATTTACACTTTTCCTTTTGCAATCGCATGCCTCTTTCTAGAAAACGTGCCAACACCCTTTCCACTCGATGAAAACATTCGTCAAATGTTGAACCTGCGATAAGCACATCATCCAAGTAGCAGCTTACCCGCTCAAGCCCTTTTAACACATCATCCATGACAGACTGGAAAATAGCAGGTGCACTTGTGATGCCATAGGGCAACCGCGTGTACTTGAAAAGCCCCAGGTGTGTATTGACAACCACCATTGATTGTGCCTCCGGATGCAGTTCCAGCTGTTGGTACGCTGTCGACAAATCAAGCACTGTGAAATACTTGCATCCTGACAACTTTTCAAACAAATCTTCCATCACGGGAAGTGGATAATGGTCAGTTCGCAGGCACGGATTCAATGTAACCTTGAAGTCCCCACACACACTGACTTTGTTGTTCGCCTTGCACAACAACTAGGGGCGTCGCCCAGTCGCTTTTCTGTACAGGGACTAACACTCCCCTGTTCACACGAGACTGCAATTCAAGTGACACGGTTTCCCTCAAAGAAAATGGCACCTGTCGCGCTGTGCAAAATACGGGGTTGCTCCCCTCTTTCAAAACCAGCCTGACTGGACTACCTTTGATCAGCCCCAGAGTGGGCTCGAACACCTTTGCGTACTTCTCAAGTAGCGCCGCAACTTTGTCTAAACACACGCCATGCACACTTGACCAGTCTAGCTTAAGAGCCTCCAGCCAGTCATGCCCTAGCAACGCAATGTCGCTATTGTTGTCGGTTTTAACGACAATGATCGGAAGTTGCTTGCACTGACCATTATGTTCGACTGGAACCGTCAACTTCCCTGTGACTGTTAGCGGCGACCCACCGTATGTCCTCAGCTTTATGTGGCAAGGCTCTTTAGGTAGACTGGGCCACAATTTCCTGTATAGCGTTTCTGGCACAATGGAAACAGACGCACCCGTGTCTATTTGCATGTTAACATCCTTCTTGGCTACCTTGAGACGAATTTCATAATGCCCTGGGCGTTCTGCACAAGAATAGACATTGTACAACAACACTTGGTCACAATCCGCGTCCTCCACAGCTACCGAATTAGCCGCGTCTCTAGACTTGAACTTGCACATTTTCGCCAAGTGTCCGTAACGCTTGCATGCACGACAACGATACTTGCGAAATTTGCAGTTCGATGCTTCGTGCGCTGAGCCACACCGAAAACAGACCGGCGATTCAGACACTCGGTCCCTTGCTAGTCCTGCACCGGTTGAACGCTGCTGCTGGCGTTTCCCACCGCCTGGCTTATGACGTACGGCGTCGACTGTACCTTGCGTCCCGGTCGGTTGAAATTCCCGACTTTCCTTCCGCGCTAGCTCGATGCTTTTCGCAACGTCGCAGGCGTCCGAAAACGTCAACTTGCTTCTCTTCAGCAACTCTGCTTGCGTTGCGCTGTCGCAGAGGCCCACTACAAAGCGGTCTCGAAGAGCCTCATCGAGGAATTCTCCGAATTCGCATGAAGCTGCCAAACGCCTCAACTCCACTGCATATGCTGCTATGGACTCTCCCTGATGCTGGTACCGCCGATTAAACTTGAATCGTTCTGCGATGACCATGGGCTTTGGGGTGAAATGACTTCCCAGCACTTCTACGAGTTCCGCATAAGTCTTGTCCTCTGGCGTTTTAGGCTCTAGCAAAGTCTTCAGCGTCTTGTAAGCCCTCTTGCCTATTGCCGTAATAAACATCGAGACCTTGAGGTCGTCGCTCACCTGGGAGGCCTTCAGGAAGTGCTCGAACCTTTCCACGTAGGACCCAAAATCCTCGTCTCCGTCCTCGACGAACTGGTCGAAACTTCCAAGCGTTGCCATCCCTGTGCCTCGCCCAAACGCTCTCCACGAACGCCGGTGCTTCCACGCACGCCGCGATGAGTTTCACGCAGTACAGCAGGATCACGAACGCCGCGATGCGTTTTACGTAGTCCAGCGGGATCACGAACGCCGCGATGCGTTTTACGTAGTCTAGCGGGATCCCATCCTCGTCGCCAATTATGTTGTAGCCGCAGCGAGCGAAGCAGAGGCAGAGCGACTAAGCAACATGTTTATTCGGCATGCTGGGCCGTACAGATTAAGAGACCCGCACGAGCGATCTGCGCGCTGACTTTTTAACAAGTGCCACGCTCCCCATCTCGGCGTTGCCATTCACACACGTCACAGCATCACGTGACACTACATACCAATCGCGCACAATGCGATCACATGATACTTCACTAAGGTAACGTTCAACAGCCTCGGAAAGGAACAGCAGTTTACATTAGGTAGCGAAGTACTGGAAGTAGTACGCGAATATGCCTACTAGGACAGGTAGTAACCGCAGATCCGGACAATGAAAAGGAAATCACAAGAATAAGATCGGGATGGAGCGAATTTGGAAAGCACTCACAGATTATGACTAGCAGCTTACCGGTATCGCTAAAGAGGAAAGTATATAACAGTTGCATCTTACCTGAACTCACCTATGGGGCTGAAACGTGGAGGCTAACCAAGAGAGTTCTACTTAAGTTGAGGACAACTCAGAGGGCTATGGAATGAAAAATGGTAGGGGTAACATTAAGAGATAGGAAGCGTGCAGAGTGAGTCAGAGAAATAACTCAGGTTACCGACATTCTAGTGGAAATTAAGAAGAAATGGGCATGGGCAGGACATGCAGTGCGAAGAGAGTATAACCGATGGTCGCTTAGGGTAACAAACTGGATTCCATGGGAAGGAAAGCGTAGCAGGGTGCGGCAGAAAGTTAGGTGGGCGGATGAGGTTAAGAAGTTCGCAGGGGTCACGTGGATGCAGCTAGCACAGAACCGGGTTAAGTGGAAGAATACGGGAGAGGCCTTCGCCCTGCAGTGGGTATAGTCAGACTGATGATGGTGATGATGATGATGATGATTTGTGCGTAGGTTTCCTATATAAGTTGAGATAGCTTGCCAACATCGCGTTTAATTAAGTCGTCTAGAAAAGTCAAGGCCCCGTTTAACTAGACCTCTGTGGTGAAATCAATGGCATGTTCTATGGAGTTACAATGCGACGAAAAAAAACAGGCAAACCGTCTTTTTTAATTATGCACGAGCAGTCACGTACATATCAAAGGAAACGTTTTCGGAGGATGGGCGAAGTTTTCCAGGGCACGGCGTTCGACAGATTCCATGGTGAGGTTCTTGTAACCACTGAAATCTCCTTGACCACTGAAGAATTATATATGTCGCGGTAGTTGGGGCGATTAATAAGTTCTGTCCGAAATGAACATGTACAAAGGCCCATTTCTGGTGGTTACCGACCAACATTGACTACGTTAGCTCAGCACACTGAAAACATCCTTCGGGGCGATTTGCACAGCGGCCCTTCGGTTGCAAGAATTCAACGCCACTATAATTTTTATACCGGTCGCAGGCACACCGATTCCGACTGCCCCAAGAGAGCGCCTATAGAATTGGCACCTGCCGATAAAGACGACTTGCATGAGAACACCTTTTTAGGACAACTGAGCATGGTCAATATGGCAGCACAGCGGCGACTCGAAAATGAACTCTGTGAAGTAATCGTCCATTTGGAAGGTCAAGACGGCACCATATAACGCGTTTTTTTGTTTGTGTTACCCGCTTTGCGCCTTCGCAATAGCGTTTTATACAAAACCCAAAAAGAACTTTACAGCAAGTACATATGGTCTTGGCTACTGGTAGTTTCGGCTTAATTACGTAAAGCAATTAGGAGGCCTGTCATGATAATCTAGCATGGGGACATTTGAGGCACAGTCTAACACTCAAACGAATTCGCTCTAAGTATTATCGCGTCAACTAGCTGACTGTTCATGATTATAACACGACCTGCCGTCAATGTGAAAGACATAAGCCTCCACCTGTGCAGCCTGCAGGACATCTTCACCCTATTCCGCAGCCTAAAACTTCGTTCCAGCAAGAAGGTATACATATGGATCTGCTTGGACCTTTTCCTACTTCCAACTAGGGACACCGCTGGATTGTTGTTGCCACGGATTACCTCGCGTGGTATACCGAAGAGCGAGCTTTGCTTTCTGCAACAGAGGCTGACGTAGTGAAATCTTTCGACGGTGCGTCGCCCTCTGTCACAGTGCTTCCGATGTCTTGATCATTGATCCTAGTGCCGCGTTCATATCCCAAATCATAGCAGAGATGTTGCAATTAGGCAACACGCACCACTGCGTAGCTACAGCATACCACCCCCACATGAAGGGGTTACAGAGCGTCTTAGGACTATAGCGGATATGACCTCGATTTGTGTGGATATCGAGCACCGCACATGACACGACATTCTTCCCTATGTAACTTGCGTTTACACTACCGCAACTTGAGAACAACTCAGTTTTCGCCCTTTCTTCTGGTGCATGACCGAAAGATTACCATTCCTGACACTATGCTTCCCCAGGAGCCAAACGCCGATATTTACAACGATGTTCAACTCGTAACCCAGCACAAAAAACAGAAGGCCTACAGCTGGCCAGACTACCCATCCAAGACCGTTAGCGCGTCGATGTACGCAGGTACAACCTACCAGCATTGATCGTGCCTTTCATTCCAAAACAGGTGATAGAGTGCGAACGTGGACTCTCGTTCGTCGACACAGGCTAAACCGAGGAACTCCTGAAACATTACTTTGGCCCTTACAAGGTCGTTTGTCGTATAGGCGACGCAAAATACGAGGTGCTCCCGATCGTACCAAGCACATCCCTTCTATCTACTCAGTCTCAAGTTTTGATCGTGGTTCGCCTCAAATCGTACTGTGAGAGTAGGACCACGCATACTCACTCTACACTCTGCTTATGCTTTAACACTGCCGTTACACTAGAACGCACATCGGGACGACGTGTTTTTCGAAGAGGGGAGCAGTGCCACCCGTGGTAATATTAGTTGCTGCTGCCTGCATGAGGCGGATTGACTACAAAGAGCAAGAAGAGGAAGATCACGCGGAGTGCTCGTGGAATCGGCCGCCGGCGTTTAGTCTGGCTCTAGCTCCTGCTTCCGCCTCTTGCGTCTGAACGCTCCGGCCGTGTTCTTTGACCCTGTCCCTCTGGACTTTCATTTCTGGTCGCCGACAGCACCTGCGTCGTAAACTTACCGCTATTGCGAAACTCAAGTTCCTTAACGTCAAAGTTGAAGCCCGCGTTAAACTTTGCTGTAATTTCGAAACATCGAATGTGAAGATGAGAATTTAAAATGTCGTTACCTTGGCCTTTGATGTATTGCATAATTTTATACCGAGACGTCGTTACACTTTGCTAAGTTGTTATTAAATCATGCTACATATTTCTACATCAAAACGTTTAGAAAGTGTGCCTCTATTACATTCATAAGAAACGCGATGCAAGGCATTTTCTATTGTGCCTCGGCGGAAACGCACCTCGACTAGCTTTGAAATTCGTACTTCTCACCTTCGTTATTTCAGACCACACTGCTGACAACTGAAATTTAAAACCAGGTCTCACCTTTATGTTGAGTGCCAACATTATCCTTTTGTATACATTCCCCCGAAGAAAGTCGCGTATTATTATTAAATAATCATGTCATCTTCAAGTACTGTTCAAATTTATGATGTCTGCTGTGCCCTAAGCTTCATCTGCGCAGAACGCATAAATATATATCTCGCAGTGTTTAAAATGCATGTTTGCACACTTTTACAAAATTACCCGCTACATAGTGGCATTGTGTACAAATTGAATATATACCTAGCGACGGCCAATTCTCCTTGAGACTGGCTTTCGAAAAGGCTCCTGAAACAGACTTCTTTACCTTTTCAAGCTTTCTATCGTTTTCAGTCCGTAAGCTATACACCACTTTTTTAAAGAACACAGTAATGTCTAACTTCAATCTGCGGTTTCATACGGATTAACCTTTCTTTTTCGAGGTCCCGAATATGATAAATTAATACACTAGCCGTGCTGCACTGTACTATACGGTGCTGTTTTGTCGTATTACCCTTTCTATCCCCTTGCTGCTCTTGTTTAGTCCGTGCGCTCTTTAGTTGAGTTACGCGTGACGTTTTGTCGCTTTGCACCCGTTTTACTACACTGTTTTCGTATTCTGCAACATTGATGTGCTTCTTTCATGCATGCTAATTTTCGGTGCGCTGTTCTTTTGTGTACCACTAGGCATGGCTGGCAGACATTTATTGCTGCGCTGCCATAGCTTCACCAATAATTTGCGCCGACTGCGGCTCTACAAGAACAAGTTGTGATTCACATAAAAAAAGGAAGGTCCAAATCATATTAGGTAGCTCGAATAAGATCATTGAAGGAGGGTTGAAATCTGGGTCAGTTGATACATAGTCTTATAAAATAAAAACCAGCCAAGGGACGAGGACGAAGGAAGACGATCGTTGAATATCCGAATAAGATCGTTGGATATTCTAATAACAGCAACTTTTAACCCGCAATTTATGAGTGGCCATTGGGCAATCGACTACTAACCTAACTCAACTGAGCCTGATTCAGGTGGCTCTGCCTAACTACGGCTCCGCAGGCTGCATATTGATGGAGGTGAAGCTCGTATGTAGCTCGTGTGCTCTGCAATATCTGCACGTATCGATGAAAGCCAGGCGATCTCAAAAATTGTGAATGTTTACACTGCAACACTTCATTGCAAACGTGCCCTCTCGAGACTCGGACCAGCACTAATTACTTTGGGAACAGCATTTTCCTGAAAGATTTTTCTTGCCGGTGCTCTGTCTTTAGAGACACAGTAATTTGACAGTGACATGTAGCTCGAGGGACCAGCTTTTGCACAAACGAGGCAGTAAAAAAGAGACGCAGCCAGAATCTGTCGCACGGCTGACTGCAGGGAATGAAAAGTGACTGTTCGCTGACACATTCTAATAAACCAAATGTAGCGTGAATTCAGCCAAGTCTTTTATGCGCCTAATTGACCCTTATCCTAATTGATGCTTACAATACTTTTCTACCTCCTCCGTCATATTTAATGAACAACAATCGCTTCTTACCTAATATAAAGTCTTCTCCACTCTGACTTTGCCATGTGGTGTGTACGGCTGGAGAGAGATGTTTACCATTGTCAGAAGTGCAGTGTTCTAAAGCTTTACCGCATTGTTCTATTATATATCAGTTTCCCCGCACTCGAGCCAGTAGCGGTGAGAAAAAAATAAATCTATCAAAATAAATTGGTTTTTTAGCATTCGTTTATATTTTATTGTCTGCATGGCATGTTCACTCAGAGCAGGAGAATAAAAATTCATAACCCAATGTTACATTTAGGCTACATAGGTGGACGGCTGGCCGCCAAGGCCTGCAATACATTCGCTAAGGCACTTATTCCGTTCTTAATCCAATTTGTCAGGCAGTACTTTGTGATCACTTATGGTATGCGCGAGGCTCTTGACTCTTTTGACCCCTTTTTGAATGCTCTGAATGCATTAGCAGACCCCACTTGGAACACTTGCGAACTTTAAAAATTTGAGTAAAAGTTTTCAGAAATTACCTTTGAAGAAATATTCCAAGGAGAGTTGCTTAACGGTCAGAAGGGCTTCCGCAGTTTGGAGCAAACGTATTGATGGCGCTCCATACACTGAATCCGATCCTGTAAGGATGCGAAATATCTGACCTACAAGATTAACCGAGATTCGATCACGCCCGGCTTCTATTAAACGGATCACTCGTCGGCCGGTAAAAGAATCCATAAAAGCGGAGTAGGATGCAGGCATACTTCCGCACTCATTCGTATTTAACATGCTCTGTTCCACAACTCTGTCATATCTTGAAAGCGTGTAATAGAAGTAAATTTGAAAATATATGCAAAAGAACAAGATCTTTGTATAAAACAGTTGAAAAGAGGTTTTCTTTTTTTTTTTTTAAGTACACATGAAGTTTATTTTATAATGTACGTCGCTTCCGCCCCCCTTCCCCTTTATATAATACCCTGTAAAGGATCCTTAAGGGTTCAATAAATGATGATGATGATGATGATGAGGTGCTAGCACACTGAATGCATGTGCCTATTTCACCCTTCTTGCTCGCAGGCCTTCAGGGCAGTATATACAACGTGTCATACCTCACCGTGAGCAGAGGTCCGATGGACGTATTCAAAAAGTTATTTCTTTTGACGTTAGGAGACCACGAGAAAAAAGGCTTCGTTATTCAGTTCTTTCTGACGTTGAGAGATAGGTGACGTCTTTGCTTATCTGCATAGAATCACTCGACCTAAGAAAAATTGAATTTACTCCAAGTGTTTTCTGATTTACACTGGCCTTCGTCGATTTCTTGCTTGCATGTTTACTTAGGAAGATACGCCTCCTTATTATAATACACATGTGGCCAAGATATATGCAGAATTACTCGTGCCATTATTTTGTTAAACCTTTCTCTCGTGTACTACAGTTCATATACTGCATCGTGGTTGGTCATAATTGCAATATACTTTTTGACAACATCCAAGTTTCTCAATTTGTAAGCTATCTGTGATCACCCCGACATTCTCACTCCAGGCTTGAATAATTAGTCTTTTTTTAACAATTAATTGTGACAATTTTAATCATACCTCCAATACTCTTAACCAGTATCCGTTAGCACCGTTTTCAATATCTACGAAAAATACCACATTTAGTTACCATCGTTAGGTAAATGTAGGAAGAAAATAGGTGTTTTGTTGTTATTTTATATATCTTTGACTTTCCTCATGCACTATTTTATAATGTACGTCGCTTCCGCCCCCCTTCCCCTTTATGTAATACCCTGTAAAGGATCCTTAAGGGTTCAATAAATGATGATGATGATGATGAGGTGCTAGCACACTGAATGCATGTGCCTATTTCATCCTTCTTGCTCGCAGGCCTTCAGGGCAGTATATACAACGTGTCATACCTCACCGTGAGCAGAGATCCGATGGACGTATTCAAAAAAGTTATTTCTTTTGACGTTAATAGGTTTCCTTTCTATTGCCGTGCAGTGCGCCAATTGTAGTTATTGCAATATATCACTATAGTATAAATCAAACTATTCCTGTACACACTAGTAGACTACGCGTGGAGAAAAATTGGTATTGAGTCAAACCCACCTAACGATTCCGCTTATAACAGTATATCGGATATAATATATAGTATGGCAGCATGCCCTGCATTTACATGCCTCCTATGATGAAATAATTAGTGTATAACAACGCTGTAGCACAATATTGGTCATGACAATTAAGTGTTGTACTGAGAACCACTGTTTAAAGATAGTTATGTGAGGTTTTATGGCTCGAAAGGAACTATGGCTATGATGAGCCAAACACAAGGTCTTAAAGCGGCAAAAGCACTGAGACGCTACACCTGCCTAACCACGCTCATAGTGCTAAAGAGCGTGCATCTAGTGCTGGCGGAGCCGACTGACGGGTTTCCCGGTAGAACGAAAGTGACAACAACGCGTGGCCACGCATACACCAATATTTCACGTCGGATACACTAACAAACCACAGTGGCGCAGAGAAGGGGGGAAATACTGTGATTTTACGAGGTCTTGTTTGGTGCAGCATTCCATTACTGGTGTTTTCGGCGGTGTGCCACTCGTAGAAAATCGCGCTGGACTGCCAGCGCCGATGCTTCGCTGCATAGGTGACATGCGCCATACGTAACTCCTTCAGTCACTGAGGTACACGCCTTGCAAGCACAGTTTTCTCTCTTGTTTTCCTGCCGTGACTGTCTTTAAGACAGGTTACTGTTGAGCTACTTGGTTGCCGTACGTAATAACAGGGTATTCAGCAGAACATAGACACACGCAAGAAAAGGGACACCACGGGCGCCCGAAGGGTCGTCGTTCTTTTGTGTGTGGGTACTGTGCAAATACCCTATTATTATGTCACTGTTTTCCCTGCTCTGCAGCCTTATCAGATATCCTGTCAAGCATTTCTTCTGACAATCGGGTTGTATTTAAAATGCCAGTAACGCAAATGTTTGCGATGTTCCAAAGGATGTAACGATGACGGTATTGCGTCCAGAATTCTTGCATTTTGTTAATGCTATTACGAAAAAGAAAATTTTAGCCACGAAGCGCAACTCTCAGCTGCCCCTTGTGCTGAGAGCGATGGTGAAAAGGAACCTAGCAGATGTCGTTCTGTGATTTCAATAATCTTTACTCATATTTGCTGAAGACCTCTAATTTAGGTCTGCGTTTCAGTTAGGCTCTCCACAGGAATATGTGCAATAAATGTGCATGAACTAGTAAAGATGACGTACACTTTTTTTCCTTCATGAAAATTAACAATTTAAACCATTCTTTCTTATTAGGCGCCCAGAGGCTTGTCATTTTTTGTTATAACTATTTTGTGTAACTAAAAATAGTGCTCTTCCTCGGAACTTCGACATTACTTAAGTGGGTTTGACTGTATTCTTATTAGAGAATAATCGTAATACATCAAGTTCTCCAGTGCTAGTTCTACCAAAAGTCGCTAATTCTTTTGTTGCTTTCTCAAAAATCGAGTTCTGCGGCAGGACATTCTATAGGGTAGCGTCACTGATACACGGTTCCATTCGACGGAGGCTACCAGCCCCTAAGACCTGGGTTATGAATACGACCAAGCGCTTGTTCCTTTTGTTTGTTTTTTGCCACTATCAATCTGAGAGCGCAAAAATTAGACGCCATATCCTGCCGTACGTGGCATTGATACTTCTATTGCAAGAGCAGGCGTTCACCTATAAATATGCAGTTACTCTAAATCTAAAGCCCTTCTAACCATCTCTAACACCAGCCTCTAACAGTGCTGGCAAGAATATACCCAAGTAAGCACTCGCGCCGTTATCTTCAGTTTTGTTGACTGAAAAATAAATATTTCATGCTTGAGTCTCGAAGCTTTTCTAGGATTACCCTTTATTGTACAATAAATGTCACCTAGTAGCTGCAACAAAACATTGAAGTAAAGCTGATCCTCTGAGGCTTTCAGCAGGAAGAACGTTTGTATTACACCTGATTACCATACAAAATTTTTCTGGACTTAGAGTTAGACGTAAAATATAGATTTGCGACCCTTTGCTTATTTGTATTTTCTTTTATTTTCTGCATAAGTAGGAAACCTTCGAAAACCAGTTCTCAATAAATTACTATCACCTTGTCAGCATCACTGAGTTTTCTATGCACTTTTTATTTTAACTTACTGATCAGGCCAGAAGCGGTTATGTAGTATTAGAGCCTAGCTAATACCTGCAGTTCTTCACGCTACAATGCCTGTTTCGATGGCTATCTAGTGAAATTATAGTGTCAAATAAAGATCTCATCATCATCATCATCATCATCATCAGCCTGACTATACCCACTGCAGGGCGAAGGCATCTCCCGTATTTCTCCAATTAACCCGGTTCTGTGCTAGCTGCATCCACTTGACCTTCGCGAAATTCTTAACCTCATCCAAGCACCTACCTTTCTGCCGCCCCCTGCTACGCTTTCCTTCTCTTGGAATCCAGTTTGTTACCCTAAGCGACCATTGGTTATCCTCTCATCGCACTGCATGTCCTGCCCATGCCCATTTCGTCTTCTCAATTTCCACTAAAATGTCGGTAACTTGAGCTATTTCTCTGACCCACTCTGCACGCTTCCTATCTCTTAATGTTACCCCTACCATTTTTCGTTTCGTAGCCCTTTGGGTTGTCCTCAACTTAAATAGAACTTTCTTCGTTAGCCTCCACGTTTCAGCCCCATAGGCGCGTACAGGTAAGATGCAACTGTTGTATACTTTCCTCTTGAGCGATACCGGTAAGCTGCTAGTCATAATCTGCGACTGCTTGCCAAATGCGCTCCATCCCAATCTTATTCTTCTTGTTATTTCCTTTTCATGGTCCGGATCTGGGGTTACTACCTGTTCTAAGTAGACATAATCGCCTACTACTTCCAGTACTTCGCTACCTAATGTAAAATGTTGTTCCTTCCCGAGGCTGTTGAACATTACCTTAGTCTTCTGCATATTGATTTTCAAGCCTACCTTTCTACTTTTCCTGTCTAGGTCATCAATCATTATTTGCAGTTCATCCCCCGAGTTGCTTAGCAAGGCAATGTCATCAGAAAATCGCAGATTACTGAATTATTCTCCATCTACCCTTATCCCTAACTGCTCCCATTCCAAGTCTCTGATTACCTCCTCTAAGCAAGCTGTGAATAGTACTGGGGAGATTGTGTCTCCTTGCCTAACACCTTTCTTTATGGGAATTTTGTTACTTTCCTTATGCAGAACTATGGTTGCTGTGCAGCCACTATATATATCTTCCAGCACTTTCCCGTATGGCTCGTCTACCCCCTGATTTCGCAATGCCTGCATCACCGCCGATGTTTCAACTGAGTCAGATGCTTATTCGTAATCAATGAATGCTATGTCTACAGGTCTACACCTCCCTAATTGCACAAGCGCCTTTATAGTCATGAAAGCACTTACGGTTTTGTCTCTGTCTCCCATTCGCCAAGCTATAGGAACTGTGCTGAGCACAATTCAATTTAAAATCTTTTATTTAGCCTAGGATATTCGATATTTTAACATCACTGCCAAGAAAGTTCTTTTGTATATTTTTTGTTGAGCTTAATAAGATTTCTTTTTTCAATTATATCCAAGCTACGGCTAACGGTTAGTCATGAGACTTAAAGCTGCATTCTTATCGCACTCGTTGCGGCAAAAAGGTATGCGGTTTATGCGGTTCTATATATTCCTCCTGCTATTTATTCCTCCTAATTTGTTTTGTTCTCTTTCTGTGCTTTGATTTGCCCAATTTTTCATTTTGGAGCTACACCAACTACAAATATTCCAACATGAATACAAACTTCCATGTGTATATCATTGGGTGATATGTTTATTTTTCCATCTCGAGTTAGGTAAACGAGTTCCAAGCAGTACTTAATCTTCGCTAGCCATTACTTCACTGGAAAAATAAATACGTAGTATTTGTTTTAAACTCATGAGTATAAAAAAATTATGTTGTCGCTGAAGAAACTTTTATGCATTCGGTCATTACGGAGTTTGTGAGTGAGGCACCGAGAACCTCATTTATATTCATTTATAATATACGCCAGCCTTAATCTAATGCCTTCTGCAGGAGCAGGATGTGCAATAAGGACAACAAAAGTATCAGCCAAAAGTGCAAAAGAAACTTTAGCAGTTTAGCACGCATTAACGTATTTATTAAACCGCGCACTTGCGCAAAGCGCTCAGGTAGTATGTAAACGCGAAACACGGGAACCATAATAAGAAACATTAGCAGCAGTAAGAAGATAAATATCAAAACGATAACAAGGTGCCGCGAGGCATTGCAATCTCCCCGTTATGCTTACATACACCATGCAAACTGGATCACATAATCAGCATACAAATCTGCAAAAGATAACGACGGCAAAGAAAACGAAGCAATCTAGTTTGGAAACAAAATCATTATTGGCATCCTCATCTATGTTCAGGGTATCGTTACTATTGAGATGCATGTATCTCAGTCTCTCTCAATATGCTTATAATTTTATTCTTTCCAAGCTTTTTTTACTTACAAAAGCATCACAAATATTTGCAGCTATAGCAGTTAAAAACGAACACAAGCGATTCTCTTTGAACGATTTCTAACTGCAAAATATTTCTTTTTGTATGGGCACCATACAATTCCAGCGTACTGAACATGTGGTGTAAGATTCGTTTGAATGTTTTGATCTCAAATGAGTAATGGCCTTCTTCAGTAAACTGGCGGAAAAATCGTTTTTTTTTTCAATATAGCGTATATGTTCCTCCCATCTGCGGCCGGATGTAATAAACGAGAGTTTCCAAATTGCACTCTTATTAAGGTAGACCTATTTCGCGGATGTAAGGAACCATGAGACCAGCGTGAGCATAAGCATATGTAAATATGTTATGAAAGTAACAAGCCAAAGAAATGCACAAGATTGTGTACTGCAACAGCAAAGCGCAGAAACTAAAACTACACTAGTGATAGCTCACAGAAGTCGCGAGGTCCGCTAAACATGCGGGATATAAGAGACCTCTTTAGGACCACTAGCAGCCTCGCAGCTTTCATAAAGCGCAAATAGTTGCAACCAGTTCAAGATGTCTGTGTTGGGTCATCTCGTTAGGTTATTGTGCTTTCACAAGTGAGTAAAGTCTCACGGTGTACCCTAGTCGAAAAAACTGCAGAACCGTGTTATAAATACGACAAAAAGTCCTGTAGTTCTGTCGCAACCATCAGACTTCTGTAGTTCTGTTGT
Source organism: Amblyomma maculatum (assembly GCF_055883805.1). Lineage (NCBI taxonomy): Eukaryota > Metazoa > Arthropoda > Arachnida > Ixodida > Ixodidae > Amblyomma > Amblyomma maculatum. Next base: position 41,333,439 of record NC_139351.1, on the reverse strand, counting down.
TTTTCTGTAGTATATTTTTGTTGTCTGTAGTTCTGTAGCACATTTCTGTTGTAACTACAGAAATTTCTGATGTTACGACAGAATGTTATGTTGTCACAACAGGTTTCCCGTCAAAAACCGCACAGAAATTCTGTCGTAACATCAGAAAATTTTCTGTAGTTTTTTTCGACTGGGATGTAATATTTTGGTAGTAGAATTCGGTTTTGTGTAGTTCTGTATGTAGCACTTCTCTGTTGTAAGTACACAATCTTTTGTATGTTTTCATTTTAAAACATTTTGCTACTAAACTAAAGCCGGCATTTGAAAACGCATAAAGAGTATGTATAAATTATACGCAGCTATAGCTAGTGTTGTCGCGGCTATAGGAACAAGGAAAAGGAAATGCACGGGCCAGCTACTGGCTCTGTAGCTGAGCCACCTCCGCTGCCTCGTGCGGACAGAGAAAATAGAGAAGAAAGAAAAAGAAGGGGGAAAGACGCGCGCTGCAAGAGCCGTCGTCCACTACCACCGAAGTGGTGGCGGTGCAATGACGGCCTACAACAAATAAACATTCAGTGGCAGGCTAGCCCCCGCCGCAAGCGGGGGTGATCTACCAGACCCAGCCCTGTAGGGCCAGGATCAACCACCCTCCGTCCACTCTCTGCCCATATCTATTGCATAAGCGAGGTCTATGGCTTAGTGTTTACAAACATGACAGATTAGAAGAGGTTACTGTGACTGTTGGTTGCCGCAGAAGTCTCTTAGTCTAAGATTCTTCGACGCACCTACGTGTTTATTCAAGGTTCTTTAAAAATAGCGCAAGCATCTAATCTAACCTAACATAGCAGCCGAGACACCCCTTTTCATCAAAACGTTTTATTGCGTAGGTGCGTTCGCTCTGCAAAACGCGTGTTCCACTCCCTGCTTGATGCCCATCTTATAGTGGCTAGCTTGTAGACACTCATTTTCTTGTAGTGTTAATGGAGGGAAGGAAACATTTGGAGACAAATGAGCCTCATAATGTACCATTTTGCTTCATTTAAACCTAGAAGCTTCTTCCAAGACCCGAAGGCTTTGCTGAAACGATCGAGGACAATAGTCACGTACGCCTTTCTTTTCCGCCCTCAATCCGCGGCATTGGGGTGGCTGCACGCTATCAGGCCGGACGCTTCCCTAAAACAAGCAGCAAAACAAGATAGACGGGGCATTCCACGTCAAGGAGCGTAGGGGTAGAGAAAAACGGGATGGAGGGGCTTAAGTTGAGGTACCTTGCAACGCGGGTCACGTGATTACCGGATCTTGTAGTGCAGGCAGTGTGCGTGATCTGCCCGCCGACGGGCTCGCCGGGCAGGACGAGTAGCAGGAGCCCCTGTCGTGACCGGCCGGTCAGGCCTCACAAAAAGCTTACCGCAATGGAGGACGAGTAAGAAAACGGCCTAGCAAAAGGATAGGGTGCCGGACAAGAAGGCAAAAGAGGCTTAGGGAGCAGCGGGAGCATGAATAATGCCCAACATGGCCTATGCGTGCCTGGTGGTAACTACGTGTGGCTTGGAAGAAGGAACGAATGGGGAACTGGCGCTTCCTGAAGCGGTGCATATATAATAAACAAGAACAAAAGAACTTAGTGTAATAAAGGTGCCGGATGCAAACACGGTGTAGCTGCCCGCAGAGTGCTGCAGCAAGAGAGAGAAGCCTAGACCGCAGCCACAGACGCTATAAGGCAGAGATTTATCACACTGGATTGTATAAGTAACGTTTGTTTGTGATAGAGTAACCCCGAAACCATAACATGCGCTCAGCATTTTATTAGTCCTGTAAAGCTAAATACTTTTTCAAGGATAGCTACTGAAACAGTTTTAATTACCCATTCACTGTCGGGATATTCCCAAGCAGCACACCAGCATTGGTCCAACAATGGTTCATCACTGGAAAAGAATGGCATCAATATTGGACTGATATTGGCATTTGGGCATTTTACTACATTCTCCATTCTTGGCCCATCTTTCGTTCCAAGATTGGTCCAGTGTTCAACCAAGCTGGAGCCACCAATGTAGGCACAATATTAGGCTTTCCATTCATGCACCATGATTCTTGCCAATACTGTCCAGCATTATACCATCATTGTATAACCAATATTTGTTTAATACCAGCTATTCCATTGATGGCCCATTGTCAATGCCAATATCATACCAATGGTTAGCCATTGCAGGTGCACTGGCTGCTCCATTCATGCCGCATATTGTCGATACCAATATTAATCGAATGGTTTATGGGTACACCGGCTACTCCATTCATGTACCATTGATGATGTCAAGATTACACATTTTGTGGCACTGCCTGTGCAGGCCATAAAATGCAGCCTTTTTCATTCTAGCCATATTCGTGACAGCACATCGAACTTGCTGGGACAATAATGGCCTTTCAAATAGGAATGGCCATAATAATTCAAATTGTCGCTCATGAGCAACCAGTAGATATTCACAAAACAAGGGCATGGTTCACAAATAGAAAATATTTATTGCAATTGTTACTATAGACGGCAGTTGTTACTAGCCAGCGCTGAGGGCACACACAGCCGCAGTTAGCAGGGCAGTGGCAGGGTTGGTCAGGGCAGGGCGGGCTCTCGGGAAGTGGAAGGGGCCAGGGAGCTGGAGGGCACACTCATAGGCGTAGTGAGGGGGCTGACCCTGCAATTGCATTCACAGGTGGCATGCCTGGTTCGCCAGGGGAGGTTTCAGCAAAACGCCTTTTTCTTCCACGCCCCCTGTCACAGGAACCAGGCAGCCACCTGCGAATAAATGCGTGTGCCTCAAAATCGTCCACCCCAACTTTTTCGCAAAAGGCACCTGCACAAAAACAATGAGGAAACAAAATTTACAACACTATTACGAGGCATATAAAATCGCGTGCATTATTTTAGGAAGATGTAGAAAATTCCAGAATTCATGTACCGAAATTCATGATCAATGAGAAACACTATACTGATGAGTTCCAGATTAGTTTCAGCTGCCTTGGGTTTATTAGGATGAAAGACGCACATACATTGCATAGCATGTGCCCTGTTGCATTTTGATCGCCTCCACAGCAATACGGCTGAGACAGCCAGTGTTTCATCCCACACTAGGAATTAGTGCTTGATTGTCGGCTGTCTCCGCATATGACTGGCGCGCTAGTTTTTTGCCGCTCCTACGCTTTCGGCGATGTGCAAACAGTTTATACTAAATATCGTTACCAAGAGAATGTTCGGCGACCATTTGCATTTTTTTTAAATGGCTAGATATAATATACACAAGCGATCTAAGCCCAGGACTGCTGAACTGGCCGCTGGTTAGCTGATATACGCCTTTGACTGGTTTTGTGGGTAGTTTACTTAAACGGGAGCTCACTTAAACGGGTAGCTCACAGGTGCATCATTTTTACACATATACTGCTTGTCCAAGCAAATTTGATCCAAGGGAGAAAAAAAAACATTTAGGAGGCAGGCAAAGGAAACCAGATACATATTGCTGGAAGCTACCTTGAGCGCCACAGAAAAGGTTTTGTTTGGAATCCTTAATTGACATTATTTACCTAAATTACTGATTATTGACTTACACAATAAATGGTGTTGCTACTTTGAAGAGTAACGGCACAAACCACGTTTGATTATTTGCGATAAAGAACCCTCACGTCTGCATTTTGAACACCAGATACAGTAGGAAACCACGAAAATACAAAAATCAGATTCCTGGACAATAAAATTGAGGACTTGGCTTGGCTCGACAGCCCTGTGTAGCGTTAGACCTACATGTTGCCTATGGTTTCTTCGTCCGCGCCAGCACATTCGTCCAGCAAGACTGTATTTGTATTTTACAGCTAAAAAATACTGTTCCACTCATTTGTATCCTTACCGCTTTGTAGTCATTATCCGCATTGCAAAGTTCGGCGCGCTCATTGTAACTCGAGCCTTCATGTGCGCCAAAGGGTCGACGCGAAGCAACCATCGCCAGCATATCACCCTTACTCATGCATGGGGCCAGCCATCATAGCGGCAGGTTGTTTTGTCCGCTCAAAATCATGTTGTGAGCAACACAATCGAGGTGCGCGAATGGGCTGGTAACGGTATCTACATAACCCGGAATTTATCTGCAGCTGGAAAAAAAGGTACACATGAGGTTTCTAACCGCAAATATTGAAACAGGGGTTTCCGAACGTGCTCACCGACTCTAAGTCCTACTTATTGTCTAAAGTGAATATTTAGTACTTGAAGCGAATAACCTCACTTCGATACGTACACAATAAAAATTTTCTGCGCTGTCCTAAGTGGCTGTCAGCAATGCGCCACCGGTTTCCATCGTCTGTTTCTAATGGTTTATTTATAACCCTTGGCTCAAGATATGGGGCGCAGCAGGTGTGATGTAGCTTGAATAAACCTTGCAAGAGATTATATATATGGGTAGATTTGTAAGGTTTACAGATTTAACTTACAAATTCTACGGGAATCGCGTCACTGCGGCCTTTCTTTGACACGTAATAGCGCTATATTCGTGGCTAAAATAAAGTACTCAACGTAATAATTAAGCTTAGCAATTGCAGCTGCAACAGAAAGTGAGGGCCGGCGACAGCTAAGGTGTGCCTAGCTTTCAAATTTTCTTAGATGACACAACCGTTCGAAATATGGAATATCAAAAAAAGCCCTTGATATTGGCTTTCTCACAGCGTATTATGGGTGCCTTAGTTTAGAAACATAATCCAGGTCCCATGGCCATCTTTCGTTTCCAACGAAATTCTTATATGTGGTGGGCGAATATCTAGACACAAAAGAATTAACTTTAGTTTTTCAAGATACGCGTAGTTCCCTCGAAAAAAAAATTGTGTGGTATATCTCAGAGGTAGAAAACGCTGCTTTTTCCATTTCAAAATGTTGCAAGTTTGGATACCATGATTTTGTCATCTACTATGTTTTACTCACTAAATATATGCAGGTTTTACATTTACAAACACTATTAGAAACCTGTTTTGTTTTTGCAGTTGAGTTATTAAAAAATCGCAAACTTTGCTTCAGGAGCGTTATGCTGCAAAAATATTATTCATTTTTAACCTTATGTACTGGCATATGATGCATTAGGTTGGTTGCACTAAATATGTTTTCACTTCCTGACGCATGTTCTTAATTCCAGGCAGTATCTGGAGCTCCAGACCACTAGGTGTGTTCTCCACAACGGATCAAAATTGCTCAGAATTCGAAAACAGCAGTAAAGGGCAAATTTGCTGCAATTAAAAAAAAGATCGTCTTCGATTTTCATTCAAATCCCTCTCAAAAATCTTCAGTACCTCAAAAATATCGCGGACTGAAAAGTGTTGCGTTATACTGTTTAAAAATATAACACTAAATATTAAACCGAGTGCTTGTGCTGATAATGGCCAAATTCAGCCTTCATTCTTGGAAGATCCAATAATATCTTGGTACGGAAACTATTTCTCTACATTATCTAGGTTCCATTCCTTATTTATGAAAAAATTTGAAGCTCTAGATTTGTGTGTGTTTCTGCATATTATTTTGAAATTGGACAAAAGTAAGAAAATGTTAAAATAAGGAAAACTGATTAGAATTGAAGAAACGGCCGCAACATCAATTTTTATCAAAATCTGTGGAAACAATGCAAAGTATATTATTAATATGAGCCATTAAATATATTGAATTCTGCAAATTGTAATATTAGAAATATAAAAATGCCTGTTTTTGTTCTATAGATGTGCTTATATGGCTCCCCCTTATGGAGTAGGCATCAAAACTTCAAGTTAGTATTTGCTGAATTTAGTTACATTTTACATTAAGTAAAATTTAAAACCTTGTCAGCGCTTATACATCCTTTTTCTGCTTCTGGGCAAATAGCTTAAAATGGTATTGATTCACTATTTCTCTCAATTTCATGGCAGAACGCAAGTGAAGGCTGAACTTTTTCTCTGTCCTGCATTCTTTTTTATTGCTAGGTGCAATAGTATTCAATCTAGTTTATTAATATATTATTCCATTTCTCAGCTTTGACCACCACTAACAATACCATATTTTTGAAGATGATTTTTCAATGTGTAAGTTTTATAATTACAATCATAAGCAAATCGCTTTCCAGCGTAATAATTTTGGTGGCGTTACAGAGAACACACATAGCAGGTTAGAGTCTCCAAATTCTGCCTTAAATTAACAATATGACCTGCGTAATAAACACAGAATGTTTTAGTGCAAACGACGTAACGCATCACGTCAGTATGTAAGGTTGAACATTAACCTTTTTGTAGCGCGTTGTTCTTGAAGCAAAGTTTGCGATTTTTTACTAAATCAACTGCATCAATGAAACACACTTTTAATACTTCTTATACAAGTAAATGTTACGCAAATGCGGTGAGTAAAAAGCAATGAATGACAAAATTTTACGCAACCAGCCGGCCTCCAAACTTGCAACTTTTTGAAACGACAAAAACGGCGTTTTCCAGCTTTAGTGATAGGCGTTTTTTTTTTCGAGAATACTACGCCGCGTCTGGCAAACCTAAGGGTCATTCCTTTGTGTCGAGACATTAGCCCACTACATATGAAAATTTAATTAAAAAAAATGGTCATGGCACCACGATTACTGTTCCTGTCCGAAGACATCCATATTTGTTTTCATTTCGTCTCTTCAAACAGGCTGGTTTAGCCAATGCTGTGAATAAAAATATCATCGCATATATTAAAGATTTTCGCGCTATATGTTATAGCTAAAGCTACCTATATTGTCACAACTGTCATACATCATTTGCAGCTGAAACAACATCACAAAAGGGATTCGATTGCAAATTGTTCGCTAGTTAAATAGACGTACGAGATGACATACGTATACTTTGTAGAATACAATTTAGGAAAGAGCAGATACAAACTACAGGCGAATAATGCTATGATATGGAGCATATGTATTACTCCGATTAACAGCAAGAAAATCAACTTTTAACATATTAATATATTCGACAAACTATTGGATGCTCACATAAAAACACAATTAATGAGCTCATCCACGCATATAATGTCTATGGGCATTAGATGTGTGGATGACTTCGTTTTATTCCAATTCGTAAGTCACTCAAAATAATTGAGCGAGAAAAAAGTTAATGTCTACACAATTTTCAGTGAGTATACCACAAATTATACTAAGGTGCCTCATATATGTCACATCACCTAGCAAGTGAAATGGGATAACAGAAGTAATCAGACTCTAACCCTGATCAGCATTTCGCTTTTGCGCCAACTTTGTAAGTTTTTTAGGCAGGCTTTTCCACTGATTATCCTCTTCTTTATACCCCTGCCACCCACAGGACACAAATCTTCTGGGGGTACCGAACTGTTGGTTTTCGCACCAGTGATACAACTTAATCGATCCATTTATACGTAGAAAACACTCTCGATGCGCACCTAAAAAAAATGAAAGCATGTATGTGTAGGCGAAATCATTCACCGGCGATTTAATAATATGATTTGAACAATAAAATCAAAGGATCACACTCGAAGTAACAGAAAAGTGGTGGAGAGATAGGAATTGAAGCAATGAAAGGCGGTTGCTTTCTGCAAAAAGCCAATAGCAAGAGGTCCACCGTCTATAAGAATAGGCAATAAAAATAAGGCATATTTAAAGGTGCATGCAGCAGTTACAGGGATGCAGTGCTACCTTTTTTTAGGCAGGCTTTTCCGCTGATTTTCTTCTTCTTTATTGCCCTTCCAACCACAGGACACACATCTTCTGGGGGTTGTCGGTTTTCGCACCAGTGATACAACTCAATCGATCCATTTCTACGTAGAAAACGCTCCCGATGCGCATCTAAAAAAATGAAAGCATGTATGTGCAGGCTAAATCATTCACACATGATAAAACAATATGATTTGAACAATGAAATCAAATGATCACACCCAGAGCAACAAGAAAGTGGTGGAGAGACAGAAATTGAAGCAATGAAAGACGGTTGCTTACTGAACAAAGCCTATAGCAAGAGGTCCTGCGTCTATAAGAATAGGCAATAAATTAAGGCACGTTTATAGGTGCATGCAGCAGTTAAAGCGATGCAGTGTCACCTTTCTTTTTCACTGCAGTGATTGGTATAAATATTACAGCAATTGCTAGGCATCTCAGGTAACCCCATTGAAAACTTCATCCAAGGTACCGAGGAGCAGTGGCGTGTTATTTGCAGCTGTTAACGGAAAGACAGGCTATCCTATGAGTGCATGCGCATTTCCTCCTTTTTGTACCTTGAATAAAAGCGACTGAACAGTGAGTGTTGCAAGAGGTGCAGCGTCCCTAGGAATGGGGAACAAAATTAAGTTTTAGTAAACAGAGGTACAAAAAGAAGCAAATATGCCTGCAATAATAGCATGATGGCCTACCTTTTGATCAACAGCTGTAAACAACCTGTCACTACCAGTCGGTTCTTTAGATAGGCTTATCAATGCCAGAGCTTAAACCTAAGAGCAATATGAGTAATATTTATTGCGGTCACGGCCGTAAGCAATTCTAGCGCAACACTCCATTACTGTAACTATTCAACAGTCCATTTATACATATCGTTCATTAAAGAACCATGCACATCATATTAAGTTGCTCTTTTCTACTCCCAAATGATTTCCTATAGAATTAGAATACGTGGATCGCTGCTTCGGTTTCAACATTCTTGCACGATGGCTATGGCGTGCACTTCATTCATACGGTACGGTACGTGAGGTACAAAGAGCTGTAATTGCCGAACAGGCTGACCTGACGGCCTGTCCTATTTCGCCTGAAAGTGCGCGCCGTGATCGAGCGCTGCGCGAGCAGCATACTTCGGACGATATGGTTGCCTCATACCGGCCTTCAATGTTTTGTACAATGTGTCCCGCGTGCATGTTGTTTACTTTGCAGTGACAGGGACGCAGTGCACACACGGCTTATGTGCCTTTTTGTTTGTATTGTTATTTTCCCCCGCCTTCGAAGCGCGTCTGCGAAATCGCTCTCCTATTGTCGCCGCTTTCTGATAACGCCCTCACCTGAAGGCGCGTGCTCAGAAGGGGGGCGTCGATTAAAAAAATTTTGAAAAGGGGCTCACTTGCGCTGTTCACGGCTTTCAATTCCTCAATATTATATTAACCATTATAAAAGTGGAGGTTCAATATGACTTGATTATAGCCTAATCATCAAGCGGCATCACGCACACAATGTCCGCCCCACTGTAAAATTCGCTTGCACAGACGGCACGGACAGTTTTCGAAACTTCGTCTGTACATCTGAAAACAAAAAACTGCCCTTAACTCTTCACAAAATCCAAAAACTGTGTGAACATGGCTTCCTGCGCGCAGAAGAGAGGCTGTCCAAAATATATATACAAAGCCGGGCGCATAGTATCTGGTTACTAATTGATTGCGGCGCGCTGCACAGTCAAAAAACTTCGCAAATGGCTGCCTGCAGTGTTCTGTCACGTGTTGGTGGCATACACACCTGTTACGCACGGCTCCTCTATTTTCGGCGCAAATGCTATTCATATCGCAGCAGCAAATAAGTCCACGCACTTGGTTGCATGTAACCCGGACGAAAATTCGCTTAGTTCTTGAAGTCATGCTTCGCGCAGTTGTTTCGAGGAGAATACGGAAAGAGAACATTTGGGACTGGCGGGAGATTATATAGAACCGATTATGAAGCAATGGCATGCTGCAAAGATATATACTCACGGTCTAAGATGACGGCGTTCACTGAGTCCGATAATGCCGATGGTATTCCGTCATTGCTGTAATCCGTACTCCGGCGACATATCACAGCTCAGCTATTCACTGATATGTAGCAAGCACAAACCGGAGCACATGGACATGTATAGGCGCAAGAGAAAATTATGCACAGCGCAATGAAAAAGAAAATTAATGAGGGAAGAAATTAAAGAAAGGTTTAAGAAGCTGTCACAAGTCTTGTAGCGTCTTCAACAAGCTCTGAAATGAACGCTTCGGGAGGAGGCCGCACAGCAGCGCAGCTGGGGATGCTTTCTGTTGTGTCTTGCACGTAGACGCGTAGGCGAGGGGCAACAGCGAACCGCTGAACCAGTGCGCGATTCCCGCCGCGGTGTTGTGTCCGCATGGGCTGCGCGTGGGAACGAAGGACCAATGACCCTCTCAACATTCCGTTCCTCCCAGCCCTCTTCTGCTTGCACCGGCCAGCTGTGACTTCGGACCGTGCCGATGAGCGGCCGCCAGCGCGCACCGCTCGAGTCGAGTTCTAAAAAATAGTTTTGTTTTGTGTGTTCGCAAACGCATTGTTTCTTCAAGCCAACCACGTACATAACATTTTCTAAAAAAAAATAGAAAGCCTCCCCATCTACCATCCACATTCTTGCGTAAATCCATACAGTTGGTGCATCGACAAATGCGCGCGTCATCTTTCCCCTCCCGTTCGCCACCTATGATCGAACAAAGGATGGTCGTTCGACCTTTTATATTTACTTCAAAATATTATATATTGTTGCGTGATGACTGATTAATAATGTCGAAGAGGCGGAATTCCGAGCTTCTCTTCTATTCTGGCCAACTTTGGTAATAGATTAATCAAATTATGTTCAAGTTATCTAGCTGAAAATTATCTGACTAAATATATAGTTTTTATTTGCATTCAGTTGTTCGCTTTTCAGGTATGAGTAGATGTTTTTATAAAAATTCTCAACATCGGCCCAGGAAATGAAAATTTCGTAATTTGCAGGCCTTTATTTCAGAAAAGGTTCATGGTAGAGCAGCAATTATTCCACAATATGTTCTCAGCATAATTATCCGCAAACAGCTAAAACTCATATTTTTATGACATTTGAATACAAAGATACGATCGCGCTAATTTACAGAAAACAGCGAATATTGAAAATTTTTAGGAAAAAAAAAACAGTTTTAAGATTGTTCAAACTTTTTCCACCCATTCTACACTACCTCAGCTTTCAAAACCATTAAAAAACACCTTGCATAATTTTGTAGCGCAAGTAATTATGGCCACTTCGATAAAGCCTTTGTCCAATTATAGCGCGCCGCGCAGTTCTGAAGATTCTACGGAATTTGTGAATTGTTCAAGGTTTTTAAATTTTGGCATATAATTTTGTAACAGGGAGAAATATATTTACAAAAGATGATTAAATATATATACATTGAGGAACAGCCAAGGAGCCAGGCTACGAGGGCCTCCGTTCGACGCACTCCTTTTTCTTAATCTTCCACAAACGAGCGCGCCACTTCGTCCTCATCATTCTCCAGCTATAACAATATTTCTTCGGTAATGTTTTGTCTCGACTTCGCGAATCGACGATGACAGACACAGCAATGAATGATTCAGAATCAATTTTGTGCGCGTCGAGGTTCTGATGCGCTGTGGCATCAGGCAACACACAGACGTTTTTCGCAATCACCTTCACCTTAACGCGGATTGCACAAAAAGACGATGACGTTCAATGAGCAAGCAACGTATTCCAAATCATTTTAGTAGAATGAAAGAATTGGAAAGGGCATGGAAAACTGCCTCATTAAAACAATGTTTCTGGGCTGCATTCGTTTTTTCGAATGACTCGACAGCGCACATTATTTTCATTCCTGTACAGTTTTTTTATTCCTTTGCCACCGCCTAGCGCGGCTGGAATGGTCAAACTGTAAACTAATAGGCGGAACAAACTATTTTTGTTGTTTATTGCCGATATATATGTTGTGCGCCATATAAATGTACCGGGGCCTTCATGCTCGCAGCCTGCGCGAAAAACTGTCATTTTTTTACCACCATGTGAATGCCCAAAACTAAAATGGTAACCTCGCGAGTCTTTCGGCTTTTCATTTTCATGAAAGTGATTGCCAGTGATTGCGTCCAGAAAGTACACACATCATATTCGGTCCTTTCTCCAGGTAAACAGACGATGCTGCGCGTAGTTCCTTATGGATAATACAAAAGCACTAGAACAAAAACATCGCTGAGAAAATGGTCATTTGTTCCTTCAACTTGAGGCAACGTTTCCCTTTTCGGCAATGAAAACGCTACCTTCTAATCACTAATTTAATGTCACATGATCATGCTATGGCGACACGGTTTCGTTTTGTATGCGCGTTCTCACTGACAACTGGATTTGTACTAGAGGTTAAGTAGATGCAGGGATGTAATAGGCGTCCAATACAGGCATATTGGTCGTTAGTGCTAGCCGGCCTGGGGTATACATATGTGGTCGCACGGTCGTGCTATCATCAGATATAATTGTGCGACAAACGTATGCGCCTGCGACAAAATCTGCATGCATGCCAATAGCCTACAACCGTAAACACATTTAGCTGACCCCCAAAAATGCGCCGCATATGAGCGCACCGAACAGACGAATCCAGACAGCTGCAGCGGTACGTGCTTGAATGCGTTATAGTAATTGTCGTCCCGTACGTGGTACTCTGTGAGGTCCGAACGATCGGCTGAAATGTTGTCGGAATTAAATGCCGCGGTTTGGCGTCCAGCGCACGTGTATTCAACCATAAAAATGTAGAATTTGTTTTGATTGAATGGTCAACGGAAAATATTCACTCGGTAGCCCATTGAAGCTGCGTTTTTAGGATGGCAATGACAATCGGGAGATCAGGGTGCAAAGTGGTCCATCGTGGGCAGTTTTCATACAGGGGTAGCTAATATTGGAAAAACACAAGACAAATTGGTCCATTACAGCCAGTTTTAAAAAAAAACGGGACGGTCAACGTCGGAAGAACACAGGACACCTTGTTCCATTGTAGCCAGTTTTAAAAACTGAACGGGCAACGCCGGAAGAACACAGGACAGCATGGTCCATTGTAGCCAGTTTTAAAAAAGGAATGGCCAACGACGGCGGAACATAGGACAACTTGGTCCATTGTAGCCAGCTTTAAAAAACTGAACATCCAATACTAGAAGAACAGAGGATAACATTGTCCATTGTAGCCATGTTTAAAAACCGGAACCTCCAATGCTGGAACAACACAGGACAACTTGGTCCATTGTAGCCAGTTTTAAAAAACGGAAAACCCAACGACGGAGGAACGCAGGACAACTTGGCCCATTATAGCCAGTTTTAAAACCCGGTGCGACCATATTGGAGAAACAATGGCAATCTCGGTCCAATATAGACATTCTATATGTACGGCAGCGCCAATATCGGGAACTCACTGTACATCTTGGCCCAAGCTAGCCAGTGCTGGCTATTGGCAGTGCCAACACTGGGAGAGCATTGGCTTGCCTGGGCCATTGTTGGACATGGTGTTGACTGGCATGTCCTATGTTGGGAGCATGCTGGTTAGGCTGGCCCACTGTGGGGCCACTGTTTGCCGTCGTACTTACAACATTGGCCCAATGCTTTGTGCTGCCTGGGTTGGTGTTATAACTGCGACGAAATGACATATCAACGACGAGAAATGCAAGGACAAGTAAGGAGTTCATTTCGAATTGCGTAGCTGCGTCAGCTCGATATATATTATAGCGATAGCAATAGTACGGCAGCCGAAGCGAGAACTCTGGTTGTCGCAGCTACGCCGTGAAGAGGCTTAGCTACGGTCTCCTCAAAAAAAAAAATATCAGCCTGGCATGAAATTTTAATTCACGTTACCCCTACGCCACGGGCAGGCAGGAGCTGCCCCTTGAGTCGCTCCTTTCATATGAGAGGGTGATATCAGAATCAGAACCTTTTGCATTCTGCTACCCCTACGACACGCAGGGACGTCCATACGGCCTAGTTGGGCTGGTAGCTTACGGTCTCACGTCCCCTTAATGGATGAGCATACGTGTCCCCAATAATGTAGAGCCTTACACTGATAGGGCATGACAGGTTAATAATATAGCAGGCAAAAGAAGCTTCCGTCGTTGCTTTCGCAATTCAACTAAGGTTAACTAGAGAGCTAAACCACTACTAATGTTTTGCAAATGCTCTGCCAAAGAAACATAACATATAATGCAAACGAATGGCAATTGAACAAAGCCCTACACATTGCATCAGTCGTTCAAAGCAAACTGAACTGTACTCAGTTGCTGGTATTGCTTGAAAATTATGGTTTCGGCACCCATGGCAATTTTTTTCCTCCCAGGTCATGCAAACTAAAATACAAAATATGGAGTGTTTAAAAAGCTTCCAGGTCAAAAGTTTCACTTCTGGATCTGCATGGTGCCGTGTCTGTTGTATACTCGTAAGATGCACTAGCTTTTTTGCTTCAGCCTCATGCTGCCCCTATGGCTTAAAAGGCTTCAAGTCGAAACGGAAGAGGGCGAAATATATATCACTCTTATACGGCACCTTTGATTTTGCTATATGCAGGTACTAGGTAGGCATGATTAATCCAGCCTACGTTCCCCTGCAGAGCAAGCCTTGTTGCAAAAATGCTGGACATCAAAAAATTTTAAAGCAAGAAAAGACATATCGTGTTGGCAGTCTACCATTTCAGACGCCGCATTATTTTCTGTGTTCTTAGCCACTGGGTGCATCTGACGCAAAGTAAATGTTTCTGAATAAACAGTGCTACAGACTAGGACAGAGGTGAAGAACAAACAGGACGGGCGTTGTCCAGCGCACGTCCTGTTTGTTTTAGACCTCCGTCTTAGTCTGTCGCGCTGTTTATTCATCCTGTCCCCGTACCAACTCTCCCAGATGTCTCTTCTATTACTGTACATTTTTCAAATTTCCGTTTTTCGTATTTTTACCTTTGTTCAGAAAAAAAGTTGTTGAACTATATCGACATAATTTTCATGTACGAAACTTAGCGCCCTCTCCTTGATCGATAAAGTTTGTTGCGAAACGTAATCATTGATATATTCTGAAGGTCGATAGGCTCAGCGACTAAGCTAATCATGCACCAATGGATGCAAAAATTCTCTAATGGATGGATGGATGCAATATATGAGCGTCCCTTCTGAAACGGAGTGGTAGCCGTTGCCATCATGCTCATTCCCCCCCAATATCTTAATTATTGTTTTAGAATGGTTAACTATACCATCATCCTATTTATTGAATTTTTCTTTCTACGTAATTAGCATTATGTCACTGTTCTGCTTTTAAGCCACCAATATTCCCAGCGGACGGGCAACTGCGCCATCTGGCACCCTTCCAGGTGCCGGAATCAATGATGCGCGCGCACACTGCCGATGTTTACCGCATGTCAAACCGTTTACCGTTACTGAGGGCCATGATAGGGAGGGAATCAAAAATACGTGTAACATCAATAACACATACTAAACTTTGATATGGCAGAATGGAGTAACGAACACTGTGTTAGAAATATATACAAGCACCATCTGAAAAACCTTCTAAGCTGGAACAAACGGCATAGAAAGTGAAAACGCACATACAAAGTTATAGGAGGCGACGCACGGGGAACGACTTGTTAGCGTTCATTAAAGTATTGATCGACACTTTTTTGGAAAGCTGTTTTACTGGTACTTTCTACAACATGAGTAGGCAATTCATTCCAATGCTCTATCGCGTCAGGATAAAAAGAAAAGCGAAATGGTGGTATTATGATTCAACCTGGCGCTATGCTTAGCAGGTGGGTGGAAGTAGATTTTCTTATTTATCTTAAAACTTTTGGTGTAATGCTTTAAATCTTTGCTTCTTTCCTCGCGTTTTTAAGAACTCAAGGTTGCAGGAGTGCAACATTTCGGTGACCAAATGAGTCCTCCTATATCTGCCCCAGATAAAAGGTGCCGCAAGTCGCTGTATTTTCTCTAGATTACCTTGCGGTTCCTTTTGGGGAGGATTCCAGGCTGCTGAAGTATACTTGAGCACTGGTCGAGTGAATATTTTATATGTCAATAACTTAATATGCTTTGTTGCCTTCGACAACTTCGCTCTCAAAAAAACAGCTTTCTTAAAAGCTGCTGATGAAACCGCTTTAACATGAATGCGCCAGTTTAAGTCATGGGCAATAGTTATCCCCAAATATTTAAAGATAGAAACACTTGTCAAATAATTGTTACCTGTATGATACTGGAAGGTAAGTGGATTTTTTTCCTGGTAATATGTGTGAAAGTTCTTTTACCGTAATTAACTTGTGTTTTCCATTTAACCACTCAGTCAAATCATCAAGGCATTCTTTAATTTGAATCTGGTCTTCCATAGAAAATACTGGTCCATAAATTAAACAATCATCAGCCAAAAGTTAAATTTTTTACAGGTAATGCAACAGTAGCCCCAATGTCATTTATATAGACCAGAAAAAGCAATGTCCCGAGCACGGACTCTTGTGGTACGCCCGAGTGCACATCCAACCACTGATAATCACAGCCATTAAAACGCACAATCTGCTTACGGCCACACAGGTAGGCCTCTATCCATTTCCGAACCTGATAAATAATCCCTATTTCATGCCGTTCAAGAAGCAAGTCATTGAGCAGAAACTTATTAAAGGCTTTTGCGAAATCTACACATATGTCAGTCTGCTGACGGTCATCTAAAGCTCTTTCAAAATCATGGACAGTCTCTATAACTCACGTGGTCGTTGAGAGTGCTCGGCGAAAACTGTGCTGGTGCTTATTTAGAGTCTGCAACAAACTGAGGTGACACAGGTCGATAGCTGATTACGAGCCTTCGGATACCATTTTTACATGTAGAAATAACGGCAGCACAGCGCCAATCTTCTGGTACGGAATGCACTTGAAGCGATTTGTTGAAAATGGCAACCAAGTAAAAAGACGCCCATTCGGCATATCTTTTCAGAAATCCAGTGGGTATTCCATCGGGACCACTTGCCTTCTTCGCATCAAAACCTAGTAATAGCTGAAGTACACCCCTTTGCGTGAAAGAAATGTTTTCCATTGAACTTGCTCATTTCCATGCGAAATCTACGTGATCAGTGGTGAAGGTTCCAGCAAATCTCGTGAAGGCGGTTTGAAATTATTAAAACCATCAACCATCTTCGGCTTTGCTGATAAAATTTGCTGTACCCAGATTGATCTCGTCTATATCTTGAGTTTTTTTATCGAAATAACGCCAAACTTTATCGGGAGAGGTTTTGAGATAGCCGCTTAAGGTTTCATCGAAGAAGCGTTCCTTCGAGACTGACACAGCAGCTTTTATCCTTGGACGTAGTTCTATCAGTGTGGCAGGAGTAGCTTTCTTCTTACATAATCTATGTAGTCTACGTTTCATGTGTATGATATTTCTGGTTATCCATGAGTTGTAATTCCGTATCTTTTTGCGCCGTGTGTGAATAAAATTATCCATGCAAAATTTTATTATATCTTTAATAAGCACCATGGCCATGTGTGCGCCACGATTTCCTGCTCGAGAGCTTACTCGAATCCACTAAAAGAAATTTTGAGGTAATCCAATATAGATGTCTCGTCCGGCCATGCTTAGTCATTTACTAGAACCTGAGGAGAAGGCTCTGTACAAGCGCTTTTGCTAACGGGTACATAAGCAAAATCATCTTATGATCCGATAAGCCATTCAGAACAGTTAGTTCGCAACCGCCGACTTCATTTGAATCAGATACAAGATCATGTAAAGACTGAAAATGAACTGTCACTCTATAATTTTCGTGGACAATTTCTCTGAAGTTATACAAAATGAAATTTGTAACAGTTTTTCTGCCCGCGAAGTCTCAAAGTAGTTTGATAGTTTGTATCTGCCGCGTCGAGATATATTATGCCGCGGAAGTATCAATATAAAATGGCAAAATGTCAATTAGATGTAGTGACCATCTTGCTGTAGTCCTAGTCGTTTAGTTACAATTAACGCTTGTTTCATGTCATGCGTGCTGTAACACACCGCGTCACAAGATTTCACGTGTCGGCAGGACCTTGTCGAAGATATATATTCTGAAAAAATGCGCCTCCTAAACAAATTGGCTTCAAAACTCCCTCATTTCTCACCGGTGGGCGTGCTTGCTACTACGTAAAATGTGACAGCCGCAGCTCGATCAAGCCTCGTTTGCTTTCGTTGCCAGACCGCCCTTTTAGATGGCGCCACTTTTCCAATGACACAGCGTTCGGGATATAAAGCAAAGTGCCGGGAAGCATCACCCTTTTCCGACTCGGCATAACGTTTTAAGTTAACCTGATAAAAATTAGCATTGAAAGACACCATTGCACCACTGGCATTGAGCAATCCACGCAAAGCATAAAAGTCTCGACTCTAATATTTTTATTTGTTTTGATAACAACCAAAGCTCTGAAGAAATAAAAAAGAAGCATAAGTTTGGCAATGCAACTTTAAAATATCCTTGTAATTGCTAGTGGCTTGAATCGAAAAAAAAAAAAGGAGCAGAGGAAATACTTTCTCTTCCCGTTTGTATTTATGCAACGTATACACAGCAGCGTAAATACAAACACCAATCATAACCAAACAAAGTGTGTTCCTTCTGTGTACTGGCCAAGCTGGAGGCGAGGAGCGTGAACGGGCTTTTCTATTTTATTATAATCATATTGCCCCTTTCAAACTCTAGTTTCAACAAGTTTCTTTGAGATAAGGGTAGCAGAAATGCATGCCGCCATTCCTGAAAAGTTGTGCCCACTCTGAACAGTGTTCTATGTAGGGTTGCTTCATGCTTTTCATCGTTTTCTCTCGTTTGCAATCCGGCAAAGCTCCTCAGCTCTGATGAATAACTGCGAGTTCTTTTTTTTTTTTTCTTTTGGAAACCATTCCAGACATTTAACGCAACATTCACTCCCTGGAAAAGTTTAGTTCGTGTTTAAAGGCTAGAAAAAAAAGCATCGAAAAAAATAGAGACGCAAATCAGATCAATATAACTACAAGTAAGACGTCCTTTAGCACTCATAAACACAAACTAATGTCCATTTTTGAGTATTCGAAGGGTAAAACGAACAAGTAGTACGTCCCATAGATTTCATTCCCAAGCTTTTGAATCATTGCTTGCTTGAGTGACTAGCTGCACCATGCATCAAGAAGGAAGTGAACGAGAAGTAGAGGGGCAAAAAAAAAGAGTATACGTATACGATGACAAAAACACATAAACAAGAAACACAGTGGACAGCTCTTTTTTTAGGCGTGCTCATGTTTGGGTTTCTAAGACGCCCCCCTGTTGACGGTGTGTCTCCTCACTTTGAAGGACGACTTCAAAGCAATCACACGGCTGCAGACGCGAGAGAAAAACGGGGCACACGGGAAATTTCGCTTATGAAAGACTAGCGTCTCTGGGCATTTCAGAGCTGTACCGCAACAAGGGACAAAACTGTATCCACGTTCTTTCTTCGATACAGTGAAGGCGGCGGTGAGGCGGGACTCTTTGAGCTAACGCCTGAATCAGCAACCTTAGAGCTCCTCTCATTTCTTCTAATTTTTTGTTCCCTCAGCCTTATTGACAAACTTCGAACCCTTCGGCTGCACAGCTTTCTGCGTTGTCGCATGTGTGTTTTCTCTCTGCACTCTCACAAGGGGCGCACCTCCTTTGATGCCGGCGGTTCGAAGCATGTCGTTCGCTAAGCTTTGAGCTTGGGCAGTTCTTTTTATTGCGGATGAATACTTTTGACTTCTCTGGGCAATATATGGTTGAATTTAAAGGGATTTGCACCCCAATGCGATTCAGGCTATCAGACACGCCGAGCTAGAAGTATTCAGAAATTTCGGTCGCCTGAGGGCCAAACACCTGCACTGGCATCGCACAGATAGAGGCCCCGTGCTTTTTGACTCCGTGGAAAAGTGGCCACCGCGGCCGGGATTAGATCCCGCGTCTGTGGGTTCAACACCATTGATGCACCATGGCGCGGGCGCAGGATGAGTTAAAGTTCGTGAAGGTAATTCGAGGCGGAATCAGTTCGTAGAGGCGTTTCTGTTTTCTTCTGCGCAAAACGTTGCCAAGTTCAGAGAGACATATTGTCTAATGCGCAGCGTGAACATATCAATATGATCATTATTGATTATTACTGACACCTTTTTTGTTTTTAATGCCAAAGAGAGGATAGATGTAACGTTCCTTCAAAAACGTGTAGAAACCTTCCTCTACAGTTGAAGGCCTGCATTAGGATGGAGCATAATATGCTTTTGAGATCGCTTTTATCCTTTCTTCCAACTAGATCTTTAGTAATCGCTTCCCTTTATTCCAATTGACTGCTCATGATTGACTGCCAATAATGGAACTGCTCCCTCACACTGGCCAATAACAAAAGGGCCTTCTACAGATTTCTATCAGGGGACGCAGATTACGGCATGTTTTCAAAACGTCAAAACAGCGAAGGTGAGACACAGGGGTGAGGTAGAGGCGATGAACACAGCATGGATTTGGAATTGAGTAGGCAACGTCAGCTTCAAAGGAACACTGAGGACACACGCATTCATCATTTTTGACAGCCAAATGCGCCACCATACTTACCCATAAAGCAGCAAAGTTTTCTTTCTCAGAGATCGAAACTACAGCAACGAGCAGTTTATGTCACATGGCGCTTTCATTGATGGTTTTTAAATCTCAAGCCCCCTTTTGACATTGCATAAAAATTGTAATTCTGCCTCTAAAAGTATCTCTGAGGATAAGTGCCCCCGCTTTGGAAGATAAAAAAAAAACTGTTGGTATGACAGATGATAAAGCAATTTCTGTTATTTTTTCCTATATAAACACATAAAGTATTGGTACTTTCTTTTAGAAATATTTGGATAGTTTTAGACCCATGCCAGTGATGATCGCAGTGGCCAGACGAAGCCAAGTCCATTTGTCAAAACGCTGGCTTGACTTGCAAACAGAGGCTCCCCTTCCCCCTCTACCCCTGTTCAGTGCTCTTTCATACCGTGCAGCCTTTGTCTTTCTCTTTTTCTACTTGTATAGGGTTCTAAGTACTACTTTCAAGCGTGTTACTTCTTGTTCAGCAGTTCGCGAATATTGTAAAATACTGAAAAAAATCTATTCACGGGAGGAACCTGCCTCTCTTTGGCGTAGCCAAATTTGGATTTTTTTTCCCACACTCCTCGAGTAGTCAAGAAACTCAGTATGATGAGTTTTTTGTTTATAGTTGTGTCACAGGTGACGTATATTTCAAGATAATCGATTGATTGGGAATGAACTAACCTCCAGTGCGTAGGAAAATTTTGATTTAAGCTTCTTTTTTTTTTTTTGGTGAGAATGGTGTTGCAGCTGTCCAAGAGCAGTACGGTCGCGTAAACTGTCACCAACTACAATAGAAATTTGGCTGATGTCTTTATTAGTCAGAAAGTACCGATAGTTTATTTTCTTCCAACTGAGCGTCAGGCACTTTCTTTTCACAAATAGCCTGATCGTTTCCTTTTGGGCAAAGCACTTGTTGAAGTTTTCTATGCCATAGTTAAGAACCATAACTCGAGTAACATATTGGTTTTTGCTAAACTTGTAATCGTTTCAGTACTTTGAAAAAATGAGCGGTCGCTTTTTGTAGCAACAAAAGGAGGAGGCTGGGTACTTTTGTGCACAAAAACGAGAGCAGGTATTGAACTTTCAATAGACAATGTCAGTGCGCAAAATATTAATTACCAGTGCATTTTGCCATTTATACAATGTCGCTTGACCACATGTTCTAAATCGTAAGCATTATGCAGGTTGTTATAAAGCTAATTCCGCTACTTTGTTTCCGAACCAGAATTTTGGTCTTGGTCGTTTTAAATATATAGCACTGTTTCTCAATTCTTGAAACCACTAAGCTCGGTTGTATAGCATATATTACCGTTAAACGAGATAGCCATGCGGCTAGTACTTTGGAAAGCCAGTGCGCATTCATGATGCCTCTCTAATGATCTGTAGTTCAGTTAAAGTTATATGGCATCAGTAATTTCGTCATGGGTGATGTAGTGCTTCCCGTGGAAAAAAAAAAAGAGGGGAGGCGTTTTAGTCACAAATATAAAAAAACAACCGACGCTTAAAGGTTCACAGAAACGCTCACCAAGAAGCCACTGATAAACGTGTTCAATGTGTATAACGAATCCTTTTGAGGATTTACCCAAAGTATAACTCCTTGGAACAAAGCCAGCGATTTAATATTAATTTATAAAAACAGCGTTTATTGAAATCCGCGAGCAGAGAAGTTGTCGCTTGGAGCTGTTGCATGGAACTGTTTCTTTAACCAGTGACGTCACGGGTGAGTTGGCTGGCAAGGCTTGCTAGAAGATGCCATTCGCTGCGGCCACTGCAGCCGTGACACACTTCCGGTAGCTGCGAAAGGTATGTAGTCGTGCGCGGCGCGAACTCCTCAGGCGCCTCAGGCGTGTGCGAGCGAGATCTGTGCCTTCATGCACATGGCGCACATAATTACGATAATATACCCGTTACAAGGCCAGCAACCACAGTTACGCTTAACCAAGGTTACCAAACTTGACCACGGTTAACCGGCAATTGAGTTTCGCTGTTGTTACAGAGCTTTCCGCCCTTCTCGGTTAGGCGGCCATTGCCCATCAAGTAGAACAACCGAAGCCACGCACTGGTAGGTGGAACGAAGCTGCATTTACAAATATATTATTTATATAACGTGGTTTCAGGAGTACCGCAGTGTCGTCCGACGAGGCGTCAACAGCACAGTGAAGCACCGCTAGATGGCAGCACCTCCTAGACCACGGTAAACACCACCGCAGTGGCCCCTCCTCCCGCATACCGTACGCAAACGACACGGCGGATCGTTAGCGCCGATGTCCGAAATAAAGCGTGCTAAAATTTGTTGGCGTTTAGAATACTGAGCCGAATATCAAGTATGAAGCCCTCGTGAGGATCGCTGACCAGAAGCAAATTGCTGGTAAGAGCGAAAGCCGTGATACAAGCAAGTTTCTGCTCAAGCCAGCTGCCGCTGGTGCATTTGGCTCATCCGATCTGCTCGTACTATAGCTCTGCAATTAATGCTTTGGTTTGGTTTGGTTTATGGGGTTTAACGCCCCAAAGCGACTCGGGCTATGAGAGACGCCGTAGCAGAGGACTTCGGAAATTTCGACCACCTGGGTTTTTTTAACCTGCACTGACATAGCACAGCACACAGGCGCCTTGCTTTTCGCCTCCACTGAAAAGCGGCCGCCGAGGCTGGGATTTGATTCCGCGTAGTTGGGAACAGTAGTCGAGCGCCGTAACCACTGCGCCACACCGGCGCATCGCCAGAGTTAATCCTATGATTATTTTACTATGGCAGGATCGGATTCACAATAAGACAGTTTCATAAGTAAACGATTTACGAGAGTGTTTATGAGTTCCAAAGCGCCGACCGTCGCCACTTCGAAGCGAAACAATTTAGCAATAGCGGCGTCTATACGGTCCCGCACGGCGCCGTCGTTCGCCGTGATCGCGCGCCCCACCCCGGCAGTAAAGTGTAACGTGCCTCAGCCTGCTCGCGGCGTTCCGTGCTGCAAGCGTTGAAAACTTGTGTACTTTCATTACAGGGCAGTGCATTTTGTGACGTTCTGCTCAGCAACAAGCCGTTCAAACAATACTGCAGGTAGGACAAGGCTTCAGTACGCAGTCGCTGCGCTGTCGACCGTAGTCTAAGACGTCGGGCGGCACAGTCTACACCGCATATTCTATACATCAATCTTTAAACGTGGTACAGTGGGCAAATGAATAACTTTGTGGAGCAGACCCGCTCGTACGTTTCGCGCATTCGGGCGCCGGCGAGTAGCTTCCGTCACCAGACGCTGCCATAACCTCGGCTAACGACGCAAACCGACGTCGCCAAGCTCGGTTCGTGATAACCGCGGTTAGTGGTGTAACCATGCTTTGGTCCACCGTGTAACATGGACTAACCACGGTTTCGCGTAACTACGGTTAGGCTAACCGTATTACTCATGTGCTACGCGAACTGGCGAACTCCTCGGGCACCTATGGCGTGTGCGAGCGGAGGACGAGAAAACCCTTCTTGGTGACCAATTATGTGGACCTTTAACACTTGTTATGTGTATGAATGGGAAAGCATTATAGTGCCGCGAGGGAAATTGTTTCGAGTGAGGGATCCAAAATACATTAAGTTGCGACTGGTACAGTGCTCCGCGTGTCGGTTTACGGATTCTAAGTAGGCTACCGTGCTTCACCTAGTCTGACTCGAAGCTGCATTCACAAGAACCTCAAAGTAAAATAATAAAATTGGAGATAAATGCGTCGTTAGTTCAATTGCGTTTCGCGAACTGGAAACTTAAACTTTACAAGCACATGTAAGCTAATTGAAGACAAATTATGATTCATCCCTATTTCGGCCTGAAATTCATCAAACCTAAAGGCAGAAAGCCTTCTTTCAGTGACAAGGGATGCAAAGAAGTATGAAAGGTATCGACCTTAGTAAAGTGATGGCAGCTTTGGTCAGGTATTGACCTGGACGCATATCCTGTGATGCATTGTGGATGCTAAGCTTGATTTGTACGCTATACGGCAACTTAATAACGTTATCCATTTTTGCCTGACATCGCTTGCTTCCACGAGACACTGCTTATGACACGGCGATATTTGACGTCATTCTTTATGCGCGAAAACAGAATTTTTATTTTATAACCTCTGTTGTGTTTTTGCGTTAAACGGTACGCGACCGCATGCTGCCCGGGTACTTGGAAAGCTCACCTCAGAGCGCTCTTTCTCTTCAGGACCCGGCAGCAGAAGCTGATGGCCGTGCAGAGGGATTGACAGCCAGTCTTTTCCTTGTACCTGAGCAGTTGGAAATATTCTGTTGCGGGAAAATGCACATTCATACACAACATGCCAGAGTGTCCGTGAACAATCAATTCAGAAGGCGTGTCGGTGGAATGATGGGCATGCTGGTTAAGTCGAGAAGGGAACTTGCCAGGCTTGTTCACCGGTACACATAACAGCATCCTCAACAGAGAGTATACAGTGATGTGGTGCGAGCATGTGGTGGAAGACGAAGGGTACACGGTAGCGCATAAAATCAAGAGAAGTTTTGGTCTATCCTCTAGAGCACGCACACTGGTGTTTCGCTCTTTTCACTCAAGAGGAAACGATTGCTCACATTTTTGCGGCGATGAACACGCATTGTTTTTTTTTTGTTTTTTTTTTTTTGATAATCACAAGTCTGACTGTAGGCCTTAAAGTTATAACAGTATAGCACCTTCAAACTTACGGAATATTAAAGCCAAAACTTTACAAGTGTAGATGTTTCAAGCTACCCCTCTATAGAATACCGCTTTGTTTCACAACAAATTTTTATTTCATCACAAGTGAATAATTTAAGAAACAAAAACTGCTATCTTCATTCTCATAACCTAAAAGCAATTTGTCGCAAATGTTTTTTCTTTTTATTTCTTACGCTTCACTGCTAAGGATCAAGGAACGCAGCTGATACAACTCTTTTATTACCTTTGATGTTGAAAAGTTGTGATGTCGCCAACAATGCAAACATAAAGTTCACCCACCGGCGATTCCTTAGCCACTTAGAATTAAAGTGGTCGCGTGCTTAAAAATTACGAGTTACTTTAGCGACTAAAGTAGTGAAAGGCGAAAGCCTGAGTTCCTCATTCTGCTAAGCAGCTGTCACTATAGTGACAGCTGCTTAATTAATTACTAATTATAATTAGTAAGTATTATTTAAAATGGCATTATTGCATAATAAATTTGTCATTAAGTATGTCTTGCTTATTTAATTATTAATAATGTAGTAATTACATATCTTACTGTTGAATTATTTAATAAGACAATAATTACTTATTCGATAATGAATCAGCTATTGATTATTGATTGGCATGTGGACATATAAGGCAAGCATTCGCGCAGCGTTGTGGTACTCTGTGATTTGCCGAGACCTGTATGACGTCATTCCGCCACGGCCAATCAGAGTCGCCGCAAAAGTGGGATACATTTTGTCCACGGCAGCATGAGCCATTAAAGGCTTCCGCCTTAAAAGGTACCTGCTGCCATCGCTCCGTGTGATTCAGTGTCGCGCAGACGACCAGTCACGTTCCAATGTTCTGGTTCTTATGTGACACTCTTCGCACAGAGAGCCCCGCCAGGGTGGCGCAGTGGTTACGGCGCTCGACTACTACTGCCATGAATGCGGGATCGAATCCCGGCCTCGCGGCCGCTTTTCGATGGAGGCGAAAAGCAAGGCACCCGTGGGCTGTGAGATGTCAGTGCACGTTGAAGAACCCCAGGTGGTCTAAATTTCCGGAGTCATCCACTACGGCGTCTCTCATAACATGAGTCGCTCTGAGACGGTAACCTCCACCAAGCAAACAAACCAAACCTTCGCACAGACAGTTCCCGCACCTTTATGAACTTTATTATTTCGGCATTTTCTGTACCACTGTGGGAATTTATATGATGGCCTTGTTTTCCAACACAAGCAATTCAATGAGACCGGTCTGTTTGGAATACACCTCATTTCGCGAAGCCATTTTGAAAGCTGGTTTAATAAATAATTTAATAAAGATTTGTGAAACGGCGCGACAGGTTAGAATGTCTTTTACAAGACGTTAAATGCCTAGGGCTGCATATAGCAAGAGAAAATGAATTGCGATACTTATTGAATGATATTGAGAAGCCATAAATTATCTAAGAGGTGTTTTGCCTACAACGATCATTTACCCCAGTTTAAGCCATATTCGTATTATAGTCATTCCTATTTGAAGAGGCGTTCTTACTGCATTATTGCAACCGTGAGTGCATAAAAATATAGAATTTCCTTCCTGGATTTTGTCTTGCTTGCTTTCTTTGTCATTGTTATTTTTTTTTTTTTATTCTTCATATCCAGCGCTGAAAAGCGATCCGTCCTCCAAGCGATGTTTTGCAAGCTGACCCTTCTATGAACTTATTTCTTTAGTACAGCTTCTCTCGGTTACTGCGCAGAAAGAAGGTGGCACGTGGCACTTACACCGGCATCAAAACTCCCCTCATTGATTGTTTCTTCGCTGAACTTGCACAAGATTTATGTTGTTCTGAAGCGTTCCGGCTTCAGACGCAACGAAAAGGTGCTGCATCCAGACCTTTTACTTTTCCTGCCCTACAAGCGCGCTCCCAAGAACAAGTGACAGATGTTCGAGCACTAAATCCAGTCTGCCAAACTCTCGACTATAGCACACGCGTTTTCCGCTCGAACGGCAATAAAAATGGGCAGTAAAGATCTTACACGGGCAGAATGGTGTATCATCGAGCACGAATGGCTCCTTCGGCATCGTAAACTACTAGCCTACACTTTTAGAAGTGAAATGCGCTGAGACTGTAACTATGGACTGCCTTTAGGATATGTACTTTCTGTTCTGTTAGAGCATGAAATAATCTCCTGTTGAATGTTTCCCAAGGTGGAGAACAAAAAACTGCCTTTAGGATGTGTTCTTTCTTCTTTTCAGTTAGAGCCTAAAATAATCCATCCTTGAATTTGCCGCACCGTAGAGCTGGAGTTCACTTTTAAGGCGCCCAGTCAGTGTAAGTTACAACCAACGCCTCCGGTATTTAGCGAAAGTCGCTTTTTCAGCCGCAAATGAAAAGTAAGAACTTCCCTGCATTTGTCACTTGCTTATCTCTTTTTTCGAAGTTTCCTGTTCGTGGTTAAACGTGAAAACTTCAGTTGCACAAGATGCAATATAAGATGCTGTCGTCCATTATCAAAAGGAGCTTCCATACAGAGGGCGACATATCACGGAAAATTGGTGAACTATAGACTCCACCCGATCGTAGGTGGATAACGTTTGATCTGACAGGCCCTCCACGTGCGGCACGTGTCACAGTGGCTTTGTTAAGGGCTCGATCCACGGCGCCGTATTCCGAGTAACCTAATGCAGGGGACCTCCAGATATATAACCCCTGAGAACCAGAGGGTATATATCTAGGTTCATCAGCAGGCTTTGCCACTAAACTTATTCAACTAAAATGAACCGTGAAGGACTCGCCCCTGGGCTTTACATGATATTTGTGGAAACAAAAATAGCCATATGCTATCCTTTTTGCGACAATTGTAAACGAATATGGGCTGCCTTCAAGAGCACTGCGCCCGGTGCCACCGTTTCTTTCATTATGAAGTCTAATTTTCAGAGCGCTGCTCTTTGGCGCCCGTTCCTGCGTTTCAAATCGTCGCCCTTGTCCCTCGTAACCAGCTCCGCAGCCAGGCAATCGCGCGAGCCTGTCGCCACCATTCGCCGCTGCGTATACACCCCCCTCTCGTGTTCTTTCGTTTGCTGTGCGCGCTCCTGCCACCCCCGTTCACTGATGAGTGTACCCCCGCCCCCTTCCTCCTCTTCCTGCGTGGCGGCGACGGTGCTCTCCGGTTGCCGAAGAGTCTGCTCTGAATCAGCGGATCACGGTAGGTGCAACGCAAGCCGAAACGCAAAGCCACATTGATTTGACTCGCTAGTGGCGGCAGTGACTACCTATCTCTTCGCCGCGCAACGTTCCTATGGGATCACGCACTGCCTCCCGCTACCTCCTAATAACTCTCAATACCACCCCTATGCGGCGGCAATCAGAGCGCCGGATCGGTGGCGGCGGATCTTGATATGTGCCCCGCCGGAGCCCAAACGCGTACCTCAATCTCCGGAAAAGCTGGAACAGCTGATGAAAGGGCGCTGAAATTTCGCTTTTGGAAGTAACGTAATCGTCCGCAAGTTTTTTTTTTTTTTTTCTTGTGAAGAGCAGTGACTGTGGTATTTATTAACCGCTGCACCCTTTCAGATTCACTCTCCAAATCATCCTAAAGGGGCATCTGCCCGACGTTCAAAGATGACAGCGCACCACGTTTCTCTTTTTTTTTTTTTGCACGAAAAATGTGGAGGTGTGGCTAGGAAAAAAAGGAGTTTCCGTTTGTTAATTTTATTTCTGCTTGTATTTATTTTTATTGGCGATTTCTATCCTTTGTTGTTATTTTCTGGCTCGTATCCTCCCCGGGATGACATTTCCGTTATGCGGTCTACTAAGCAGCATGAGTTTAAAACCCCTGATAATTTGTCATGTTTCTCAGCACCTTTCAGCCACACATATATTTCAAACTTGTACATAAAGTAAAGGGCATTGCATGGGCATTTCAATCTGATATGCCTTTCTGAAACTCTGTTATGGTAGATCACAGAAATTAAATCGCATTGAAAATCAACGGGCATCAATAAATATCTCAAGAGAAAGGCGATGAGATACCTCCGTTATGTTCGCACTTTTGCAAGTTATCCCATAACGTCAGATGTTCGGAGAAAAACTCAATCAATTTCTGATAAATGACCTTCATGTCTTCGCCGGTCGAGCTGTTCATACACGTTTGCGAAAACGTCAAGTTATGACTGTCTTCTCACGCCACATTATTCGGAAAGCTAGTCATCATTGATGAATTGATTGGGAAATTTTACTTCGATCAGAAAAAGGGCACCTTCCTTTTCGCTCCCGAAGCGCAAGCGTGGGAAGATGGCGATTGTAAGAACGCAATTAGGTCCTGGCAGGCCGCCCTTGGCTTCATGCGACATCTTTCGCCAGATGGGTACCGCGCTTCAAAGCACGGATCTCGAAGGCTTCCCTAAATATATTTTGTCGCACGCCTGGGTACTTTGTGCACTCCTAATTATGTGGTGATCTCGCCCCACAGTGTTTGGATTGATCATTGTCACTGAGCTCCGGTAGCGCGGGAAACACACAGACCGGCTTCATGAAGGTATTAGTCTGTAGCCGCCTGCATGCGAGAGCTCCTCTATTATTTAAGCCAACACCTGGCGGCTGTACCAGTCTGCGTCCCAATTTATAATGTCCGATGATTTCCTCGTAATTTCGCAGACGCTCGTCATATGCCCAGTGTACCCTGATAAGTTGATATCTCGATGTAGAGAGCTCGGACTAGATCGTGAATCACCTTGTTACCACCAGGGGCGGCAGCTTATGCGTGTGTCCAAATTAATTTTATTTTCCTGTTCGATGTCCTTCAGGTGATTATTTTGGCTGCTTCCGGCGATATCCTCTATTTTCCAACATTCTAGGTGGCATTGTTGCTGATTACGAATTTGGCTTGCGCATGCCTACGTAAACGAGCGCTAGCGAAACTTTCTCCGCTGTCTCTATATTGCGGCCTATGATAGAGGCTGTGGCTATCGGGGCCCCTAGGCCACCGACTACGGAGGCTGCCACCCCACCTATCCTGCTAATCGCCCATTGACATAAGCTACTTCTTTCGCTTCCAGACTTCAGAACGTTTGCTCTAGAGTTTCGGCTTGTTTGGACCTTTCCAGACAGCACAATTCATTGGGTCAATGTTGCTAATGTGTTGCTAATGGGCGGCCAAACGTAGGTCCAATACATTCCGGGTCCATTCTGGTCTAAAGGACGAGGCTTCAGTGTGAACCAATAGGCAAACATAATGCAACCAACAAACTATAATAATTAAGACGCACTAACGCCTACATCAAAGACACGTGGGCATGCACGTCGGCGATGATGAATTGGCCCATTACAGGCAATCCTGTCACAAAAAGCAATAGGCCGCACGTGCGAGCTACATAATGGTTACATGAACGACATGTCGGCATCACGAGGAAGGGTAGGCTATAAAAGCTGAACGTCTATTACCCTGTTGATAGAGCGAAATGTGTGTGATAGTTTTATGGCGAAAGCCTAATGGCTCATCATTGTCGTCAGCAAAAGTGTCAGGCTTTTGCGGCGGCACTGATATTTAAAAAATAAATTAATAGACCTTGTCTCCCACGGGGGATCGAAACTCCATCCCTTGGATCCCAAACCCAGCACTTTACCACTGCGTCACGTCCCGGATTTTTTACTTTATTGCCTGGCTTTCGCACATGGTATAACACAAAAGGAAAATCCCATCAAAACATGAAAAAAGAGACACAAGGCAATGTACATGAATGAATGTCATGATCAGCCAGTGTTAGACTGGCCTCACCCCTTCAAAACGCCCGCAGCGACAACAAAGGCTCTACCCTTCGGATCCATTCGGGAGATTCTGCAGCCACTTTTTGAATGGCAATAAACCGCCCTATACTCTCTCGAAAATAAATTCGAGCAGGTCTGGCATCTCTGTCACAGTGATAGCCTGCCATTCTAGACCACCATATACAGTGCACGCCCATAAGCATAATTACGTCAAATGGAACCCCATCCTCATTCTCTATGCTTAAATATCGAATGCCATGCGGGTGCAGTGAAAGATCCTTCCTACGCTCCTCATAATTCCCCTTGTCTACAGGTAAAATGATAGCGAGATTCCGCGAGTAACAGATCCTGCGTCTTTCCTTTCATGTAGATGAATTATAGAAAGCGATGAACTTTAATGCATTCAATAAAATGCTGGTTGTGTTGACAAGGAGCGCGCGATGTACCGTCACGACAGGTGCTGACGCCACTAGGCGATTAATGCATACATGAAGCTGACCCCACCAGGCGTCCGGTCGAGGCGTCCGTGCGCCCTTTTATTTGGCGCTTCCTCGAACGCCGCAGCATACAGCAAATAGAAGCAGACCCAGATATCGCGAAGGCGTTAGTACCGCAGGCATCAGCGGCGTTTGAAATTGATTTACAGGATAGAGAAAGCACAGCATCAGTCAAAATTCTCCGCTTACACATGTACCAAGCTATAAAGGAAGAAAGGGATGTGAAACAGTTGTCACCCTCTTTACTCGAAGCATCATTCACCGCCACATTCGCAACTAATGCGCAGCAGAATGCGCCACTCGCCTTTCACCCCTTTTGTCGCCAAATATCTCGCACTTCTTTTCACATGATCAAAGGTGAAATAATAATATCCATCCTGCGTTTCATACTTTAAGACACACACGCTCGCAACTGAAAGAAGAGAGAGGAGGTGAAAAAGTGCAAAGTAAAACTTTCTTTTGCCAAAACAAGTCAACGAGGCTTGAATGAATTTGATTGATTTATAGGGAGGGAAAGAGGTGGTAACTGTCTCACTTGTTTTCTGTGGACACATCCCCCGCGCCGTAAGGGAAGGGAGGAAGGTGGGAGTGAAAGTAGAAAGAGAGAAAGAGGAGCCATAGTGGAGGGCTGCGGAGTAATTTCGACTACCTGGGGATCTTTAAGGTGCGCCGACATCGCACACCACACGGAGAGAGAGAGAGAGAGAGAGAGAGAAAACTTTATTTGCCCCAGATGCCGTGAATTAGGGCAGATGGGTCCTGTGTGGCCCCCAGGTGGGGGCGACATTCTGGGCCCACGAAATGAGTGAAAGTTGTGTGTTCCTGTCTGGCTTGGTAAGGAGTTGGTGCCAGCTTTCCGCAGAGGAAGCTGACAGGAAGGCCCTTGGGGCGGGTTATTTACGCATCTCCAGAGGATGTGCGCCTGAGTGGCGGGTTATCCGTTGTTACAATTAGGACATGCGGGGTCGCATTCCCCGTTAGTAATTAGTGATAGCCTGGAGTGACTAAGAAATGAGTGTGTCTGTAATCTGCGCAGGAGGGTGGCTTGTGCTCGGTCGAGGTCGGGGTGGGGAGGCGGGAAAAGGCGTCGCGTCTCTTTGTGTAAATTGGTAATTTCGACGAAAGTCTGGGGGGCTTCAGCGAGTGCGTCTAGATGCGTGAGACCGACCGCCCGGTTTGTTAATCCTCGGACAAGTTGGTCGGCCCCATCGTTTCCAGAGTTGCCTGCGTGGGCGGGTACCCAGACTAGGTTAATTTTGTGGTCGGGAGTGCAGCCGCGCAGGATGCGTGCAGCAGGAAGGCAGATGTAGCCTGCCGAGAAATTTAGAATTGCTCTTTTTGAGTCACTAAGGGCTGTACGCGTACGCGGGTCAGCGATGGCCAGCGCTATAGCTGTTTCTTCCGCTGCGGTGGGGGAGGAGGCGCGCACCGTGGCGACGGAGATAAGTGTAGATTGCGGCGTGTTAGCACATGCCACATATGTTGTTGCATCTTGCCTTGCGGCGTCCACGTATGTTGCGTGTTCGTGGGTATGGTAGGTTTCATCGAGTGCCCTGGCTTTGTGTTGACGGCGCGCGTCGTGTCGGCCAGGGAGCATGTTTTTTGGTAGTGGTTTGACAACGAGGCGGCTGTGTACACATTTCGGGAGGGGGGATATGGGTTGGCGATCGCCTATTGGGTTGACGTTTAACCGATCAAGGATGAGACGGCTGTGATTTGTCCTGGATAGGCGATTAATTTGGGCTGTCTTGTGTGCCTCTATAAGTTCGGAAAGAGTGTTGTAATTCTCCAGTTGAAGGAGGTGTCGTGTGCTAGCGTATTGTGGCAACCCTAGGGCAGCCTTGTACACCGAGCGGATGATGCTGTTAACTACCTCCTCATCTTTTCAGCGAAGGTGATAATAGGGATAGGAGTATACTATCCTGCTAACGAGGAATGCCGGTGCTAGCCGGCAGAGGTCATCCTCCATCATGCCTCTACGACGTGTGGAGATGCGGCGAACAAGGCCGATTATTTGGTGAGCTGTGTTGCGGAGGCGTTGTATTGCTTCGGAGTTCTGTGTATTGTTCTGCATTAGCATGCCCAGGACACGAATGGTCTGGACGGAAGGTATAGCGTGTGTGTCGATATGGAGCGTGATGAGCTCAAGCGCTGCGAGAGCCGGTCTGCGCACTCTCCTGTCGCGGATGACAAGCAGCTCCGATTTTGTTGGGGAGCATGTGAGACCGTTCGCCTGTACATAGGTGTGGACAGTGTCAATGGCTGTCTGGAGGGAAGTCTGGATGTCTCTGTCTGAACCAGAGTGGTCCAGAGGGTGATATCGTCAGCGTATAGGGAGTGTTTTACGTGTGGTATGGTGTTTAAAATTGGGGGAAGGCCCCTCATGGTGACGTTAAAGAGGAAAGGGGAGAGGACTGCACCTTGTGGGGTTCCTCTGGTGCCCAGGGTAATCTTGTCACTGATGAGTTCGCCAATGTGGAGTTTGCGGTGCGGTTGTGTAGGAAGTTTGCGCTGTAATTGTAGGTACGGGTGCCAACATTCATCTGAGCGAGATTTGTCAAAATGGAGGCGTGTGATACGTTGTCGAACGCCTTGCTAATATCGAGGCCGAGAATCGTCCGTGTGGCCCGGATGAGACCTGGGTCGAGTATGTCATGTTGTATTTGCCACATGATGTCTTGAGTGGAGAGTCCGGCTCTGAACCCAATCATAGTGGGCGGAAGGAGATCTTCTTTGTCTGTGTGGTTTGTAAGCCTGTTAAGGATAACGTGTTCCATCACCTTACCGAGACAAGATGTAAGGGAAATAGGTCGGAGATTGCCCAGCTCAAGTTTTTTGCCCGGTTTAGGTATGAAGATCACTTTGGCATGCTTCCAGGTATCCGGAAGGCGACCATCATGCCAATGGGTGTTGAAAATTTCCGTGAGTTCTTCGATGGACTGGTCATCGAGGTTACGGAGCATTTTGTTAGTTATATGATCGTTACCTGCGGCGGCGGTGGTCTTGATGTGGTTGAGGGCTGCATGAACTTCGGCTGTTGTGATGTCCCTGTCCATGTCGGTGTTTGGAAGTCCCGTGTATGCCGCGGGGATGGGAATTTCGGTCAAGGTGTTAATGTACTTGTCTGCCAGAGTGTCGAGCAGTTCCTCATTTGTGCCCTGAAAAGCGTGTATTACTCGGGCGAGGTTCTTGTGGGATGTGGCCTTAGTGTGGGTCGGATCAAGGAGATGTTTAAGCAGATACCATGAGTTTTTACAGCCTAACTGTCCGTTTAGGCTGTCGTATGTTTGGTGCCATTGTTCCCGGCTAAGCTTGGTGGCGTAAGTTTTGATTTCTCGCTCAAGGCGTGCGTGGTGAAGTTTGAGAGGGCGGTTATGTTTGCGTCGGAGCCAGCGAGCGTGAAGGCAACGCTGTGCTTCCCACATGTGGATGCGTTTGGCATCAGGGTTGGGGCCATCCTCCTCTTGTGTAGTCGTGGAGGTGGCATTTTCGGCATCCTGGAATAGTGAGGCTGTCCAGGTGTCCAGGTCCTCGATGGGGATGGGTGCACGTTTAGTACGCACATGTCTGAACGCGTCCTAGCTGGTGTGCTTGACTGTGCGGCGAGGCGCTTTGCTGTGTGTGGCTGTGAATGTCGTGCTGAGAACATAATAGTCGCTGCCTATGTTCATGCCGAGAATTTCCCATCGCGCATCTGTGATGTTTCGAGCAAAAGTGAGGTCAGGACAGCTGTCCCGTGTGACGCTGTTACCTATGCGGGTGGGTCTGTCGGGGTCGGTGAGTAGTGTAAGTCCCAGGGTCTGGGCGGTTTCCCATACTTTAGCTCCCTTACGGCCGCATGTTCTGTGGGGATAGCCCCACTGCTCGTGCGGCGCGTTAAAGTCACCAAGTATGAGGAGCATTCCTGTGCTTGCGAACATGCAGGCCTTGCGGATAAGGGTGGCTACTCATGTGGTCTTGTCGCTGGGGGGGCTGTAGACATTTAGGATATGAATAGGGGTTGTAATCGGGTATTCGGGAAGACCTGTATGAAGGTGTGCGGGACTTCAGCGTAGTTCAAATCCAGTTGATTAGCGGTTAGATTTCTATGGACCAGTATCGCGGTGTTGGGTCTTTGGCTTTGGGTTTTTTGCTGGTTGTATGCGGCGTAACTGACAAGTTTAGTGTCTGTGTATGTTTCTTGGAGTGCTATTATGTGAGGGGTACGCGGCAGGGCCTGCAGGGAGTGCTCCAAGGCCCGCCGCTTTGCCTTGAAGCTCCTGCAGTTCCATTGCCAGACTATGATGGGGCAATTAGCCTTCGCGTTTGGCGTATGGTTCGGGGCGCTGCGAGAGCTCCATAGGTGATTTTAAAATACCTCCTGCATGGGTGCACGAGGCTGCACTTTCCGACATGGCGACAATAACGGATGGTGAATAGGTAGCGGGATTTGGAGGGGTTGCAGATTTCGGAGGGGTGGTGGGCTGTAGTGGGCTGGTGATGGCATTGAGGCGGGCCGTATGGGCTTGAATATTTGCTGCCATTGTAGCGTAGCTTTCTGCGAGCCGGTCGATCATGGGAGTGAGTTGCAGTAGGGTGTCCTCAAATTTGGATATACGCGCAGCGGAGGCCTCAAAATTGGCGTCGATGTCTGCTAATGAAGAGGGGGGAGACGCTTTACGTTTTGGGAGCTTAGGTTCGTTGGTATCCGTGTTTGGATCACTGACTGCGTCAGAGGTAAGAGCGCGAGCCACCTGCTGCGGTTGCAACTTAGGGTTCATTGCGCAGATTCTAATGTTTGAATTTTCGCATTCGCTTGAGCTAGTTGGAGTTGTAGTGTCTTTACCATGTCTGCCAGCTCCCTTACCTGCGAGTCGGGAAACGTGGCGGTGAGTTGTGTGGGGGTTTCCAGGCGACCTGCTTCGCTGTCTTGGCCTGTTCAGTCTGCGGTCTGGCCCAGGGGCTTCGTGAGGCGGAGACGGAACGGCTCCGGCTGTAATGGCTGTCACTGCCGAGTGGGGGGAAGGATTGATCCCGAGGAGGCTGGTGGCGACTCTGGGTACGGTCGCGGTTCCGAGACTGGCGTCCAGGGTTTGTCTCGTCCGCGTCGCTGTCAGTGTTGGTGGCTGGTGAAGAGGGCTTGGCTGGAGTGGATTGTATGAAGCGGTATTTACAGCTTCTGCTGCCTGTGGGGTGGCCTCCCTCACAGACAATACACGACTCCTGAAATGTCGGTGGTTGGTCGTCCGGGGGAGGATCGTGCGCAGTGCCGCAGCGGCGGCAGGTTGGCTTTCTTGAATGGGGGCATACATCCGCTCTGTGGTCCAGCTTTCGGCAGTTAAAGCACGCCTCCTGGCGGCTTTTGTACGGAAAAACTTCGAAAGTAAAGCCAAGGTACCGCATGTATCGGGGTAACTTGGCACCGGCGATTGTGATCACGAAGTGGCGTGTGCGGCCCATGCGGCGCGCGGCTACCACTGTGAGGTCCAGGTTCCTGGCTTTGAGCTCAGCCTGAATCTCTGCGTCGGTCTTGTGGCTGTCGGCTCAGTAGATTATCCCTTTCACCGAGTTGTCGGGGGCTGGGGCGTACGTGGCGACCGGGATGGCGACCTTGTCTAGGGTGATTGTTCGGACCTTGGCATAGAGGAGACCGCGATCCTTGTCCGGAGTGCTGACCGTGACGGTGTTGTTGCTCAGGTGGATTCTAACTTGGTCGGCGGTGATGGCTACGCGGCCGTCGATCTGAGCAGCGTCATAAATAGATATGGCCAGTTTGGCGGGGCCAGCGGCGTTCAGGTCGACTGTACGGGCCGAGGCTCTTTATTTTTCTTTCCTTTTATGCCTCAACATACCATATGTACCTTGAGGGCGAAGGAAGATTTTGTAGTCATCCGTCGGCAGGCGAGGGAGTGGTCGTTTATTCGCAGGTGGCGGTGGGCGGCTGCGGAGGCGCTGGCTTGAGTGAGCTGTAGTGGCATCAGACGCTGGAGCGTTGGCCGGCGGCGTATCCGCTGGTGTCGGTCGGCGGCATCGGCGTTGCATTTCAAACGCGGTCCATGTGCCGTCGGCAAGGTCCGCAGGCGAAATGACCGTGCCGGTGACGGAATACGGCATCTCTGAGCTTGAGGGTGTGAAGGCGAGTCGAAGTGAGGCGGCCGCAGCCGCCACAGCTGGGAGCGGGCACGCCCTAAGCGTGAGCAGCCATTAGGCCTACCTCCCTCGGTCAGGTTTGGCCGCAGGAAATTGATCGTAGAGACAACAAATCTCACCTAAAATCGTTGAAATTTGCACAGTCCACGCCGGATAGGTAGCGAAGCGTCTGGCGCAAATTCGGCGGTAGTCGGTGGCAAAAAACGGGCGAAATTGCTGGAAGAACGCGGAACGCATGTGGAATGCGACCGCTAGCGTCCGTGCCAGAGAGATTTTCCACAACACACGGGCGCCTATTCGTTTCGAGGCTGTTTGTGAGCATTACAATAACCGACAAAATACATGCGCTTGCAGTGCTGATTAGCTGTACCGTAAAAAGTATGAAGTGTGCTCTCCAGGGCTATCTTGGGCATCGAGATGACGTGTGCCCCGATCCATGTGACACCAAGTGCCGTGGCTGTGGATTGGAGAGACCACCCACGGACCACCAGTGTGAGCCGAAAGGTCAACTGTGCGACAAGACCCACGTGCTGGAGACAGGAAATGTCGAGAATTGTTCAGAACTCCATACGAAGTCAAGAAACAACAGTGGGAAAAGAAACAAGAAAAACAGGACATGCCATCTGACGGCGAAGCCCGCCAGAGCCGGCGACATGAGAAAAGATGACTTCAAGTTCAGGGAGAACTCGTTTACGAAGTTGGAAGCCACTGACAGCCGGCAGAAGACGCGACCACCACCAATGGGTAGCTCCAGATCCCCAACAATAAGCCGCTCTAGAGACTACCAACACGTGGAACAGGAGCGCCAGCGTGCAACGCTGGGCCGTGAGTTTTGTAGACTGGGTCTCTCGGACTAAGAAAACGGATCGGAAAGTTGAGGAAATTGAGAGTTTAAAGAAAATAGCAGAAACATTAAAGGGCATTGTCGAATCACTAAGAACTGAGAATTAGAATTTGAGAAATCCGAAGCAGCCCCCGCACCCCGCGCAGCAGCAGTCACTCATTAAGCAGACACCCCCGTGGTAACAACCGCAACAGGGAGAGGATACAAAGGCCACTGAGGCGTACCTATCGCCCCCGGTTAAACGCAATATAATAACGTAGATCCTATTGAAGATCTAGAATAGAAGGTAGACAACCTCATCAATTTTGAGTCAGAGATAAACGAATTCAAGAACCACATGAATGCTGAAATGCAGGTGGTACTCGGGGATATGTAGAACCAGGCCGAGGAAATGCAGAGACGTAGGAACGAAATGGTAGCCATAAACGCGTGGTAGCAAAATATCGAGCAAGCGATTACGCAACTTCAAAATGGCCGGGCGCACACGCGGACATAAAATTTGGGAGTGGCATTGTCGCGGGTTTTAGCGGAAGCGAGCGATCCTGCAACAGCATCTCTCTCTATTAAAAGCGTCCCATTCGCAATTGCTCTCCAAGAAACTGGGAAAGGCGCAAAATTAACGGGATACCAGGTGCTCCACAGTGACAGGAGAGAGAGATACTCCGTAACGACCTGTGCTAAACGCAAGATTGCGGCCACAGAGCACAACCTAGAGTCGCAGAAAATTGATAATGTATTGCTAGAAATTTTAACGAGGAAACAAAAAGATCCCAATCTATTTCTACTAAACGTGTACAGCTCACCGAGACAAACAAAAAGGTTAGATTAAGGGCACTCAAACGTACGTCCATTAATTTGGCAAAGGATCAGCCGTTAGTAATTGTGGGGGACTTCAATGCACATCACACAGAATGGGGTACTCACAATAATGTCCAAAAGGGCAGGCAGCTGTGGGAAGACGCACACTATCTCGGGCTCACTCTCCACACGGACCCCGATCAGCCGACGAGGATAGGGAAAAGCGTCTGTGCGGACACATCCCCAGACCTGATATTTTCCCAAAACACGAGAGGCCTGTAATGATGTAATTCAGAGCAAAAGTTTGGTAGCGATCACTTCGTTATCGTCTCGGAACTGAAAGTGCGCATCAGAACGCGGAAAGGGCGTCCGACGTCTGGGATAGAATGGAATGGTTTTGGAATGCTCAGAGGAGCCTCGGAGCTGAGGCGAATACAATGATAGCAGAGTCGGCCGAGATGTTCAAGAATCACGTCAAGGACGCGACAAAGACACTAGAAGGGGAGAATGCTCCTGAGATAGCCGACTGTGATTGTGATTTGTGAGGTTTAACGTCCCAAATTGACTCAGGCTGTGAGAGACGCCGTAGTGGAGGGCTCCAGAAATTTCGACAACCTGGGGTTCTTCAACGTGCACTGACATTGCACAGCACACGGGCGCCTTGCCTTTCGCCTCTATCGAAAAGCGGCATTCCAGTTAAAATTGGTTCACAGGAAGGGAAAGGCGCAGTAACTGTCGCACTTGCTCTGTGGACACCCGAACCGCGCCGTAAGGGAAGGGAGGAAGGTGGGAATGAAAGTGGAAAGAGAGAAAGAGGAGCCGTAGTGGAGGGCTACGGAGTAATTTCGACCACCTGGGGATCTTTAACGTGCGCTGACATCGCACAGCACACGGACGCCACTTCGTTTCGCCTCCATCGAAACGCAGCCGCCGAGGCCGGGATTCGATCCCGGGAACTCCGGCACAGTAGTCGGGCGTCTTACCACTGCACCACCCCGGCGGGGCCGGCATTCCAGGCCGTGATTCGATCTCGCATCCTTGGGAACAGTAGTCGAGCGCCGTAACCACTATGTCACCCCGGCGGGGTGAGAGTCGACTGCTTCACATATGCGAGGCCAAGCGAAGTATGGAAAGGAGACTAAAGAAGCAAAAATGGAACCTTAATATAAGGAAAAAGATAGCAAAACACAACAAAGACATTGAGGAATAAAAAAAACTGATTTTTTTATAGGAAGGGAAAGGCGCGGTAACTGTCTCACTTGTTTTTCCGTGGACACCGCAACTGCGCCGTAAGTGAAGGGAGGAAGATGGGAGTGAAAGTGGAAAGAGAGAAAGAGGAGCCGTAGTGGAGGGTTACGAAGTAATTTCGACCACCTGGGGATATTTAACGTGCGCTGACATCGCACAGCACACGACGCCTCTTCGTTTCGCCTCCATCGAAACGCAGCCGCCGAGGTCGGGTTCGAACCCGGGTACTCCGGCACAGTAGTCGGGCGGCATTGAGGAATACGCATTCAAACTATGCGAAAAGAATTGGGGCAATAAGTGCAATGAAATGGAAGGAGACAAATCTCTCCAGGACGTGCGGCTTGCTCCGGCATCTGCTGGACCCAACAAAATCGAAAACGCAATCGGGGATTAGTCTAGCCGAAGCCAGGCACGCGTTCGAGGGAGATGACGCGGAGTTCATGGATAAGATTATAAGGACGTACTTTGGGGACATCCAACGCTCCTCCCTACCGGAGTATGTTGGGTTGCCCAATGATGCCCTACACGCTTTCGTCACGGAGGCGGAGGTGCGGGCAGAGATTGTTGGGCTCAAAACTAAATCCGGCCCGGGCCCTGACGGGGTTACGAATAAAATGCCGAGAATTCTAAATGATGACTCGATTGTATACCTAATAGAGTACATTCAAGATGTTTGGGACAGAGGGCAGCTTCCAGAGCAGTGGAAGGCGGCAAATGTTATACTTAATCAAAGCCGGGCAAGCCACCGCAGCTGCAGAATCTTAAACCAATTTCACTGATGCCATGCGTATGAAAATTGATTGAGCACGTCGGCCAGACGAGGTTAACGGCCTTCATGGAGCAGAACAATATGTGGTCACTTGAGATAGACGGGTTTCGATCACACATGCGCACGCAGGACGTGATGCTCCCACTGCAACAAGACATAGTGGACTCGCACATTAAAGACGGGCAAGGTAACCTTAGGACTAGGCCTCACGAAGGCGTTTGATAACGTCAAATATGACGCGATCCTCAACAGCCTCAGTGAGCTTGGGTTAGGGAAGAAAACATGCGCGTACATCGAGGACTTTCTGTCCGGCAGGACTGCTTGCGTAAACTTTCAAAATTTAAAATCGCCTATTATAGACATGGGAAGACGGGGTACGCCACAGGGCCCGATGCTATTCATTTTTCTTTTTAACGTGGCAATGTAAAAGCTCCCATCAAACTCGCGCACAGCTGGAGAGGCTAAAATTCAGTATCTACGCGGATGACATTACCTTTGGGTAAACCAGCGGGGGCGACGCGGAAGTCGAGAACTTATTGCAGTCTGCTACTGCCATCATAACTGATCTTGAGCCGGGCATCCTGAAGAGTGAAGTTGAATGGGCCTTAGCCAGCCTTGCTAAGAACAAAGCTAGCGGAATTGATAGCATTCCAGCTGAGTTGCTTCAAAACCTCAACCATGACGCTGTTAACATTCTGCATACATTATGTCAGAAGATTTGGACAACCCTGCAGTGGCCACAGGATTGGAGGAGGTCAGTTTACATCCCCATTCCAAAGAAAGGCAGTGCCAAGGATTGTTCCAACTACCGCACGATCGCGCTTATTTCGCATGCTAGCAAGGTGATGTTGAAAATCCTCCAAGGTAGGCTGCAGCAGTATGTGGATCGGGAGCTTCCGGACGTGCAAGCTGGGTTTCGCAAGGGCAGAGGAACTAGAGACCAAGTTGCCAACCTTCGCTGGATCATGGAAAAAGCAAGAGAGTTCCAGAAACCCATCTACTTCTGCTTTATTGATTATGCGAAAGCGTTTGACTGCGTAGATCACAGCAGATTGTGGCAAGCTCTCCAAGAGATGGGAGTTCCAATTCACCTCATCTGTCTCCTCAGGAACCTGTATGAAGGGCAAGAGGCCACAGTCAGAACTGGGCATGGTCTTACTGATTGGTTTCCGATTGAGAAAGGAGTGAGGCAAGGCTGCATACTGTCGCCCTACCTATTTAACCTATATGCAGAGTGCATCATGAGGAAGGCCGGTCTGGACGAGTCTTCAGCTGGAGTGAAGATTGCTGGAAAACGTATCAACAACCTTAGATATGCGGATGATACCACTTTAATTGCAGAAAGTGAAGCGGAACTCAAGAGACTTCTGATGCGCGTACAAGAAGAGAGTGAGAAGTTTGGGCTTAAACTGAACATTAAAAAGACAAAGATCATGGCGTCTTGCCCTATCAAGTCCTGGAGCATCAAGGGACAAGAAGTGGAAGCAGTGACAGATTTTCTCTTCTTGGGCTCCAAGATTACCTCGGAAGGAGACTGCAGCCATGAAATTAGGAGACGCCTGCTTCTGGGAAAGAGAGCAATGGTTAGCCTTGACCGCCTAGTAAAGAGCAGAGACATTAGTCTGCCAACCAAGATCCGTATAACTCGTGCTATGGTCTTTCCAGTTGTGATGTATGGATGCGAGAGTTGGACTGTGAAAAAGGCTGACCGCCGAAGAATTGACGCGTTTGAATTGTGGTGCTGGCGAAGACTCTTGAGAGTTCCTTGGACTGCCAGAAGATCAAATCAGTCAATATTGTCGACCATAAACCCTGACTGCTCATTGGAGGGTCAAATTCTAAAGTTAAAGCTCAGCTACTTTGGTCATCTGATGAGAAGAGAGGAGTCGCTGGAGAAAGATTTGATGTTGGGAAAGGTTGAGGGTTGCCGGAGAAGGGGTAGGCAGCGAACGCGATGGTTAGATGGCATCCTCGAGGCACTGCAGATGAAGTTATGTGATGTTAGGAAGATAGTGAGAGACCGGAAAGCGTGGCGTGACATGGTCAATAGGGTCACGAAGAGTCGGACACGACTGAACGACTGAACTGAACTGAACTGCCATCATTGTCTAGTATGCAGCTGAGAGGGGACTCGCGTGAGCGCGGCAAAATTTGGACCTCCTTGTGTATAATCCAAAACATGTCCGATGCAAAACATCGACGGATATAAAGATTAAAGTGGCAGGTAAAGAAGTACCGAAGGTCGAACAGAACAGAATATATGGATTGATCCTCCAGGCCACTGGGTACAATGTTGTTGTTGTTGTTATGTTGGATTTAGTGGCGCATAAGTAACTTAGGCTATCACGCGCTTACACCCTGTTTAGCACATTTGCTTCTATTAAAAACCTGAAAACACAGGACAAACCAACTAGGGCATTTTCACCAAAAAGCAACGCTGGATGAAGAGGAATGTGTTTTTTGTAAAACCGCGTAAAATGTTTTTTTCTTAGTTGTTCAAGTTGTCTGCATGAGAGTAAAATGTGGGTGACTGTTAGCTCTTGCCCGTATGAATCACACAGTGGCTTATCCTGTTTTATTAAAATGAAGCTATGTGTTAAATCTGTGTGTCCTATCCGAAGACGGCATAGAGCCACTTCTTTGGAACGTTCAAGGTGGGGTGCTCGACTTCCACTCTTTTATCACAGGCTTATATGAGGTGTAGTTTGTTATTTCTTTCAGTGTTCCAAGTGGACTGCCATTTTTGCATCAGTTTACTTTGTACCAATTTCATGCAGTCTTGAGATGGTATCTGCACTTCATTTACTTTCTTGTCTCGAGCTTTGGCAGCGCACATATCTGCTTTTTCATTACCTTGGATTGCTGCATGACTGGGTTCCCAGCAAATTTTTATGCTTCGTCCTTCATCTGTAAGTGTTGCTATGCTGTGTATGATGTTTCCCAGTATTGGTATAACTGCATTTCTTGGACGAAGGGCTGTGGCTATACTTAAGGAATCTGTGTAAATAATACTTCTTTTGAGGTTTTGTTTTATTATTTTCTCTATGGCAACAGATACAGCATAACATTCAGCAGTAAAGATGGACGCGAACTGTGGAAGTCTTATTATTTCCTCACATTCGCCTTGAACAACTGCGCTTCCGACATAGTAATCTGTTTTCGAGCTATCCGTGTAAAAATCCATGAAGCTACTGTATTTTTCTTTCAGCAGAAGGAATTCTTGTATGATGTGCGCTTGTAGGGTTATTGCTTTTTGGAACTGTGTGAGATAGAGGTCGCAGACTGCAGGGACCAGGTACCAAGGAGGCAGAGGGTTAGGTCTTTTGGCAATACTAGGTAAACAATCCGGTAGCTCAACTTCTTGACATATTTGCTCAAATCTTAGGAGCAGTGGTCTCACAGCATTTGGTTTGTTGGTGAATATTCTAGAAGGGCATTTAGTTACTAGGGAATAGCAGATATGCTTTGCCAGAGATCTGATTTTAAATATATAGGCACATGTAAGTGAAGTTCTTCTGATTTCAAGAGGCGGTTCGTTTGTTTCCACAAGCAGACTGGATATAGGAGAAGTTCGGTATGCTCCACATGAGAGTCGAAGTCCTGCGTTATGTACCGAGTCTAGTTTTTTTAAGTATGATGGTCTGGCTGACCCATACACTATGCAGCTGTAGTCTAAGGAGGAGCGTACGACAGATCTGTAAATGTGTTTA
The DNA here is from genome assembly GCF_055883805.1 of Amblyomma maculatum. Taxonomy (NCBI): domain Eukaryota; kingdom Metazoa; phylum Arthropoda; class Arachnida; order Ixodida; family Ixodidae; genus Amblyomma; species Amblyomma maculatum. The sequence goes on along the minus strand of NC_139351.1, from coordinate 41,288,747 downwards.
AGACATGTCCTGTCAGCGCCCCAGTGTTTACGGGAAATAACGTTTAGTATGTTTAGCGATTTGGAAGCCTTTTTCTTCAGGACATTTATATGAGGAAGAAAGGTGAGTTTTTTGTCTAATGTTACGCCTAGAAATTTGTGTTCATTTTTCACCGGTAATTTCGTTTTGTTCAGGTGTAGCGTAGGATCTGTCTGCAAGTCTCGTTTGAGAGAGAATAGAACAGCCACTGTTTTTTGGGGAGAAAACTGAAATCCGTTTATGTCTGCCCATGCTGCTAGTTTATTTATGGTCAACTGCACCTGTCTCTCACATGTAGACTTTGCAAGGCAACTTGTGAGAGCTATGGGTGTATAACTGCTGGGGGCCGTTGGTGGCTTTCCTGGTTTCAGGAAAGGTACAATAATAGCTTTTCTCCAGAGGATGTGTATGCAATCTGTAGATCGTCAACATAAGCTGAATACATTATGGATTTCGGAATAAGTGTGCTTATGGAATTCATTTTTACAATAAAGAGAGCTGTGCTTAAGACGCATCCCTGTGGTACGCCATTCTCCTGTATAAATTTCTTTGAAAAGATTTAGCCCAAGCGCACACGGAATGAGCGATTCGACAAGAAGTCCTTTAGACCGTTTAACATCCTGCCCCGTATGCCTAAATCTGCAAGGTCACAGGGGATGCCAAACCTCCATGTAGTATCATACGCCTTTTCCATATCAAAGAAGACGGCAAGGTAGTGCTTTTTGTGAATAAATGCTTCACGAACAGTGTTTTCAAGGCGGACTAGATGGTCCGTGGTAGAACATGCTGTTTTGAACCCACATTGGTGTATGTCTAGAAGTTCTCGGGAATGAAGGACAAAGGCTAATCTGGTATTAAGAACACTTTCAAAAGACTTTGCAAGGCAACTTGTGAGAGCTATGTGTCTATAACTGCTGGGGACCGCTGGTGGCTTTTCTAGTTTCAGGAAAGGTACAATAATAGCTTTTTTCCAGGCCTCAGGAATACTCCCGGATATCCATACTTGGTTGAAAAATTTTAGAAGTGCTTCTAAAGCAGGTGTACAAAGATGTGCAAGCATCTGATAGTGAATTTGATCGGGCCCAGGTGCAGTCTTCTTGCCGGCAGATAGAACCGTGTTTATTTCTGGTAGCGTTATTAACTTGTTATATGCTTCATTTGTACTTCCCCTTGTTGGCAGGTTGTGTTCTTCGGCCTTGTTTTTGTATGTTATGAAAGATTTTGGGTAGTGTAGAGAGCTTGAAATTGCAGAAAAATGCGCGCCTACAGTATCTGCCTGTTCCTGTGAGTTTGCTTGGGTGCCAGGAGATGTTAGAAAGGGGACTGTGTATGGGGAGAAGTTACCATCCAGTTTTTGAACAAGCTGGCACGTTTTTTTTTCTTTTGATGTGATTGAGCTATTTATTGATGATATGTATTTCTGCCAAGAAGCCTTCTCAGTGTTGCGGCGAACGTACCGTGCCCTAGCTTTCTCCTGTTTGAATTTTACAAGGTTTTCGTTTGTAGGGTACCTGCGAAAGGTTCCCCAAGCTTTGTTTTGTTTCTTCTTTGCATCTCTGCACTCCTTGAGAATACCAGACTTTGGGATTTTTCAGTACCACTCCTGAAGACTGTGGTATAGCTACAAGTGCTGCGCCAATGATGCAGGCCGTACATTTTCATTTAACTCGTCAACACTGAGGTTTTCGGAAAAGTCCTTTTCCAGGCTGGCTTCAGACTGGAATAGAGCCCAGTTCCCAAGGTGCAGCTTCCACAGCTTGGGTTTGTTTAGAGGGATAGAGGGTGAGGGTGTTAAGCTGATAATGACAGGCAAATGATCACTTCCTAAAGGATTGTCAAAGGGGTCCCATTTAAAATCAGTAAACATTGATGGGGAGCTAAATGATACATCTAAAACGCTCATTTTCCCCGTGCTTGGGGAGCAGTATGTATGCTTTCCTGTATTTAGTAAGCAGACATCATTGCATAATATAAAATCCTCTAATATACGGCCTCTAGTGTCTGTCTGATCGCTTCTCCAAAAATTGGAGTGCGCATTAAAATCTCCAACAACCAGATATGGTTCTGGCAGTTGTTCTATAGGCTCTTCCAGATCATGAAGGGTTACAATTAGGTGCGGTTGGAGATACAGTGAGCATATAGTTATTGTTTCATAATAAATGATAGAGACGGCAACGGCTTCGAACTTGGTTTTGAGGCTAATCTCACGTGTTGCAACTCCATTCTGCACTACAACAGCGACACCTCCAGATAGCCTATTTGCTTCTTTTCGGTCGCAGCGAAATACGTTGTGTCCTTTTAAAATGTTTTGATGTGGTCCTAAGTTAGTTTCCTGTAGGCAAAGGGCTACAGGAGAAAATGAATGTAAACTGTCTTTTATATCGTTGTAGTTGTTTATGAGACCTCGGCAGTTCCAGTGTATAAAAAACGCCATTCATTTTTTTTTATGGAATGAACCTGAATTTAGGTTCCAGGTTTGTCTGGTCCTGTTATAAGAATTTTTCCTCTCCGTTTTCTTTCCACAGAGTTATGCCGCCGCTGCAGCGTTGACGAAGAAGGGATTGTGTCCACTGCCTCGGGGGCTTTACACGTTTGGGGAGAATTAGGAGTGTTGGTTGCAGGCTTCTCTTCTGGGGGAGAAGCCTTTTGGGCTGCTGGCTCTGGGGCCAGTGTGCCCTGTTTCGGCGATGGCAGGGCAGCTTTCGCTGCTTCTGCCTGGGGCGGGGATAGCCCTTCCTGAAGCTTACCCTCGGCGGAGACCAAATCCTGTTGTGGTGTGCTGCCCCTACGCTCCACCACATTGGAATAGTTCGGTTTGGCTGTGAACAAAAAAGTGCCTTGTTTAACAAGATATCGCTGTCGCGCCTCTTTAAACGCCATGTTTTGCTTGACTTTTATGGTAATGATGTCCTTTTCCTTCTTCCAGGAAGGACATGACCGTGAGTATGCGGCGTGTTCACCCGCACAGTTCTCGCAGTTTGGCGCAGCTTCACGCTCGTCAGATTTATGTTCATTTGAGACACATTTTGCGCATGTTTGTCGGCCGCGGCAGCTCTGGGAGTCATGACTGAATCTTTGGCAGTTGAAACAACGTCTAGGGTTTGGGATGTAGGGCCGGATGTCTACTTTCATGTAACCGACTTCAATGGATTCAGGGAGTTTGCTAGAGTTGAAAGTCAGAACTATGAGCTTTGTTGGTATTTCTTGGTTGTTCTTTCGGATTTTGATCCTGTGCACACAGATTACATTTTGCTCGGAAAGACCTTCTAGAATTTCTTCTTCGGTGAGTGACAGGAAGTCGTTCTCTGAGATCACATCTTGGACTGTGTTCAAGGATCTGTGAGCACGGACTGTTACTGGGATATCCTCAAATGTGGCAAGTTGCGGAAGGTTGCTGTACTGGTGTTTGCTTTGGAGCTCAAGCAGGAAATCCAAACACTCGGCATCGGCTCAACCACCAGGATCCGCTTTTCCCCAGACACGACGATGCCACGTACGGCTAAGCGTGGGTGCTTGGGGTCCGTGGTGTCGCACAAAACACAAACACCTGCTTTAACAGGTGCCCCCTGCGGGGACTGGGTACAATGGAGAGGTGATAAAGAAGCTCGGGCATCATGCGATACAGACTCTGGGCCTTATTAAGCACATAGCAGTCAAGGGCAGAAGACTTAAAGAGAGCAACCTCGTGAAACTAGTACAAGCCTACGCGATTAGCAGAATTAGCTACCCAACGCCATGCTTGAATATCAAGGCGGCGGAGAGAAACAGGATAGACGTCTTCATACGCAAATGCATAAAGAGAGCACTAGTGCTACCTATGTGTACCTCAGGAGAGCGACTACTAGCTTTGAGAGTACATAACACTTGGAGGGAGTTAGCAGAAGCGGTTAAAGTATCTCATATAAAGAGGCTTAGCGCGACGATTACGTGCAGGGTAATTCTTGCGAAAGTAGGAATAAACCTGAAGAAAGGATTGAGAACGTGTGCATACAGAGGGAGATAAGGAACGCCTTGGTAGTCCCCCCACTCTCAAAAATGTGCATACGGATTTTAATAAGGAACTACGGGAGAAGCAAGCTGAGGCCCTAAAGCTGAGGTTTGAAAACATGGATGACAGTGAGGTAGCCGACGGTGATACGGTCGGATGCCAAATCGGGGCGGCGGTGGCTTCAGTCGTAAACGGCCGAGGCGTGCCAGTCTCCGCTGCGGCTATCCGGGGACACAATATAGAGGCTGCGGAAGAAGTGGCGATTGCTTTAACTTGTGCAGGAACAAAAGCACTTGTGCAGGAACAAAAGCAAAGTTTATCGTAAGCGACTGTAAGACTGCCATTCAAAATTTTGGAAAAGGCAAGATCTCGCCGGGAGGCGGCAAAGATCCTTAGCCAACAGCCACTGACCAGGAAAACTCAGATAATTTGGACACCGCGCACGCTGTCGTCCCTAGCAACGAGGCGCTCCATGGGCTAGCTCGAGCGCTCTGCTTCCGGGCAGCCATGGGACCCCCCGACGACTGGAGCCCCATGCTAAGATACCCTGGCGGTACCTATACAGAGACCTTTCAAGATACTATAAAGCTTCTGCTGAGTACGCTTGTCGCCGCGGACGATTATTCTCTAGATACACCTTTCCATACTCACGTTAGAGATATTATTAAGCAGCTTTATAATAACTCAATCCAGGATTCACCTTTCATTCATGAAGAAATTGAGGCTGTTATAACTTCGATTTATTTAACGTCTTCTGCTGGCTCTGAGCTTATCTCTCCTCGTTTTGTTCTTTTCTTGTTTAATGCTCATCCCTTCCTCTTTTCCTCTATTTTCAATTATTCTCAGTTTTTAGGTCACTTCACTCAACCATGGAAAATAGGTAGTTATTTTTATTCCCAAACCCAACCGACCAACGCACCTCCCGAGTTCTTACCGCCCGATTTGTATTATATCTTCATTTCGTAAAATTCTCGAGTGCTTGCTTTATGGTCGACTGTACTACATTTAATCAAAAAATAACTAGCTTCGCAGGAATCAGTATAGTTTCACTCACGGCCGGAATTCTATCCAGGCCCTTTATAAATTGCGTTAATTATTGCAGGATTACAAACAACCGAAGCACCCTGTGGTTTTAATTTCTCTGGACTCTAAAAGTGCATTTGATAGTGTTTGGCACCCTTTATTATTGCGTTTTCTAAGGCAGCATCGATGTCCAAAATATATATTCCCTTTTAGATTCCTTCTTAGACGACTGGCATTTAACATATCCATCTTCTTATTGTTCTATTTCGGCTAATTCTTCTCTTAGTAGTCCACAAGGTTCGTCTCTCATTACTTTGGAACATTATCCTTTATGACCTTCTCAATATATATCTTCTTTCCCCAATTCACATTCAGGCATATATACAAGTCGCGAGCTATCTACAAGGGCAACCGGCGTCCTAGCTTTAGTCTGGCAATGGTGCACCGAAAATCATCTTCAGTTAAACGCACAAAAATGTTCTTATATTTTATTTCATGATGCCGTGCCAGCATTACATAAATGCAAACCCACCATGCGTCTTGAACCTCGCAGTCTTAAGTGCGAGCTAATTATCACATTATTAGGGGTTGTTTTTGATTCGGACCTTACCTTTATTTTCCACGTAAATCGCTTGCAAACTGAAACTTTGGCCTCTACAACTAAGCTTCTTAATTGGTTTAATTTACACTTCCGTGTTTCGCCTTCTTATTTGCGTAAAATTTGTCACCAACTTATTTTCCCCTCGATTACATATGCTGCCCCAGGTTAGTGTTATCACTGCCCTCTTTCTCGACTAAGACATCGCGTCCTATCACTACAACGGATACCACTCCTCGCTCTTACTGGCGCCTAGGCAACAACGCGAACAACTGCACTAAGTGTTCTTGCAAATGTTTTTCCATTGCTTATTCATATGACCAGTTATGTGCCTAGTTCAAGCTTTTTACACTCCGCCAACCTTTAGTATATGGCAACGGTACATGTCGAACCCTTCTGATACAGTCATTGTTCAATCCCGGGACTGATCATCTCTCAATGAAGTTTAAATTTCATTTTATAAACTCACCTACCAGGAAGTCATGTTTTGTTCTTCTCAACGCGCACTGCATATCTATACTGATGGGTCGTTCACACTATACTCTGCGGGTGCAGCGTTTGTAGTGCTTAACTCAACCCTAAACATATTTGTTGATCGCCTTTCTTTGCAGTTACCTTCCAGTGCGTATGAAGCCGAACTTATAGCCTTTAATTCTGCTGTCGATTATGAACTTAACACTGCCACTACACCTATTCATTTCTACACAGATTCTCGGACTCTGCTTTCTGCCATCGCTTCAGTAAATTCGTTTAAGCCTACAATTATCACCAATAAGAAGAACCTGTCGCGCTTATCGTCTCTCGCTCCATTCATGTTATTCCATATCCGGGGCCTCTCTGGCATTTGTGGGAATGAGTTGGCCGGCCAAGCAGCTGGTAGCGCAGGCCAGCACGGCCGTGTACATCCTTCTACCCTCTCAAGACGTTATGTCCGTTCTCGCTTACATCGTTCTTCCCTTGTTTTGTGGAGCACATATTGGCGCGAAAATAATGGCGGCATAGAATTATTTATTTGCGTACATGATACTCTCAATATACGCCCCATAATGCGATTACAACTCTAATTACAGGGCATGGAAGGTTTCCTTTTTATTTTAAAAAAGTACGTCTATCCTCCTCTTCACTTTGTTCCTGTGGCAAGATGTGTAATGACGTCCGTCACTACTTCAAAGACTGTTCCCTTAGTGCTCCTTTTGCTTCTCGCCTGAAGTCTTTATGCTCATCAGATTTAACAACGTCTCAATTGCCGTCGCTGCTCTGGAATCCTGTCACTTCTGTAATTTTAAGTCAAATAGTTCAACACATAAGCAGCACTATACCTGACCATTATTGTCGCTGACATTCTTCTTTTATGTAAACTATTTGCTTGCTATTTCGCATCCTTTAAATTATATCCCGCCGAATTTATATTTCTACATATCTCCTCCGAAAGGTTACCTATATTGTTTTATATTTCTCTTTGTTTCTGTCCGATTCAATTTTATACATATATTTTTTAAACATGCGTTCTAATTAGGTACGTAATCATTTAGAGTTGATTTCCTTTTCTTTTCTCTCTAATATTTTCATTGAATCCATTGTTTTTCATCTCAGATATCCTTTATTTCTCTCTTTTTTTTTCTGGCTGCCTTATTACTTGGGTGCATTTAATTGACCTGTTTCCTGTTGTGGCGTGCACGCTGCTGCTGCCAACAGTCCATCCTTGGCTCTACAAGCACCAGGGGATTTCCGTTAGACCCTGTACTTGAGTATGTAGATGAGGGACCCCTCGGAGTATCCTGCCGACCCCCAACCACGCTTTGTACAGAGGAGGAAGAATGCTCTTCCTTTCAGCCTGTGTGATTCGGACACGCCCACTAGCTTGCATTAAGGCGCCTATGGCTTCTGTGAGCGGGTGAATTATGCCTACTGGATCACGTTTCTACGTTTACATTGGTATTTCGTCGTGGCGTGCCCTTCGATGCCGCCAACTCTCCATCTTGGTTTTTACAAGCACCAGCGGATGACCTGCTGATCGTGTGTTTGAGCCCGATGGTGGTGTGGGCGAAGGTCTCGTCGGAGGGTCCTGCAGACCCCCTACCACGCTGTGCACAAGGGAGGGCTCCGTGCTCCTGTGTTGAGCAGAGTGTTTTAGGCAAGCCTTTCAGTTTTTCTGGCTATGCCCGTGACGGCAGTCGCTCTTGCCTACAGAGCCAGGTCCGCGGCAGCATGGAATGAGTGGAGGAAATATTTTTTTAATTCTCTGTGATATGATACTTTTTGCCTTTTCTGCTGCAGTTATCAGACGAGTCTTGTATAGTGGTGCAGTAGTATTTTTTTTATGTATTATCCTTGATCATTTCTCTTACCAGGCATTTCGCGGTTAATATAATCTCGTTTAGTGACGGACGTCTGTCGCATCAAACTAGATTTAATAGTTTTTTTCCTTAATGTTTTCTCTAGGTTTTACAATTCTTTCACATTCCCTCCCTTTTGTCTGTAGTGCTAGCACTTTCTCTATTTTTTGTTTGTTTGATATCTTTGCTCCATAATTTAGTATTTTTTCTTTCTCTGCGAATTTGTGGACCAACGATTACAATGCCGTAGGAGACTCAAATTCTCTTTTGTTCACACGATTGTTTATTTCTTTGTTGGGGACTGTCCTCTTTACTATTCTACCTCAGTCTCCCTCTTTTCTTGTGTTTTGGGTTTTGTTCGTCTGCCTCTCTCTTCGTTCGTTATTTCTCATTTTGGTATGACTGTTGTTTTGCTGCTGTTCCCTTCTTTTCTGGTTCTGGTTCCTGTTTTTGTTTCATTTGCAGGTCTGGAGGCTACCCTCTGTTTTTTTTTCTTTTTATTCTTCTTTAAGCCAGTGTGGACCACCTTGCGACACGGACGTCGTATTTTTTTTTTTTTGTTATACCTTCTTTCGCTTTTCTAAAAATTGTATTTTTTTATCTAGAGCTTTTGCGCCTTTTTATTTATTTTTAATTGGTTTTAAGCCTGGCAGAGATTTTGCTGGTCCGGGCTTCGTTTCCTTTTCTACGTTTTTTTATCTCAGTTCGAAAGGACAAATAAAATGGCAAAATGGGGTTACGAGGAGTGGTTGCTAAATTGTGAGGAAAGAATCAACCATTATCGATTGGCACGTAGGGTGCTGCCCCCACCAGACCCAAAATTGAATAACAATGAAGCTGCTGCATGGAGGCGCTTGGAAACCAATACGTTCATGAATCCGGTCTTGGTGTACGATGTTTACCCCGAGATGAGAGACCATGGTAGATGTAGTGATTGTGGGCATGAGGGACCCTCGACCACATAATATGGAAATTTCCGCATTCTCCTGGAGTGGGAAAAATATGCTTAGTAGAGAGAACTGGGAGACCCTGCTGCAAAGCTCGGACCCTGGTCTCCAGCAGAACGTCGTTAACCTCGCGGAGAGGGCTGCAATGAGCCAAAGCCTGCGAGCCAGCCTTTAACGCAGCGGCCCCGTCTCCTAGGCCTACATGCCGGGGGCGGGGGTAATCGGCTTCTTCAAGTGGAAGATAAAGTTTCTAAATCCATGCAATTGTCGACCTGCAAGCCCCAACATATGAATGGTTGACTTATTCCAGCATGACAGGACAACTTTCGTGGACTGGATCTTGGCGCTGAAGCTAGCCCGATTAGCTTATCTTGATTCAAATAGGAGCTAAGAGAAGGAACAACTTTCTATTTAAGAAGCTTTTGCGAAGACGCCGGAATCATGCGCAAACATTCTAACAGATGATCGCGAAAACCTCCAATTACCAGCAGAGCTAACAGTGTCCATCTCTCTCATCCATAATAGGCATTGAACAATTACACCGTGCAACAACAGTGTTTCTTTTGTGCCTAATGATTCTCTGGAATTTCAGTCACTTCGCGCCGGGGTTTTCAAAGCAGTCGAGGACTAAGAAGAAAAAAAATTGTTTCCCTCCCTATGGCACTGTATGCTTACCCTTGAAAGTGCAATAAGGATTCTCGCTGAGAATTAAACATATGTTTTATTCTCAGCGTGCTTAATAAAAAATAATAATTGGTTCACAGGAAGGGAAAGGCGCAGTATCTGTCACACTTGCTATGTGGACACCTGAACCGCGCCGTAAGGGAAGGGATGAAGGTGGGAGTGAAAGTGGAAAGAGAGAAAGGGGAGCCGTAGTGGAGGGCTACGGAGTAATTTCGACCACCTGGGGATCTTTAATGAGCGCTGACTTCGCACAGCACACGGACGCCACTTCGTTTCGCCTCCATCGAAACGCAGCCGCCGAGGTCGGGTTCGAACCTGGCAACTCCGGACAGTAGTCGGGCGTCTTACCACTGTACCACACCGGCTTTTTTTTTTCTTTATTGCATGAATTGGTACAAATACATCAGTAAAAGATCGTGGTTGCCATGCCCCTTGGCTGACACCCGTGTCTAATGGACTTTCATTACCACACGTTCGCCCATCAGACTCAAGACCTCATCCGCAGCGTCTTGCTGCTTCAAAATTTCTTTTAGTTTATACACTTGTTTAACAAAATAATCACATACAGATCGTGCATTGACATCACAGTGTCTATAAGCCATCCTACTCCTCCAAATACCACTATACCACCCCGGCGGGGCACTTATGCGCCATTTTAGAAAACGCCGCTGTTAACGGGAGCAAATTTTATTGCACTGGACTGAAAACTGATGGGAAATCCAGTCGAGACGAATCACACTGCATTTAATGCGGAGTTTTAAAACAGTATGGCTCTGCTGTTACGGAGAAAAGGGGAATAGCGGAACGAAAGCGCGCGTCCGTAGAAGCCTATCACCCCTCGCGTCCTTGGGCGAGAGGGTGATGCTAGCCCCAAACTAGGGAAATAGCGGGTCCGCGAAACGCCGTACGGCATCAGGGAAGATGACGGCGTCCGGCGATGCGAGGGCCACAACCTTCGCCACCAATTCCTCGTTCCCAGAACAATTAGTATCGCGTTCGCTTCAAAAGAATGGTCAACGAAGATTTTATTTCTCTCCACATGGCCGTATCCTTCTACCGGTTTCCACCGCTGTTAAAGGGTCACTGTCTAGAGAAGGACCTTTTAAGCAAAGGAGCCCAGTGTTTTGATCAGGTACTGGAGATAGTCTGTGCAAAATGCTACAGTGACACGGGCACCGCAAAGCAACGAAAATAAAAATCAAAGCTCTCTCATGCTCTCCTTCGGGAAGCCAGCTTTCCCGTTCCTTGCGCTGGCCCTTCGAGCCGCAGCTATGACGTCTTATTCGAAAACGACGTCCATTGGTCCGTCTCGCTGTCGGGGGGTGAAGGATGGGTGTGTACCGCTCGCTGCGCGCTTTACCCTCGCCGCAGCCGGACTGAATCCAGCGGCGCACGCTCCATCGCCCGTTTTTATTTTTTTATTTTTCGCGCACGCGGAGTGCCACGCCCCACCTCCCGCCAAACGCGGAGAAGGAAGGGGAATTTGTCTTGCGGAGGCTAGACAACTGGGCATGAGCGTGAAAAACCTTTGCGAGGGAACGGAAGGAGACACGACAGAATCGGGTGACTGCGGTGGCTGTAACTGCGTTATTAGTTACTCTTTTCAAAAACATTTTGTGGCCTTGCGTTCTAGGGCGAAGTCTCACAGTCATCGGGGAAGAAAATATTTTTCACCGGATAGTGGACAGTGGGCCTTTAGGCTTAGAGTATAAGCTTTGCTTGCAGCACCATGAATACAGAATGGCAGAAAGCGCGAGATATTCAAAAAGCATTGCGTTGTTGAAAAAGAGAAGTGACCAAGTATTGGACTTCACAGTATATGCTATATTTATTATGATTACACTTTTTCGGTTATGTCGCCATAAATATACGATGTAAAAAAAAAAAATAGGAACTAAATTAAATATTCGAAATTGGCCTCCTCCACCTTTATATTTAGTAGAAATGGCGCTGTGAGGGGCGAATACAATCCAGACTCACCCGTTCCTACTATGCTGTTATTCTACAGCTCCCGCGCGTACACATCTGAAGGACCGCCATACGCTATCCAAATAGAATACCCCTAGGCTCGTTTCTCTAATTCCGAAACCCTCTATCATCCATATTATTGCCTACACCGTACATTTACATATTGAAAATTGCAATAAATAAATTTATTCATTTTGTATTATATACTACTGAACTAATTTTATAAGCACAAGAAAGATATCGAGAGCCCTGAAAATACTTTTTACGTCATGACATACCACTGCTTTATTACGTTGACTGCCGGGTTTTAGATTTCAATGAGTTTATAGCGATTGAATGATTATAGCTCTCACCTAAAGCATGCGAAATATCTTGAAGCTAGTATTTGAAACAATGGCGAAATTAGCGATTAAAACCGTGACTACTATCAGGCTTCTCCGTACTGCACATCGACTTGTGGGTGATGCATGATGACGTTATTGTAAGGTACGTTTTCTGCATAGACACTCTTGGTTTGAAGAAATAAAAAGAGGGTTGCCGAAAACGAAGCCTTAGAGATGTTGATTAGCACCGTCAGAAAACGCGCAGCAGGACATGGATGAAGGCAACGAACATCAGAAATATTACCGTCCGTGACGTCATCACCGAGTTTCTGAACAGAACTTCAGTGCTGTGAGAAGAAGCTCGATGTTTAATCGTCGATTACGCCACCAGTTAGAATATTAGCGCAAAAACACCTTTCGTGCCTTACCTACAGCCTATGTAGATTTAAATCCTTCAATATCACGAAATTCTCTAAAAGTGATGCAGCTGCTCCTTAACCAATTGGACATCATCATCATCAGCCTGACTATACCCACTGCAGGGCGAAGGCCTCTCCAATTAACCCAGTTTTGTAATAGCAGCATTCACTTGAACCCTGCGAACTTCTTAACCTCATCAGCCCCCCTAACTTTTTGCCGCCCCTGCTATGCTTTCCTTCCCTTGGAATTCAGTATGTTACCCTAAGTGACCATGGGTTATCCTCTCTTCGCACTACATGTCCTGCCATGCCCCTTTCTTCTTCCTTATTTCACTAGAATGTCAGTAACTTCAGTTATTTCTCTGACCCAGACTGCACGCTTCCTATCTCTTAATGTTACCCCTACCATTTTTCGTTCTATAGCCCTCTGGGTTGTCCTCAACTTAAGTAGAACCCTCTTGGTTAGCCTCCACGTTTCAGCCCCATAGGTGAATACAGGTAAGATGCAACTGTTGTATACTTTCCTCTTGAGCGATACCGGTAAGCTGCTAGTCATATTCTGCGAGTGCTTGCCAAATGCGCTTCATCCCAATCTTATTCTTATTGTTATTTCCTTTTCATGGATAACCAATCGGACATATGTGTCTGCTGTGGTATATCAGAGTGATAGTGGCTGATGCGCTGTCAAATGCAAATTTCCGAGTGATTAAATACATACCCGCGTTTAGGCAGGTATTGTGACAAACGTAGCTTCGGTTTCCGCATAGTTTATTATCCTTAGTGGCAAGTGGGAAAGACAGCGACGCAGAAAAATAATTATTCGGAGAGGAGTGCTTTGAAATTTCAACAAAATGGCGTAAAGGTCGCACCAGGACGCTGTATAAAAATGGCTCCTTCCGCACAGTTCTGCTAGTTCTGCCGCGGACTTTTTCTTTTCAGTAAAAGTTTGGTGTCCGATGTCGCCTTAGGCAGCTCCGACTTCAGCTCGTAGGATAAATTAGGCGAATAGGCAAGTATCAGGGGACAATTGAAAGCGTACTTTGAACTTTACCATGCTCTTGAACCATTTCACGTCCTCACCCTGCTTACACGATGCTTCATTTTTATTTATGCGTGTGTCAGCATCTTCATCCAAGATTTCAAAACCAAGGGAATATAAGGATCAGGAGATGCTTGTCACAATTTCAAGGAGTACTAAGCTCTTTTAGCAGTATCGAGAATGGTTGGAGCACATAGCTCTCAGAGAGAAGCTTCTAGAGCCGAGTTTCAATTTTGGTGGAACACCAGATTGTAGTCCGCCGCCCTCTACATAACATGCGGCAAAACGTACAAGACGAGCCTATATGACAACAATTATTATCTATTTACCCATAATGTTACCAGACCGCGACACACTTTCAAAAACTACTTCATAATATAACATTTGTTCCTTGGAAATTCGGGTTCACGGCATTTTTGCAGGAACAGATGAGAGAATGGATGCGTTAGATTCCCAAATATTAACCGCCGCGGGAGCTCTATGGTGACCAACCGTTTCCGAACAGCACTGAAAAGAAATCTGCAGATAGGGGCCCAATTACTACAATAATAAATGACAAAATGTATCATTGTTTTTGCATCCTAAAATTTTTATTGAGGGGATTCGTTTTGATATTCGTCTTTTTATTTACGGAGGTATTTCCATTTGTTCGAGCCGTTTGAAAAAGTGAATAAAGATTGAATGCATCTAAAAGTCAGTTCAGTTCAGTCGTTCAGTCGTGTCCGACTCTTCGTGACCCTATGGACCATATCACGCCACGCTTTACGGTCTGTCACTATCTTCCTAATATCACATAACTTCATCTGCAGCGCCTCGAGGATGCCATCTAACCATCGCGTTCGCTGCCTACCCCTTCTCCGGCGACCCTCAACCTTTCCCAACATCAAATCTTTTTCCAGCGACTACTCTCTTCTCATCAGATGACCAAAGTAGCTGAGCTTTAACTTTAGAATTTGACCCTCCAATGAGCAGTCAGGGTTTATGGTCGACAATATCGACTGATTTGATCTTCTGGCAGTCCAAGGAACTCCCAAAGTCTCCGCCAGCACCAGAATTTAAAAGCGTCAATTCTTCGGCGGTCAGCCTTCTTCACAGTCCAAATCTCGCATCCATACATCACAACTGGAAAGACCACAGCACGCGTTATGCGGATCTTGGTTGGCAGACTAATGTCTCTGCTCTTTACTAGGTGTTCAAGGCTAACCTTGGCTCTCGTTCCCAGAAGCAGGTGTCTCCTAATTTCATAGCTGCAGTCTCCTTCCGGGGTAATCTTGGAGCCCAAGAAGAGAAAACGTTCAATAATATCCTTTAGTGCATATTAGGAGCATCGTGTACATAGTATACATTTAACAAAAATTGTTTTTCAATCTCTTTAGAGTAGCCTGCTTTTCCTTATGGTCGTGAAAGATTTCTTCAAAAAAGAAAAAAAAACGTGCTCATGCATAACGCATGTTTTCATAAAAAAGAAGAGGTATCATGCCACTTGTCATATATTCAGAATTTTCTCTACTATCGATTCATGTTATACTTCTATATGTCATCATTTTGTAAACATTTCCCCAAAATGCGGAAAGGACAGACCTTGCATCTTATTATTTATAAAGCTTGTATAATTATTAGTCGCAAGTACGAAGAGTTCTTAAATACCTACATGTTAGTATATGTTATACCAGGGCTGGTTGAAGTATGCAGAATTTGTACCTATGTTCTTCCCCTCCCCCCCCCTCCCCTACAGAATCACCAGCCTTTTTCGCGGTGTCGAGGCATCTAGGTTAGCCTATATAACATAAGGAATTGGAACATACTAAGAACCATGTTCGCAATTGAACCCCCTGAAAAGATATATGTTCATTTTTATATATAGCAGCTACACGGATGAAAACGTGGATGGACAAATATTTGCGATGACGCGGTGCTTGCTGAAGCCTTTTAAATCGTAGGCTTATTGTCGGAGGAATGATGCCTTAAGTGTAGGGGTGCGCACCTTATTTGACCAGGCAACTTGAAGGGTTAGACCACGGGCTAGCTAAATACATCCTGGAGATCGGATTTCGGACGCCAGAGGATGTGAAATCGGCAAACGCGTATGAAATAAGTGTATATTCCTCATCGGAAGGTACAAGCCAGTTGTGTTACACTCCGAACTCTTGAAAAATATTCATGACCATATTTACACAACCAACCTGGAAAACACAAATTCTCGATTTCGTGCCAGGAAAAAAAAATACAGTTTGTGTGTTCGGAAATACACACCAAATTTATTGTTCAAAGCAGTGGCTTTACGATAAGCACGCTGTAAACTCGGCATTTGCAGCTATGAACGTTTTAGCGTAGTTAGGTGGTGACGCGAATTTAAAACTTGCAGCATGTTTAAACGTTGTAGAATACAATAACGATGATTATTTAGACAGCTCTACAGTCATCACGACTATATTGTAGAGTTGCTTTTCCAATTTAGCAGCGCCGATAAATAACCTCTGTTCTTATAAATAATGCTTGTGCGAAAATGTGAAGTATTCAAGGAGCTGGCTTTTGTCACGAAATATTGTTCGAACTATATGCAGTATATAGCCATATAAGAAACTTTTAATGCAGTCCTAAAAATGAATACAGCAGATGGAATTTCATGAGATCTTCTCATGCAAAAGAGAATAAAACTGGAGCCGGGGAAGACCGCGGACCCTTACAAAACCAGCAAAATACTGGCATTGGGAATCTTCTGAAGATATCAACCCGTCCAGAAAGCCCTCCTTCCGAATGAAGCCTTGTTTTGTCTCAAGTCTCCCCTAATCTTGTAAAGCCGTCATGTAAAGCCCTCACCCAAGGGCCTTGGAGGTATCAGAAATAAATAAATAATCTATAGCCGTATTGTTTGCCGTTCTATTCAGTGGCTTCCTAATTGCTTGCGTGTTCCTAGTTCCCCAAAGCTGCGCAGTGCCCTTGTTCGTTCCTTTGAAGGATGGCGCCAGCTGCAGGCTATCGCTTGTTAGCGCAATGAAATCCCCTTTGTTAAGTTATATCGATAGAGTGCACTTACACACTGATGTCAACACAAGATTCGAGCTACCAATCTATCGCCCCAGTAGTGAGCGAAGCACTTCAAACTATGTGTAGAAAGATTTATCTTTTTATCCCGTTATTGGGCTCCGTATCGCCCGCACCAACTACACATGGCTCTCGACAAAGTAAACTGACGTATTTATGGGAATGCTTTCAGCCATTCCCTTTCATTGTGAGTGCACTTGTTTCTTCTTCTCGTGGACAACATCAAATCGCGATCAAAATAGTTCGCTAGTTTCGAAAGAAAAAGGCGCATATTCGATGTTCAGCTCTAGAGCTACATCTTCAGGCTTTATAGATATAGCTCTCAACAGTTAGGGAACATTGGAATTTGCCAAAGTGCTATTGGTAGTAAAACCGTGATTTTAAAGCCTCTTCATCATTTCCACATTGTTAGTACAGAGCCGCAGACGACCAAAGTGTTGAATTTTTCACAATAGAGAATCAAAAACTACATATGTTCCAAGTGTGCTTTTCCAGCTGTTATGGTTAACAAGGTGCAATATAACATTTGAATTACACCAATTCAAATCATAAACAACTTATAGTTTATGATATCTGTTCGCGAGAACATCTTTGCTGTGTAGTTTTGTCGGGCGAGAAACATTTCCCTACTCATGCACACATATATTACGGCACAATTTAACAGATTTCGAAAGCAGAAAAAAGAAAAGTTTGAAACTTAACTTTGTACACACGATTTTGCTGTCTTCTATGGACGGTTTAAAATAGGTCGACACATATATTACGGCACAGTTTAACAGATTTCGAGAGCAGAAAAGAAAAATTTTGAAACTTAGCTTTGTACACAGGATTTCGCAGTCTTCTATGGACGGTTTTTTAGGTCGATGTGGATGTGCTTTTACAGCGATTTGTTTAGGGGATTTAAAAGATTGGTTCATGGTTTGGTTTATGGGGTTTAACGTCCCAGAGGGACTCAGGCTATGAGAGACGCTGTATTGGAGGACTCTGAAAATTTTGACCACATCGGAGTTCTTTAACGGGCACTGGCATCGTACAGCACACGGGTGGCTTGCTTTTCGCCTCCATGGAAAAATGGCTTGCCGCAGATGGGATTCGACCCCTCATTCTTGGGTGCAGTAGTCTAGTGTCCTAAGTACTGCGCCACCACGACAAGCTACCTTCATTAAAGGCTATATAACTAACTGTGCGCAGGGATACTGGAAACATTTTTTTATTTTGCCCGATGTTACGATCGGAGGGCTGATCTTTTTCAAACGTAGTTTGCCCTCGTTTGTGTTCTTCTTCTTCGACAGGGGTTGGATTCATAAGGGAGTGAATAAAGGAGAAAATACAGAGCAATTAAAGGGAAACAATAAATTAAAAACAAGAAATATACAAACACATACTGATATGAACAAAATGGCTGTGGTTTAGCTTTGATAACCCTGGTTGATAGCGAGAGCTCCTGCCCACAGTCACGGATTTCGCTGGTGGCGGCCCGATGCCTACTCTCTCTGTCTCTCACTCTCACTCTGTGAACATGAGGCACGAAGGAGAGGGTGGCGAGGGGATAACCTTTCCGCGATGTTGTTTCTGTCCCTGTCGCTGTTTACTTGAAGTGTGTAATAAATATTGTGCATTTGTTATTAATCTGTGTACTGTCTTTATTAAAGTGCTCATCTTTGTCCCTCTGCCGCAGAGCCGGATCACATGCACCCGCAGTCATTCGTGGCAGCAGCAGCCGCCGATATCTCCCACACCATCAGGTGGCTACGCCGACGGCCTCCTCGCTTTCCTTTCTGCTGTGCGCTTGCGGAAAGGGAAGCGGCGACTACCCTCCCTGGCTCAGCGGCTGGCCTAGTCGCCCAGCAGGGCTCAACTCTAGTCGGGCGGAGCCTTCCACTGCGCTACTGCGCTGGCCTCACAGCCAGGCTCAACTCTACTCGGTCTTCTTTAAGGGTTCTGGATTGTCCCTTGGTGCTTGACATCCAGCTTATCCCAAGGTGAAAACCGCACTGTCGCCAACAGCTACTCGAGGTAGCATAGTGAAGCTTTCGCTTCAAATGCAGGAAAGAGGACTGGGAGTGTACGAAAAATTGCAAACTGCATGCGTTACAGAGCCGACCCCTCTTTAGCTAGGTAGTAGATACTTGGCTACTTCAAATAAGCATACACTGCTTCAATGACTCTGTGATCACTTTGTTTTGCTATATTCTGCAAATAAACCTTGTAAGCTAGAAACATTTTATAAATATTGTCCGATGTACGTACGATACTGTTTGTCAGGAGCGCTTATAATTTTGAAACACTGCTTCGAATTTCCTTAAATATTTATTTGGATATGTTTAGTGTTCTTATACGAATGGCAAATAATGTAGTGTTTAGTTTTTATTCGACGTATTTGTATTCAACTCTCGAGTACTTGTAGTATATATTTTAAACAACAAGACCTGTGGTCAATGCTCAGGATGGATGAGTGCACTAATTACGACTGGTCCCTCACTTTGTTCAATCCCGTACTGTGGCTGGATGCCATAGTTCCGGAGGCAACAACAATCAACTGTCAAGGACAGTCAGCTCTTATTCCACTTATCAAATAGAGGAGGCGAGTTCGTGATTTGTCTATATTCGTTGCAAACGATTTACTCCTACAGTAAATCTTGTAACATTTTCGTGAAGTCTCCTCTCGTGGCACCGCCGTCGTTCTGTTCGCTCTCTACCGCCTCCTTTGCCTGTACCTATGCACTTCTCCAACAGGCTCCAGCCATTTTAAATTGTACGAACAGCACCGATGTGTAGACCTGGTTGTCTTCCTGCGGCGGAGGGACCACTCATAATTGTTTGGGCTACAATTGCAAGCGTACCAGTGCGGTAATACACCAATATGTTGAAAACCACGCTATATCAACTTGACTGAAGATAAAGCGCACAGGAAGACACACACAAGAGAACCCGTACTAGTTCACTAGTACGGGTTGCGATGCACCATCTAGCCCAACTTCAAGTTTTGTTGAACCACGCTATATATTGTAAGGAAACCAAGGTATAGATCAGCTTCATTTAAATGTCTGGCTGCTCATAGTTTGCGCAAAGTTTGCCCTCAGGCAGCTATTCGCAGTCCCGTTCAGCACATTGGTTGTCAGCTTTACTAGTTGCATAGAAGACGCTACTGACGTGCGCAAATATGCAATGCGTCCGCGACAGATGCCAATTTAAAAAAAAAAAAAAACAGTACTCAAAGTCTTCACGAGCGAAGCTCTCTACATGCTTGTGGAACATCTCCGTTCGTGACGTTATCAACCTGTCTTCGTGTGATGACGAGCAGTGCTAAGAGCCCCTTTCCACCCGGACGACCCCAACACGCACCAACACTCTCACTTGCCTCGACCTGACGACAGTGAGAGAGTTCGCTGATATTGCTGACTATGCAGCTTTCAGCCAATTGGTCGCTTGCACCTGTAGCTCCTTCCCTCGGTACAGAGCCGTCCATCTAAACTGGTAGCACTTGATCAGGGAGCAATTATCCGAGGCAGCAAGTGTGAGAGCTTTAGCTGCCGCCTGCAGTTGATGCCGAACTTGCGTACTCCCCTGTTTCCAGATAACTACTGCCTGCGTTTGTTCTATTTCAGCCTAGTAAGCCTCGGGAAACTTCCCCCTTCCTATTTCTTGGCCACTCCCCGAACGTTTCTGAACACAGCGAACACCGGAAAAGGTTCGCTATATAGCCTACGGCAACTTTGAACATAAAATACGTCACTGCCACCGCTGCGTCATGTTCCCCTGCTCAGGTACCCGAAAATTGAAAATAAGCCCACTACCCTCTCCAGAACAATACTGGAACCTCTCCTCTCAAGCTTCTGAACTCGATCCTATTGCCAGCTCTCTCTACGCTACCATCTCCGCGTCATCGCTCGGTTTTCTTAGTGCTCCATCCTCTTGCATCGCCAACGGAGTTTCGGAGGTCGGAGTTTCGGAAGCAAGAACAGTGTTTTCGACTAACAATTTAAGAGCTCGCCTTTCGCCGTCAAGTGAAGTTCATTTGCTTTCTTGACAAGAAAGACGGAGGGTACGTCAAAAAGCTGCGCATGTAGCAGCTTGATGAAGCCATAGCACCAAAAGTGGTAGCCATCAGCGGACGTCAATTACGTACAATCTGACAGCGACACACGAAAATAAACAAACAAAAGATATAAGCTAAAGCATCAAGCGTAGCCAAAGTTAGAAATGTACTGAGCGCACGTCATACGACAGAATACTATTAAGATAATGAAGAGAAACCGCATGTGTTTCTATCATTGATTTCAACTTAAGAGTGAACTGCACACACAATAAAAACAAATTAGCAAGCAATGTAAAACAGACAAGAAAGCAAAGCTGTTCACCTGAAACAAGCCAAAAAAATGTTCACAATTTGTACAGAGTGTTGAATACAACATCAAATCAGAGTACTTCATACACGAGGCCTTTCTGCTCTAATTTGTTTATAATGATGTTATTGTGCACTTGATATATGTGATGTCATAGTTGGTACGTTGGGTAGGCATATGTCATGTTTCGGGTTGGCGCGTCCTATAAAATTTGTATTGTTGACCAAGCCAGCAAGCTTAAATGTTAAGTTATTACGAATATTACGGGAAACTTTGTACGAGATAAAAAGGCAAAACTTATGAAGGGGGCTATTCGACAAACGCGAAATAGTGTTAATACGAAGTATATGTGGCTAAACTAAGGAAAATCAGTGAATACTGTCATGGCCTTTTTTGTAAGAAAAGAAGCATATAAGGTTTTTAGACGTGATGTTGACAATGCGGAACGTGTGATTGAACTGAATCCTTATATATATTGATACAAACTATAGTCGACGACGAAGCGGAGACAGTGACTAGTTGACGTAGACGATGAAGTGGTTGCTAGTTGGCGTAGACGACGAAGTTGGTTGCCTGGAACCGCGCTCAGACCGCTGCTCGGACCGCTCTCGGATTTCGGCAGTCTTCTAAGCTCAGGGCGTTGCCTGGACGTTTGGCGCAATACCCGTTAAAATATTATACATTTCACGTGTTGAGTAAAAATAGAGTGATGTTTATTAATTACTCCCGCTGCTTTTCTACATTTATCTTGAACATAGACCACATGCTCATTCCAAGATAGGCTCTATGCAAAGATTACTCCTGGTATTTTTAAAGCTGTTAACACCCTCAATTCCCCCAATAGATATCTGAATGATAAAAGCATTGATATCGGTGCATTCTTTGGAAAGAAAAGAATACATTTACTTTAGGTTTCCTTTATTTTCAGTTCGTTAGTATTAGTCCCGCTTTGAAGCTAGGATAAGATATGATTGACCATTGTGTCAATTTCATTACGCTGTTGTAGCCGTAGAAGAAGCAGCGTATAGTATGGTCAGCATTGCAACTACGTATTATTTAGATACTCCTCTATGCCGTTAAAAAATAAAAGAAGCAAGGGGTTTATTACACTACATTGAGGCACACCTGTATTAAGTGATGTAAGACAGGAAGATGTATCATTTTTCACAAATTGTCTTTGGCTTGAGAAGTATTTCCTTATTACATTCGATACTAACCTTACTTCTGCAAGAAAATAACGTGGTTAACTCAGTCAAAAGCCTTTGAAAAATTAACATAGACGACTGCTGTCACGAATTGCTTTCCAGTATTATTCATTATGACCTCCTTTTGGGAAAGCAGTGCTCTACCTGGGAACCTTTCCTTAAGAAACCAGTGTTCGCACTATGCCAGCAGATTGAAAGGTTCTAAATTAGAAGACAACTTAGAGTGAAGAATTACCTCCAAGACCTTTGAAAATTTAAATAATAGCGATATAGGTCTGTAATTACTAAACGCTTGTTTGTCTCCGCCATTAAATGGTAACACAAATTTGGCAATCTGCATAAGGCTAGCAAAGACGCCAGGGGCTAATGCCAGGTTAAAAATCAACGCAAGTGCCGCTACCAAGCTTTTATTAACAAATATAATTAGTTTATTCTTCACACCATCAACGCCTTTTGCAATAATGTGGGACGCCTAGAAATGGAGACAAGAGAAGATGAGGTCGACGAAGAAGCGGCTCGTGCTGGATCTCGCAAGTGGACACAGCTGGGTCTTCGACGCTTGTCCTGCGTCAGCTGAAATCTCGCTTGTAAAATCTTGGTGAGAGGCGCTGGATAGACGGTCACCAGAAACCCCGAAGATGGATTCTCAGCTTGAGCCGCGTCGAAGTCGCCATCTTGCTGGTCTGCCGCCATCTTAGCCTACGATGTTTATTAACAGCGACGCTCCGAGGTTCGTGCCTAGCAGCTCATAGCAGCATCACCGGGAGCCGCGTTCGTTCACGGCCTCATCCAGCGAAGCCTTGTATGATTGGGTCACTCACTACCAGCGGGTGAGCCGTTACAAGTGAGACTCTTCCACCCAGCTAGCTAACGTAGTCTTCGCGCTTACCGGCACAGCCCTAACGTGGTATGACAACAACTAGGACACTTTCACCACCTGGGACCGTTTCGTGGAAGAAATAAAAAAGTGCTTTGGAGATTCTGACGCGAAGAAGTGAGCTAAACAAGCGCTCTCTCAAAGAGCTCAGCTTCCTGGGGAAACGTGCACCAAATACATCGAGGAACTCTTGAAGTTGTGTAAGCTTTTCGATGCTCGAATGACTCAAGATGACAGTTGGCCATCTGCTTAAAGGGTTGACATAGATATTTATAATTTCCTTATCGGCAAATCAAGCCTTTATGCAGTAGTTTATGTTATCCGGTATTGCTGCACGTTCGAGACGCTGAAAATGCGATAGATTACTCCCAAGTTCGGTCGTTTGGCTGTCGTAACGTCGGTGTCCGCTGTTGACGCTGCTGACGTAATATCGTCTGGCGATGTGGCCTCCACGATCCGTCAGATCTTAAGGCGTTTGCTGCGGCATTGATACGTAAAAAATAAATTAACCTTGTCTCCCACGGAGGATCGAAACTCCATCCCTTGGATCCCAAACCCAGCACTTCACCACTGTGTCACGTCCCGGATTTTTTACTTTGTTGCCTGGCTTTGTCACACGATATAACACACAAGGAAAATTCATCAAAACATGAAAAAAGACACACAATGAATTGTACATGAATGAATGTCATGATCAGCCACTGGCCTCGCCCCTTCAAAAAACCCGCAGCGACAACAAAGGCTAGAGGATCCATTCGGGAGATTCTGCAGCCACTTTTTGAATGGCAATAAACCGCTCTATACTCTCTCGAAAATAAATTCGAGCAGGTTTTGCATCTTTGTCACAGTGATAGCCTGCCATTCTGGAGAACCAAATACAGTGCAGGCCCATAAACATAATTACATCAAATGTAACCCCATCCTCATTCTCTATGCTTAAATATCGAATGCCGTGCGAGCGTACTGTAAAATCCTTCCTACGCTCTTCATAATTCCCCTTGTCTATAGTGAAAATGATAGCGAGATTCCGCAAGAGACAGATACTGCGCGTTTCCTTTCTTGTAGATGAGTTATAGAAAGCGGTGAACTTTAATGCATTCAATGAAATGCTGGTTGTGTTGACAAGGAGCGCGCGATGTACCGTGATGACAGGTCCTGACGTCACAAGGCGATTAATGCATACATGAAGCTGACCCCACCAGGCGTCCGGTCGAGGCGTCCGTGCGCCCTTTTATTTGGCGCTTCCTCGAACGCAGCAGCATACAGCAAACAGAAGCATGACCAAGCTGTCTAGGAGGCGTTTGTGCCGCAGGCATCAGCGGCGTTTGAAATTGATTTACAGGATAGAAAAGGCACAGCATCTGTCAAAACTCTCCGCTTACACATGTACCATGCTATAAAGGAAGAGAGGGATGTGAAACAGTAGTCAATCTCTTTACTCGAAGCATCATTCACCGCCACATTCGCAACTAATGCGTTACAGAATGCGCCACTCGCCTTTCACCCCTTTTGTCGCCAAATATCTCGTAGTTCTTTTCACATGATCAAAGGACTTCGTTAATTCAGCGGACTTCGATGAATACGAGGGACCGCAGCAGCTTCGGCAGAGCAGCATAACGAGAACACCCCCAAGACAACGGGCCCGCTACTATCAGCCGACACATAACCGGTATGAAAACAGTCGACGTGACGCTCTCAGTGGCGACTACTTGCCTGCGCCACCTTTTCGCCGACCTCCTGTGTGCTATCTCTGCGGCCAACCTGGCCACCTGTCAAGATCATGTTCGCGCCGTTAAGCATCGCCTTACGGCTACGACTCCATGAACTACCCTAAGCAACAGGGTTACAATCCTGGCTCTTCTTCGTCAACCTCATCTTTTCTTGTCTCCTCCCCATTTCTCGGCGTCACAATATTTTACATCTCCGAAAATATTGATAATATCCAGATTTATCCCCAGGAGCTAAAAAAAAACGAGTGATCATGCGTTGTGACGTAAGTAATAAAATCTTGCGTACTGATTCTAGGAATAGGGTTTCCGGCATATTTAGGTAATTGTTGATGGAATTGGCTAGCGAAGAACCTTCGAGCCGTTTATCTGTGAGCGTAATTTTGTTTGCTTTATTTTTGTCTTCATAGCCGCGGAAAACATTGTTTATATTTTTACAGGATACACGGATGGCTCTTCACAGCGTGGTCGAAGAGGCTATTCTAGTAATGGTGGTTTGCTTTCTTAGGGGAAGCATACAGTTTATTCATGGCTTCAAATGCTTAAACTCGGTGGTGTCTTTGCATTTGATGATTTTCTTGTATACTGTTTTTAACCCTATTACATTTCAATAATTCATTGGAAAGACAGAGGGTTTTTTTTTTCATTCCTGCTTGTCCTACGTATTTATACAGGAAATGGTTCAGAAAGACTGGAGTCGGCATCAGGTGAACCGCTTTCGTAGAACTCCAACCAGTCTGTGCTCCAAACAGACTGCTTAATGACACAAGCTGTTTTCGGTTTTGAAGTTGTGATCCATGTTTAGGTACATGGCATCATTGTTTTTGCCATTTCTGATATTGGTGCTGCTATGTCATCATGGAGCGAAGAACATTATGTGAGATTCGCAAAGTGACGTTGCTTCTATGTAGTTTTCCTTCGTGGCACTGATGTGCACCTCATCGACTCTTGCATCGTGGGCTTAAATCCCCTTTTAGATTGCTGACTGCATCACTGAGTTCGTCATGCTTTCATTTTTGCTTGAAGACGTCCTTTTGGATTGGGACTTTTTATCACATCAAACCATCATCTGCAGCATTAATCCAGAAATGCATCTATTTCCTCGAACGGGGGCAAGTATTCTCACGAACCCCTCAGGTGTGACAGACCACTGTGACATAGTACGTTGAGACCCAACCATGCAGATTTGTGCCCCTTTCTCTTTTCTGTAAGTCTTATTTCGCCAGACCTCTAACTTTCCCACCATCGTCCTCGAGTTCACGTCCCATCCCTGTCTACTGCTGTCTACCCCTACCCTGACCACCTCGGCTCTCTATCTTTGTCGAAGCTGGCTATACTGCGATTCCTTCAGATACCCCTTCTCGATTTATCGTGGCGACTGGGACACCTGCAGCATTTCGTCACATTGGTTGCAACAACTATTATGACAACTCTTCAGCTCTAAGGGTGACTTCTACCCATTCTGCTGATCCGGTCGCCATATCGACGTTATCGCCAGCTACATTGGCAACAAGCTCTCGCCTACGTTAAAATCTGAGCTCCAGGTTTGTTCGGTGCTTTTCGTTCTTTTTTCTTTTCACGCCATCCCTTGGGCCCCGCATATGTTTTTACCCATTCGGCCTTCACCGGCACAATTTCGCTACTGAAGAGACATCCTTATGGCGTCCCACCTACAGAACATCATAACCAGAAAACAGGGGACAGCATGCTCCAGGAAGTAGTCATTTAGCACATTTCTTGGGCCTCCCCTTTTGACTTGTGACCGAAGAAAGAAGGCTCCATGTTCTTTTAAGCTGACTACCGGCTCCTCTATAAAAGCAATCACAAATCGGTCTATCCTAAGTTCCGAATTGACAGTGAATTTGCTCTTTACTGTTTGCAGAGGGCTTACTTATCATGCGAACAAAGTTATTACTGTTGCGATTTCTGCATTTTTCACTGATCTCAATCAACAATCGTCAGACTGAAACATAAAAATTTTAAGATGCTTTGGCAACGCTTTTGATTGCTTATTCAAAATTGCTGGCAAAGAGGAGAGTTATGCCTCTTGCTTGTATTACCGCTGGTCTCAGTTCAGTTCAGTCGTTCAGTCGTGTCCGACTCTTCGTGACCATACTGACCATGTCACGCCACGCTTTCCGGTCTCTCACTATCTTCCTAACATCACATAACTTCATCTGCAGTGCCTCGAAGATGCCATCTAACCATCGTGTTCGCTGCCTTCTCCGGCGACCCTTAACCTTTCCCAACATCAAATCTTTCTCCAGCGACTCCTCTCTTCTCATCAGATGACCAAAGTAGCTGAGCTTTAACTTTAGAATTTGACCCTCCAATGAGCAGTCAGGGTTTATGGTCGACAATATTGACTTATTTGATCTTCTGGCAGTCCAAGGAACTCTCAAGAGTCTTCGCCAGCACCACAATTCAAACGCGTCAATTCTTCGGCGGTCAGCCTTTTTCACAGTGCAACTCTCGCATCCATACATCACAACTGGAAAGACCATAGCACGAGTTATACGGATCTTGGTTGGCAGACTAATGTCTCTGCTCTTTACTAGGCGGTCAAGGCTAACCATTGCTCTCTTTCCCAGAAGCAGGCGCCTCCTAATTTCACCGCTGCAGTCTCCTTCCGAGGTAATCTTGGAGTCCAAGAAAAGAAAATCTGTCACAGCTTCCACTTCTTGTCCCTTGAGGCTCCAGGACTTGATAGGGCAAGACGCCATGATCTTTGTCTTTTTAATGTTCAGTTTAAGCCCAAACTTCTCACTCTCTTATTGTACGCGCATCAGAAGTCTCTTGAGTTCCGCTTCACTTCCTTCCATTAAAGTGGTATCATCCGTATATCTAAGGTTGTTGATACATTTTGCAGCAATCTTCACTCCAGCTGAAGACTCGTCCAGACCGGCTTTCCTCATGATGCACTCTACATATAGGTTAAATAGGCTGGGCGACAGTATGCAGCCTTGCCTCACTCCTTTCTCAATCGGAAACCAATCAGTAAGACCATGCCCAGTTCTGACTGTGGCCTCTTGCCCTTCATACAGGTTCCTGAAGAGACAGATGAGGTGAATTGGAACTCCCATCTCTTGGAGAGCTTGCCACAATCTGCAGTGATCTACGCTGTCAAACGCTTTCGCATAATCAATAAAGCAGAAGTAGATGGGTTTCTGGAACTCTCTTGCTTTTTCCATGATCCAGCGAAGGTTGGCAACTTGGTCTCTAGTTCCTCTGCCCTTGCGAAACCCAGCTTGCACGTCCGGAAGCTCCCGATCCACATACTGCTGCAGCCTACCTTGGAGGATTTTCAACATCACCTTGCTAGCATGCGAAATAAGCGCGATCGTGCGGTAGTTGGAAAAATCTTTGGCACTGCCTTTCTTCGGAATGGGGATGTAAACTGACCTCCTCCAATCCTGTGGACACTGCAGGGTTGTCCAAATCTTTTGACATAATGTATGCAGTGTGTGAACAGCGTCGTGTTGAGGTTTTGAAGCAACTCAGCTGGAATACCATCAATTCCGCTAGCTTTGTTCTTAGCAAGGCTGGCTAAGGCCCATTCAACTTCACTCTTCAGGATGCCCGGCTCGAGATCAGTGATCACAACCGTCTTATGTTGGGTTTGCACATTCAGGTCCTTCTTGTACAGTTCTTCTGTGTATTCCTTCCACCTCTTCTTTGTCTCTGCGGCTTCAGTGAGGTCCTTGCTTTGTTTGTCCTTTATCATGCCCAGCTTAGCACAGAAGCTTCCTTTGATATCTTCGATTGTCTTATACAGAGCTCTTGTGTTCCTTAATTGGCTGTCGTCCTCAACTGCTTGGCGCTGTATGTTCAGGAAGGCATTCTTATCTCTCCTTGCTATTTTCTCAAAATCCGCATTGAGAACCTTGTATCTTTCTCTTTCCCCCATAACGTTTGCCATCCTCCTTTCCTCAGCTATTTGCAAAGCCTCTTCAGATAACCAGATTGCTTTCTTGCACTTCTTTTGCTTTGGAACTACCTTAGTAGCAACTTCTTGTATTATATCGCGAACATCAGTCCACATCTCTTCGGGCTCTTTGTCTTCTAGATCTAATTCTTACAATCGATTCGTCACTTCCACAGCATATTCTAATGGAACTTGATCCAGATTATACCTGAAAGGCCTTCTAGTTTTCTGCGTTTTCCTCAATCGAAGCTTAATCTTGGCAACAAGAAGCTGATGATCGGTGCCACAATCGGGCCCAGGCCTTATTTTTACTGCTTGTATAGCGCTTCTCCATCTCTGCCGGCAAATAATATAATCGATCTGATTTCTGTACAGACCGTCCGGTGAAGTTCATGTGTACAGACGCCTCTTGTGCTGTTGAAAATGAGTATTCGCTATGGTCAGGTTGTTTTCTTGACAAAACTCTACTAGGCTCTGCCCAGCTTCATTTGGCTCACCAAGACGGAACTTGCCTGTAATTCCGGATATTTCTTGACTCCCTACCTTAGCATTCCAGTCTCCTATGAGAAAAACGACGTCTGATGATGTGGTGCGGTCTAAAAGGCATTGTAGGTCCGCATAAAATCTCTCAACGTCAGCTTCTTCAGCAGTAGTGGTCGGTGCATAGACTTGGATAACTGTTATGTTGAAAGGGTGACCTTGGATCCGAAGTGAAGTCATTCGGTCGTTTTTGGGGTTGTACCCTAGCACTGCTTTGCCCATTCTTCTGTTTAATATGAGAGCGACCCCATTCCTTCTCTTGGATTCGTGCCCACAATAAAAGACTAATGGTCACCGGAGTTAAATTCTCCCATTCCGGTCCACTTGAGCTCGCTGATACCCAAGATATCAATGTTCAATCTGTCCATTTCTCGCTTGACGATATCCAGTTTACCTTGCGTCATAGATCTTACATTCCATGTTGCTATGTGATACACCTCCTTGCAACATCGGACTTTCCGGTCGCTTCCCGACGCATCCACAACTGAGCGTCCTTTTGGCTTTAGCCCAGCCTCTTCATTCGTCCTGGAGCTACTAGGAATCGCCCTTTGTTCATCCCCAGTAACATGTGGGACGCCTTCCAACCTGGGGGGCGCATCTTCCGGCGCCATATCATTAATGTTATTGTGACTGGCCATAGGGCTTTCTTGGCAGGAAATACTGGAGTGGGTTGCCATTACCTTCTCCAGTGAATCACATTTTGTCAGAACTCTCTGCCGTGACCTGTCTATCTTGGGTGGCCCTACACAGCAGAGCTCAAGACTTCATCGAGTTTCGCCAGCCCCTCCGCCACGACAAGGCAGTGATCCATGAAGGGGACCGCTGGTCTACTTTTATTCTTCTCGAACTTGTACTCTTGATAGAATCGACTTTCACTTATAGAACTGTTTATGTTAATATTGTACATCATGCTTGCTCTTATTTTGCTTGTAATGGTAAGATCTGATGATACTATGTTGGTTGATTTGTGGGGTTTAGCGTCCCAAAGCAAATCAGGCTATGAGAGACGTCATAGTGAAGGACTCCGGAAAACTCCGGAAATTTCGACCACCTGGGGTTTTTATCTCACAGCACACGGGCACCTTGCTTTTCGCCTCCATCGAAAAGCGGCCGCTGAGGACGGGATTCGATCCCGCGTCCTTAGCAACAGTAGTCGAGCGCCGTAACCACTGCGCCACCTCGGTGGGGGTAATGATACTATGTAATGTTTTGACAATGTTTTGATGTTGCATCTCCCCCCCCCCCCCCTATATAATGCTCACTTGGGCCTTGAGGGTAATAAAAGAAAAACTGAAATGAAATGTTTCAATCTCCACTCGAGGTATTAGCAAATTCGATGTTCGACGCTGACCGCTCCAAGAATGCTTTTTGCAGCTGCTGGACTGTACGAAATTGTCACGCCGTTCTGATCCTGCAATGCGCCTGCCGCGTTTGAGCGCTATTGAACGGCATATAGGCCGGCCACAAATCTAAAAACGTGGTTCTGCTTCTTGGTGGACATATTTCTTCTCTTTACTAACGTCCTGGCGCATTCCGTTCACTAGAGGCATGCGTTTTGTGTCTTACTGACGCTCCCGTCGATCTGAATTTTTAGCAATGTCGCTTCGTCGCTTTCACTTCGGAATTAGTGATGCATATCAGAATTTGCGACGGACTCTTCTAACACTTGCTCTTCTATTGCTAATGAGCAATAAACAAGAGAGCAAATGAGGGCCGGGTTTTGTTGTGATGCATAATGAGAACGCCAACTGCAAATGATACAACGTATGCAGACAGGAGTATTTTTTTTTTGTTCGTCAATAAAAAGTACCTAAATTCTCGTGAATATACGACATTCGACAGTGGAAGAAAAATCATCCTATACCGCCGCTGCAATGCCAACCTACGACCTCCGCTTTTCGCGCCTTATGCTCTTCCTGCTTTGATAGGGTGGTGGCATTGTAACTTTTTTATATAGCGTTCCACCTTCGCGCAGTCTGTTCTTGTCTCATTCTACATTCTAATCAATTGTATCTATGACTGCATGCTTACTCTACATTGACCGACATTTACAAGTATTTATCGATGCTTTCTTTGTGCGAGCAGCCGTAGGCCCTGTACGTATGCATTTCATAACAAGACCTTCTTTTCTCTAAACTTCATTGCATATTATTTCACGCATACTAGGCAGATATACAACAACGAAGTCGTAGTGTGACTTTAGGAACGCTAGATAGCCAAGAAAACAACTGTATCTGGCTGGTAACTTCCCGACTTTGTCAAAAAAGAAACCATACAGTTGCACACTTAGGGAATTTTTTGTTCTGAATTAGTTTCTGTCTCGCCGCATTCTGATTCACATTTGCATTGGTTGAACGCGGAGTGAAAGGAAGAGGCGGGGCTGATATTGGCCTGCTTCTAAACACTCCATAGAACTTTAAGCAGCGCTGCCAAGCTCGGGGCAACGCAAAAGAGATCCAGGCTACGCTATACTCAGTGGAAAGATATTCGTTTAAAATATTTGCGAACGCGGTGGATAACAACGGTGGAGAATTCAAAGGCAGCATCGATGGTTAGTAGCTGTTTCTTAAGCGTAGTGTCCGTTACTACAAAAGGTTTTGTTTGAAGCGTTCGCTCTTCAGGGCTTCAGGCTAAACCTTTGTGCTACTGCTTGCAGTCTTCATTAGTAAAAGCACAGATTGCTCGAACTGAGACTTCTTTCCGAATTTTCTTCTAAAGCCAGCAGGCTCAAAGAGGATGTGTTAGTAATTGCAGGTTGCAATATTTTGAAGCATGGTATTCTGGTACTAAACCAACAGAATCTAAACTGAATCGTTTAGACCTACTTATTGGTCTTCTTATTAGTCTAAATGGTGTGCTTTTACACAAGCTTTTATTATAAAACTTATTTCGCGCCCGCACCAGTTAGGGTATCAGCTATCACGTGATAATATATAACGCTCATTTGGCCGAAAGGTGTCGTCGTCACCATTGCCTTCTCCGTAACGCAAAATTAAGGAACATGCCGCGCCAAAATTAAACTTGCGAATTCGGATAAAAAATATCACGCTACATTTTCTGTTGTGCAGCGTTCAGTGTGAAATCTATTTCGCTCCCTATTTAGCGCCGATCTGCTAGTGAAGTTGGAGGTAAGTTTCGGGCAGCGATTGAAACCGTCGACATATCTGCCACAATTACTATTCTGTTAATTAAAAGCGTAGGCCTATGTGCCAATTTAGAATGTACACAGAAGTGACAGTCCTGCTTGCACCAAATTTCATACCGATGAAAACATGTTGGGAAGCCTTTCTTTTAGACATTTTAACAGGAACGAATAAAAAAGGCCTCCCCTTGGATGCATACGTAATTAGATTTTTTCTGATGAAAAATGATGTTGCGCTAACGCTGGACATGATCACGATATTGAGCCTGCACCGTATTTGGCGACCCGGAAGGTTTTTGAGTCATGCGGTTATTGATGAGAGGAAACTGAGACAGTATTTAAGCGAATGCGTTGGCTCTGTTATTGGCAGCTTCGAGTCACAATACCGAGTGCCTGAATAACTCCTGGCTATGCAAGCGCTCTTACACATGCGCGGATTTTTAATCAATCACACAACCCAAGGTGGCGTGGACTTTTAACCCATGTTCGTTGTTTGTCACGTATCATTGTGTGCGTGTGTGTGTGGGGGGGGGGGGGGCGCATGCAAAATGAGGTTGTGTGGTTGGTGTAGTTAAACGCTTTGATAATCTTCGTGCCTGTCTCTCAATGTCCAATTTTCCCGGAGTAAAATGATCGTATTGGAGCTGTATGGAGTCTCGCGTTAAGGTGATTTTCAAGCGCATACTGAATATTAGGTATCACGTAAATCTATGGACTCACTGCTTTTATATGAAAGAAATTCGGCAGCATAACACAAGCAAAGCTGATATATTTTGGTACTCAGTTCGAGTGCCTCATAACAGATGGCACCTGCCACCGCATGGGGCTCGGGTACACGAGGCATATATGATGCCGCAAAAAGTATTTTTTCTTTACTTTCCGCACAGCAGGGCTTGCTTTCGCTCTGCATGATTGAGCAGCAGCCAACAGGACGTTTCTGCCGTCAACTTGGTAAAATTGTTATTTCACAAAGCGCAACGGTTTCTATACTGTAAATAAGAATCCAATTCCTTTGTCACCACGAGCGCATCGATGCACGCTGGTAAAATGTGTAATATTATAACTGGAAACTTTTTGGCACTGCTTTCATCTTTTAAGGCGCCCTAAAGCAAACGTCCAAAATCCAATAATAATCAATAGCAGCAGACTGCATGGTACGTGGCGGCACCCAGAGGTTTTCTTATGTATAAATTTTCCTCTAGTTTTACCATGTTACTCTTTGTCGATTACTGGGATATAGTTCAAACTAGCGACTCTTATATACAAAACACAGCAACATGCCGAGACTGAAAGCCGGCATTTATTAGGCTTCTTATATCTCCTTTAGGGCTCCAACTCTTCATTTTTCCATAAGTAAATTTGGTAGTTTTCTAATCTCCCTAAGCCTCCTTCCATTTGTACACTCTAGCTTCCAGGCGTAGTGCTTGGTTTCCCCATCTGTTACCCTTTGCTGCGTGACCTCTTCGAGACAGAAATGAAGCTTGTTAGCGTCATGTGGAAATGGCAGGCTAGACACACCATCCGGAGTCGTCCTTTGGGTTGCTGACTTCCTGCGAAGTGAGCAGAGTTCCCCGCAGGAACTCTTGCAACCTGCACTCGATCCCAGAATATAAAAAAATCTACGCCTATCCTCTCCACAGACCTGCAGGTAGCTTTTCTCCGAAATGTTTCTTGCGATTGGGATGAGAATCGAGGTCATTAGTATAAATAGGCATCCCACTTCTGTGTCTTACAGACACGAGTGATGAAATGCTTGATACTGCAAACATGAATACAGCTAGTCTGGAAAAGGCCTGCGACAAAAATGTCATTTCAGGGTATTAATCCTGCTTAATATTTAGGTAATAAATGCGTATGGGTAGATGGTTACCTTTCATAAGGGTAGCCAACTTTCACGCCTTAATTTTATTTGGGGCTACTTTTTTACATTTTTATGAGAAAATGGTGTTTTATTCTGTCATCTAAGTGTGCTATAAGAACATTATTTTAATATTCGTCTGACGTCTCTCTTAAAAAACAACTAAATCTGCCTGGTTTCTTCAGCAAAAGGAATAAGCATTTGACGAAATTGAATACCTTCATATATATATATATATATATATATATATATATATATATATATATATATATATATATATATATATGAAGGTATATATACAGTCACCGCTCCAACGCTCGATGTCTTTCACAAAGAAGACTAGCGTATGTCGAAAGGCGCGTGCTAACAAAGAAGACTTCAGACAAAGAAGACGACGCAAGACACTGACTTGCTAGTTGAACATTCGACCGGAACACCGACCTGAGATTGAACGTACCCTTACATTTGGTGGAGGTGCCGGATATCGATCCCCGTATCTCTCGCTTCTTCTCGAAAACTTTGCTGCCAAGCGCGTAATTTTTCCATCCGCGACGAAATGCTTAATCGCCGAAGTTACCTTTCCGATGGACGCAAGTGGCTCCTTGTCATTTCTATGCGCTGCTTTTCACGCCGATCCTCAGTGTGACCACGCCGGAGTACTGAAAACTTACACTTGCCTTCGCCTCCGCTATTACTGGCGGGGTGTATACCGCTTCGTACGTCAATACGTCCACGCATGCCAAGAATACCAACGTCGCAAAAACCCGCCACACTACCCCACCGTTTCGATGGAGTCCTTGGCCTGCCCCAGCCGGCCGTTCGAACGTGTGGGTATTCGTCTTTATGGGCTACTGCCAGTCACTACAGCTGGTAACCATTTGGTCATCGTGGCTGTCGACCACCTTACCCGCTGCGCAGAAACGCTTTGGCGCCAGACGTTGCGTCTTTCTCCCTGCACCATCTCGTTCTGCGCCATGGTTCACCTAAGGAATTGCTCAGTGTCCGTGGCGGCGTTTTTCTTTCCGAGAATGTTGAAGCCCTTCTTCAGCAGTGCCACATTGTCCATCGTTCTACCTCGGCCTACCATCCGCAGACAAATTGCATCACGGAACGTTTTAACCGCACCTTGAGTGACATGCTGGCCATGTATAACGCGTCCGGCCACTCAAACTGGGACCCGCTTCTCCCGTTCGTCACGTACGCTTACAATACTGCCAAACAAAGCACGGCCGGCTTCTCCCCCTTTTTCTTTCTCTACGGCCGTGAACCCACCTCAACTATGGAAACGGTACTCCCTTATTGCCCTGACAACTCCGAATCGAGCTCAGTCTCTCAAGAGGCAGCATATGCAGAAGGATTTCGCCAGTTCGCCGGATCATTTACAACCCCGAACCAAGGCCACCTGCAGTCCTTTCGCTCACCGACTTGTCCAGCTCCTTCATACACCACATTATACAACAGTTGCATCTTACCTGCACTTACCTATGGGGCTGAAACGTGGAAGCTAACCAACAGGGTTCTACTTAAGTTGAGGACAACGCAGAGTGCTATGGAAAGAAAAACAGTAGGGATAACGTTAAGAGTTACAAAATGTGGAGATTGGGCCTGAGAAATAACCCAAGTCACCGGCATTCTAATGAAAATCAAGAAGAAGAAATGGGCATAGGCAGGACATATAGCGCGGAGAAAGGATAACCGATGGTCGCTTAGGGCAACAAACTGGATTCCAAGAGAAGGAAAGCGTAGCAGGGGGCGGCAGAAAATGAGGTGGGCGGATGAGGTTAAGAAGTTCGCACGGGTCAAGTGGATGCACCTCTCACAGAACCGGGTCAATTAAAGGAATATGGGAGAGGCCTGCGCCCTGCGGTGGGTATAGTCAGGCTTAGGATGATGATGATGATGAATTGTATGGTAATTCTATGGTATAGAATTAACAGTACATTAATAGTTCAGCGTAACGGTATGCTTATGGGATCATATATATAATATAGGAATTGTCCGGAATAGTGTGAACCTGTAAAAGCGCTGGTTGTGTAACGTGTGCGCCAGTTTACTTAGTACTAAGACGCTAAGCACTAAGCGAACGCGATGGTTAGATGGCATTCTCGAGGCATTGCAGATGAAGCTATGTGATGTTAAGAAGATAGTGAGAGACCAGAAAGCGTGGCGTGACATGGTCCATAGGGTCACGAAGAGTCGGACACGACTGAACGTCTGAACTGAACTGAACTGAAGACGCTTGGATTTAAAAATGCTTTCTGGACAAGCATACTTTGCCCACGCCCACAACATCCACATCTCTCTACCGTGGTTTGAGGAGGTGCTCACAAATTTCTTTTGTCCCAAATACTTTAATTGTAATGTCATGCGTTGCGGCTGCCGCAGGAATGACAAATTTGATTTGTGCTCGTCAAGACAGTTGGCGCCTCCGCGTTCTAGTGCATCCACCTCAAACTGCGCGTTATGCTCGAGTCGAAAGAGCGAAAAAAAAAATGATAAGCACCTTCCAAAGTGTGTCGGTTGGCGTCGGTTGATCAAGTAAGGTGGTTCACAGCAGGATTGGCTGACAGATTGATAGTGAGTAGCGATCGGGAATATTAGTAAATGAAACCAGCTTGATGCAGAAAACAATCCCTTTCTCTCTCTCTCTCTCTCTCTCTCTCTTTCGCGCGCGCGTGTGTGTGTGGGGGGGGGGGGGGCGAATTTGAGCACGTGTGATGACCTATGTCCGGCACTAGTGCTATAGCATTGACATTATAGCAGATGCGCATAATAGAGCGAGGACTTCGTTTAAGCATGTCCTTGTGATGGCGCTGCTCGACAACACATGCCGAAAAGGCGGAGAGGAATGCTTGACAGGAGGCACCTATACTCGGGGACACGTTTTCTTGGCAATGAAGCCAAAGCTACACAACTGAATCGCACCATCTTCCTGTGCAGCTGAATATGGTCCCGAGTTACATGATCAATTTCTGCAAAAACAAATTGAAATCATAGCGCTAGTTATTTATAGTATATTTCTTATCACTGAACCGATTTTCCGAAATGAAGCTGTTACGCCTAAAACACTTATCTTGGTTCCACCGGGTTTTCTCGTCTGAAGTCTGTCGCGGGTTTTCGAGACTTCCTGACTTTAAAGACAAGATGGCGATAGCCGCTTGTTCGGGTAGTTCCGGTTGTTCTGGTCGTTAACTCCGCAAACGTTGCGAGCGTTTTCACCGGACAAGATTCGAGTCAAATTAATTAAAAAGCGTCGAAGGAAACGAAAGAAATGATCTGCAACGTCTATGCAGACCGAAAGCCGTGCGGTCGAACTACATGGCGGAGTGACACGTTTAAACATGCCCCGCCTCTCTACCTTCGCGCCTATTGCCAAGAACAAATGTCCCTGAGTATAGTAGGTTGAAGCAAAAGCAGGCTGCCCAAGTACAGAAGCCAGGCTGGAGCATCAAGCTGCAGACGATCGTAAACGGAGAGCTGAAGCTGGGGTAATTGTTCTTTAAATGCGAAGATCGCGACATGAAACGTTAAATTTGTTTACTAGCAGGCGAAGCAGCGTGTGTGATCATAGTGTTATCAAAGTACCAAACAATTAGGTATTGCGAGTACACATTATCGTGTCAACTTTTATGGCAAAGGCAAAGCGTCCTCGCAATTTTTGAGTGGTACAATTCATTGTTAATTAAATTCAAATTGAATCTAGGACAGGAACCGGCATTGCGAAACAGCGCATTGTAGGCGCTACGACAAAGACGATGTCATCCGTCATCGAAACTTGGCCTTATCCGGTTCTAAGCGGTGCTGGAGGAATTGCAGCGCTCTTTTTTTTTTTTTTGTCCAAGTGTAGTGCAGTATGCGAACAAGTACTCACCTTTGCAGCCCGCAATGGCCAACATATATTTAATTCCTTCTGCTCACGACTGTACCATAAACCACTCATTTATTTCCGTGGCTGATACACAAGTGCATCCCACAGTCCTTAACACACATATAGCTGGATATATAAATGGGGAATGAGGCTTAACATAACTGCATAAATGATTGCCTCATTAAGCAAAAAAAAAAAAAGCACTCCAGTTTTAACGTATACCTCGCAGAGGGGACAGCAGTTTTATAACCTCTATGATAATTTTTTTTTTTGCATCCCTTTTGCACTTTTAACGACCATGATTGAAATGTCGTTTAGGACAAAGCTTCCAATGACATTAATGTCCTTTCGCAATCCTAAGCAGCCCCCCTTCCCTCCCCCGAAAATTTCCATGCAAATCTAAGCTCACTCTTTATTGCCAGCAAGAGAGAGTATAACATGGCTGCTTGCGCGTTTCCTCATTCAGTCGAGCCGAAGCCATTGGAGACACGATCTGATGCGGTGTCCGCGGTATGATCTCGAGCTTCTTTTCGTGCTTCATTCCGTCGTTACAAGACAGTTGGGGATACCGGATGGTTATGGCCGCCTAAAAGGGACTCTGTCGTCACGTGAACATGGAATCGGCGGCCACTGGGCAAATCTTGCAGGCATCAAGGGCCCGAGTTGCTTTGTTGGTATCAGCTGTTTGGCATCCGTAACTGAAGCCAGAATGAGTTTGAAGACGGCTATCACAGCTTGAACTTCAAATCTATCACAGTCGCGTTTGCGGAAGATGTTTGCAAAGTTTGTTTGCCATATGAATAGCTTTTTCTGGCGCCCGTCTTGTCAAGATATAGACGCGAAAACACATGGGAAGAAGAGGGGGTATTTTAAGTTTTTGAAGTTAAAGCATCCCTTCCCTCACTTTGGGCATTGTGATCCGGAATAAAGCGGTTGCTTAGAATCTTGTAAATACCGTAGGTACCCGCTCCAGAGAAAGTATACCTGCCGTAGGAATGGTAAAGACGGGCAGCTGTAACGTTGTCTGGAATAAGCCGCAATCGCACATACACAACTCAAATGTGCATGACTTGGCTTTACCTATTATAAAAACTGCATTTTTTTTTACCTTTCTACAGTGTGCACAGAGTAGAGAAACTCTCGTATATTGGTAGAAATAGTTTCTATTTGAGCAATACGAGGGTTAAACGTTTTCTATTTATATGCTAGTTTCATACTTCTTTTTCTATAAATGTTTAATGGCAGAGCCATCTCAAATGAAGTCTGAAACGCCTCACTCATGTTATGTCACTCACAGGAATACTGAATTACCAAGCACATAGACGGATTAACCAGAGATATCGCCTCTTCCGTGGATCTAATTTCTTAACTGCTTTTCTTCGCAATGTCAGTGCACGTTAAAGAACCCCAGGTGGTCTAAATTTTTGGAGTCCTCCACTGCGGTGTCTCTCACAGCCTGAGTAGCTTTGGGACATTATTAAATCCGACAAACCAAACCAAACCAGTTTATGCGAACATGCGAACACAACATGCGAACATCTCGAACCTACTCTTGTTTCGCTAAGCATTCGTTCTGTTGTTCTGATGGTCGCCTGAATTTTTTTTCTTGTTTTCTTAATCTTTGCAATCGGTTTCAGCTCCTGAAATATTATCTCAAAATGGAAGTGAACTGTTAAATTTCTTTACATTTCGTGTTTTACTATAATATACGTTTACGTCCATTCTATAGTTCTTCATGCGTCTATAAAGGATTTCTCTTATTTTCTGATAAATTCAAATATTGTAAATCCTACATCGGACAGCATTCGTTATATTATTATATATAACTTGTGTTCTTTCGATTACTTTTAATCTAGCTGTCTGCAATCAATTTCTGTTTCCTTCTGAGCGTTGCATTGTACGTTTTTTCTCCTTTTCTACCTATACC
Source organism: Amblyomma maculatum (assembly GCF_055883805.1). Taxonomy (NCBI): domain Eukaryota; kingdom Metazoa; phylum Arthropoda; class Arachnida; order Ixodida; family Ixodidae; genus Amblyomma; species Amblyomma maculatum. Next base: position 41,248,944 of record NC_139351.1, on the reverse strand, counting down.
TATACTAATTCGTGCCTTTCTCATCGTTAATCTTTTTTTTTTTTTGAAATACAAGTTTCAACTATTTGTGATCACATCAGGACTAAAGTAGAACGGACGAAGGCCTTTTCGACACTTGATGTTTACTCTTCATCTTTAAAATAAAAATCACCTTTTCTGTGCTAGATACAAAGAGCTAATATATTTATTATTTTCGTAGATCATTTAGCTTCTCATTAAAGATTAAGGGCACAAATAACATGATGGAGTTTTAGCTTGAAGAAATTGCTTGTCATATTTATTTTGTATTCAAGTTTCGCTGCGGCCATACACGTTTAATTACTACCCCACTAGCGCTCTAGGTGCGGCCCAAATGCCTGATAATAAAACTAATACCAGTAGTAACGTCGTATGATTTATAATAAACAACCACTTCGACCTTTCCTCGGCCATTTCTTTTTGCCGAATGCTTCGACAGAGAAAAACAATAGACAGGTGGATACCTCTACGTCATATTTTAGGAAATCACTCTTTTGAAGTTGCAGTACTCGGGACTTGTTGAAAAACAACTTTTGTATGTAAATACTTGGCATAGATTTTCAGATGTGACCGAAATATGAGAAGCAGGAAGCTCCCGCTATACATCAGGGATATAACGCCTCCGAACAAAGAAGCAGCAGTATTGATTTTCCATCAGCGAATCATGTTTTTGTCTTTTTTTTTTGCTTTGCATTTTTAAACGCTGGTGGGTTTACCGTTTGCTCCCCTTTATGGCTTTATATAGTTTAATACTTCATTCAGTGTGTCGCGGTGTGTACATACACCACTCGTCGTAAATGCATTGTCATGACGAGCAGTGTGCGGTATACATGAATTAAAGGAAAGCGTATTGTTGACTTCGATACTCATTCGCCTCTAGCATTGCTACCAGCTGAGAGAAAGTTGACACTGATACCGTAACATATTGCAGAGGACTAGATTACGTGGTATGCTGAAATCGTTTCCCTTCAGGTGTGCCTACAAATAAGTGCATTTGACAGGAGCTCACTAAAGCATGTAGCTCTTTTAATATGGCACGGTAAAACGTGCAAATAACCCACCAGCACCCCGGGATTCCGAGTCAGATACTGTACTGCTAGGCCACGCAGGCGTGTTAGTGCGCATTTATTACACCAGTGCTTTATCTCTGTGTCCGTGAGATTTGCTCATAATGTGGAATCTCCGGCCTGCATCCTAAAGAGTAGGTGTGAGATTACAGAGGCAAGACTAAAAACATTTTTGCTTAAGCGAACAGGAAGGTACAAGCAAGCGCACAAGGATTCCCGAAGGAAGCCACAAACGATAACAATTATCGCGGTCAGGTGACACCTTTTAGGCGCTACATGACAATTTTACCCCCTTCATTGCAATATGAGCCTTATGGTTTACTTAAGAATTAGTGGGAAAAGAAACTACACCCAGCCATATATTTCTCACAGTATTAAACATTTTAACTTTTCTTGAACTTTGGAGATGAAAGCAAGATGCCCATTTCAGGCCCAGAATGGCAGAGTGTCAATTTTATTAGAGCTTTTAAAAGCGACCACTCACTGCAGTTCCCTATGTGACATTGAGCATATGAACGAGAATATAGGGTTCATTTCTGGAATAAAACATGTACTGTTTGAAATAGCAAGAAATAATTAGCAGGGTACTTGACCTTCACACTACGAGTAACTGCTCTATGGCGCCTTGAACGCCAAAAGTTCGTTCCGTAACTATTTTTATATATTTCTTCTCTTTTTTTTTTTTTTGGTTATGGGCTCACATCTCGGACACAAATTTGTAAGTTATACGCACCACAACGCGTTTACTTGGTGCATCTTTCACTCTTACGGACATTTACCTTTCGCGGCCTACGTCCTGTTCGCTGTGCTGGAACGCAGTCAGCATGGGTTCGGACATCAATGCTGACTTATTTTAATAAATTCTAACATTTTCTGGAATGCACCTACGAGAGAAACATATGCTCATCAATTGTGGATTCATTTTATCTCGTCCCCAAGTTGCTTACTTCATTTGAACTTCTATGATTTTTTCCGACCGACGCGAGACGACGCCCAACGGAGACGCTGACATTCCCCGAACATGTTTCTAAGGCGATTGCCTAATATATACTGTGGTTAGAGCCTCAATATACTAGTTTAAATAGCCGTTTGAATCTTTATTGCGGATAGCAGTCTAACCAAACACAGAGCGCCTACTCAGTCACCGAGATGAAAACCTCAATGTACTTAACCCCTTCACCTGTTGCGCAACGCTCTGCTTTATTTTGAAGTGAGTCGAGGTTTCGCAAGTTTAGTGCCTTCGAGAATTCAAGAAGCCATGCAAAACAAAAGAAAAAATTTCAGGAGTGTAGTTAAGCCTGCTTACGTGTTCAGATACTAAATCATTTCTCTTACTGATACCAAATATGTTGCTGCATCTTGTTTTCATTTGACTTCGCTGTTTCTAACGAGTGTCGTGCCACGTGGGCCCCTCCTTGCCAACAGACTCACGAGAATGCTGCGCGGTTTTACTTCAGTCTCGCTAGATGGAGCCTCAAATGAGTGTAACTGGAGATTCATTGTCTTTATTTTTTTGCAATGCTTCATGCGCGGATTTCGAAACACATCCGTTGGCACCGAAAACCTATAGCCGAAAGCATTTTAAAATATCTGTTCCTTTTACGCTTTTTCATTTTTGCAGCTCTCGGAATAGCAAAGATGGTGATTCACTTCCTGGCGGAAACGCAATTTTTTTTTCTTTGTGTGTCTGTACAAAGGACGCTTTCTGGTCGCACGATAAATAGAGGACTGTCTTGCTCTCCTCACAAATCTGAACTTTTCTCAATGAGCAGCCAATGACAACTAACCAGAGAATCCCACCTACCGCAACTCACAAACCAGTGGAGGGAGCAAGGAACCGAGAGTCAGCACCATTAGGATCCTGGGGTATTTCCTACAGCAGAATAGGAAAAACACCACAATCCTGAAAAAGCTTCAGACGTATGTCGACCAGGTAACGGGGATATTCAGGCGAATGTCTAAAGGCCTCAGAGAACACTGCCTAATAAAAGTGCTTCGTGTCTTTGTAATCAGCAGGATAGCTTATGCCACACCCTTTTTCAATCTCAATCCTGGTGAAGTAGAGAAGTTAGAGAAAATGATTAGAACGTCATTCAAAAGGGCTTTAGGCATCCCCTCAACTCGTCGACAGAGAAGCTTCTAGCTATGGAAATGCATACTACCTGGGAAGAGATTGCTAAAGCTGTCAGGGAGGCCCAGATTTTGGCTCATTTCCACTGTAGTGGGCCGAAAAATACCACAAGAACTGTAGCTTCAGTCAGGTGAGCCACCCTACGTCGCTGAACTCCTGGAGCGTGAGACGCGGAAACGATTCAAAATTGCACCGATCCCTAAGAATATGCACCCAATTCATGACAACGAACGAAGACAGCATAGAGCAAAATTTATTGAAAGCAAATAAACGACCCTCCTGAGGAATCGGCCTATTGCGATGCTGCCTGTGGACGAGAAGGGGCCGCGGTCTTAGCAGTGGTAGATGGGAACCACTCCCAGAAAGTAATTGGATCTAATAATACGCGTAACGCTTTAATAGCTGAAGAAGCTGCGAAAGCGCCAGCATGTACAGGCACTAAAGCAAGATCTATCCTTTCGAATAATAAGGCGGCAGTTAGGAACATCGGCAAAGGCTTAATTTTCAAGCAGGCGGCCAGTATACTAAGAAAGCACCCGCTAATCCGGGAGGTTTCAGTCATTAGGGTTCCAGCTCACAAGCGTCTACCAGGCAATGAGGCTGCTCATCGCCTCGCTCGAAATGTATACACCCGAGCGGCCATAGAGACCCAGCTACCCGAAGACAAAGACCCCCTCATCACCTACAAGGAGCTCTCTGAGACTCCCAGACTAAACAGAAGAATCTATCCACTACCAGGTAGGTCCCTAATACCCTCAGAATGCTGGGCCTGCGAACAATTCAGGCCAATAGTTTCTTTTCTCATATTACTCTGTATAATGAGTTTACATAGGACCCAGAGGCTTGCAATCTCTGCGACGTACCTCTCAGTCAAAATCACCTAATCTTGCAATGCTATGATTCTCCGGGACCTAAAGAAACTGATCCCCTTGATCAAATTACCTGGGAGTCCTACATCAGCAGCCCAAATGTGGATGGACAAAAGATCGTCCTACGCCTGGCGGTGGAGGCTTACTCCAAGACCTTCTCTGCGGCCACGGCACAGGAGAGCCGGCAAGGAGACTCTCCCCCTGGCTGAGCCCTTGCCCCAAAGTCCATGTCGGTGTAAATAAAGTCTTCTCACTCGCTCAAGCATGAAGCAAGAAATACTTTCTTATTTATATTTGTTCCCAAAGTGCTAGTGTGTATTTGTTGTCTTTTTTTAAATTTACTATATTGGTGTTTACAAAACTTTATTTGATCCAAGAAAATAAAATGTATGTCGGTAAATTGAGCATTTATTGCTGGTCCAACATATTATTTTACAAATCGCAGCAATCTTCCTTGCATTACTGTATCTTGTCATTAGCTGCTCCTATTTTTATTTTCAAAAAAACGTACGGCAGTATATAAGACAAGTTAGTGACAGTGAGCTAACTAAAAAATGAATATACCTTTAATTCAAAGAGCTTACTTCAATGTTGTCTATGCCACATAAATGGCTTTCATTACGGTTTTAGATTATCAATTATCTTCGCTTGTAACTGGTCGGGAAAAGTTTGAGGGTCTCTTAGATTTCTCTTGAAAGAATGGCAAAAGCCTACCCTTCCTATCCAATAATTTCCCTCCCATCGTTAGCCTCTTGTCGGCATTCGTTGTAGTGCCGCATACAATCATAATTGCTTTACAGGAAGGGAAAGGCGCAGCATCTGTCACACTTTCTTCGACAAGTTTGCGTTTGGACCGTACACCACCGCTCCTGTCTCATGGCGTTCCTTGGAGAGCGTCCAAGTGTGGCAATGCAGATGGCAGGGACCCATCCCGCCTCAGCCAATCAGAACGCCGCCAAAGCGGGACACACTTTGTCCCCAACAGCATGAGCCATTAAAGGCTCTCGCCTTAAAAATGATTAGGACTTAACTTGGCTAAGTACGCACGTGCAAGCGAAAGGTTTTTATGCTTGGTTATTCTGTAGTGCTAAGGCACGTTAGGCTCACATAGATTTAACACAGTTTATAGAGTGGATCCCTCTCTAAACCAGTCTGTGGTTCGTTGACATAGAATAGTCGAGCTCTGGAACCCATGCTGCATCTGATTTTTTTTTCACGTTCCCAGGCACCCACTGGGGAATTAAACGAGAGCACCATGTCTAACTACGCTACAGACTGGCCTAGACGAAGAGAATCGGTCGAGGGAATTTTGCAAACGGCTAACCTAGGAAGGTAGCCAAATGGTTGAGAATAGGCAAGGGACTGGAAGAATCTGTGGCACTGTGTGAGGTACTTTTTCATATTTGTGGGATGCATAATAGTAGGAATGAATTTTCCAAAGTTTGGGAAAAAGCAGCTGCATAAAAAAAAATTGTTTTTTTAAATGTCTATAGGGAGGAGAATGGCGAAAGCCTACGCTTCCTATCCTATCATTTGCCTCTCATCGTTTGCCTCTTATTGTCATGATGATTCACCCCTAGTCATTGTATTTATGACCATAACTAAACATGTATGAAGTCAGGTGCGGACATTATAAGCCGTCGTTTCACTTAAGGCCCGTTTGCACTAGGCCGATCTACGTCGGCCGACCATCGCCAGACGCGTTTTTTGCGTGGGCGTCGTGCTTGTCACACGGCGCCGACGCCGACAGCGCGCCGGTGGCCGACCGACGGGGATGTTGGTCGGCCGACGCCGAGGGCGAAGCGATCGGGCTGCCGTCGGCCGATTTCCTAGTCACACTACGACGACGCGATGCCTCACTACCCGCGCCGACCAATAGCATTCGCTGCCTTCACCTCGCCCCGCCCACAGCCGCGTCTCTCATCTGCTCCAGACCCCGAGGCTACTGATTTCGATACCTGCTTCTCGCTATTTACTACTTGTTCACCAAATAGCGCACGCATTCGCTAAATGAATACTTCATGACAATAGTAAACGCTTTGCCATTTCCCGTGTGAGCTATAAATTTTAAAGGGAATGCGCCGATGACGACGAATGCATGCCATCGCTGCTGCAGTTTACATATGTGTGCATACACACAGGCTGCTCGTTTTCATTTCAATACAACAGCCTGACGGGCTGTACTTTAATCGGGTATTTTCTCTTCCCGTGCTACGGCTGCACATTACGCATTTACGCAATGCGATAACTCCGCAAGAACCATTGATGAGGCGATATACCGCATAAGAAATGTTCGAGATTTGGTTGTTGACATCGCACGAGAGCTGCGCTTCCTGCTAATTGTATTTGCTTTCTTCGATGCCATCAGTGCTCGATTCTGATTCTTTTTCACCGGAAGTATGCTCGGCAACCATTTGCATGAATTAAAACGGTGTTATTTGTGTCCCGCGAGTGCCGCCGACTACTACCAGCCGCCCTCAACTTTGCTCGGCACACCGGATTACGTCGGCGCTTTACCCTTTCTGTACCGGCGTCCCATGGTAAAAGCAAACGTCAGTCTTAAACCAAACCTACCTTCGATGATCATTTGCTCTCGTTAAAACATTATAGTTTGCTCCCCACGATCGTCGAAATCACACGCACGATTCCTGCGGGCTCGCTAGGCCTACTCGCCTTCGACGGGGCCGGCGTCGACTCATGTTCAATGAAAAAAGCACACCCGCGAGTGTCGAAGTGTGATAATATGAACCGACATCCTTCCTTGCCTATATTTTAGAACGTATATGACGCAGGGAAGCGCAGTCGCGCACAGTACGTCGTTCGTCGGCATTTCATTTTCGCTTGCTCGACGATCTGGCGAGGACTGATCGGGCGACCGTCGGCCGATGCGTTTCGTCGGCGTCGCTGGTCTGGGAACTTGTCACACTACGATCACAGGCGGTCGTTGGTCATGCTGACGTCGTTGGCGGCCTAGTGGGACTGACCGGTGCATCAACGACAGGATCGGCCGACCGACCCGCCGACCACCGACGTCGGCGTCGCATCGGCGTCGCGTCGGCCTAGTGTAAACGAGCCTTTATTGGTCCTTCCATAGTAATGCTGAGTCATGTCAAGCTACTGTATTCAATTACCCCTCATAGCTAAGCATGATTACTCATTTCCAATCAGTACCGGTCATAACAAGCCGTAATTTAAAATATTGGTCGTTTTGTAGTCATTTTAGTCATTATATTATCATTTATCTGTAAGTACCATTACTAATTAACTGTATCGATACCTGCCGTATAACTTTTATTCCTTACCGGTCATCATCAAACGTTTTCATTCCTAAGTTCCCTTGACATATATTCCTTATTAGCGAGGAGCACAGTCAGTTTAGTCGTTCAGTCGTGTTCGACTCTTCGTGACCCTATTGACCATGTGACGCCACGCTTTGCGGTCTCTCACTATGTTCCTAACATCACATAACTTCATCTGCAGTGCCTCGAGGATGCCATCTAACCATCGCGTTCGTTGCGTACCCCTTCTCCGGCGACCCTCAACCCTTCCCAACATCAAATCTTTCTCCAGCGACTCCTCTCTTCTCATCAGATGACCAAAGTAGCTGAGCTTTAACTTTACAATTTGACCCTCCAATGAGCAGTCAGGGTTTATGGTCGACAATATTGACTGATTTGATCTTCTGGCAGTCCAAGGAACTCTCAAGAGTCTTCGCCAGCACCACAATTCAAACGCGTCAATTCTTCGGCGGTCAGCCTTTTTCACAGTCCAACTCTCGCATCCATACATCACAACTGGAAAGACCATAGCACGAGTTATACGGATCTTGGTTGGCAGACTAATGTCTCTGCTCTTTACTAGGCGGTCAAGGCTAACCACTGCTCTCTTTCCCAGAAGCAGGCGTCTCCTAAGAAGCGAGGAGCACATCAACGGACAAATCCGAAGCAGATATCCCGCGCACAACGTTTGCGTACAGAATCTCGTTCCATGAGCGTAGAAATGCTTTCGCCTTAAAATAAGCTAGCGCCGGCGGCTTGTAACGTGGCACGTGCACGTGCGTGTATTCGGCTTATTTCCCGGCACCAAGTTTGCTCGCTCAGGCTAGGGCAGAAATGCTTTCGCTTTAAAACATGGTTTTCGTTCTGAGCATCTTGTAATATAGTTCCGCATAGACTATGCAGGTAAAGGCATGGCTAAGACAAACTACCCGTTCGGCTATGGATATTGCCACATAACTAAGCTTCAGTTTCGGAGATGTAACTTCCCGCTCGTACCTCACTGCTCTAATAAATCTGTAGGCCAAAATATTACACCTTTCTTTATTAATTTCAAGCATTATAGGGAAGTATCCAATCTAAGGCATTTAGTACCTTCCCAAATGTGTTTTCGTAATTTTGAATACTGAAACGCGGGTTTAAACGTTGTGCACAACTTCTATTTGGTTTTCCTCTTATTTTGATTAGATGACAAGGTATTAACGAAAATTCGCTTCCGCCGTTCTTTGGTAAGTAACATGAGCTTGCTAGTTCGTTCTCAATAGGATTATGAAACATCTTTCCAGGGCTAGAAAACATACGATATAAAAGAAAGTGGACACCATAGACTGGCCGATTCCGATACCGCTGTTTTCAGGTTCTGAGTAAATTAAAAACATATACCTGATAAGAACGTTTGGAACATAAGTAACATTACGATTGCAATCATGATGTTCGTTTGTACAATACTGAGTTCCACTGAAAACCTAAGTAGCTCAAAGGAATTTAGAAAATATGACCTAATTGCAGGAATGCATCATTAAATTTTGAGTCGGCAATGCCTGCGCCTTTTCAAGCCTTTATACTACCTTTTGTCTCATTCATTGATGATGGTGCTTGTGGACGGATACTTATATGCCTGCCTGTAACCATGTAGATAATTCTTCGTGTGATCGATTAAAGTAGACCCGATGACACAGACGCACAAAAGATACATCGAAACGTTACTGTTTTCTTGACAACTGACTTGACTCCCTCCGCTGGAAGTTAAGCGATCGACGCCGAATGCTGCGCTTCGTCTTGAGTGGTGGGGATCATTAGAAAACACGGTTCTGGCAGCAACAGCAAGAACTTACTACTGAGAGGTCGTGATAAAAGACGGGATTGGGTTTTGCTACACTAACTCTAAGTGCTTGTACACCGTAAAAAATTAAGTACACACAAAGAAGGACGGACGGTCCTAACAAAGAATACAAAGCTTCGAAAAAGAAAAGGAGGCCCAAGATGTCAACCGGAAACTAAATGAGTAGTGTGCCGGACAAGGGACAATCAATGGCAAATAGCGGGCTGGCGGAAACCACTGAGCAACTATCAGGAAAAAAAAACGACCATAGAGTCCTGGAGCAAAAAAAAAAAAAAAATGAAAAAGACGCCGAACATAGGATTAAGATAAACGCACACAGAAGACAGCGACTGATTTCCGAGGAGGCCCTCGAACAGTCCTTGGAAAGGAAGCGACGTGGACACAAGTGCCAGCGGCCCTAGAAAAAAAAAGAACGAAATCAGAAGCACTCACTTCCGGGAAAGAGGAAAATAAAGTCATAAAGAAGCATTGAGACAGGAAAAAACGATAGACGAGCAATATACGACGAAGTAGCTGACAGAACCGAAGCTCGAAAGGCCGATGGAGAAGAGTGTGGCGCCGGAACTGCTTCAATGCTCCCTGTGAGCGAGCCGGGGCATATAGGAGGTTGAGTAGGAGGAAGGGGGGGGGGGGGTGACTGAAGAAAGATGGACACCAAGAGGGAGACTTTGTGTAGGGACTGTCGCGGTGCGTGCCTGAAGCCAGCCACGCTGCAACCCTGCGGCTGCTGCTCCGTGTCTGTGGCTAATGCGAGCGTTCTCTCGCTTGAGCAACTATTGCGAACCACGCGGGGAATATGAGGTACGGGTCTGCAGAAACATGGGAAGATGCAATGCGGCCTACGACACTAAAACCTGCGCCAGAGGCAGCCAATATGGCTGCTTACCGCTGGACGAGTGACCTTCCGATGCTTCCTTTCGATGCGTGCGTGACACGCTCCTACACATTCCTCCTGTTTGCCCTGCCCGGTGCTTTGGTCTAAGGCAGAAATTCTGCTCCATTGGACTTCTTCCATCAGTTGTTTCTATTCCTCAAGCCTGGAAGGACAGCACTGAGCTTCTTTCTTGTTGCTCACCCGATGCCTTCTCCACCCCTATTTTCTTATACGTGTGCTCTCTCACTCGCAGAGATCCTCTTCGAGAGTGTGGCAGTGGACGTATATTTGTGTCGCGTTTGCGTTCCCTGCCACGGTTGCTACTTTTAATCAATACCTGCTTGGGTGCACAGCTGTCAGTGAAAAAGGAATTCAGTACTGAAGGGTTCTAGTCGGACAAACGCGAAAATGTGATACCAAAGTTGATTTAAATCCTATGGTATGGAATGCCTACTGTCCGTACTCTGTGATTCCACTCTGATCACAGGAAGGCTTCTGTGCTCAATCACGAAACGGGGACACAGATCAAGTACCTCCAACTGACTGAAAGCGCCGCCGCTGACGAAGAGGTAGCGTCCGTTGTTTAAGCGGCGGGCGTCCATTCGGGTCACTCCTCTGTATTCGCTAGTAATGACGTTTCATATCCACCCCACTTGCGGCTCGTGGTTTCTTCGGTATGGGTTCGGCATAGAATGAAAGCTAGGAGCTGAAGCGGGTAAGAGAATATGACCAGCGAATAGATAATTCAGTGTCCGACGTGCGCTTACAGCGAACAGGAGGAACTTAACCTTAAGTGGAGCAATGGTAATTCCATATGTAGTAGTGTGGATGCTAATTAGTGATGCCTTTTTTTCTTGATATTTGAGAAGAACAATATCAAACGTAGGACTCATCGCATGAACAACAGCTTCAATTTGGAGCGGAAGGCTACTCTACCGGGTTGCAACTCTAGAGTTCGCCAGGTATCGTCAAATGGCCTTAAGCTCTTTAAAAGGCGCTACCTCGTATTTTCTTTCTTCCCAAGCCTCTGAGTGGGAATAATGAGATTTTCTTCCAGAGATCGCACCTCATTTTCGTCGTCTTAAGCGTCTGAGTGCGATAGATATATTTAGAGAGGTGCTCCCGAGTTCTTAGTCATGGGCAAATGATGTTCAAGACATTACGAGGTCAGTCTATGAACGAGTTGTTTTTGGGATGATTTTACTAATCCGCGTAAAGTGCCTTTTTAGCATAGAAAAAAAAAAGACTCGGAGCGAGTTCGATCCGTTCGAGTTCGATCCGTTCCAGTTCGATACCGGGCACTCCAACGCAGTATCCGAACGCCTTCGCCACTCAACCACCGAAGTTCTAGCTTTTGTAACTAAAGCTACACTAGGCAAATCAGCGGTGCATTTCGGGTAAGCTTCACTAGCCACTATCGCACATGCGTCGTAACCAAGTTGATCCTAGCCACAGAAGAAAAAAGGGAAGAGAAGAAAACAGCGGTGGCAAAAGAAGGTAAAAAGAAGACGGGAAGAGAGAGGAGAAGAATAGCTGGTCAAATGACACAAGAAAATTCTGAAGAAGTCAAGAGGAAGCCAGAAGAAGGGGTAAATAAGACGAAGGCGGGAAGAGGGAGCAGAGAGAGGGGAAGTAAAAGCTGGTTGGAGCAAGACGATTTGGAAGACGCCAACAAGATGCGTCAAACAGTCGATCACAATATACGGTTTGCATCCAGTCCATCGGAGATGAGAACGTTCGAATCGAACTTAGTGAACAATCAGTTTGGTAGTTTTCTCTATAGTATACGCATATCCAGAATCAAACGAGTTGAGCCGCCACCGGTTTTTTCGCATGGTATTCATTACACTAAAATATGCCATACTTGTATTAGCTACATATAAAGCTTTTAAGAAGGCCACAAAAGACGTCTCAACTGCAGGGCAACAGATCCCTTCCACAAGAGAGAGCGCCACTTTTGTAAAGCTAAGCCGCCAGAGAGGTCGCATTCGTTCGTTATAACCAAACTTAGGAAGTCCTAAACCTCCAACAATATTTACCTTGAATATCGACTTCTTTCTGAGCGCCGCGCGATTTAAGAAAAACCCTTTTCTTTCTGCAGCTGGCCTCATGATTACTGCTATAATGAAATGATTGTAAACTGCGAACGTATTGTGGTTAATGAATATTACGTCAAACATTCAGTCAATGGAGACTGGCTGCATCATCCAGAATAAAGTAGAAGCGGTGTAAAATGGAAAGCTCCCTTGCACCTGCGACAGAGCCACGATATTTTGAGGTCAGCAAGTGACGTGAAATGGAAACGTATTTACCAAAGTGATGAGACAAAAATGAGACGGGGCAAATACTTCTTGCAGCCTGGGTGCCGCAAATTAATGCCTTTCCATTATTAATACCTAGCTTCCATTCGTCATGTAAAGAAAATAAAATGACGTGGCTTATTTTTGAGAGGTTTGTGGAGATGGTTATGTCAAGGTTTGGCAAATCACTCAGCTTTTAACGAGTTACTTTTAATAAACTTTATTTACAATACAAAGGAGGAGACAAGAGCGGAAGTGATGCCACATTTCTTGTGGAATGCGTACCAGAGGGAACACAGATATCTACCAAGAGTCCCGAATGATCTCTTACCTTCCCGCTGTGACGTCATTGTATAGAATAATTACGTTAAACATATTAAAATACATATTTGCTCATGGAATAAACCAGCGAACGCCGAACATGAACGACATGTTCAGATTGCAATCTTCGCACTGCTTTAATTTGTGCCGATCATAAAACATCTGTATTTCTTAAGGCACATGTCCGTTTTTTCGGATGCCGGCAAAGATACGCCGTAGCGGTCCGTTCAGGTGGAATAGCTGGCAAGGTGCCTAACGTTTGCGAGGCAGAGGACAATAAAAAGCGAATGAAATACGATAAACACAATAAATATATTTTCTTTTTTTTTCATACGAGATGGGGGGAGGTAATACGTTATATACCGCATTGAATACCTTATATTTTAAAGAAGAATCCACTTTATAAGATTCACAATGGGCAATGCCCTTAAATATATTAGGCGTGAAAAATACGCCTTTCGCAGCAAGCTAAACTAGCTCCCTCTCACATCATATAGCTATGGTGGCACCACTGCACGTGATATCGTCCCGAAAATCGGTGAACGGTGTTTTCGTCGTTTTTAGACAGCTTTCAGCATTGAATTTCGCATTTTTTCTAGCGGAAGATAAGAAACTTGATTGTAGTACTTCGTTTATTTCTATTTCTTGCATGCTCTGTCAAGAATATCAGGTATATATGCACCATTCCTAAACTCAGCTGTCACTGATAACTGTCCAGCGTATTCGCCTAGTTGTTATGTGTATCGAACTATTTGGGAAAACCCAGTTGAATAAATAACCGGAATTTGTAACAACGTGAGAGATTTTGCTCAGCAATAATCAGTGACGTCTAAGCAGCTAACGAGCGAATGAGAGAGACACCGGAAACCCACTAGGGTGATTCACGTCTACTAAACGTTAGTCAAAATTCTAACAAAGTTTAGACCAGCATCCCAATTACTCTCATCAAATCTGAAAATAGCAACAAAGGATTGCGATCGTTCACTGAAGTGGCATATTAAGCAAGCTACCAAGAAATATTCATCGATGAAAACTAATTACCTAAAACAAAATAATATCAACATTCTCAGCAATATATATATATATATATATATATATTGCTGAGAATGTTGATATTATTTTGTTTTAGGTGATTAGATATATATATATACTGATATTTATCTGCCTTATATATTGAGTGTGGAGAAATTCAGCCCAGTTTTAAAATAGATATATCTTTTATTGTAATGTCAACTTCTTTAAACGAGGCTTCACTTCCGACATCAGCGAAGACAAACAGCGGGAGAGCATTGCGTGCCACTTATTTATTATTAAAAAAAAACAGAGACAAAAGTATTACCACTGCATAAGTTTATACAAGAAATGGCTTTCCTCGATGGATACCTCCACGTTCATTGTATTGTTGGCGCAGGTTACCTCGGCACGTATTCAGCCCTGTGGTTTCATTGTCCCTTCGCCTGAATTGTTTTTTTTTTTTGTAATTCATATGCACGTTTTATACAGTTTTTAGATGTTAAGAAGTCGTCGGTTTTTGAAGTACTTTTATTATCACGAGCGGTGTTCTAATCTATCGCCCCGGATTATTTCTGGAACCATGGTATCACAGTCGACAATATTCGCAATTATTGGCCCAGTATTTGCCCGGACTATACTATTTTTCAAACTAATATCAGTAAATTATTTGGGATCTTACGTATACCAACGAGAAACGCAAGTACCGCTTATTCGAGCGCCAGCGCCTAGTCGATTAGCGTTAAAGCAGAACTTTGATATTCGAAAGAATATATCGACAAGGTAATGACGCTACACTTAGTGACATAACAAAAAGAAAATTAAGGTGGACAATTAGTGGAATCGAAGCAATTGTACTTCGCCCACTAGTGAGGCTCCCGATTCCTACGCAAAAGAGACACGTTCGTTTGATAGCGTTATAAAGCAGTATGTTGGGGCAAGAAGTGTGTCGGTGTCGCTAGCACTGTGCCCCAGGTGCCCAAACGGTACTGTAAGTACTATATAATGCTACTGCGTCACTCTTATCAAGTGAAACTGCTCGCCACGGTTATTCTTCCTTATGGTGCAGCACGGCTTTAATGCACTAACGACGCTCTCGTGGTTCTCAAAGCTGGAGCTGCGAACTGCAATGATGGAAATCAAATAGGGTCAAATCAAGACTGCAAGGAAGATTTAAGTACATTTAAGACACATTTGGCAGTTTATATCGAGGCGGATGACATTGCCTTGCTAAGCAACTCGGGGGATGAAGTGCAAATAATGATTGATGACCTAGACAGGAAAAGTAGAAAGGTAGGCTTGAAAATCAATAAGCAGAAGACTAAGGTAATGTTCAACAGCCTCGGGAAGGAACAGCAGTTTACATTAGGTAGCGAAATACTGGGAGTAGTAGGCGAATATGTATACTTAGGACAGGTAGTAACCGCAGATCCGGACCATGAAAAGGAAATAACGAGAAGAATAAGATTGGGATGGAGCGCATTTGGCAAGCACTCGCGGATTGTGACTAGAAGCTTACCGGTATCGCTCAAGAGGAAAGTATACAACAGTTGCATCTTGCCTGTACTCACCTATGGGGCTGAAACGTGGAGGCTAACCAAGAGAGTTCTACTTAAGTTGAGGACAACCCAGAGGGCTATGGAACGAAAAATGGTAGGGGTAACATTAACAGATAGAAAGCGTGCAGAGTGGGTCAGAGAAATAACTTAAGTTACCGACATTCTAGTGGAAATTAAGAAGAAGAAATGGACATGGGCAGGACATGTAGTGCGAAGAGAGGATAACCGTTGGTCGCGGAGGGTAACAAACTGGATTCCAAGGGAAGGAAAGCGTAGCAGGGGGTGGCAGAAAGTTAGGTGGGCGGATGAGATTACCTAATATTTGTTCCTTTCATTAACTTTGGACGAACTCTGTGCGAGAAGTAGAAACATAAGGCATTATTTTCTGGACAGCAACGTATGTTTTTTTTCTTTACCATTTGTTTGCTACAATCACATGTTAACCCAATTCATTGTCATCCGGTTACTATGTTTACTTCCTGAACTAATGCGACGACTATTGCGCATACGTTTTTAGTTCGAGGAGAAAGCTTTTTGCCTTAAGCTTTGCTTCACTTATCGAGGCTTTGGTGTTCATATGGATCATCAGCATATATTTTCGCTTTCCACTGTGTCAGGCTTAAGTTGCTTTTACTTCAAGCTTCTTTCTTCCCTCCCACATATTATTACCAAACTTTTAAATCAGACGGAGTGGCCTAGGCAAAAGAAACTAGCCGACGTAATGTAAAGATCCTATGGCGTAGTCTATAGTGTATTTATAGTAATTAAAATCAATTAACTTCTCAACACTATTTACGAGCTTTGACTTGATTCACTCGAGGCATAAATGCCAATTCGTAAGTAGCAGTTCATGAAAAGCAGCTGATTACAATGCTTTCTGCCAAGCATAGTTTGCCGCGCCTAAATTTAGCGACCTTAAAGAACCCATACCACCAGACCACTTGCTGGCCCACATGGATATACACAGTCTCACAGGAATGCGGATTTTTACGTGATAAAAGCGCTTTTGAATTATTAAGCATACTGCTGTCAGAATCTTCTTTAACGTGAAAGCGCTAAACGAACTTCCTAAGCGCGGTAGATGTTTGCAGGGTGAGCAAGAAAAAATGACAAAGACAAAGCGCATTCCCGTGAAGACAGCGTGCTCCTGGCAGCTGGTAGTTCCGCGATTATCACATGACATAGAGCTGGAGAAGCTGTTAACTGGTACAGCTTCTTGGATCTAGGAATGTGAGATGAGAACAGAGGTCACTGACACCATTCGATCGCAAACGGACTCGCTACCCTTAGGCCACATAAGCACATTGTAGGACTTTTTTAATGCAGGAATGGATTTAACGACTACTTTTTCAACACCCATTTCCCGCCGCGGTGCCGTCCACTAAAAATGGAGGATTTCTATAGAAGCGCTAGAGATTGTCAGATGAGCTTGGAAAATTCTCTTGGATTGTTTTAAATATTTCTTAGAGGTATTAGGCAGAATACTGTAAGCCGTGTTTCTAACGTGGGCACCCTAGCTCCAAGGACTGCCGTCGCCGCTCCAGATGGCTCTACTTGTCCATATCGCCTTGATCTGCCATCGGCTGTCCATGCCGGCGGCACGCTCCCACAGACGCTTGGTTTCTCCTCAAGACTGTCCGTAACATATGATGGCGCCGCTGGAACCCGACAACAAAGTAGTGCGTAGAAGTAGTGCACCCTAGCTGAAGTGCTGCGCCGCTGCAGCGACAAAGAAAGACGTTCGCCAAATTGTGGAGAGCAGTTGTCTAGTTGTAACTGGGCGTGTTTGATGTATGAACGTGTGCTCGCGTGTGGACATGCACAGGTGAATCGCTTTTTTGGCGTACTTCTTATGTTTTGCGTCTTTCTGTCTTTATTTCTTTTCCAGCTGCGACACCAACTCATGTGTCCACCCGCTGCAAAGGGTTTAGCCGCCAACACTGCCATCATCGAGGCGAAAATCCAATATTTTGGGACCCATGAGCGCGTGTGCACTGGATTGTCAAATATTTGAACTAATCTAACGTGGTGATCTTTCCTGAACGTATATCACTCGTTATGACCTCACACAATGGCGTCGGCATCACTGAAACTTTTCACGAGTACTGCTACCAATCTCTTTTGTTCACCCACAGGACATTGGCTGGCCTGCACATGCATTCCTGAGGAGGAATAATCTATGCACACAGACCGCAAATTTATTTGGTTATATATGAGGCAGTCTTTTATATAACATACTAACTTACGACTGTAGACTAAAAAGATTGTGTGAAATATCAGACACAGAAAAAGATTGCAAATGGAGCTTAGGTCTGCTCAGCAGCGGAAATGGGAAAAGCCACTTTAAGGGGCTATTTTATTTAACAGCATCGTCAATGTCTTCCCTACTGTCATCATCATTGAGAACTGGAGGAGGCTATAAATATGGTGCTGGTGACATCGACGCCATGGCGTAACAGACACTGCTGCAGGCAGAAATTGGCCAAGACTTTTATTGTCCATCTGTTAGAAAGGAGAAAGCCTGCTACCGCTACTATTGTGATTACCATTGTCTGTAAATGCCGCGTCATTGTCATTGATTTTGTGATGATTATGATTGTCACCGACTGCATCGCCTTGTCAACGCTACTATTATCCTTATGCTAGACAAGGACAATTACGATATGTGTCACAAGTGCCTGGCGTGGAGTAACGTTTGCCCGCCGGTCTAGGTATCTGTGGGATAGTGGTTCATTTCCCGATGCAGATGACAGATTCTTAACCACCACTGTGAAAGGCAATATCTGATTTCATTTTCTGCGCAGGGTACGTGTGAACCAAATAAGGCTTTTGCTTAATATAAGAAATTTATGATCGATCAAGTTACGTGAATGAGGATCCGGGAGAGGAGCCGCGAAAGGGAGCCATCTGCGCAGGTGCATTATACACTGAAAGGCGAAGTTTTATTTTAATTCCTGCACCGCGGTGGTTCAGTGGTAAGCACAGTCTGCTACTTAGCACAAAAACGCTGGGTGTAATCCAGGCTGCTGTGGCCACTTTTCGATGGAGGCGAAAACAAGGCGCCCGTGTGCTATGGGAGGTCGTGCATGTTAAATAACCCCGGATAGTGTAAATTTCTGGAGTCTGCCACTGCGGCGTCTCAATGCCTGAATCGCTTTGTAATGTTAAATGCCATAAACCAAAACCAAGTTTCTATATTTTTATGCAGCCTGTAATAGTTCAACAGTTATAAAAAAAAAAGAATTTCACTTAAACAGCAATTAGGTGCAAACATTTAGATTACGTGCATCCCAAGATTGTCTTTGATGCTTTGTTCCTAAATCTAATAATTAGAAAGCTATCTGAAAATTTTTTAGCACTAAATTAACTTTGTAAACAGGAGATGGTGCTGCAGAATAGGCCACTTGGCTATAAACAATTAGCAATTGGTTTCTCTGGGAAAAGATGCTCGTTTCCTATAAGCTTGCTTGCCTTTAACCAGGACATGAGTTGTACTGCAGGAGCTTCAAAAGAAAAGCAACTCTTCGCTCTTCGTGCACTCTGGTCCTGTTCTTAACTGTCCCTTACTCATCCGTGTTTACTTCGAGCTAGTACATGCACAATTACAAGGCACGAAGCTGACCATATCCTAAATAAAACGTGAGTACTTAACAAGTAACGAGCGCCAAATTAACTCATGATAGAGGATCTTTACGATTCGCTGTCTTTTGTTTTTTAATAACCAATCGAGCAACAATAACGCACAACTGCTGACAGCATCAGTTAAATAATATTTCACGATACTGTCTTATATGTCGCCCCATCAAGGGTAGCCTATATGAATTTATTCTTATTTATCATGTTGTTTCCAGCTCAATGTACCAATGTAAAATCCAAGCAATCCACAAAATAATATGCACTGTGATAGAACTTGTTTCAGCACTACATGAGTATTGGATAATGTATTGAAGATAACCTCAAATATATTTACCGGACACTATTGCTGTCTAAGCTTGAGATACGAGAACATCTTTTTGTATATACTGCAGAAATTAGGCAACGAGTGTATAAATGCTTTAAATATTATACTCTCTTTTGTGTTGTTTGCCTTCGTTCGTTGAACGAGCGCAACAAATCCATATTTTGAAAAATATTGAAATATATATGCACTTAGTCCACGTATTTTCTTATTGTCCTCATTACTGTATTAGCAGGTTCCTTTCTCTCTTTCTTTTCTAGCTTTTTTTGGTTCCACTGAAAATGCTATTTATCCATTTCTCTGTTTGTGATAGCCAGTATAATATATAAAATATAATCACAGCATTACCAGTAAATATGGTTGGCATATATGGTTTAGATGACCCTACGTAGTTATTCCGTTCTGAATTTCGTATAGGTTCCTAAGAATGAAACGTACAAACGTCCAAATGCACGTTGTCTGAGATATGTGCTATACGGACATTTATTACGATATTTAGCTGGCCGTGCTAAGCTAAGCACAGGGCTTCCTGCTTTGCGGACTACCACACACACGCGCAGTTTTTGCCTATCATCTCTGGCGGAAGGCCAAGAATTTTGAATCGGAATTCTCTTATGCGACGAGAGCCACGTTCTGCACAATGAATTTCGCATTGCAGAGAATCCAAGAGTAGTGTCAAAATCTTAGAATTCCGTATCCTTGTGAAGACATACAGGAATCATGAAGAAGAGTTACTGCTTATGGCAAAGTAAACAGTCTTGTGCAATTAAGATGTTTTCTTTTCTTAGACGTTGCAAGATTGTGGTATTCAGTTCAGTTCAGTTGTTCAGCCGTGTCGGACTCTTCGTGAGCCTATGGACCATGTCACGCCACGCTTTCTGGTCTCTCACTATCTTCCTAGCATCACATAACTTCATCTGCAGTGCCTCGAGGATGCCATCTAACCATCGCGTTCGCTGCCTACCCCTTCTCCGGCTACCCTCAACCTTTCCTAACATCAAATCTTTCTCCAGCGACTCCTCTCTTCTCATCAGATGACCAAAGTAGCTGAGCTTTAACTTTAGAATTTGACCCTCCAATGAGCAGTCAGGGTTTATGGTCGACAATATTGACTGATTTGATTTTCTGGCAGTCCAGGGAACTCTCAAGAGTCTTCGCCAGAACCCCAATTAAAACGCGTCAATTCTTCGGCGGTGAGCCTTCTTCACGGTCCAACTCTCCCATACATACATCACAACTGGAAAGACCATAGCACGAGTTATACGGATCTTGGTTGGCAGACTGTCTGTCTCTGTCTAATGTCTCTGCTCTTTACTAGGCGGGTATTAACCCAACCCAAATTCAGTTTCCCGGTTTAACTATACAGTTCGAAAGACGAGAGCATTATCGGCCTCTCATCCGTATCACTTCTAATGTATACACCGATTCAGAATATAGTGAATGCCGCGCGGTATAGGTACCCGAACACTCAACTCACAAGCGGAGATGCGATTTAAGCTGTCAAGCGCTAAATAGACGCTGTAATAAACATGCTCACTAATTAGGGTGCATTGTTGCAAACGTAAAGTTTTGCAACACTATTTACTCATGTTTAGTCTTTCATAGAGTTGGCACATTTATTTTACCCGTCTACATATAGACAGTAGAAAGGTAGATAGCTAACCGTACAGTAGATAGCTAACCGTTAATTGCGCGCTTCCTGTTGTTTGAGCCAAAAATTGAATTCTTCTTTCGTAGAGACTCGCATAGTAAGGAAGTCGTAATTAGAGTTCCTGATCTTAGGTTTCTTGATACCCTAAAGAAGTGGCCCGCATGCTTTGTAAAAGAAAAAAAAAAAACATCGTAAAGTTCCAGAGTTGACAGCAGCATATTGTAGTTGAAGATTTGCTACTGTAAATGTTGAAATAACCATAATGATTGTAAAAAAAAAAAAAACCTCTTTATCATGCATCTTCTCTTTCCCAACATTATGTTCAACTTTACACTACTGCCCAAAAATACTGCATGTGCAATGCCGACGAATAAAATCGAAGTGAAATATCAATTTTTGTATCACAAGGGCATTAAGAGTGTCTAAGTATCATCACATTTAATAAATTTTCTAACCACAGGGACTTGGTTATGTACACAGGGAAAAATATACTTCCCAAATATTTATTATGTTACCTTTGTGAAATATACACATATGTAATAGCTACTGTCGAAAGTGACATATCTTAAGCAAACACCTTGATTGTTTATAATTATTCTGCTTTTTACCATGCAGTCATATACGAGTGTGTCAGCTGCTTCTCTTACTATAAGAACTTCATGTGAATGCAAAAATAAAGAAAACGTAAGGCATAGCTGAGCGTTTTTTTTTTTATTTTTTTTTAATTGGTTCACAGGAAGGAAAGGCGCAGTAACTGTCACACTTGCTCTGTGGACACCCGTACCGCGCCGTAAGGGAAGGGAGGGAGGTGGGAATGAAAGTGGGAAGAGAGAAAGAGGAGCCGTAGTGGAGGGCTACGGAGTAATTTCGACCACCTGGGGATCTTTAACGTGCGCTGACATCGCACAGCACACGGACGCCACTTCGTTTCGCCTCCATCGAAACGCAGCCGCCGAGGCCGGGATTCGATCCCGGGAACTCCGGCACAGTAGTCGGGCGTCTTACCACTGCACCACCCCGGCGGGGCAATTAAACGAAATTTGATTTATTTGAGGTCACTATTCTGTTTTCACTTCGTTTTCATAAGGTACATAGACTTATTAGCGTACAGTGTTGATTCCACCACATTATGAGAAAGACTACTTCAAAATAGCATAAAGACCTGTTCAACCAATACGTGTGAATGTGCCTGCACGACCTAGGATTAGCGCTTATGTGACTCAAACACCACGAGAGGGTTAACGGGCGGCCTTTACACTTAAACCAACGGCCCAAATTGCTAGCCCCAGACAGCTGCTTCACGTCTTTACGTGGTTAGACAGACATATGTTGCCTAAAAATGCGATTTGGGTTTCTGCTGCTGCCGAAACAAAAGCATGTAATTGAGAAGTGACAGCGTCAATCATTCTGGGGATTTTCTTGCCTAAAACACCGCTCGAGAGTGGATAACACCATTTTAGTTGCATAGTTACTATCGCCATGCTGTTACTATCTATGTCACTATCTCCACACAAAATCTCTACAGGAATATTGAGCTGCCCACAAAACATATTTATAAATCGCAGATAATGTGCAGGAATAAGCGCTTTAAAAGTGATAAATTCGCGGGATCGAATCGCGGCCTCGGCGGCAGCTTTTCGATGGAGGCGAAAAGCAAGGCGCCCGTGTGCTGTGCGTTGTCAGTGCACGTTAAAGAACCCCAGGTGGTCGAAATTTCCGGAGTCCTCCACTACGGCGTCTCTCATAGCCTGAGTTGCTTTGGGACGTTAAACCCCACAAACCAACCAAAAGTGATAAATTGTTAGCTACTAATAGGGCAAGGTAAATTTCATGTGAAGCAGTTAGGTAGACTGCACAAACAGTGATAGCTATTTCACATTGAATTCGGCCAACGTTTTCGCTTCTCAACAGCACAAACTAAAAACGGGGCATGTATCGTGCGTTGCCAGGGCTCCCTATAATAATGCGATGCTTCTAAAGAGAGTATTATCAGTTGTGTTCGTAGAAAATATAAAATATATACTCGATCATGGAAGGCGTTTTCACCTACATAAGCGGCTAGCGCTTTCGGTTACCTCCCAATAGAAAACAGCACGCAACGTGCCTACTGTTGTTTGTGACAAGCTTCCAGACTGTAATGTGATGGAAGGAAAATATCCTGTTAATGAGTGCCTAATTTTACCACTCGCTGCAAAATACGTCGTTTATTAAGCTCCTGCTTCTCAGGTAGCAGAAATGTGCTTAGAACGTAAACGAGTTTAACATAGTATATAAAATACCCGACTTATATGGTCAATAGTGTCATGCAGCACGTGGTTGGAGCCTCGCAGTAGCGCCTGAAATTGTTTTCTCTTAATTTGCCTTCCATTATTTTGTGCTGCGAAAATATTTATTGAGCACCACTAGCTGGACATTTGGAAAGGATATGGCCTAAGCTCTAGTTTCCAGACCATATAAAAATATTCCTCGCAAACAAAAGGAGGTAAACCACCTCACTAAAAACAGACCCATTACCTGGCCAAAAGGAACACAATCGACGACCCCGTTGAAAGGCTGCGTGAAACTCTGAGCCAGCCGCGCTCGATGCGACGCTTCGGGAATTTCCCGTGACTTAACTCGATGTTCAGGCCCGCCCACAACGGGAGTCACCACAGCGTAATGGTATTTACCAAAGTTCCCACCCGATTCGGTAAAGGCGGTTACGAGATCAGTATAGCCATTTATGTACAGATGTAGTCAGCTAGTAAAATAGTTACTGCAGAATGGCAAGAAGCGAAACAGCCACAGTATCTTCTGCGTCGAGTGAACAGCGCAGAAGCGATGACCTTTTAGAGACCCCGCTAAAGCGGAACAAAAACAACCAACATTTGCGTCGCTTTGTCTCTGCTTTGGGCGTTTCATTTCGAGCTGGCGATTCAGTGGCTTCCGCTGGCAACAAGGCACGAGAACAGCTCTATAGAGTACCTCAAGAAAGAGAAATGTGCATTGATCAAGACACTGGCCTTTGAGACTGTCGCCGAAATGTTTCTTTCTCTTTGCGGCAATTCGAGATGACACCATACAAGTGCACTACAGATTCTTATTATACCCATTGTAACAGTTCTGTAGAAAAAGGTATATTTATTCAGAGCAATTCTCCTTCGTTCTTAGTGAAATCATCTGAGTAAGTAAACTGAGAAGGTCGATTTTTGTTTTTGTGCAGCGGTAATAAAGGCACCGTGTTCTGAACAAATTCATGGCGGTGCTTCTCAAAAAGCATGTATGCAATTTTTATGCTATGTGCTCAATAAAATCTGATGCCTTGCTGATAATGCGTTTCTTATGTACAGAAAAAAAGCATCTGCTGATTCTGCGTTCTAGATCGGAACGCTACTACTGATCGATGTTTTCTATGCCAAATCCAAATATTACTAGAAAAAAATGTAAATGCCTAAAATGTTTAAAGATTGCAGCAATATTTTCAAACCGTTTGATTTTGACAGCAGAATAAAACACCATACTCATAAATGAATAAATAAACATTTAGCAGCCATGTTTCCACTCAGTAATAGACACGCGGACTATAAGAGACGACGTAGCAGATGGCTCCGTAATAATCTACGAGACGTGGATTTATTTACCTTTCGCTGACAAAGCACAGCTCGCGAGCGTCTCTGCTTTGCGCTTCTGAAGAAATACGCTGGCCATGTCAGGATCGATGCTGTGAACTGGGTGTCAGCAGCCTAACGCTATGACTACTGCGGAACACGTTAGGTCCTTCTTTCAATCACAATATTTTGCCGCTTTGGGGTCAATTTCAACACTGAAAATCAAAACAAAGTTTCTTATTGGTTTATTGACAGCGTTATCGGGCTCCTAATAAAAGCAACAATTTTATTTTTCGCGCAGGAAGTTCAAAATTAAGACCAGGGAAAGAGAGCTATATCGGAAATTAAACATCTCACTATAGCCATTTGGCTTAACCGCCTAGGTATCGAAGGATCAAGCGATTATGCTAGCTTCTTGCAGAACAATAACATTAACAAGTAGACGCGGGATAGGAATAAATGTACATACCTGTCCATTCGTAATTTCGAAATAACGTCTGTGCTGAGAAATAGAGGAAACCTGCTACAGCCTATATTCTAGCTATTGTCACCCCTCTCCTTATTTGCAATACAGTTGCCAAAGCCTCACTCATTCCAAACCACGTCCTTTATCACCACTCCAGACTACATGCGGAATACCAAATTATAAGAGGAAACACTGGGTCATGAAAACAATATCGGTTTTCGATAACACAAGAAATACGAAGCCAATCGAACGGCTGTCATCACAAACCGGGCTCCGCGCTGTATCGGTCGTATCTCGGGGAAAATCAGGTCAGGGAACAGACGGAGGTGCGTCCGAGCTTTAGAGATGTCCTGAGCGCGTTTTATTCCGAATCCTTGTTTCCCGATTTGTTCCGCGGTGACTCCGGGAACTGCCCCAGGGCTGCTCTTCAGCAAATCTCGGAAGGCTTTCTGTCCCTATTTGCGTTTGTTTCATGATGTCAAGCTCATGCGAGTCGATGAGCTCCGAATAATAATGCAGGTGAGCTTCCAATGCAAACGGTAAAGCCTCGGTGGTGCTCCATGGCATTCTGCGCAACACTGTCTCGGGTACTGAAGCGTGCCAACTTTTCTTAGGCAGTGATGAAATTGGGTCACTCTGGAACTTTATAAGGGTGAAGATGTTCCGCTAGATAGTTAACTTGAAACTTCCAACTACTACCCTCAATTTGACTTGCGCACTGTAAATATCAACTGGATATAATGGTAGTGTCTTCATTACAACCGGTTAGCAGTACAAAATATTGATAAGTAAATTTTAAAGGTGAAAGACTTTCTTGCCTAATGGACAGCGGGAATGTACGCAGTGTTTGCCGAACGTATTCGCACGAAATATTCGTACTAGCACTTAAATTAAAATACATCTCTCTGCACCGGGGATAGTACCCCAATTCCTCCAATCCCCAGTCGAGCGCAGAAGCAACACACACGCTGGGCTCATGAGAAATTGATCGCTAATCTCGTTATCTAGCGTGATGATCAAAGTAGCGATGACTATGACTCTGCAGTTAGAATTAATAGTAATGATAAAACTAACGATGCCAATGACGCTACATTTATAGATAATGATGATAGTAATGAGAATAGAAGGAATGAGAATGGCGATGCAGTCAGTTAAAACAGTACTGTGCAGTGGCGTTTGCCATTTCCTCTCCTAAACAGTCTTACGCGCAAAACTTTTACTTTTGTTGCTCATTGGTTAGCTGGAAAGCATGTTCGACTGCACCTATGTAATACGCTCCACGGAGGGCTTTTAGGGTGTTTGAATAAATAAATAAGATAACAAATTACAAATTATAGTGTTTACTGGCAAAAACGGATCCATTAAGCATTTTCGATCACAGGTTTCGTAGCGAGAGCTACACTGGGCCACCAGTCAAGCATTTCGCGATGGCCGGGAAAGGCCGTCTGTGCGTATGCGCCGTTACCATGACAACCAGAGAAAAGCACCAGGTACGGAGTGTGCTTCGCGCTCGCTCCACCGCCACAACGTGAAATCACGCGGATGAACAGTTGGGCTCAAGCTCCTATATGATAACCATAGGTGCACCGCGCGCTTCCTCGCCGCCTCTCCGCTCGCTGCTCTAGCATTGCACATAAAAGTCAGAAATGAAATAGGCGGCTGTGACACAACGTGTGACATGGATGCAGAGAAGCACAGTCCAGCCGGTGCTAAATGGCGGTATAGACAGCAGGATATTAGCTCTTCCGATCCTGAGGTTATCGCCTGGCACTTCCCTCACAGCAAGACCACTGCAAGCTCAGCCATGGAAACGTATACCTCTCGCTGCGTATATTGGCATACCCGAGTTAGGCCACTGCCATTGTTGCGTTCACGTTGTCCTTGCCAGTTACCAAATATTAATCATTATTTAAAGGCGAAAGCCTTTAATGGCTCACACTGTCGTTCCCAGAAGATGTCACACTTTGCGGCCGCCTTTGGTCGTGGTGCCACCCAAGGTCAAGGTGGGTCTTGCTGGGACCACGCCCCCCTAAGGGGGACGTATTAAGGTGTCAGCCTTTATATACTTTCGTTACCTGGCCGGCGGTTTCTAGCAACTGACGTGGCCGAGCACTAACATAGGGCTTCCTGGCATAACGTTTGGCAGGCGCTGCCAAATCGGTCCTCTCCCTCCATATGGGAGGGTGATATCATAATCAGCCTGCCAAGACCCTTGCATTCACGTTATTCCTAGGCCACGTAGGCACGTTCATACGGCTAGGTTAAAGCGAGGCTTTATGGAATGGCTGGTATCTTACGCTATCGCGTCATACCGATCCAAGCGTCAAGCGCGCCATCCATTTGGCGCTCCTTCGAACGGCGCGCGCCACACAGCCTCGGAAGTATACGCACTAAAACAAGGAATCAGCTAAGTTTCAATCAATGGCTTTCGTCTTATCGAACTTGTGTGGTCCAAAGTGCCACATAATATTTTTTTAGCATCCCTCCTGAAATTCAGGTTGTATTTGCGTTCTTCTCCATCAGGAAGGCTTGCCGTTCTTACCGCACGTTTGAGGAAGCGGAGTGCAGCCCGTTTCCTTTTTATTGGTAGTGTGTATGGCAATAAAATAAATAAACGGAACGCGGGTGCGCACTCCGAGTTCTAATGTTTTCATGAAATGCATGTATATGCGCCCTAACTTTGCAAAATAATCAAACCTTAACTTTAGTAATCCATCACAGGAAACCCTAAATAGGGCAGCCCATCTGCCTGCCACTTCGGCTAAGCTGCTTCCGAATTTGTCTGCTGTAATAACATTACCGCGAAATAATCAGCACCGTGGCGGCTGCCATTTATTCCTCGAGGATGGAAAGTTAGGCAGGTTTACACGTGGTTAGGCGAAAGGTCGAGCGAAAGCTAGCCTAGAAGCCAGTTATTCTTTCTGCCCCTTTTACCACCTTCTGCCTGTCACTTATCCTTTTCTGTTGCTCATCTCGCTTGTCCCTATTATCAGCGTGCATAGATAATTAAATTACATTTTGTTATGAAATTACTTATTTAAACTGCTCTAATGTCGTTTTACGGTGACGTGCATTTCATGCTCGCAGCACGATCATCTGCCTCACACACATGTACTCATCGAGCTCACTGCAGTGCGTTTCTGCGATGGAAGCGCCGCAACGTTGCTATGGGAGCAGAGAAAAAGGGATGGACTTTTGCATTCAGTAACGCTCTCGTGCTAAAATATCGCTTCGTGAACTACAATTGGTTTTTTGAAAAGCTTCACGAGCATTGAAGTAATTCTGCATTTTAAGCAGGCTGGCTTTAGATTGGGGTGGAATCAAGAGGGCAAAAAAGACCATGCATTAGTTTCCTTGCGTCCTACGTGGTCTAACTGGAAAGTGAGGTCATCGTCCTCCCCATGTTCCAGACCTGTCCATATCACAATAATCTTCTTCCAACTCTTACGCGAACGCAACGTGATTAGTCATGTATATTATTATCTCCAGCGTGATTAGGAAGAAATAAAAATGTGACAGAAATATCGGTGTCTATATTGTTTTGCAATAGCGTCATCGTAAACAGTTTTTTTAGAAAAGTTTATTAGCCGTAACTACAGAAATATATTTGTTTTGGCGAAACCTAACCTGCTATTATTTTAGACAGGGTGTTTAATTGGTTCTTAATGAAAAGAAGCAAATGAATATCAAATGCGCATACTATAGCGTTGACGCTTGCTCGCACACCAGTAAAGATACTTCTTTTCCTCCTTTGCTGGGGAAAGCAACTGAGCTGTGTTGCTGCATTTTTGTTAGCCTCATTACTGCATTGTAGCTCATGTTGCACTATAATTTGTATCTAAATGACCCACGTATTCCCACGTATTGTTCTGCGAACTGTCATATTTGAGCCTGACAAAATCGTGCTGTACTAATATATAAATAAAGTAAATCTTGCAACGCTGTTTGATATTCTTGGCTAGAGTAACACAATGAAGAGAACTGATCTTCGAACTGCTCACTCAGTGCACGAAATACACGTACGCCCAACTCCTCGACCTAATTTATTCCGTACAAAAAGTCTCGATTTGGTGGGCGGCCAGAAGTTCACGGTCGTCTTGTTACAACAGGGGCCACCTTCTTCACCTTCCCTTCTCTTTCTCTCCTGTCAATGCTTCGGAAAGAGGACGATAAAGAGCTTCCTTCTTATCTAGTTATGCGACAAGCAAAGCCAATGATCGGGAATCGGATTTATTCGAACGCGGAAGGAAATGGAAACAGGCCGACACGATTGAAGGAAGCCGATCGGAGCATGTTGTAGAGAGAAGGGGAGTAATGAAGGTGACCAGATCTGTTGTCGTTGCAAGAGAGCGTGACTTCGATTCTTGTCATATCAAAGAAAAAATCAGTAAGAAACCGGGTTTTCTTTTATTTTCTTTTGCCTCCTTCATTTCTTTTGCCTCCTTCATTTGAATTGCTGTATTTGAGCATTTTGACTTTTTGTACCTATGTTTAGACCGTGAACGATTGTTATCTTTATGTGTTACCTCCCCCCCCCCCTTATGTAATACCCCACACGGGGCCTTTAAGGGTATAACAAATGATGATGATGATATCCCGGGGCAGTGTTTTCCAGTGGGATGGAGCACCGAGAAATAACAGAAACCTATCGTTGACGATGCCGGAACAATTCAGTCGGCAGCGTACGCAAGAGTACATAGAGAGAAAAGATTCCAACCCCAAAAAAGGCTTCGAGAAAGCAAAACAATGCCTTCTGTAAAGCAGGGACAGTACAAAGAAGAACAGGACATTATATTTGCGCAAAAAGACGCATGGAGAGAAATACATCGCGTTCTTTTTCGAGAAGTAAGCAGAACTGGCACTTACGAATGATTCTCAGATCAATTACATAGGGGAAACATACACCCAGATGATTGCGATTGGCAGCGCTTACGATTCGAACATACACTTGCAAGCCTGAGAGGCCGCAGATACGCACCAACAATGCAAAGCAATCAAAATGCCAATGCCTTGCAGCACACGTCTGGCCAGACAGATAGAAAATAATAACGGACTCAACTTCACCCTCCCCTTTGGCTTTTGTAGGCCACAGCGCCTAAGGCAAGTTGCGTAATGGAGTAAGTACTCTTAAGCATCCACCCAGGCACAGCCATACGGCAAAACAATAACGCTAAGTGGCTTCATCAGAAACTTAGTAGTTGAGAAAGATGCACAACTTTCTTTATAGCCTTAAGGCTGTTATTATAAATTGCTCCCATATAACGAACGTGTTCTGGAAATTGCTCCTTTATAACGAACCTGTTCTAGGTGGGGGTGTCACCTAAACTTGTGCGGTCTTGTATCGGGATTTGCCTGTGCTTGAATGGAAGTTGACGAAGATGGGGATTCACAATGGTAACGCATGCAACGCCAAGCTGCGCCTATTGCTTGCTTGTTTAATTCAGCGCACAGATAAGCTGACTTCCACGTGTTCGGACCCACGGAGAATTGTGTTCATTCAACGTTCTCGGCCGTGTGCTTTGACATTGTGTTTTTTTTTTTTTTTTTTTACGAACCCTTCACACGTTGTTTATCGCCACATGCTGGTGCCGGCATAATGGCTTCAGTGCCTCGCTATGTTATACCACAAATTCGCCTCTGTGCGGTGTTAAGTCCTGCGCATTCACTCTACCATTGCGCATGCAGAAAACACGAGATCGCGTCTTGGCAAAGATCATTTAGGCGTCAGTGCGTCGCTGGTTTCTTCATAAGGGCCTGCTCAAAGCCATAAGTGATGCGAGGGGGGAGGGGGGGGGTCGCTATATGGTTCTCAAAGTGACGATGAAACGAACCCAAGATATACGGACAAACTCCTCTACTTTTCAAAGGTGTGAAGGAGTGCAGGGTTAACTCAGGTGGAGGTGAATCCTGAAAAACAATGCGAGAATTTCTGATCTTTGGTACGTCCTACTGATCTTATAGTGTACATCTTAAATAATATCTTGAAGTGCTGGAAGCGCTCTACATTACCCATTCTGAGGTCCCATAGAGAGATAGCCATAATAATAACTCTGCTCGCAGAGAGTATCTCGAGACACTTTGGGTTTATGAAAATTCCATGTATAAAATGTGCCATTAGATTACAAGGTTTTTTCAAGTCGCGGTCAAAAGCTGGTCCTTGTTTCTAAAGTCCCCAAAACCTGGCCACGGGTTTCTTAGCTTCCGGATGATTTCAGAAACACAGCACGTACAAGTGCTGTTAAGGCATTTGAGAAAGAAATGAGAAATGCCTAAAAGATCGAATGGGAGTGTAGAAGAAAGAAGAATTTTGTGGCCTGTTGCTTTTACAGAGTGAAGAATATCATGCGCCGCTACCGGGAATAACGGAAAACAAAATTGGGTAACACTTAAGCTTCGCGAATAAATTCCTGACACTTCAGCAGTTACGAGTCCTGTTTGGAAGCCCCCTTTAGATTGTCTCATGTGCGGACGCTTTATTACTCTTCTTAATTTAAATTCGTAATATTGTTGACTTTGTTTAATTTTTGGTTATATATTGAAATTCATAATTACTGATTATTTTTGATTATTTGTTACCGTTAAAAATATTATTATAAATAATTATGAAGTATGACGATTCCACCAGTAAATTAACTGTTTATTTTGTCGTTATTATGCCACCCGCGCTAATTACCATACAGTCGCAAGCAACCAGGGGAAATTAAAAGAAACCGAATATAGCCGTAAAGTCCCGTTTGCTCTAAGCTGCATGAGTTTGCCTGCGTTGTCAAAGGTTAACACGGAGGGCTGTAAATCCAATCGAGCTGAAAGGCTGACCGAAGCGGTGGATTTTTGGTAGAGCATTCGCCTTGCACTCTGAAGGTAGCGGGTTCAATCCCTGGTGCCGCCAGGTACCTAGCGGTTTTTAATGGGTACAAGCTTTCCCTCGGCCTGGTGCTCGGCTCAACTGGGGTGAAATGCTTGGGAAAGGGGTCATGGCCCAAATAGTTGCGCAGATGGGACAGTGATTTGTTCGCCATTGGACAACCATAAGCCCGCCTCGCGCGGCAGAAGCACATATGTGGCCCTTTTCTTTAGAATTCCAGCAGCTGAGGCTCAAAGGGAGCACTTCAGGTGAGGCTCAAACGAAGTACCTTTGCAAGACAAACATGAACCACCTTTGCAGGCAGCGAGGCTCACCCTCCTTATCAAAGGTGTGAAGCCCGAGTTGGTAGCGCTGCCACACACACATAAGTATGCTTGTATAAATACGGCCTCGTCGGCTTCGCCTTTTGAGATAGGAGGACCTCGAGCATGCCGAGAACAGTGAACACAGCGGGTGGTCCTAAGCAAGCAATCTGTCAATCATTCAGGCTTGCGCACATTTTGGCCATGGGTCAAATGGACGAAACGTTTTTCACGGGGGATGTTATAGTGTACACAGTGTCGAGATATGTTCATCACCCAAAGACATTCCTGCGTCGCTTCTATCTTAGCATTTTAATCTCCCCATCGCCCAGAACTGCGGGTACAACTCAGCAGCGCAAGTGGTCAGCGAAACTGAACTGGGCCAAAATTCGGTCAGTTAGTGGCATGAAACAAAAAATAGCAACACGCGAACCGAGCGCGGGTAGGTTACGCTGCAGATTTATCCCAGGAGGTTTACGGCTAATCCGGTGGACGAAGGCAAGTCGTCTTCGACGGCGAACAAGACGCCGACAGGCATTGTAGAATACAGATTCGCACCAGCGGGAAAGTGCAGCGCTGGTGATAATGCATACAGAGCGAGCCTCAAGATTCGTAACTGCTCTCTCGGTGGAATTCATGATTGAAAGGCCTACTTGGACCGCGAGCTTTGAAAACTGTCGCAAATAATGCTCTCGGCAGCCGGCTGACATTCACAGTTTAATTAGACTATTGCCAAGTTCAGCCAAATCCTTTTTTCTTGACCTTAACTAAGATACTCTACATAGGTTTTGCTGCCCCACATACTTTATTTGCGTCCATATTCATAGCGTTTTCCTAATAATATTTTTTTCTATAGCTTGGCAAGTTTTCCGTAGGCTAGTACGCGTAATATCCGACCTCTTTATTAACACAATGTACCTGCTGTTAAATGTTTCAGAAGCTTTTTGTATGACGCGAAAATATCTCATTCATAACGGATAAGCCATGGTAGCCAATCTAGTACTATATTTTGACTCTTTGGTCTAGTATGCGTTATCCATGGAGGAAAGCCACAAAGCTTGACATACCCACCAGCAGTATCTCTAAAGTACCTTCGCTGTTCCCCCGTGTCAGACTACGTACGACTCTGTTCATTAAGATAAGATATTCCGAGCACTGCACTGCTTGCGGATGTGTTCAAATATTGACTATGTCTCTGCACATGCACCACATTCATTTTTGCGGTTCATGTTGTCTAGACTGAAAAGAGGCACGCTGAATGGTCCGCCCACCACTCCTGTGCGCTAACACTCTGGCAGCCAGACGACACCTCTATTTACTAGCTGTGGTAAAAGTCATTCCCTATCCAAAATGTTGCAATCAACGTTTCGATCTTCTTCGGCTTTCTCTCTTTTTCTCTGGTAATGCGTTTTCGTCAGTCGACCGCGCATTCAGCTTCCCGAGGTGCATTGATAAACCCCTGTGGGGCTTTCGAACCCTCATAATTTCATCTGGAATCAAGCGGCTCTGGTGACATCACAGGGTTGCTTATGCTCAGTAGCAATAGGTACGGACTTTCTGACAGTTCCAAAGGCTTTTCACTAACCTAATAATTCCCTCTGCTTCTCATTTGCTTCATATCCCTGAAGAGGATTTTTTATTAGAAATAAACGAAACTGAACTGAGGAGCGTTGGTCACAGGAATCTGCAATCAGCGGGCAACGACCCAGATTACTAGCGAACTCAGGACATTGTTTCGTGACTAGTATTTCTAAACTCTCTTAGGGTCAACATATTGTTCATCTAATCAATCATTGCTCTTTAAAAGTTGATTTTGAGCGCAAAGCCATTTGAGTGCAAGGCGAATGTCAAGACCCCTAATACATGAGGAATATGTAATATATGCCTTCAACTGGAGGAGGTCACCACCAAAGTTTTGCCATTGTTGTTTTGGTGTCTGTGAGCAACAATGGCTCTCTTGCGTGGCCTCTGCCCGCGGCGCACTGGTGGCTTTTAACTAAAAATTAGGCAATAGCAGTGCTGACACGTGTCCAGCAAACAGATTTCTTTGGTCGTGCACTGCACCGAACCCTTCCATTAGGTGATTTGTGAATTCAGGCAAGAGTTTTTGTGGAAAATGAACACACAAACCATAGGACAGGGAGGGTCGTTCGTTAAAGCTAGAATAAATGGGGTCCAAGTGAACATGCGATGCTGGAACACAACAACCAAGCCGCATATAGAAGAAACGTGGTTTGGCTTGTTTAAGAGGTTTAACGACCCAAACTGACTCAGGCTATGAGAGATGCCGTAGTGGAGGGCTTCAGACATTTCTACCACGTAGGTTTCTGTAACGTGCACTGACATCACACAGACCACGGGCACCTTGCTTTTCGCCTGTATAGAATAACGGCCGCGTCGCCGGGATTCGATCCCGCATCTTTGGATTCAGCACCCGAGCACCCTAACCACTAATATACCGCGGCGGCGGTTTTTAAATAAATTCTACACTTTATCGTTGCTACATTCTTGATAGAATAAATATAGGTTATCAGATCTGCTGATCTTCCAACCAGCTAGTTTTGTAATACTGCATGAGAGCAAGAGAAAAAATATTGCTACACCTCGACTGTAGCCGACCGAAGAGGGCATCAGATGTTTTCGGCGCCCAATAAGCCCCTTTTTCAGAGAGGACTGAGTGGAGGCAAGAGACGCATTCCGTGCCGTTTTTCGTCTCTTGTGGGAGCCTCAAGAGCTTTTCTGATACGGACAGTGCACGCAAATCCCCGACGACAAAGGCAGTTGCTTCTTAAGCCTAAAACCTTTTCTTTAGAGGTTATTTGCCCGCCGCTAGCGATCATGTGTCCGCTGTAGCGGTTCTCTTCGGAAGATATACAACCCGAAGGAGTATAGCATCAAGCAAGTGTACAATCCAGCGGGACCTTTTGAAGCAGGGGCTTCAAAGGCTTGTGGTCTATTTGAAAGACTGAGTCCACAAGTCTAAGATACTCGCAAAAGTATTGGCAGGACGAGGTAACCGTTACGCCTCATTGACTACTTGAGCACTGTGTTTTTTAATTCGATTCAGTGAAAGAGACGCAAAAACAACAGCAAAAAATGTCAACATTTTTCTTAATACTGAAAGAGCATCGTTTCTAGGCCTCACGAAGGAGAGTTGGTGGCAACGATGACGCGTATTTTTGTGCGGAACTTCGATAAAGATGTGCCCCAAAAAATAATTTCTGTTATGCAGGATGCCGAAATTCCATACACGGTTGTTCCTCTGCAGTTGGCCAATAGTAGTGGTCACCTCAAACAGCGCTGAAAAAAAAAGAAGGTTGCAGGTTTACATAGCCCTAGCAGTGTACGAAGACCTGAGATATTACATTGTGTTAATGACAGCTTCAATGAGTTTCTTTTTATTTGTACCTCCGCTGATTCCGCTTCTTCTGGGGGAACAACTCCGAAGAACGAAACTATCATCATTCGAGTGAAATATTCGTTCTTGTTGAGAATAATCTTAGCATATTTAGGTCTCTGCAGGATGGCGGTTATCAAATGCTCCTTGTGCTGTTGCTTGGTGGTGAGGTTTATCAATGTTGCGGCGAGTAGGCGAGATGCCCCATAATGGAAAGAGGTGGTGAGGAGTGGCACACAATTTTGAAAGGGCAGACCCCAAGCACGCGACAGCTATACCACATCGTGTGAGCATGAAATGATTAGTAGTTTTGGACAGCAGATTGACAGATTAAGATTGGCGGCATATCCGGATCAGGTAATCTCGCTTGCCTGTAAAAAAATTTGAAGAAAACTAAAGTCAGTAAATAGCTATCAGCCACAGGAGCAGGGAAGTAGAAAGAAGTACGCAGTCATCCCGTACGTACACCGGTTGTCGCATAGGTTAAGGAACATAGGATCAAGATATGGTGTTGATGTAGTATTTTCAGCCCCCAAAAAACTTGCCAAGATATGTGCCATAGTGCACAGAAGAATGAAGAATCAACAAAAAATAAGTGAGAGGAGGTCGTGTAAAATAAATCACCAGGTTAAGTTCGTACCATGTGCTGAAGGCGTGGTGTATGACATTGAATTTTCTTGCGGAAAGAGGTATATAGGCCAAACAGGTAAATGTATCAACATCCGTCTACGCCAACATAAGGCATCTTTGAAAAATGTCCCGTCTTCAAACCTTGCCTTGCACTACAGGGACTGCCCTTTAAATAATGATCCGAGTTATCCTGATAAAAAACTATGCACACCTCTTTTTAACAACACTAATGTAATCTACAGGCATAAGGATCAACTAACCAGGGAGTTATCGGAAGCATATCACATCCATAGAAAAGGGGATAGTTGCGTGAGCACGCCATCGGCGCTTCTGCATGACACTGAGATTGAATATTTGGATTCCCATGATTAGACTGATGCTTGTTTGGGAGCGCATGCGTCTTGGTTCTTGGGAAAAAATTGTATATTACCTGTGCTTTTTTCGAATAAACTTCAGTTGTTAGTCAGCGCTTGTCCGTTATTCTCCTCTCTGTTTGTCCCAAGTAGCCGCGCTGTTTTTTGATCTTGCAATGCACCAACTAGCTCAGATTTCCGTTCTTCTGCAAAAACCAGGTGTATGCGATAAGGGACAAGGCGGGCAACGTCATCACTAATATGGAAAAGATAGTCAAAGTAGCCGAGGAGTTCTATACAGATCTCTACAGTAGCCAAAGTAGTCAGGACCGTAATGAGATTGGCGGTAGGGAAAAACAGTGAGACGTTCCACCAGTGACGAAGGACGAGGTAAAGAAAGCACTAGAAACTATGAAAAGGGGAAAATCAGCTGGAGAGGATCAGATAACTACAGATTTGCTCAAGGACGGGGGGGATATCGTGCTAAAAAAACTGGCCACCCTGTATACGCAATGCCTGGTGTCATCGATGGTACCAGAACCATGGAAGAATGCAAACATTATCCCCATTCATAAGAAATGGGACTCTAAGGACCTTAAAAATTACAGACCAATCAGCTTACTGTCTGTTACGTATAAGGTTTTTACTAAGGTAATCGCTAATAGAATCAGGACAACCTTAGACTGCAATCAAGCAAAGGATCAAGCAGGGTTTCGGAAACAATACTCTACTATCGATCATATCCATACCATCAATCATGTGACAGAAAAATGCTCGGAATATAACCAGCCCTTATACATAGCATTCATTGATTACGAAAAAGCATTTGACTCAGTTGAAATCTCGGCGGTGATGCAGGCATTGCGAAATCAGGGGGTAGACGAACTGTACGTGAAAGTGCTGGAAGATATATATAGTGGCTGCACAGCAACCATAGTTCTGCATAAAGAAAGCAACAAAATTCCCATAAAGAAAGGTGTTAGGCAAGGAGGCACAATCTCCCCAGGACTATTCACAGCTTGTTTAGAGGAAGTGTTCAGAGACTTGGAATGGGAGCAGTTAGGGATAAGGGTAGATGGAGAATACCTCAGTAATCTGCGATTTGCTGATGACATTGCTGATGACATTGATGATTGATGACATAGACAGGAATAGTAGAAAGGTAGGCTTGAAAATCAATATGCAGAAGACTAAGGTAATGTTCAACAGCGTCGGGAAGGGACAGAAGTTTACATTAGGTAGTGAAATACTGGAAGTATTAGGCGAATATGTCTACTTAGGACAGGTAGTAACCGCAGATCCGGACCATGAAAAGGAAATAACAGGAAGAATAAGATTGGGATGGAGTGCATTTGACAAGCACTCGCAGATTATGACTAGCAGCTTACCGGTATCGCTCAAGAGGAAAGTATACAACAGTTGCATCTTACCTGTACTCACCTATGGGGCTGAAACGTGGAGGCTAACCAAGAGAGTTCTTCTTAAGTTGAGGATAACCCAGAGGGCTATGGAACGAAAAATGGTAGGGGTAACATTAAGAGATAGAAAGCGTGCAGAGTGGGTCAGAGAAATAACTCAAGTTACCGACATTCTAGTAGAAATTAAGAAGAAGAAATTGACATGGGCAGGACATGTAGTGCGAAGAGAGGATAACCGATGGTCGCTGAGGGTAACAAACTGGATTCCTAGGGAAGGAAAGCGTAGCAGGGGGCGGCAGAAAGTTAGGTGGGCGGATGAGATTAAGAAGTTCGCAGGGGTCAAGTGGATGCAGCTAGCACAGAACCGGGTTAAGTGCAGAAATATGGGAGAGGCCTTCGCCCTGCAGTGGGTATAATCAGGCTGATGATGATGATTATGATGAAAACAACACGGCAATAAATAAAACACTAAACGGCAGCATTCATTATGAATGCACAAAATGATTGTTTACTTAGGATGCTTCGTTTCGCTGATTATATTTTTCACTGAGTTTTATCTTTACCGACAGAGTGAGAACGAACTTCCTGTTTTGGTTCTGACTAGAGCAAACAGCCTCGCTCATTATTTGCTGCGGATAATGGTTGTGCGGCGGAAATCTTTTTATGGCGAAAATCTTTCTGGGCTCAGCAGAGTAGAGAAAGCGTGACCTGAAAACGCCTGTGACACTGCCAAATGAGAAACAAAATCTGAATTATCCACCGGGAATCGAACCACTGTCCTTCCGAATCTCAGCCGAGAGCGCAAACCATTTCTTTCTTTTCTTTATTGCCAAATTTATTATCAGATTTTACATACACGCCGGGCGCTTGAGAAAGAGATCATAATTCTGCTTGCCTAGCGCGAGGATACAAGCAGCGATTAAAATAGCGCTGCAGTTAGTGATAATGACAGTGATAACAGTAGTGATAACAGGCCCTCTAGTCCTGTGATGGAAGCGAAAGTCGTTGTCGGCTCATGCGTTCCGTGTACAGACAGTGTGATCAGGTATAGGGATCAGGAAGAGCCACTTCCCTGACCACAAAGCAATTGTCTTGCATGTAGATCCAACTAGTCACTAGACACAAGTAAACTTCATTCCTCAAGATTTTTGATCTCAGAATTATTTTCAGAAGCATGTTGTTGACTTATGGAGTGATACTGAGCCATGCTCACCCAATAAAATCAGATTGATCATATTCATATCTGCAAATCTTTAAATAAACTTTGCTGAAAAAATGCCTTGTCAAAAAAATGGAAAATAATGCTGGCACTTCATATTTGTTAATACGATCAGTTCAGTTCAGTCGTTCAGTCGTGTCCGACTCTTAGTGAGCCTATGGACCATGTCACGCCACGCTTTCCGGTCACTCACTACCTTCCTAACATCACATAACTTATAATGCAGCGCCTCGAGGATGCCATCTAACCATCGCGTTCGCTGCCTACCCCTTCTCCGGCGACCCTCAACCTTTCCCAACTTCAAATCTTTCTCTAGCGACTCCTCTTGCGCAGTTGCAGAGTTATTTGTTCACTCATCCTTTATAAACGCTCAGTAGGACGAGTAAAAAAGCCCTTAAGGAGGATGAACGAAAAATAAAACCTAGAAGCGATTAGCTCTGGAGGGGACTGAAGCTTTGCTAGCATTTAAAGGAAATAAGAACGACTTCTATGTATCTAATCTATATCTGTAGCAAGCTACTCGATAACCTTATCTCATGTATAATGGTACACACCCTCGTGGAGCGTATACGCTCCAAAAAACCTGCTCCTGGTCCAGGTTCGAAGAATACAAAAGGTACAAAAAATTTCTACATAACTATATACGGCGCAAGCAACCAGCGCCAAGAAGGTGTGGGAGGAAATAAAAAAAAAATAATATACAGCAGAAATGTATGATCGTTTAAATATACAAGAACTGGAGGCTCGGAGAGCAAGGCAATAACGGGGCAACGAAGCAACGAGACGCACCAGAAATAAATGGGAGGCAAGGAGAAAATTAAAGTTCCGAACGGAACAGCTAAATTTCTTTCTCCAACCTAGAGAGCACGCCAGCGTAGGGGAAAAGACTGGCTAGGAAATGGGGAGTGCAGTGTGTC
Organism: Amblyomma maculatum; assembly: GCF_055883805.1. Lineage (NCBI taxonomy): Eukaryota > Metazoa > Arthropoda > Arachnida > Ixodida > Ixodidae > Amblyomma > Amblyomma maculatum. The sequence goes on along the minus strand of NC_139351.1, from coordinate 41,208,913 downwards.
TGCGAAGGGAAAGAGGTAAGGAAGAAGGGTGGGCGGTCGGTGCCGCTTGCAAATTAGGGACATAAATCAAGCGAGCGCCTGCTAGGCTGGTGTATACAGGCGTGAAAGCTTGCAACTGCGGCTGCCAACTCAGCTAGAAATGTGACGCGGATCGGAGGGAGAGGTTGGAGAGGCGGGGCAAGAGAAAGGGAGAGGCTTAGGTGCTAGGGATGCGGCTGGTTCTAAACAACGTTGGGCGAAGTAAAATAGAGCACTGCTCTAAAATTGGGGCACGCTTGTTCGAGAACTTGGTAGGGGAGCTCTGTTCACTATGTTCACGATAAAGCGTTCATTATGTTCCATAACTCTGCACGGGTTTTCACAATCCGCAGCTGTGGTTGCTTAGAGTCAGTATATGGAGGCCAGCTTAAAGAATAACTTATGCAACTCTGTGGGATGATGATGTTTTAGAGCTTTTTAGAAGCAACAACTCATACAGAGAAGCATGTTTAACCCAATGTATTCTGTTCGGATAGTCTAACGAGTTTGGAGGTCGTGCTGAAGTAAAGCAGCAATGTCTGCGCGTCGAAATCGCTTCATAACCAAAGTATAGTCTGAAATTTTAAGGCAACATAAACTGCCTGAGCCCTGCATTGTATATTTAGATGGCGGAAATACGTCGAATACAGCGGAACCGAAGATGCGGGAATAACGCCCATGGGAACGCGTAAGGGTGAAAGAAAAGTGATGTATGTTGCGAACATATTCACTGGCGCACGGTAAAATGAAATGTGCGGGATGGTATTCAATTGGAGAAAATACGATGCAAAAAAGAATGAAACTAAGACCAAGGAGAGATCGCACGAAAATGATCAAGAAAAAGTATAGTAGCGTGTGTGCAACGTGCGTGCCTGGATCAGGTAGGGCATGCACGCATATTTTAAGTTCGCCAGCATGTTGTTAAAAAACTGCAGGCTGCAAAAATGTGATGATGGAGGGTTGCACATGCATCAGATTATGTACAAGAATAAAGGCCATTGCGCACTTGCGAAAACATCATAAGAGTAGTGCATGCGTGCCTGTGTGATTGTGGAGGGCGTAAACAACTGGAGCAGTGCCATCGGCGCAAAATTAGCTCTCAAACTTTCCTGGTTCTGGTACAAGACATGTTTTTATTGCGATAGCAATACTGCGCCAGGTTTCGAGCCGTCACTTATCCCCAGCAGACGCCGTTTTTGACCTTGAACAGCAACCGCTTCAGTCGAGCTCCATCAGATGGTGGCACCATTGGCACGCCGCGTGCTACAGCGGCGCCGCTGCTTCGGCCTCGCCGTGTTTGCTTTGCTATGCAGGCTGCTAAAGAGAGGTGTCAGCGACAAGCTGCGGCAAGGTAGCGACAGCGTACACAAGACACAGTGGAAGAACGTGAAGAACGTCGTGCTAAGCGTCGTGCACGAGATGAAGCTCGGCGACTACGTTCTAGCTCTCCCTGTGCTTCCACCTCGTCGGATACTGGTGAACACATGACTGCTCAGGAACACCGCAATGCCACCAAGTGAAGACACCGCGCTGAAGAACAGTCGTAACCATTGTGTGTCATGCGTTACTCTATAGCCAAATTATCGAAGCACACAAGCTACGCCACAAGCGAACACACAAGCGTATATAACCTTGCGACGATTGCTAACGCAATTCACCAGGCTTAACCAGAGCTAAGTCACTGCCATTTTTCGTCTCAGATAACCGCCGATTTCAGAACGATTGTTTATGAAGTGTGTCTAAAGGATGTGCCTCATGGTTAGAGTCATCATCATCATCATCATCAGCCTGATTATACCCACTGCAGGGCGAAGGCCTCTCCCATATTTCTCCACTTAATCCGGTTCTGTGCTAGCTGCATCCACTTGACCCCTGCGAACTTCTTAATCTCATCCGCCCACCTAAGTTTCTGCCGCCCCCTGCTACGCTTTCCTTCCCTTGGAATCCAGTTTGTTACCCTCAGCGACCATCGGTTATCCTCTATTCGCACTACATGTCCGGCCCTTGCCCATTTCTTCTTTTTGATTTCCACTAGAATGTCAGTAACTTGATTTATTTCTCTGACCAACTCTGCACGCTTCCTATCTCATGTCTTAATGTTACCCCTACCATTTTTCTTTCCATAGCCCTCTGCGTTGTCCTCAACCTAAGTAGAACCCTCTTGGTTAGCCTCCATGTTTCAGCCCCATAGGTGAGTACACGTAAGATGCAACTGTTGTATGATTACCTCTTGACGATACCGGTAAGCTGCAAGTCATAACCAGCGAGTGCTTGCCAAATGCGCTCCATCCCACTGTTATTTTTCTTGTTATTTCATTTTCATGGTCCGCATCTACGGTTGCTACCTGTCTTAAGTAGATATATTCACCTACTACTTCTAGTGCTTCGCTACCTAACGCTACCTAACGTTCATTCCCGAGGCTGTTGAACATTATCTTATTCTTTTGCATATTGATTTTCAAGCCTACTTTTGTATTTTTTCTGTTCAGGTCATCAATTATTGTTTGCAGTTCATCTCCTGAGTTACCTAGCAAGGCAATGTCATCAGCAAATCGCTGATTACTGAGGTATTCTCCATCTACCCTTATCCCTAACTGCTCCCATTCCAAGTTTCTGAATACTTCCACTAAACAAGCTTTGAACAGTAGAGAGGAGATCGTGTCTCCTTGCCTAACACCTCTCTTTATGGGAATTTTGTTACTTTCTTTATGCAGCACTATGGTTTCGGTGTACCTACTATATATATCTTCAGCACTTTCACGTATGGCGCGTCTACTCCCTGATTTGCTCCGCCGGGGTTGCGCAGTGGTTACGGCGCTCGACTACTGTTCCCAAGGACAGGGGATCGAATCCCGGCCTTGGCAGCCGCTTTTCGATGGCGGCGAAAAGCAAGGCACCCGTGGTCTGTGCGATGGCAGTGCACATTAAAGAACCCCAGGTGGTGGAAATTTCCGGGGTCCTCCACTACGGCGTCTCTCATAGCCTGAGTCGCTTTGGGACGTTAAACCCCACAAACCAAACCAAATCTACTCCCTGATTTCGCAATGCCTGAATCACTGCCGTGGTTTCTATTGAGTCAAACGCTTTTTAGTAATCAATGAATGCTATGTATAAGGCCTGGTTATATTCCGAGCATTTTTCTATCACCTGGTGGATGGTATGGATATGATCGATAGTAGAGTACTGTTTCCGCTATATGGTTACAGGTTGTATAAGGTTGTCCTGATTCTATTAGCAATTACCTTAGTAAATACCTTATACGTAACATAAAATAAGCTGACTGGTCTGTAATTTTTAGGGTCAATAGCGTCCCCTTATTTCGCTCCTCGTCTGTCTCCTCAGGAACCAGTATGAAGGGCAAGAGGCCACAGTCAGAACTGGGCATGGTCTTACTGATTTCTTTCCGATTAAGAAAGAAGTAAGACAAGGCTGCATACTGTCGCCCTGCCTATTTCACATATATATTGAGTGCATCATGAGGAAGGCCGGTCTGGACGAGTCTTCAGCTGGAGTGAAGATTTCTGCGAAACATATCAACAATCTTAGATATGCGGATGATACCACTTTTATGGCAGAAAGTGAAGTGGAACTCAAGAGACTTCTAATGCGCGTAAAAGATGAGAGTGAGACGTTTGGGCTTAAACTGAACATTAAAAAGACAAACATCATGGCGTCTTGCCCTATCAAGTCCTGGAGGATCAAGGGACAAGAAGTGGAAGCTGTGACAGATTTTCTCTTCTTGAGCTCCGAGATTACCCCGGAAGGAGACTGCAGCCATGAAATTAGGAGACGCCTGCTTCTGGGAAAGAGAGGCATGGCTAGCCTTGACCGCCTAGTAAAGAGCAGAGACATTACATTCCCAACCAAGATCCGTATAACTCGTGCTATGGTCTTTCCAGTTGTGATGTATGGATACGAGAGCTAGACTGTGATGAAGGCTGACCGCCGAAAAACTGACGCGCTTGAATTGTGGTGCTGGCGGAGACTCTTGAGAGTTCCTTTGCCGGCCAGAAGATCAGATCAGTCGATATTGTCGACCACAAACCTTGACTGCTCCTTGGAAGGTCAAATTCTAAAGTTAAAGCTCAGCTACTTTGGTCATCTGATGAGAAGAGAGGAGTCGCTGGAGAAAGATTTGATGTTGAGAAAGGTTGAGGGTCACCGGTAAAGGGGTAGGCAGAAAACGCGACGGTTAGATTGCATCCTCGAGGCGCTGCAGATGAAGTTATGTGATGTTAGGAAGATAGTGGGAGACCAGAAAGCGTGGCGTGATATGGTCCATAGGGTCACGAAGAGTCAGACACGACAGAACGACTGAACTGAACTGAAGCGTCCCCTTTCTTATGAATGAGGATAATGTTTGCGTTCTTTCATGGTTCCGGTACCGTCGATGGCACCAGGCACTGCGTATACAGGGTGGCCAGTTTTTCTAGCACGATAACCGCTCCGTCCTTGAAAAATCTATAGTTATCTTATCCTCTCCTGCTGCTCTCCAGGTCACTGCAGATAGTGACTATGTGCTACTATAATGCAGTGCAGTACTGTGCCGCTAAACTCAACATTTTTCTGCATTATAGACTACGCTTTTTACAAAGGTTAACCAATAAATTTATCTACTTCTACATAAGCGAATTCGAAAATAAATGAAGTTTTGAGCAAATAGTCTAATTTGTTTCCCATGCAGCCCAGAAATACATGAAATGAATATGTAATCTGGACCAACTCTGTCAAAAGCAGTGGTCTCCATCTGCTATCCTGATTTGCTGACAATGTGAAGCCTCAAAGAGGTGATGCTAAGTGAATATCAAAAAGTTCTATTTCATATTAACTTTCAGTCACTTTAATACTTAACACAAGTGTAAGCTTTGCTAATAAACGTGGCTGTTCAAGAGCCTTTTTTGTCTACCGTGGCTACCTTTCTGATTCATGACGCTAACGGCCATGTGCTGTTAATAAAGTAAGATGGCAGTACGGCTAGTTCCGGCAAGATGTGAAAATGCGGAAACTCTGTCAGTTTCTGAACATTCGACTCCCGTACCTTATGTTGAACTTGAGTTCGTGCTAGTTCATATATGTAATTTCTGAGTAGGTTATATTAAATGCAAGGCAAACCATCAGCAGGTACCGATCGAAAGCGGTGCATCTGACTCGGTTTTTAGGAAGAGCACAAATCTAAAGTGCTGCCTGCATGCGGGAAATAGTCTCGAATGAAGAAAGCAGCAATTTCAACCGCAAATTTTAAAGAGTTCAAATCTAGAGAATAGTAAAAGGGTGCATAAAAAGATAACGATGAGTCGCTGATGAAACCTGCGCTAACATACCTTCAAGCCTGTGCCATCCGAAGCCTGTTTACGACCTTCAGGCAAGCAGGACCTCTCGGCACAATTTTCTTATAAGTAGTAGGTCACTTTGCGCGCTCTGTCATGTCCTTAAGTTCTTCATAATAGAATGAGAAATCTGCGCGCGTGATTCTTAGGTTTTGAATATGCCAGGCATAGTTAGAGGTTCATACGCTCCGGACATACACGCAAAGATGGTTTACTGCATGCACACGAGGTTGAGACAGAAGGTGGAAAGAAGAGACAACTTTTTCAATTAGTATAGGCTACACGTAGCAAACATCAGCACACATCAAAAAGCGGGAGCTGAACGAAGCTTGCAAAAAATATGTGTTCAACGATAGAAAGTTCTTGACCTAGGCCGGGAAGGCAGGTGGGAGGTTTTGCTCTCCATTTCATCTCTTTCCCACAGCAACGATGTAGAACAGTTCGAAAAAGTAGGTAGTACCTACGGCACAGCGCTGTTATCCAAGCTGATTGAGTTCCTGGCAGCACTAATCAAAGCTCGTAGTGCAAATAACAGTCCCCTCCTCTCTAACATGCAAGGAAAGAGTAATAAGTAATTACTCATAAGCGCCACCTGAGCACAGCTATACGGCTACACGGGAGTGCTGTGCCGCTTTATGAGAATCTTAATAGTTAAGATAGCTGCATAAACTTTTGTAACCATATAGCTGCCACTCTGTAGATGGTCATCAAAATTGCTTGTGTATTACAAATCTGCTCAACCCAAGGCGATTCCCCTAAAGCATATCACAATGGGATTAACCACGTTTTTGTGAAGCGCGGCCATGTATTCTAATTTCGGGTTCCTGCTTGGTGTTGTTGTGTCACTGACCTGTCTGGGACTTAAACTTGATGAATACGGCTATGGACCGCGCGAGAAAGCAGCTGTTTAATGCTTGGGATGTCAGACTTCGTGCGAAGCTATCGCGGCATTCCATCCCACGGTTCCCCTTCCGGCTGCCTAGTGAGTCGGACGTCCAGTAATAAGCTTCGTTAGAGCAGTTCGAGTGGTCAAGTCTGGTCGTCGTAATAGGGGCGCTGCCACAATGCGCCAGCGATATGAGATCATTTTGCCATGTCCGCTTGCAGGGCGGACTGGTATAAATATAGCCTATTTGCATCCCGATGTCAAGGCGAGCTTCTACAGGGAGGAAGAGTTTCGAGATGCATTGGTGCGTTCGTTGTGTAAGCTCAGCGAAAGTTTTAACTCTTCATAAACGAAGAGACGCTGAGGAGGCTGCTGCGATACTAAAGATACCAAAAATCGCCATTATCATGTGCCATAGCGACACTAAAAATATGTGCTACCGAGTTTGGCACGTTTTTGTCGACTGCCACAGGGGAGGAGTGCACCGAAATGGCTCCGGATATGCGTCAAAAGAAGAATTCATTACGGATTATTCAGACACCACAAATAGTTCCGTAAGTTCTGGGTGCAGTTAGCCTATCACACATAAAGATTTTCATTGGATGCTCGCAGTAGTGCTCGCGGTAATATGATCGTGACAAATTTGAGAGCACTGGAGAAGCTGCTCTGCAGAAAGGAGAAAAACCTGAATATTGCTGCTGCATTTGCTGTGACACTAGATAATGTCTTTTTTTTGTATTTTGTTTTCTATTACATGCTTTTCAATTAATTTTATTCACTTTCTAACATAGTTTTCTTCTCCTCAAAGATCTCCAGCGTCCTTACACTGGACAAGGAGATCTATGGTCGCGTTCCCAGCAAGTGAGCGTACAGTAGTTGTTAGCGCACCGGCTCAAACAAGAAGCGATGGTGGTTTGAGGTCTGATCTGCACAAGAATTTAGGGCGACAGCCTTTAAAAACAGCTCGTGAGTGTCGTGCTCATAAAATGTCAGAGATTTGTGCGCCACATTACGCGGGGTTTCAAGTGATGTCGGGGCGGTTCTGTTATAGTGGCCGACAGTCAGAGTTAGTGATTGATAATGATTGAATAGCGAAAGAAGGAGAAAGCGGGAGGGTAGAGGGAATGTTTTCCCCTTCTGTGCTTTACTTATCCCTCTCCTCCTCTCTCGTTCTCCCTCCTGCTGAAAAGTACTCGGAGTCAGAAAAGGTATGATTGAAAGGCTTGTATAAACGTGCGAAATGAAACTTGTGCTTAACGTACAACATGCGTGGCACTCGTACTTGCCTTTGTTGGGGCACTTAAGCGTCTATGAAGATTTTTTTTCTTTTCTTTAACGTTTTGCACAATCTGCACTCTCCAGTAACTTCCAGACGCGGTTATTGCGAGTTTGACGTACCCGTTTTCTGAGCTCCACTTTTATGTTTAGTGTAGCTAATTTCAGGAAAATAAACGAGCATGTGAGAAATTCTATCTTTAACGCGTGTAGTTCTCAAAAACACTGTTCATTAGTTAAATGTATTCCGGCGCTCATAGCAAAGCTCGCATGTTTTGCTTTCTTGAAGTGTTGTGGCTTATAATGTGCACGTTTACCCGAGGGTGGACGAATGCGTACCGTTTTATAATTAAACAGTTCGAATCTTCTAAAGGACCTGTTCTGAAGCTAGGGGTTCCAAAAAGCTCCATGAGGTTAAAAGAGCCTCGCACTTTATGTGATTTTCTGCATAAACTATCATACACACGTGAAACTTCCTGGCGACTGAAGTCAGAGCTTCTGCTTTTGCCGCTTCAGAGAAGAAAAATAAACAGCGAGAACATAAAATGACAATACAAGTGTAAGAATTCACGAGCAAGCTGAAAGTTATAGTATGCTTGTCTTTTAACAATACATGAAGGCTTAGGCTGATCATAGCCAGTATCATCACCATATCAGCTCCAGCTTACAGTTCATGAAGTACCCTGCCCAACTTTCATGCTGCTGTCAATCTATCAATAATTGACACAGCAGGATTACGAGACTGGCGCTTAATTCATAGCGAGTACTAACGCCAGCATGAATAATTTGTGTAGATATATTGAACAAAGACGTTGGAGTAAAATCTACCTACTAAGTCACCTCTAGCCGAAAAAGCAGTGCGCAACATGCAGCCAAAAACTGCCGATGCGAACTACATCTTAAAGGAGCTACGGGTTAAAACCATCGCATATTTCAGTTCTGCAAACCTGAGACCTTCAATAGTATGTGGAATATGGGCTATGAGAACTTAGGAAAATATTTAGTGTGAACATATTATTTTTTGTCTCTTCGGTACTGTGGAAATTAAGAGCTGTGGGCAGGCAAATACAAACCTAATTTTGAACCTTTGGGAAATATATCACTCAAAATATAGTAACGTTTATGTAGAAGAACATGGATGCGAGAGTTGGACTGTGAAAAAGGCTGACCGCCGAAGAATTGACGCGTTTGAATTGTGGTGCTGGCGAAGACTCTTGAGAGTTCCTTGGACTGCCAGAAGATCAAATCAGTCAATATTGTCGACCATAAACCCTGACTGCTCATTGGAGGGTCAAATTCTAAAGTTAAAGCTCAGCTACTTTGGTCATCTGGTGAAAAGAGAGGAGTCGCTGGAGAAAGATTTGATGTTGAGCAAGGTTGAGGGTCGCCGGAGAAGGGGTAGGCAGCGAACGCGATGGTTAGATGGCATCCTCGAGGCACTGCAGATGAAATTATGTGATGTTAGGAAGATAGTGAGAGACCGGAAAGCGTGGCGTGACATGGTCAATAGGGTCACGAAGAGTCGGACACGACTGAACGACTGAACTGTGATGTAGAAGAACAGCTGAGGCTAGTAAATGTTCAATTTCAGCGTACGAATATGCAGAGAGCTTGGATTGAAAATGATTGGTGTGAATTTAAGACTCAGATGGCATGCCGAATCGATCAGAAACATGTTCAAATTAATAGTATTCGAGCAGAAGTCAAAAAGAAGAAATATTCTTCGGCGGGCCATGGAGAGAGGTGCCTCTAATGGTGCTGGTCCCCATGTTACTTATGCGTGTCAGCCCCTAAAGGTGAGAGAGAGAATGCCAAGGGAAGGCAAGCGCATTGAAATTGAAGGAACTTAGGTAGGCGGTTAGATTAGGATATTTATATGCATCAACAGGGTGCAGCTGACAAACAGGCGACTGATTGGAGGAATATAGGAGATCCTTTGCTCTGTAGATGGCAGTGGGAGAGGGTATTTGTCACTCATGTGAGGTCGATGATGCACCTACAATTTCTAACTCCTTGCTGAACTGCGGCAGCGCTTCAAAGCTATCATTATAATTTCTGCTCTCAGATTGTTTTCAATGCAATTAAACAAAGGAAAAGACCTCTAATTAGACAACCGATTAGCCTGCTCTTACCAATAGAAGCAAAATAAAACGATTTTTCAAGCCGGTGCACAGTTGCGCATTATGATCAGCATTCCAGAAGGGAATAAAGGTGACATCTAGAATAATTAAAACAATGTTTTTTTCGCCAAACATGATTGCTTCCCCAAATACTGCTCGAAATATTTCCCATAAAACGAAGCAAAAATAGCGAGTAAGATTATGCTACTTACGATGGCTTTTGGTCGTAAGAAAAAAGAACACCTTTCCATTTTATGCCTTTTTTCCTAGCCTGTTTTGCTTACGCCTAGCACCGATAACGTCGATGGTTGTTCGACGTCAATATTCGTACACCCCATGGAAGATCAGTCAGCTGCTGAAGTTGTTGCACTTCACAAAGTGCTTGTCCTCAATTCTATGAATCTTAACCGACCCAGTATTAAACCAATCCATCTTCCATGCATTATCGACGGGGAGAGGGGGAGGGGGCGGAGGCGAGTGTACCTTTATATAAATACGTTTTGCTCTGTGATTGGCCGTTGTCTCGTTTGCAAAGTATGGCTAACCGCAGTCAAAATAATAATAATGATAATAATTGGTTCACAGGAAGGAAAAGGCTTTGTATCTGTCACACTTTTGTCTGTGAACACCTGCACCGCACCGTAAGGGAAAGGAGGAAGGTGGAAGTTAAAGTGGAAAGGAAGAAAGAGGAGCCGTAGTGGAGGGCTACGGAGTGATTTCTACCACCGCAGTCAGAATATGTTTTGTAAAAGTGTTTTAAGAACTGAACTAAACATGTCGAGGCAATTGCTCCAAAATAGTCATACCCAGGGTACGTTTGCTATTGATAAAACTAAAATGGGAAAAGGTTTAAAACTCAAATTAGCGAAATTAGTAAGAATGGCGCACTTTTTATTTCTTGAATATTAAGAAAGCGAAACTCGACAACAGCACTACTAAAGAAATAACATGCGCAAAAGGGATGATCACTTTAGAGGAGAACAAAGAAAAGGCGAATGGCTGGAGGCGGTGAAGTGGACAGACATCAAAAAGCAAGCAGCGAGGACAACGTAATTCTTGTGGAGGGAAACGCTTAGCCTCGCGCATACGCCCAGAGAAGAGGAGCAAGCCAGTGGAGGGGAACCTGAAGAGTCTCGGCGGAGTTCAGGTGCCACAGAGAATCACCTAAAAAAAAAAAAGAAACTGCGCCTTTCCTGTGTTCTCCTCTTACGTGGTCGTTCCTTTTATACATCCTATATCGTTTTCCGGTATGAACCAACTCGCCCAACAGCAAGTTCTAAGCACTACTAAATTAAGGGGGCACTTAAATAGTTGAAGCGTGAAATAAACAAAATCCCATATATGCAATTTATGGGAATTTGAAGGCTAGTACCAAAAAAATTACAGATCGTCAGTAAGATTGATGCGTGATATAGGCGACCGCGTTACTTTTTTTACAGCATGCTACATTTTGTGATCGCCTATATAGATAAATAAAGACGCATTACGGCCTCTTTAAATCATTTCATATGCAGTACATCAGCCTCCTGATAGGTGACCTGGACCAGTTTGTTTGTGCTGTAGCCGTTGGCACTTTATTCAGTTCAACATTTCTGCCTCAGTGGGATCCTCATTTTTCTAGTTCGTAGTGGACACTTCCATACCACTTCCGGAATGATGTTCATAATTTTCCAAGAAACTGAGGTATCAAACGGGCCGTCGGCGCAAGGAACTATCTGTTCGACTCCCAGCACGGCCATTGATATGATATCAGGTGTCCAAGTTGGCAGCTCCTTTCAACTCGACCATGGCATCCAGCGTCGTGACGTTTTACAACCCGGCGAAAAACCACACGTCTGTCCAGGCGGCACACACACTGACCCAGTATTGGCACTGTGTTAGTAACGCATTTATTTTATGTTCCGTCGGACATTGCCAGCACAGTACCAATATTCGGCTAATGAATTGTGCTGCTTGGGTGGCGAATTCGATAACCTAATGAGAAGAGTACCAGCTACCAGTCAATGTCGGCCATGCCACCTGGCAGCAAGCATCTAGCATAGGCATGATCGAAATTTTCTGAGCCGGCGAGGTTTCAAACGGGAAATGTGAACACAGCAACATGAACTTTTGGCTCGATTGCAACGCACTGGCAATACATTATCCCTATGTTGGACATGATTTCGGCACAAAGTACCAATATTGGCGCCTTAGTTTGTGGAGTCAGAGAAGATCTCTGATGTTTTCCGTTCGCAACTGCTGCCAGCGCGTAATTCCGTCTTCTCAACGGTAGGGTCCCGCAACTTCTTTCTCGTCACTAGTTGCCTCTGAGCGGGTTAAACGGAGATTGTTACTTAGAAGTGTATCTGAACGCAACCTAAAGGTAACATGCACTCATTAAAGGCAGGAAATGATTATGTTTAAATTATTAAATAGTGTAAGCATTGTCATTCTGTTGTCTCGCGGCTGCGTTCACGGCAGGTTTTGTGGCTATTAAGAAATAAAAACATCACATATGATGCAACCTAAAGGGGAACACCCCTCCAGAAAGATATTAGTAGCTTTTTTTAATGTTGTAATTTAAAAAACAAATTTGGAAAAAATTACAAACGCAGGATTCGAACATACATTTTAGTCGCTAAGTGCTCAGGTAATTAATGTTAATCCATTGCGCCACTGAGGCAACGAGTACGGCAGGCTTTAACTGTGCTCTTATTCATTTTTACAATATTTCCGCTACCTGTCGCTAGGTGACGCTGCTCAGAGGACCCTACTAGGGTGCCTCGATACCAATCACGCCGGTAGGACAGGTTTTGGCAGCATGGGGAAAATAATTCTGGCGTACAAAAAGCATGAAACAGCCATACGGGTGCTTTACATTAGCTGCGATGCTTACAATGGTCGAAGCCGGCACCGACTCCGACGCCCACACTCACGTTGGACATTTTCTTTCTATTTTTGCTTGGGGCACTCATGCTCTTGCGTTAAAATGCTTAGAACAATGAACAGGTATCTGGACAAAGGACCTTATTCAGATCGTGCATCCCGCTTTTTGCCAGAGGAGTCACACCTATTAACCCGAGCGTGCCCAGCAAGCGACGCCCTCGATGCCACCGCAGCGAGGCGACGTCGTGGCGCCCGCTTCCTGCACTTGAAGTCGCGGCGGCCACACCATTCGTCGGGGTTGCGTTTTACTTCAACACAATCACTACGCCATCCGAGTGGGTAACCAAGGTCGTGCGATGCGTGCCGCTGCGGTGGAAGTGGCAGACCACATCCCCCCGTCTCTTCATTTGTCTGTGCCCGGCGCTGTCACCTGACCGAACTGTTTACCTCCGGATGGGCAGCCCTGGAGAGCTCAAGACTGCGGCAAACTCTGGTCTGTATTCGTGTGTGAAAGATAAATCCAGAAAAAATCCCCACCCCCCTCCCCGGACCAGCGTGGTTGGACCTATCCGCCTCTTCGAATCTTCCCAACGCCAGCGCCGAAGAGAAAGCTGCGCTCATTGATCGAAGCATCGGCTGACTAGGCCGCTCGCTTACAACGAAAAACCAAGCGGCAACAAAAACGCCGCCGTGACGCCTGAGAGGCTTCATATTCCCCTGACTCATTGGTGTGGCTCTGAGTTCTTGCCACAACACCCTACCTTTAAAAGAAGCTACTTGCTCTGTATCACGGTCCCTGCCGGGTCCTTTAACAAACATATCCTGTGAACTACGTAGTTGAGCGCCTTACGCCCTTTGCGCACTTGCGCCGCAGTGGCCGCGAAACAGCCCATGTGAACTGACTCAAGCCCCACTACGATCCGTCTGTGCTTTGGGCCCCATACGTCCCCAGGATGGCTGCTTCTCTACCCGGGGGGAAACTATCGTGCCACACTCCGTCGTTATTGCCACTGGCATGCATCGCATTCTGGCGCGGCCGAGGACGAATAAGTTGGTTGCCCTCTTCGTGTTTCGCTATGCCTGATGCTCTGCTGCACGTTCTACCTCAGCAGCTGGATCCATCTGGGTCGCCTGAATAAACACACCCCTACATTATTATTATTATTATTATTATTATTATTATTATTATTATTATTATTATTATTATTATTATTATTATTATTATTATTATTATTATTATTATTATTATTATTATTATTATTATTATTATTATTATTATTGTAAAACAGGTATTCGGCTCTGATATGTTCAGCGCCTGATGATCTGAAAAGAACGACAATCATGTTCAACGCGCGTGACGGTCAGGAAAGAAAAAACGACAACGAAGCTCTCTCTCCGACGCTCGGGCGTGCGCTTACAGAAGTGCAACAACTGATCGCAGAACGTTCCATTGACTGTTGACGGCGTAGCGCCCTGTTCAAGGGCTCCTATTACAAGTGGTGGAGGTGACAGCAATCCCCTCAACCTGAAGCTTTGCAGCCGAGCGTTGCCTACCACTTCCGCGATGCCTGAGACCGCCAATCAACCGCCAACCCCATCGCCTGTCATCTGTCTCGGTGCAGCACGTCAGCGCGACCCAGCCATTTTCAGCGGCACCGATGACACGGATTTAGAAGACGGGTTGGCGTCGTATGAACGCGTAAGTGCGTACAAAAAGTGGGACGACAACGTGAAGCTCACAAACGTCATTTTTCATTTGAGCGACGTGGCCAATCTATGGTTTCGCAACCATGAGAGTGACATCCCTACCTGGGCGGCTCTCAAGACCAGCCTGATCGAAGTTTTTGGCCGTCCCGCTATACGTAAGCTTCGCGCCGAGCAACGCTTGCAAAGTCGGGCACAACAAACCGGCGAGAACTTCACCAGTTTCATACAAGATGTCGTCAACCTCTGGAAGCGCGTCAACTCTATCATGAGCGACGCCGAGAAGATTGGGCACATTATGCAAGGCATTGACGATGACGCCTTCCAGATGCTCGTCGCCAAAAATCTCCAAACTGTGTTCGATGGTATCAGCTTCTGCCAAAGCTTCGATGAGCTGCGCAAAAGGCGGCTTTCCACACGACGTGCTGGCCTTCAGCAGGCCACCCTTTCCAGCTTGGCTCTCTCTGGGGACAGTGCCCTGGATCAGCAGTCGCTCATTCAGCAGATTCAACAGTTTGTTCGTGAGGAAGTCGCACGCCAGCTTTCTTTGTCTACCTGCCCCCCAGCACCTGCGCCTGCGCCACCGCTCAATCCCACCCTTCAGCGTGTTATACAAGAACAGGTCGCTGAGATTCTGCCTTCACCTCCTCAGCAGCCCCTGGTGGCGGCTCCTCTCACGTACGCTGATGTTTTGGTGCGGCCACCACCCCCTGTCGCCCCTGTATACAGCCGGCCTCCCCTCCTATACGAGCCTCAGGGACATCAGCAACCTCAGCAGCCTACAATCCCCCCTTATCGTCCGGTTCTCCGCCATTGATTACAGCCACAGCCTTCCAACCCCTGGCGCACACAAGACAACCGACCCATTTGCTACGCCTGTGGAGTCGTCGGCCATGCGGCTCGTTTGTGCCGCAATCGTGGCCCTCGTCCCTACGACTATACACGTGAGCCGATGTACAATCTTACCCCGTGCCCCTCGCCCGTGTTCCCTGAGCCTCCTCCGCAGTCCTCTTCAAGTTACGATCGCCGATCCCACCGCTCGCCTTCACCTGGCCGTCGTTCCCGTTCTCCGATGCTCCGCCGCCAATCAGCCGTTCACACGGAAAACTAACGGCCGCAGTTCCGGATGCAAGAACTGCACCATCAGGGACTAACACAAGACCTGTTTCAGTACCAGCCAACGTTATTACCGTATTCATTGAGGGAGTTCCTGTCGAAGCACTCGTAGACACTGGCGCAGCAGTATCAGTTCCTAATTACACCCTCTGTCGCAAGCTCAAAAAGGCAATGACGCCGCTTCCGGTCGTTTCTCTTCGCACCGCCAGCGCTCAGGACATTCGACCATTAGCCGCCTGCACCGCCCACCTTGTCATCGACGACGTTCAATACACAATAGAATTCCTCGTCCTCGCCCGCTCATCACACGAGGTCATCCTTGGTTGGGACTTCCTCTCCAATCATAACGCCATAATAGACTGCTCCCGTGCTCAACTTGAGTTATCACCCCTCAGTGACACTTCTTTCGACGCATCCGCTGCTGCTGCCACTACCGTGCACGTCGCAGAGGACACCGACGTTCCGTCTTTCTCTTCAGTGCTTGTGCCCCTTTAGTGTGCTGCTCTTTCCGACGCCACTGTTATCTACACACCCTCGTTACGATGCGCTGACCAAAAATCCGTGTTGCTGCCCCATGCTGTGCTAACAATTTTTCGCAGGTCAAGTGCTATTTTTGTTTGTAACCCGTGCCCCTGCCCAACTACTTTGCTCCGTGGCCAGTCCTGGGTAGCGTTGCTTTGCTCGATTCCACTCCCACCTATCCCTTCTTCGATAACACTGCCGGCCTTCACATCAGCGCCATAACGCCTCTTCCTGTCGCCACTCCATCTTCCCTCGAAGTTTTCCACCGGTCCATCGAAGCTGGCCTTACGTCCTTACAACGAGCCCAGCTTGTCGCCATCCTACAACGTTTCGCGGCTTCGTTCGACTCCCAGCAACCTTCGTTGGGGCGCACAACTGCTGTTACTCACCGCATTGATATCGGCACGCATGCCCCTTTGCGCCAGCGTCCGTACCGCGTTCAAGCCGCCGAGCGCCGCGTTATTGACGAACAGGTGACGGACATGCTCCAGCGCAACGTGATCCAACCGTCGCACAGCCCTTGGGCGTCTCCGGTCGTCCTGGTCAAGAAAACAAGACGGTTCCATCCGATTCTGTATAGACCACCGCCGACTGAACAAGATTGCGCGCAAGGACGTTTATTCTCTCCCTCGTATCAACGACGCCCTTGACTGCCTGCAGGGAGCTGAGTTTTTGTCTTCAATAGACCTGCGTTCCGGCTACTGGCAGGTGCCGATGGCAGAGGCCGATCACCCAAAAACTGCTTTCGTCACACTCGATGGGCTCTACGAGTTTAATGTCATGCCATTCGGACTATGCAATGCCCCTGCCACATTCGAACGCATGATGGACAACCTACTCAGAGGGCTCAAATGACACACTTGCCTTTGTTACCTGGACGACGTTGTCATCATTTCCCCAGATTTTCCATCTCACCTCCAGCGCCTTGAGACAGTGCTGCGATGCCTGACCGACGCTGGCCTCCAATTGAATTTAAAGAAGTGCCGTTTCGGAGCACGACAGCTAACAATTCTCGGGCATGTCGTCGCCAAGGATGGCGTTCTTCCCGATACGGCAAAACTGCGAGCTGTGGCAGAATTTCCCAAGCCAACTAATGTGAAAGAGCTCCGCAGCTGCGTCGGCCTCTGCTCGTACTTCCGCCGCTTCGTTCGCAATTTCGCAACAATCGTCAACCCTCTCACCAAGCTTCTGTCCAGCCACGATCTTTCAGCCTGGTCTCCACACTGTGATGATGCCTTCGCGACACTCCGCCACCTTCTGACGACTTCGCCAATCCTGCGTCATTTCGACCCTTCTCTTACGGAAATCAACACTGATGCCAGCTGCGTCGGCCTCGGCGCAGTACTTGCTCAGCGTAAGTCTGGCTTTGATGAGTACGTTGTCGCTTACGCCAATCGGACCCTAACGAGTGTCTCGCTATCATCTGGGCAATAGCAAAATTTCGCCCCTACTTGTATGGCCGTTCTTTTGATGTCGTCACCGATCATCACTCCTACTGCTGGCTGTCTTCTTTGAAAGATCCTTCTCGTCGACTGGCCCGTTGGCCTCTGAGGCTCCAAGAATACGATATTAATGTCATCTATCGCTCTGGTCGTAAACATGCCGATGCTGATGCTCTCTCACGTTCTCCATTGCCGTTAGAAGCCATTCCTGCTATATCCGTTCTACATCCCACCGGCATGCCCACCGATATGACTTCCGAGCTACGCAAAGACGCATGGATCGCTTCACTCCTGGATGTTTTATCTGGCCGCGCTTCACGACCTCCTTGCCGCGCTCTCCGTCCCCAGTCTCAACATTTCGCCATCAGAGACGAGCTCCTCTAGCGTAGGAATTACCTTCCGGATGGTAGAAAGTGGCTGCTTGTAATTCCGACCCATCTGCGCTCTGTGATTTGCTCCCATTACCACGACAATCCCCATTGTGCCCACGCAGGCTTATTGAAAACCTTCACTCGCCTGCGACAGCGGTACTACTGGCGTGGGATCTACCGTTATGTTCACCGGTTCGTCCAGGCCCGCCAAGAGTTTCAGCGCCGAAAACACCCACCTAGCCAGCACGCCGCTCCTCTGCAGCCGCTGACCTGCCCAGCTCAGCCCTTCGAGCACGTTAGAATCGACCTGTACGGCCTGCTTCCTAGCACATCAACAGGCAATCGCTGGATCATTGTTCCAATTGATCATCTGACATGCTACGCCGAAACGGCGACTTTGCCATCTGCTACAGCCCAAGACATTGCCTCCTTCATCCTCCGTCACATCATTCTTGTCCACGGGGCTCCCAAAGAATTGTTGAGTGACAGAGGTCCCGCCTTCCTTTCTGAAGTTGTCGAAGCTGTTCTTAGAGAATGCAAAATCGTTCATCGCGCCACCTCCGCGTACCATCTCAAACAAATGGAATGGTTGAGCGTTTTAACCGCACCATGGGCGACATGCTGGCAATTTATGTCGCTTCCGACCACTCCAACTGGGACCGCGTTCTTCCATTCGTCACATTCGCTTATAACTCTGCCACTCAAGCAACCACAGAATTCTCGCCATACTTCCTTCTGCACGGTCGTGAGCCCTCTTGTACCATGGACACGATTCTCCCTTACCGACCGGATTCTTCCGAATTCACAGCTATTTCATAAGCTGCAACTTATGCTGAAGAATGCCGACAGCTTGCCCGGTCCTTCACTTCTCACGCCCAGCCTTCCTATGGGTGCCTTCCTCCAGTTCCGGCCTTTCATCCAAACTTTTGAGCAAGTATCAGGGCCCCTACCGTATTGTCAAGCAAACATCCCCCGTCAACTACCTCATTGATCCCCTTACGCCATCCACTGACCGCCATCGCCGCAATCGTGAAATAGTACACAGTAACCGCCTGAAGACTTGCTACAACCCTGCCATCGTCACATCGCCATAATCCGCCAGGATGGCGTCTTTTCGCCCGGGGGAAGTTGTAAAACAGGTATTCGGCTCCGATATGTTGACCGCCTGATGCTCTGAAGAGAACGACAATCATGTTCAACGCGCGTGACGGTCAGGAAAGAAAAAACGACAACGAAGCTCTCTCTCCGACGCTCGGGCGTGCGCTTACCAAAGTGCAACGACTGATCGCAGAACGTTCCATTGACTGTTGACGGCGTAGCGCCCTGTTCAAGGACTCCTATTACATTATTATTATTATTATTATTATTATTATTATTATTATTATTATTATTATTATTATTATTATTATTATTATTATTATTATTATTATTATTATTATTATTATTATTATTATTATTATTATTATTATAAATTTCTGCCTTTCCTCACTCGTAAAATAGCTTGCCTTTAGAAAACAAATCTTATGTTTTTATTGTCGTCCTGTTACTCTCCTCTGTGCAACCTCAACCGATTATCCTTGAACAATTTACACTCCTTCCACCTCAAACATGTCATTATAATCAGTCATCATGACTTCATATCTGGTCGTTCTGCTGCAACTAACCTAGTCAAAATTAAAACATTTGTCACTGCTTCACTCTATCAGAGAGGTCATGTTGAAGCTGGTGCACTGTGATTTGAGCAAAGCTTTCGACGTTGTCACTCCCTCATTTTATATAGAAAAGCTTCTGCTCTCGGGTATCAAAGCGTCATTTGTAGCCTCTCTAAGCAGCTTTCTCCTTAATCGCTTTGTCGGTATCAATGGATAAACGTAATCTATTTACACTGGCTCCTTCATGGATCACTGCCTTGTCGTGGCGGAGGGGCTTGCGAAACTCGATGAAGTCGTGAGCTCTGCTGTGTAGGGCCACCCAAGATAGACAGGTCACGGCAGAGAGTTCTGACAAAATGTGATTCACTGGAGAAGGTAATGGCAACCCACTCCAGTATTTCCTGCCAAGAAAACCCTATGGCCAGTCACAATACCATTAATGACATGGCGCCGGAAGATGAGCCCCCCAGGTTGGAAGGCGTCCCACATGTTACTGGGGATGAACAAAGGGCGATTCCTAGTAGCTCCAGGACGAATGAAGCGGCTGGGCTAAAGCCAAAAGGACGCTCAGTTGTGGATGTGTCGGGAAGCGACCGGAAAGTCCGATGTTGCAAGGAGATGTATCACATAGCAACATGGAATGTAAGATCTATGACGCAAGGTAAACTGGATATCGTCAAGCGAGAAATGGACAGATTGAACATTGATATCTTGGGTATCAGCGAGCTCAAGTGGACCGGAATGGGAGAATTTAACTCCGGCGACCATTATGTCTTTTATTGTGGGCACGAATCCAAGAGAAGGAATGGGGTCGCTCTCATAGTAAACAGAAGAATGGGCAAAGCAGTGCTAGGGTACGACCCCAAAAACGACCGAATGATTTCACTTCGGATCCAAGGTCACCCTTTCAACATAACAGTTATCCAAGTCTATGCACCGACCACTACTGCTGAAGAAGCTGACGTTGAGATATTTTATGCGGACCTACAATGCCTTTTAGACCGCACCCCATCATCAGACGTCGTTTTTCTCATAGGAGATTGGAATGCCAAGGTAGGGAGTGAAGAAATATCCGGAATTACAGGCAAGTTCGGTCTTGGTGAGCCAAATGAAGCTGGGCAGAGGCTAGTAGAGTTTTGTCAAGAAAACAACCTGACCATAGCGAATACTCATTTTCAACAGCACAAGAGGCGCCTGTACACATGGACTTCATCGGACGGTCTGTACAGGAATCAGATCGATTATATTATTTGCCGGCAGAGATGGAGAAGCGCTATACAAGCAGTAAAAACAAGGCCTGGGGCCGATTGTGGCACCGATCATCAGCTTCTTGTTGCCAAGATTAAGCTTCGATTGAGGAAAACGCAGAAAACTAGAAGGCCTTTCAGGTATAATCTGGATCAAGTTCCATTAGAATATGCTGTGGAAGTGAGGAATCGATTTCAAGATTTAGATCTAGAAGACAAAGAGCCCGAAGAGATGTGGTCTGATGTTCGTGATATAATACAAGAAGTTGCTACTAAGGTAGTTCGAAAGCAAAAGAAATGCAAGAAAGCAAACTGGTTATCTGAAGAGGCTTTGCAAATAGCTGAGGAAAGGAGGATGGCAAAAGTTATGGGGGAAAGAGAAAGATACAAGGTTCTCAATGCGGATTTTCAGAAAATAGCAAGGAGAGATAAGAATGCCTTTCTGAACATACAGTGCCAAGCAGTTGAGGACAACAGCCAATTAAGGAACACAAGAGCTCTGTATAAGACAATGAAAGATATCAAAGGAAGCTTCTGTGCTAAGATGGGCGTGATAAAGGACAAACGAGGCAAGGACCTCACTGAACTCGCAGAGATAAAGAAGAGGTGGCAGGAATACACAGAAGAACTGTACAAGAAGGACTCGAATGTGCAAACCCAAATAAGACGGTTGGGATAACTGATCTTGAGCCGGGCATCCTGAAGAGTGAAGTTGAATTTGCCTTAGCCAGCCTTGCTAAGAACAAAGCTAGCGGAATTGATAGCATTCCAGCTGAGTTGCTTCAAAACCTCAACCATGACGCTGTTAACATTCTGCATACATTATGTCAGAAGATTTGGACAACCCTGCAGTGGCCACAGGATTGGAGGAGGTCAGTTTACATCCCCATTCCAAAGAAAGGCAGTGCCAAGGATTGTTCCAACTACCGCACGATCGCGCTTATTTCGCATGCTAGCAAGGTGATGTTGAAAATCCTCCAAGGTAGGCTGCAGCAGTATGTGGATCGGGAGCTTCCGGACGTGCAAGCTGGTTTTCGCAAGGGCAGAGGAACTAGAGACCAAGTTGCCAACCTTCGCTGGATCATGGAAAAAGCAAGAGAGTTCCAGAAACCCATCTACTTCAGCTTTATTGATTATGCGAAAGCGTTTGACTGCGTAGATCACAGCAGATTGTGGCAAGCTCTCTAAGAGATGGGAGTTCCAATTCACCTCATCTGTCTCCTCAGGAACCTGTATGAAGGGCAAGAGGCCACAGTCAGAACTGGGCATGGTCTTACTGATTGGTTTCCGATTGAGAAAGGAGTGAGGCAAGGCTGCATACTGTCGCCCTGCCTATTTAACCTATATGCAGAGTGCATCATGAGTAAGGCCGGTCTTGACGAGTCTTCAGCTGGAGTGAAGATTGCTGGAAAACGTATCAACAACCTTAGATATGCGGATGATACCACTTTAATTGCAGAAAGTGAAGCGGAACTCAAGAGACTTCTGATGCGCGTACAAGAAGAGAGTGAGAAGTTTGGGCCTAAACTGAACATTAAAAAGACAAAGATCATGGCGTATTGCCCTATCAAGTCCTGGAGCATCAAGGGACAAGAAGTGGAAGCAGTGACAGATTTTCTCTTCTTGGGCTCCAAGATTACCTCGGAAGGAGACTGCAGCCATGAAATTAGGAGACGCCTGCTTATGGGAAAGAGAGCAATGGTTAGCCTTGACCGCCTAGTAAAGAGCAGAGACATTAGTCTGCCAACCAAGATCCGTATAACTCGTGCTATGATCTTTCCAGTTGTGATGTATGGATGCGAGAGTTGGACTGTGAAAAAGGCTGACCGCCGAAGAATTGACGCGTTTGAATTGTGGTGCTGGCGAAGACTCTTGAGAGCTCCTTGGACTGCCAGAAGATCAAATCAGTCAATATTGTCGACCATAAACCCTGACTGCTCATTGGAGGGTCAAATCTAAAGTTAAAGCTCAGCTACTTTGGTCATCTGATGAGAAGAGAGGAGTCGCTGGTGAAAGATTTGATGTTGGGAAAGGTTGAGGGTTGCCGGAGAAGGGGTAGGCAGCGAACTCGATGATTAGATGGCATCCTCGAGGCACTGCAGATGAAGTTATGTGATGTTAGGAAGATAGTGAGAGACCGGAAAGCGTGGCGTGACATGGTCAATAGGGTCACGAAGAGTCGGACACGACTGAACGACTGAACTGAACTGATTTACACTGACCTAAGTTTAGCTTCTCAAATTCTTGTATTAGGCCAGCTTCTCTTCTGTCTCGTTGTTAGGACGTTTCCTTTGTTGTGAAGAACCCCATTTTCTCGTTTATGCCGATGATATAAAAATATTTAGGACAATGCACTCTTTTCAATCATGCTTTTCATTGCAATCGGACATAATTGATTTTCCTGACCGGTGCACGAAGAACAGGCTTACTCTTAATACTTCCAAAACTAAGGTTTTCCCATTTTCTCGTAAAACACCCAGGATTCTCTACCCTTATTCTGTGAAATCTGTGCTGCAGGCCAAGGTTGATAAAATTAATGGATCATCATTTTAAATAATAAGGCACCAGAACCACACGCACATAGACAAGAGAAGAAAAACCTGTCAGAGCGCCTCTACTCACAACTCATTTATTGTGCAGGACATATATGCCACTGCTCACGCATGCGTAAAGAACACATTCAGCATCATATACTACATAATAAGCGATGCACAACAATGTTTTCTCTGCCTTTTACAGATTCATCGACGTGTCGCCTTTTTTGATGTAAAACGCTTCAATTAGTTATCTCGCGATCGTATTACCACTCCTTGCAATAATACGCACATCAGAAAAACACGCTTCACAACTGCCTGGAGGCCAGTGTCCGATATCTTTAGTAAATTGGGGCCCTCTTTATTTTTCTCTACGTTTCTTTAATACTCCCTGGTTCGCTCATTAGAGACATTTAGTATAGAGTAAGGACGCTTTCGTACGATAAATGCCAGCAAATTATGGGTTGCTACTCAGTGTGTTAAGTGCAAACGCAAACTACGGTGGCGACCTCTAGATTTAAAATAAAAAAACACATTCAAGATTTTTTTTTCACTCCCAAGCCAAAACTAGCCAAGTCGCACCGGGATTTTCGACAGTTTCTTTGTTGCGGCAGTTTCATTGTACTCCCCAACGTTGGTATTTCCGTGTTGATTACTTTTACCTTGTATTGCCGTCGTGGTAAGTACCAGCCTCCTTTCAGCTTCGTACTACGAAGCTTATTTTTATGGATACACGCGTGTAAGCAGTCAAGCAAAGGTGATCCACTTCATGGCGTTACCACGCCAACAAAGCAACATTACTGGTCAAGCTTAGGGACAGCGCTGCCACCGTTTAAAATAAAAAAACAAAGCAAATTATTCGCTATTTATTTGCGCTCAATGGTACACGCGACAAAGCGAAGCCCCCTCGGCGGTGGACAACGGCTGTTGTTGCGGCGCACCTCTTTCTCTCCCTCTTCCTTTTCTTTCTTCTCTATTTTCTCTTCTGCCTGCACGAAGCAGCGGAGGTGGCTCAGCTACAGAGCCATTAGCAGGCCCATGCATTTTCTCTTCCTTCTTCCTACAGCCACAACAACAACAACAACCCTGTGCGCAATTTATAGGCAGCAGCGCGCCCAAAAATGCCATATTCACTCTGAAGTGGGCAGCCTGGACGCCGCCATCTTGTCGACGCTGATCTTCCATCGTAAGTGAGGGCCAGGCACGATAAACTCAAGTTTCGGTGTATGCTGGCCGATCGTACGGAAGAGCTCGGTCTCGGGTATCGTGTAGCGCATGCGCAGTGCTCGTCACGATATTTTTGGGGTGCGCTATTCCTCTGCATGTGTCTGTGTACGTATACTAAATGTCTCTATTAACATACCGCCTTGTTTGCCCGACGTAAGAACAACCGCAAGAGAGGAGAACTTCATAAACAAACCCTTCGGCTTATTTCATGAATGGTCTCCCATGCCTGGTACCACAGCGACTTTCCTTTTCTTTTCTTTTTGCGATTCAAAGGCAAAGGCTTCCAAGCTTCTGGGGGGCCCAAAAGACGTGTGGCACGCCATGCCTACTCGCAACTTTCTTTAGGTTGTGGGCCAACTTGTGCGCATACGGCACGACCACCGGTTTCACGTCTTCTCGAGTAGCCTCCCCCTTGTTCCCAGTGCTTTCTTTTTCATCTTCTGTAGGAGGCTTTCGGTGACCTGTGTCACGACCGAAACAGGAAACCCAGCTGAAGGCAGCCTGGCCAATTTGATTTTCAAAACTCTGACGCATCTTGTGAACACATGACTTCCTTAGTTCAGGTTCAAGACAAAGCGAAGCAATACCCTTTTTACTAGTTTTGAATGCGAGAAGTCAAAGGGTAGAGGCCCCTTTTTTTTTTCACATGGAACATATGCCCAACGCACCTGATACGTACAGAACCTAATGTTTAAATCTAAAAATTGTAAAGGATTGTTTTCAGGCAATTCACAGTTAACACACAAGCGTTTTTCATATTGCCTAAAAGAGAATAAAACACTGTCTACTACATGGGCGAAGTTATAGTTCTGCTGTCCTCGATTAAAATAACCAAATAATTGTCACCGTATCTGAACAAAAATTTAAAGCATGATTAGCCGGTACAACCTGCTGACGCATTTGGTGCATTTGTGAACAAAATATTTGTTGTTTAAACCCGCAGCTACACACGAACCAGGGCAAATACCGGCATTCTGTAGAAAGGACCACTGGTCAAAGTAAATAAAAATGGATTCTAAGTAAAACTTTACCTTTGTAAGTAAAAATACTGGCAGAGTTCTGAAAAGAAACAGGATCATTTCTTGCAATACAGTCCCGAACATAAGTAAATAGGGCATAATTGGGCACGGAATAATATAAATCAACAACAGCCACAGAAAAGGCACGTCCAATATCAGTCTCAGTTTTCACGAATTCACATACATCTTCTGATCTTCCGCTAAAAAACTGGTCACCTATAATCTACCTTACTCAAATGCTTCAACAGGTAAAGACTAATCTGCTTCTGACACGAACCCTTTTCCGTAACTATTGTTCTGGTCGGTCGGTCGGTCGGTCGGTCGGTCGGTCGGTCGGTCGGTCGGTCGGTCGGTCGGTCGGTCGGTCGGTCGGTCGGTCGGTCGGTCGGTCGGTCGGTCGGTCGGTCGGTCGGTCGGTCGGTCGGTCGGTCGGTCGGTCGGTCGGTCGGTCGGTCGGTCGGTCGGTCGGTCGGTCGGTCGGTCGGTCGGTCGGTCGGTCGGTCGGTCGGTCGGTCGGTCGGTCGGTCGGTCGGTCGGTCGGTCGGTCGGTCGGTCGGTCGGTCGGTCGGTCGGTCGGTCGGTCGGTCGGTCGGTCGGTCGGTCGGTCGGTCGGTCGGTCGGTCGGTCGGTCGGTCGGTCGGTCGGTCGGTCGGTCGGTCGGTCGGTCGGTTGGTTGGTTGGTTGGTTGGTTGGTTGGTTGGTTGGTTGGTTGGTTTTTTGTTTGGTTGGTTTGTGGGGTTTAACGTCCCAAAGCGACTAAAGCTATTAGAGACGCCGTTGTGGACGACTCCGGAAATTTCGACCACCTGGTTTTCTTTAACGTGCACTGACAACGCACAACACATGGGCGCCTTGCGTTTCGCCTCCATGGAAACGCGGACGCCGAGGCCGGAATTCGATCCCGGGTCTTTGGGAACTGTAGTCGAGCGCCACCCCGGCGGAGTGACTATCGTTCTGAAAGCTAAACCTAGCTTATGCGTTTTCATCGACAAGAACACATTTCTGCGCCTTATTCTTCTCTTGTGTGTTTGCGTCTAATTCTGGCGCCTTTAAATATATAGTAGTGAGATACCAACTAACCCAACAAGCAGTTCTCCTAAACTTAATGGCCTCGGGGTACTTTTTTACCGCCCCCTGAGCTCCTCCTCTCGCTGCTCTGTGGGCTATGCGCACAATCGGTTTCACTCGCAAGCTGTCGAGAGAGTTCCGTAACCCTCTCCCTTTCTTACAGCTGTATTTGCCCATATGCTTGCTGCTTTTAGAGCATTTGCTGGCTGTTTGAAATGGCTTTTAGAAATGAAAGTTTGAAAATGCCCAGACAGTGCAGCAAAACTGTTAACGCATATTTCGACATCGTTTCTGTTGCTCAAATTGCAGCTCCCGCTCCAAACAGAGTAACTCGCAAATCTTCTCTTAACTGCCGTCGTGTCAGGGCAGATTTAATTTTCTTGTACAAGATTTTTCAAGGCCATATTTAAGTGCCTCCAGCTCCTAACGAGCAACCTACTGCGAGCTCCGCGAAAAAGCAAGAAAGAATTCAGACCTCTTCAAACTTCTCCGCTTCTGCATTCCTAGTCCGCTCTGGACCGCAATAAATAGGTGCTTATTTCTCTTAGTACACAGCTTTCTTTCTTGAAAAACTCGCTCTATTCCTTTATATTGGACGTTCGTAGCGTTGTATTCTTCACACTTCTTTTTTATCGCATATATTATTGCACGTATTTACCCCACTTGTTATTTTGCTCCTGTATAATTTTGCTAGCTTTTTTGAGGTATTTTAAATTTAGAAGTTCGTACTTTATCAGATTGTTTCTACCGCTTTGTATATGAGATTTATTTTTGTATCTGACAGTACTTCTTGCTTGCACTTTGCCACCTCATAATTGCTGACGCTTGCAATTGTCGATAATTCTCTGTACCATCTCTGTATTAATATAATCAGCCACATTTTGGTTTGTTTTCTATTTTCTAGATTTTTGTGATTTCTTTTGGACGACAAGTTTAGCGCCACGTTCACTGTCTACGAGATTCCTTTCAATTTAAACTGACCTTTATGTCTTATTTCGTGCCTCTTTTGTCTTTTACCTCAGTATGTAGTTTTTCTGTACATCTTTTGTTATTATTTTTGCGGTAGTACCAAGAGCACATGGTTGCTCCTGCGTACACTCAAATAAAAATTAATGAAATATTGCTTATTAATTAGTTTTATGCATTCCTTCTAATCGGTCTCCTCCTGTCTACGATGATGTACTTCATCGAAGTCGTTATCTGTTCTCATAACAAGTGATGTATTTCTCTATTTCTAGCTAGTAATTTAGTGGCTTCATATTCGTTGCAATCTGGATTGCGCAATTGTTTATTCTTTGCAGAATCGGGGACGTGCAAGGCCCGTATATGCGAAGGTCATTCTTGTTCCCTTTATAAATATTTCCCGTGACGTGTTCTCAAGATTTTCTCCTAAAGGACTTCATTTCTATTACAATTACAATTACAATTACAAAATCTCTGCTTTGCTATTTCTTTCCTCTGCCAGTTTAACCCTGTATAAAGTTTTGTCTGAATTCTTTTTCACAAGACTACATGGTTGCTCGAGGGCACGTCAATTAGAGAGATGTTCATTGAATAACTAATTCTGCTATTATTAATTTCAAGTCGTGGAATGCGAAAAAGGACAATGTTAGTATGCAAAAATAAAGGTGTGTTTTGTATATTAATATAGAGGAATATGCTAAGTGTTAGTAGGAATTATCTTCTTTGTAACATTGCGCTATTGTGCGGCATTCAAAAGGCTAATGCATAAATATAGAAAATATTACGGCTCGACGTGTGCGGGGCCTGAATTTGAGATTGTCGCACAATATTTGCATAGAAAGCACCCTAGTGCGGCAGACGGTGGGGCAGTGTATTTTTCCGGCGAACGTCTAATAGCTCAAACTCCCGGCTTCCGGTTACACTATAGCTGTCAATCACATGACGTCGTGATGACGTCATCAGAAAACTAAAAATCTCGTTTCCACCAGAAACCGAACATCCATCCCTCGGATCCCCAGCCTAGCGCCGAGCCCTTTAACCAATTACGCCATGCTCTGGATCATGAAAGCATATCATGCGTCTGCTTGTCTACCGTGTCGATGATATTAGAGATGACAATGACGCGCCATTAGGGATAACAGAAATAATATTAGTAGTAATAATAATGACTGTCCATTTAGTTGATAAAAATAATGAGAAAAAACGTTATGCCCCCGGTTCAGAACCAACGCTCAAGCTTTCGCATTTCTACACTGTACATTAAACAGTTCTCTTGGATTTTTTTCTGCGTAGATAAGTCACGAATAGTCATTTCATAACCATAAGTACGTTTCGAAATTATTTTGCGTGCACAGCTGCGAAATTCATCTTCGACATCTCTGGCAGCAAAAGTGAGGATTTTCGTCACCGTGTACTTTCGCGGAACGTTCACAGTATTTGGGCAGAAACCCTGGCAGAACGACTTTGCAATGCGACATTTCTGAATATGTTGTCTTAACATAATCCGCCATCACTGGTGCGCTGCGTTGGTGATGATACTGGTTAAGCTGGTCAGATGTGCGAAATCACATTTAGTTAAAGCTTAAACATAAAACAATTTCCCCGACTGAGTTGAAATCAGACGGTCCCTTTGTACAGGCACTAAGCTTGAAGCCGCTGTGGAGGAATCTACACTGAATAAGGTTAGTTTAGATGTTCCACCATTCTCAAAAAATATGGCCTCTTCAAAATATCCCGCTACATTTTAGATATAGATGTAGACAAATGCAACTTGCCCACTGATGATATAGAGTGTACACATGCTCCCGGCCTGCTCAGCAAACATGGTCGGCCTCTGTCGTGATACATGGTGCATTGTGAGCCGAATGGAGATAATTTACAATGCAATTGTCTGCCCTGTCTAAAAATTACATAATGTTTAATAACTACCTTCAGCTTCAATACCAGCTGATTACCACAGCCGTTTACCATCTTGGGCGCTCTCGCCTAATCGTGTAAGCCTTCACTTAAGGAAACTTTTTTTTTTAAGAATCCGTTAAGCTGGAAAATAAATTTCGGAATCGGGTTAGCAAATTCACGTATTGCTCTGGCGCATCGGTGAAATCGCATTGCCTGGCCATTCTGTACTATGGGGGCTGCATGTATGTGAGGCGAAATATTGTCCGATTTTTCTCATTATCTTCTGAGTTTGCATTGCAACCGCTCCTAAATATCTCGAGGCTGAAATTACAGTGCGAATGAGCTTTCTGGAAAGCAAAAGAATCACAGAAGTCATTTGTACCTAGATATAATCATCCATTTCGTCAGAGGAGCAAAAATTTGGATTTCATATTTGTATACAGCAAAGGATAAAAAATGGAACAGAAAGTCTAAAAGCAAAATATTGTTACATTTGAATTTGGCGTTTTTCCCGCAATATTGATCAACTAAATAGCATAGCCTGTTTATCTTGTTTGCCACATCGACGAAGACCGCATCACTCCTGAACTTATCTTGAAATATTTAAAAAAAGGTGTCTGCATTCAAATAAATATTTCTTTCTCTCTCAAGAACACAGTCATTCTCAATTTCCACTCTCAATTTGGAATTTTTCGAGCTGGTTATGGCTACTGGAGTCCTTTTTCATGGTAATTGTCTTCAGATCTCTTTCTGCGGATGTGCAGCAAACATCGGTGAATCGGTGTGATGACCGGAGTAGTTGGTATTTTCAGATTTACAATAACCCCCTATGAGAACTTGTTTGGCTACTCAACTCGCTGCGAAATGTTCAGCATATGCCTTATATATGTGCCGCGTTTCTTCCTGCAAAAACGGCAGGAAATCCGAAACAACCATGAGATCTCAAGACTTGTTGAGGTTTGTGCGTTTTAACTTGCTGCCTTCAGAGTCAACTGGTTGACCACAGCTGATCAACGGAACACGATTGTATCACTTGGTGCCACCAGTTTAATTGAGGCTGAAGCAGATAACGCGAGAGATATATTTGTTGTCCGAAGGTTGAACACTATGGCAATTTTCATCACTGCCTCCGAAGTATATATACTGCATGTGTGTAGAATAGACCGAGCTCAAGAAAGGTCGCCTTCAGTTTGTCTAATCTATTAGAACGAAACATATTGCAGTGGAAACTGAAAAGTTGCAATGCATATTTTAGCAAAGTACAAATATGCGTGCCATTATGATTGTATACAGTGAATTTCACCTGTCAACTCACTCTCAACGAGAGAGGTTTTCATTGAATTTCTGTTTACCATTTAGAGAAGCAAAATTACCTGCCGCTGTACTCTTGTAACAAGACTGCTTCTAAAATGTTCATGCTCTCGGTGCAAACCAGAAATGAATACTACGTATTATGATAGTGGTAACGGAGAAGTAAGGAACTGAGTAGTACCCAAGGGTTAAAAAACTAAATATTTGTGATATCCTAGGGGAACCAGTTGCGTGCAGATTCCAGCTCTCTTGCGCACCACAGGCAATTTTTTTTTTAGGAAATAAACAATTTGTTAATTAAGTTGATTTTTATAATTTTTAACATGGACTTTAGATAATAACTGTATTTTGCAAAGTTAGAGAGCACCTTCAGAAACCCCCATACTATTGATTTGCGGTACAGAAAGTCGTATGTGTATTTTTTTTTTTTGCGAGCTCCAAATAAAGCCCGCGAATTAGAAAAACAATCACTTGATCAGCGCATTTGCGCGCCGCAATTACCCTGCTCTCAACGGTGGCTTGAGAGAACAAAATAAGCTGCGGCCATGGCTTGCAGCAACAGACCGATATGTCTGCGATGGTTTCTTTGCCCGTGTGTCGGTGCAAGTTGCAGGGAGCGCGGCGAGCTAGCTGAGCGGGGCTGCAGCCATCGCCAACTTATCAGCCTAACTCTGGCACTGGGTCATCGAGACACGGCCGCAGATAAGAGTTACACTCAATCCACGGTTGCGAGCAGCACAATCGCGGCGCGCGAATGCGCTTGTCACATGATTGTTTTTGTATTTCGCGGGCTTTGTTTAGAGCTCGGAAAAAAGTTTTACGTGCAACTTTCTGCATTCAAATAAAAGGAATGAAGGTTTCGAAATGTGGCCTCCAACTTTGCAAATCCCATTTAAAGTAAGGCGCCAGTGTGCTGTGCGATATCGATACACGTGAAATAACTCCTGCCGGTCGAAATTTCTGGAGCCCTCCACTACGGCGTCTCCCATAGCCTTAGTATCTTTCAGACGTCACACCTCATAAACCAAAGCCAAACCCTCTTCGTTCGTTATAGATCCTGCATAGAGTGCATATGTTTCCATTCCGTTGGAGGCAAAATACAGATTAAATATTATTCGGAGCCTGGATTCGCCTTTACACTATTAGCCGATGCTTTTAAACAGGCAGAGCCTCACGGCTTCAGATTTTAAACATGTTTTGATTTACAAACTGATGAAAAATTTACATAGAAGCTGCATTACACTACTTTGTGGCAGCTAAGATAAAACGTGGTTTATCTCGCTAATTAATATTACTGGCAATATTGAAGCTTGTCCTATGTAAGCCAACATTATATTTGATTAAGAAAGAGAAGCCGTAGACACCTCTATGCTGGAAATAGCTTTGTTATCCTAAAGCAAGACCAGGCTGTCAAGGCAGACAAGCGTTCATTACAAACATCTAACGCAATATATGACGGGTCTGGCACCGTAAATTTTCGGTGAAAACAAAAATTGCCTTGTAAGCCGGTGTCTTCGAAATAAATCTTTTTGTTGGGCTAGTTGGTCAATAAGGGCGCGAAAAAATTTTCAGCGCAAATGAAATAGCCCGATGGCGAAAAGAAGAGGGGACAGGAAAGAGCGCACTTTCCTGTCCCCTCTTCTTTTCACCTCCGGGATATTTAATTTGCCCTGAAGTTTTTTTTCACATAGTGTGCTCGAACGAACCATTGATTTATGGCATATTGTCTTTCCAGCAGACTTTCTTCAATATATAAGTGTTTAAAACGGAACGCAAGAAGTGTCCTAAAAACCAGAATGCCGCATTCGCTAACTGCAGAGAGCCAAATCTTTACTGCTCGGTCAGTCAAAACCGCACATAATTCCATCGTCCATATATTTCTAGGCTTGTTGGTGCTCCTTGAGTGACATACGAAGCCGCAGTAGTAGCAGTAGTAATATACGCACGACACATACGATGAATAATATTTGTTTCTTCGAATACATATAACGATACTAAACCGAGCCCAGGCTGTCTACTTCAAGGGAAGACAAATGGTACTGGAATAATCGGAACCTCGGGGAGACACCGCGAAAACACAGATGTCAAAGCAATCCTACAAGCGTTCGCGAATAGGGCTCATCTCGGAGGCAGTACTAGCCGGGTGATCAGACAGACAGGCGGCCACTGAGAAGCTCTTAGAGGAGCTCGGAATGTCTGGACTGCCAAGGACCCTTGACATAAGTAGATGCTGGACCACGACACAAATGGCGCGAGTCCGAACGCGTTGTCCTCTTAAATCACTTCCTTGTTCCGGGTTCTTTCGTGTTTCCCTTTATCCTTGCCTCTTCCACAGCGCAGAAATAAAGTGGTCTCGGAAGCAGCTTCGTGCTAATGAAAGTTGTGTGCGGATCTCAGCTACTCTCAGACAACTCGGTCAATTACTACAACAGACTGGGGAGAGTGATCCTGAGGCTGATGCTCACAGAAATAGTAAAGAGTTCGCTAAGTCTTCGACTCAATCCCTCTTGTGCACATATAAAGCCTCATTTCTGAGATGACAATGAAACAATGTTTTCTTGAGAGCTAAGAAAAGACCGAAAGCAACCAGAAACTTTAGTATATATTTTACACTGTAATGTATATTTACAATCGACTTACAAAAAACACGTCGTATTTGCTTAATTCCGCGGCAGTGAGCAACAGAGTCCAGGCTTCTATCTCTGCTATGCGTCGTAATGTACACTTAATAGCTCATAGAGGAAAACATTGTTACATTGAAGTCCTAGTAAGACCTGTGCTTCTTTGCTGAGCTAAAACTCAAGGCTAAAGCTTCACATACGAGCATTTGCCAACAGAAGTCAGTGGCCCTAGGAGAAGTATTCAAATAAGTGTTCACAAAACTAAGTGACGACAAATGTTGCACCCTAGTGAACAAGTTGATAACGCCGTAAAAGTTAATAACGCATTTGCTTTAGGTCTATGAAGAGAAAATCTCCTATAGTTGCCTAATATGTCATTAGATATTGCCTCCCTTCTTGCTTGTAAAGAAGGAGTTTCATGAAAGCATTTTACGCGGAGATGTACCCGCAAGCTAGGCGTTAACACTGTTTTAAATTACAGATGCACTCTCAGGTTTAGTGAGATGGTTTTAGAGCTTTCTCTCATCTGTATCTCTGTTATCTTGAAAGAAAAGCTTTCAAGACTCGTAGGGCCAACTACGTGTGTGGATGCGAATGCTCGCTCGCGGAGCGGTGCTCAATGCCTACGCTTCCTCCTCACGGTTGCCAACAATCAGAGTTTGTAGGACTAGCCCTAATTGTAATGTGAAGTCCCGGGCCCTGATAAAATAAAACAGCTGGCGTCCAATGTCGCCGCAATCAGCCTGCCAATAACAATGGAAATTCTAACCTGCTGTGTTTTTCATCTGCTAGCTACAACACACTATTTGCGCGTCTGGAATGCGATAAACAAACAAAAAAATAAACAAGGGACTTTAGCGACTAAAGTAGTGAAAGGCGAAAGTCTGGGTGCCGCATTCTGCTACGCAACTGGCACTAATTAGTAAATCAATTGAATATTTAGTCATTACCCAGTCGAAAAAAACTACAGAACTGTGTCAAAAATACGACAAAATATTCTGTAGTTCTGTCGTAAACGTCAGATTTTCCTGTAGTTCTGTAGTACTTTTCTGTAGTTCTGTGGATTTTCTGTAGTATATTTCTGTTGTCTGTAGTTCTGTAGTACTTTTCTGTTGTAACTACAGAAATTTCTGATGTTACTACAGAATTTTCTGTTGTCACAACAGGTTTTCCGTCAAAAACCGCACAGAAATTCTGTCGTAACATCAGAAAATTTTCTGTAGTGTTTTCCGACTGGGTACTATATAAATATTTAATCGTCAGGTAGGTAAAATAATATTACCTCATCAATCAGTAATTATCATTATTTATTCAATTAATGCCTCCCTTCTTGCTTGTAAATTGCTTGCTTGCTTGCTTAACTAGTCATCAATTTGTATATAAACATTTTTTCAATCATTGATTAGTAATTGGTCATTGATTGATATATGAACATATAAGGTACACATTCGCGCATACTGTAGTGGGGCTCTGTGGTTGATCGAGACCTCTATGACGCCCCAAGGATGCGGGATTGAATCCCGGCCTAGGCGGCGGCTTTTCATTCTAGGCGAAAAGCAAGGAACCAGTGTGCTGTGCGACGTCAGTGCACGCTAAAGAACCCCAGGTGGTCGAAATTTCCGGAGTCCTCCACTACAGCGTCTCTCATAGCCTGAGTCGCTTTGGGACGTTAAACACCACAAACCAAACAGCCAAATAGCGTATGTAAATAGCATTTGACTGATTTTTGGCGATTTTGTTCTCATGAAATGCAATATGTCAAGGTGGCAATGAAGAAAAAAAAAACGATCCGGGGCGTAGCGCAGTTGGTAAAGCACTCGAGTAGGGATGCATGGGAGTGGAGGTTCGATTTCCAGTGGAGGCAATGTTTATTTTGTACAAATATTTTGTAGCAATTGTATTTTGTACTTAATATACCTCTGTCTCTGAAGCTTCGAAACACGCTGAAGAATGCCGTCGGCTCGCTCGGTCTGAGACATCAGGAGAGCAGGGACGCCAAAAGTCGCGCTTCGACTCTGCTCACACTCCTGACATCTTGCAACCCGGCTCTCTCGTCTGGCGTCGCGTGCCATCTACGACTCCCAGTCTGTCCTCCAAACTTCAGCCCAAATATCATGGACCCTATCGGATCCTTGACCGCACTTCTCCAGTCAACTATATCGTGGAACTGGTGAAACCACCCTCTGTTCTCCGCCGACGTAACCGCGAAACTGTCCATGTGGACCGCCTCAAACCATACTATGACCCGTCTGTGTTGTCATCGCCGTAAGCCGCCAGGATGGCTCGTCGTTTCGCCGGGGGGTAATTATAAAGAGGAAGATGAGTTTCGGAGGCATTCGCACAGCGACCGCACGGCGCGAGATCGTGCTGTTAAAGAAGAAGCCTCGGACTGACGCTTAAGCGAGATCTCTCTCTCGGATCCCCAGGTTAAGAAACCGTGTTACAATTTATTTATTTTTAACTATCTCTCTCAAAAAGTGTGTCACCCTCTGCCGACAGCTCCTGCTGACAACGATAAGGCATTGAAGGCTTTCGCCTTACCAGCAAAGTGGATCAGCCATGTCAAATCAGTAAATTCCCCGTCCATGTTTTCTTTGTCATGTTGATAGTGAATGTTTTGACTGCTATAAAATGAGGCTGCGCGTGGTGTTGTGGCTAACGCTCTTCGAGAAGCTTCGAAAGACGCAGTTTCGGTAGTGCTCGTTTTTTGCCGTTTTAATGTATTTCCATAAGAAATACCCGCTTCATTCAAAGCTTCTAACTCGTTTTGCAGCGTTTCTTTTTTCTCCCAGAAATCAGAACCGGCAAGTAACACAAGGCCAACGTCTATGACAGCTTCATCTGGTTTCTTGCAAGCTTATCGTGCACAATAAACCAACACAGCCAATCCTGTGTAATTCTTACAGCAATCTTCAAAAATAAATAAACGCGTGTCAACCGATGAACTTCATAAAAAGGAGAACGTGGATTTTACTGATTTTCTGTGGTTATAAACAAAGGCGCATGCGAAAAGTAACCGCATAGCCATGCAACATGCATAGCTGCGATGGCAATAGCGCCGCAACTGCAGCATGCCAAAATAGAGCTGACCAACTATCGTGCTGCATGTTGCAGTTTTTCTTTTCCTGTGAGCATTCAGGCTGTGATAAAAGTGATAAAAGCTCGCATGCAGTTTTGAAACAAAACCCACTGCACAAATTAAACATGTAACTGCAATGCACATTTGTCAACAAGCTTCCGGAACCCCTTGGGCGCCATGGCGCTATCACGTGATGCTATTATGTTGTGGCGGCGGTACCTGTATTTTAGTTCTGTTATTTTCTATTTGAAGGAAGACTGCGTTTTTGCAGTGACAGCGCTATTTTTAAGAGTAAAAAATGGCTTTTTATTGACACCAGCCAAGCTCGTTTTTCTCTTCAGCACTCTTTAAAATGAAAGAAGGGAAACGGTGAAGACTGTAAAAAAAAAAAAAAAAAAGTGATGAGACTCGGAAGTGTCGGCAGATTCATCTGATACTTTCTATGTTGCGAATTCAGGAAGAATGACTTTAAAAGATAAAGAACGTAATACACAT
Organism: Amblyomma maculatum; assembly: GCF_055883805.1. Taxonomy (NCBI): domain Eukaryota; kingdom Metazoa; phylum Arthropoda; class Arachnida; order Ixodida; family Ixodidae; genus Amblyomma; species Amblyomma maculatum. The sequence goes on along the minus strand of NC_139351.1, from coordinate 41,172,152 downwards.
GCAGAAAAGAGATTATTCAAAGCATAACAGACAGTAGTCATTTGTCAAGAGAAACAAAGGCGTCATATAGTGCCCGACAACAGCAAGCACGGATGACAAAAGGAGATAAATAGAGGAAAAAAAAAAGAATAAAAAGGATGCTCCGTACAACACCCTAAGAGAAATAGCGATAGGCACGGCAACGGCGAAGTTACAGAAAAGAATTTCTTATTAACCCATCGCCCGAAAGTCAGACATTCGTTGTTCACACTGTAATTACTTTTTTTGACGGAGATAATGAGGCGAGAAAAACATTTTGCTGCTTAGTTTGCAATAAACGAAGCATAGCCGAGCAGTAATCGCTTAACTGTAAGCTACTGCGCATCTTCTAACAACCTACAGTGCAAATCACGACCGTTCAGTCATTTAAACATAATCGGAGAGCGCTGTGCATCAAAATTTAAGAAGTCCTTTCAAATATAGCGTAACCGATTTCGAGCATGAACAATAGACTGCAGCTTTTTGCAGTGTCCCGTGTTCCCTGGTTCTCAAAATTTATTGCAAGAAAAAGGCCGGTCTCCAGGAGCAAACAAATGCCAAACAGTAAATGGACGCAAACCAGCCGTTAGCAGGAAATCTCACACGAACCAAAAAACATCCTCATGCTCTCTGAAGGGAGCAATACGAGAAAACAAAGCAGATAATTGACCACCGCAAAACTAAAGAATCTTTCATGACGGAAAAAGCCGGCCAGAGAAGCCATCGTCATCAGGCTGCACCAAAACTGCAGCTACGACGTCCCGTACTCTGTCATTTGCGGCAATTTCTTTCCGCACGCTACTAGGGATCAAGGAGAGACCAGGCGATTTTCCCTTTTATGACATTTTGCAACTCCGTCTCACTGCTCATCATTGTATCCGTTCGCTATATACGGCCACTCGTTACTTATACTTACCCCATTATACTCCTTCTTCATCTTGTGTGCAGTTATTCCTGGGTATATCTTTGTTTTTCTTCTAATTTTTCTTCCTACTTTCCTTTCTTCCTCTTTTCGTTCTTTATCTGTCATGTTCTTTCTGACATTTGTTTTCGTTCTTTCCATGCACACGTGCTTTATTTAGTAGGCTGGCGTTGTTTTCCAAGGTTAAAGGCTTTTTCTTGATCAGAGATATTGCGATTGTTTACACTGCATGAATATAATTAGTTTTCTCTCTCATGGTGTTATTGCGGTATTAGAGTTAATAGAGTACCATTAAGTCATTTCTACGTACGTGCAGTGCCTTTACATATTCAGCAAATTTGCGCTTTCAATCGTGAGAACTCAACTTTCCAAGATCTTAGATAAGCTTATCATCCAGAAATTATTTGTTTTCTTTTTCATAGCTTCAAATGCAATTATAGCATGATGGGCCGGGACGAGTCAGGGCTTTCAATATGAGCGCAGGTCTGGGCCTGGCCAGGCTCAGTCCCTTTCAGCGTCGGGCCCGGGCCGGGCTCGGGCTCAAAATTCCGACCCGTGCACACCTCTAAACAAGACAGCACTGCGCGACAACGCGATATGCTACATCGCGCGGTTGGCGAGGAAAATTTATTATGCAACTAGGAAAGGCTGTTTTATATCACTCTTGAAATTCAAAACAGAAAATAATTCTACAAAAAAAAAAAAAAAAGAAACTGTGATACGCGCCTAAAAAACGTGCTGCATTACCACAAGAAATAAAATTAGCTTTAACTTAGCCGTAAAGACCGAGCGAATACGAATTCAATTGGCTGGTGCATAAATGAATAGCGGCATGTCATAATCTAAGGCACCTCGAAGCCCTGCGGTAAGTCAGCTCACCGCTTCCCGCAAAATTTCGTTTTTCTTTATTAGATATAAGTAGCAGGCCTTTTGCGTCTCAATCTGACGATGGTGGCCAAAAGCAATGCATGTCGTTTTACAGGAATAAAAACACACTTTCTTACTGATGATAGTTGTGGCAAGGTGTGCGAACATAGAGTTTCTAATGCGAATCAAATAAGAGTGTAAAAAGGCCTTCGAATACCTAAAAAATGATAAGCGAATAAGAATGGCAGATTAAGAAACAGCAAACACTACTTGTCCTGTTTATTTAAAATTCACATTTATTTGCAAATCAATTTATGCTATAATTCCACAGGAGAGTATACCTTACCTACATGTAGAGTATAGAATTTATACCGGATTGCGTATATCAGTTTTTTATAGTAAGGACTTGCATGCCGCTCTTCTGCGGTGTCCCCCAAGGCAGTACGCTAGGGCCTCTATTCTTCAATATTTCCCTTAACGATATTGTTAACATTAGCGATAATATGAAGTCTTTCATCTATGCCGACAATAGGAGCGTATTTTTTTTCAGGTCAAAACCTTTTTCAGGTCAACGTATCAAGCACTGTAACGCCACAATGAAAGCTGTTGAGGTCTGGTCTGCAGTTAAATTTATACAAATAAACGGGACTAAGAGTAAAGCAGTCATATTTAGGCCGAAAAACAAAGTTATCCCCCGCACGATAATATTTAAATAAACTTCCGGTCTGTGGAAATAGTTGAGCAGTTTAAATGGCTCGGGGTTATATTTTCTGCCAGTATGTCATGAGATTATGATGTCAATTATATCTTAAAAATAAAATATAGCTCAAATCACTGAAGCCACAAGCCGTCTAAAATACATACTCCCAACAACAAATGAGATTCTGGCACACAATTCAATATTCAACTCGCCTTTAAACTACTGCCACCTAGTGTGAGGTACTATAACATTCACTAACCTTGAACGTATTCATTGCAAAAAATATATCTCAGAAATATATATAATTTACCGTTCCGACATCCAAGTGCAGCTTTATTTTGCCGTTCCAGAGTGATTAACGCACATAATCTTTATAAATATTGCCTTAGTATCACTTTTAAAACAGAAATCAGGGATAATGTAACAAATCTTAAGAATTTAGCAAAACTAAGAAAAAAAGAATCTGTCTATCCAGCAAGACGTGACGAAGAATGGATAGTACCAACACTGCGACTAAATCTTGGTAGTGAATGCATTCGATACACTCTTCTATCTCTTCTAAATAGATATATCTACATTAACTTTTCTCTTTCACGTCGAGAACTACATAATTCGTCTTTCAATGACGTGGCTTAAGTTTATGTATACATATTGCTGTTTCGTGTATTTTCTGGTGTTTCCTTGATGTGCTTGTTTTTAAATTGTATAAACTCTTGTGTTGCCTCCCTGCCAATCATTAGGGCAGTACACTCGTCAAGCTGCCCAAGGGCAGCTTTTTGCTACGATTCCTCCATCTGTACTGTTACATTGCACAACAACTTTGATTTAATTTGATATGAAACGGTGCAAAGCTGTCACATCGGTGCGGAATATCAGAAATATCAGAAATGCTTTTCATATTAGAGAGGCTTTCTTTGTCAAGCGAACGCTGTATATACATACAAACCTGCCAACAACTGGAGGCTTGGCATTTATCCAGAGTTCATGGTCATTTAATGAACCATTTCTTTTTTTCCCAACCGCGTCCGTTTGTAGGCACCTACCCCCCCCCCCCCCCCGCCCCCTTACTTTCCCTAGATTTCTTTGCTGATAATATTCGGCTGCAACGATTTCCACAAGAAAAGCCCCCGCACCCGTTTAACAGGTCTTATAGTTTCGTTCTTTTGGTTATAGCGCTCTAAGGCCACAGGGCGCGCTGACTACAAATAAAATTATCAGAAAACAAAACTACGAGCAGTTGAAACGATAACGAAGTGGATGTCGCCGAAGGACTGCTCTGGCTAAGAAAGAAGCAAAAATGCATTGTAAACGTGAGTCATGAAAGGGAGAGTTATTTAACACACGTATTCTTATCTCGAACCCAACTGTTCCCGGCAGAACAGTCGTCTAGCTATGTTAAGCCAATAGCACACCTTGTTTCTTTGGCTTTTGCAAATTATGACCCTACTGCTGTGCCTCAGCAACTGTGGTGCTTCTTCCCTTTCCTCTTGAGCTCCATATCGCATTGCGATCCCAGTCTATACATATATAACTGCAAGCAGCTTTAGGCTTTTCTTTCCTGCAGCGTTTAAGAATTTTTTTATTCCTCCGTAACCATAAATTTCGGAGAGCTACTGTTCGCTAGGGTTCAGCGTTCTTTGTTAGTGTACCATCGTTTATGAAAACTTTCTTTCTTTCTTTCCCTGCCATATCCTCCGGCAAATTAGTGCTCTCAGAGGAAACACTGTTGCTCTTTTTATGGCCCTAGCTAGAGTGAGCCCATCTCATCGAAAGTTGGACCTTCACTCTTCGTTATCACCCTTTTGTTCCGTGGCAGAAAAGAACATTCCCGTACCGCCAAAAAGCTTTCAAACAATTCAAGATAACAGCACAAGGCGCGCCAAGAGGCCAAAGGAAATGTCGGCATGAGCTGAAGCCCGTGATTTACCTTTCTTGCCCTTTGTTCCTGTCTCAGTGAGTGTTTACAGAAGTTTTTGTGATATTGTTCTCTTTATTACCTTGCCTTGGGGACAGCCAAGATTGCTCAACTTTATTTGTTCCCTTTTTATTCCTTCCCTTATGTTCTCTTCTCCCCAAATTTCTCGCCCTTTCATCTTGACCAGTATATAAAAGGAAAACAGGGAAGTCACACAAAACAGACCTAGTACGGCAGATTTGTGCTGGTAAAGCATTCTTTCCTGCTTTTTTTTTATCTTCCCCAATGAAAGCGCGAGACACGCCCCATTCCGACAACAGGGAGATTACCTGGCATTTGCGAGAAGCGGAGTCTTTTTCCCCTCTTTGCAAACTTCTTTCTCTGGTCCGTAGCGAAACGATGTTTCCTCTTAAAAAAAGAACAGAAACCGCCACGAGGTGCAAACGAGGCAGCAGAAGCTTTGGATTGTGAACTTGTATTAAGGCCTATTTATCTTTCTGAAACTTTAGTCACCACAGGAAGCCATTGCGATGCTTATATATACTGCTTCATATATCGTCCTTGCCTTTTTGTGTCTTTTCCGAGAGCTACACAAAGCACCTATGTCTCAAATAAAAGACCAGAGAAGCATAATTTTCTCAAAGTTGTAATCACTTTCTCGATATGAATCCTCCTGGCCTCCAATCTTTCTCTATTACTACTTCGCACCCCTCACTTCGAACTGTTACCCAACTTTGTGAAGAAGATGATGAAAATAAAGCTACAAGCGGAGGCTTTTTCGTTCAGGATAGGAAGGTTGGACCAATTTTCAACGGTTCAATCCTGGCGGCAAAGTGACCTTCTATTAAAAAAGACAAATTTACATCATATTACTTTGAGGCATCGTGGCATGTTATACAATAGCGAGTGGTCCAAAATATGCAGCATGCTTCGTCATTCGATTTTGTCTGCGGTGCTTCAAGACAATAAAACCTTGCGGCCTTTAAACACTGCAAATATATATTAATGCTCTGTCATATAAAAAATAACATGAATGACGCTACGGGGATCATACGCGTAGAGAGGTCAAAACGCCCCAAAGCATGTCGTTGGTTTCAACATAGACTCGAAATATGATGAAACATAAAAAGAAAATGCAAAATATGCCTTGACCAAGACTTGTTGAGCCAGTAGAATTATATACTTGCTAGGGTTGTATGCAAATAATTCCTCTTATAATCGCATGTCGGATACCATGGAGCAAAGACTTTATTAAATCGATACTATCGTCGAAGAATTTATTTTCGTTGTATAAACGCAAACACTGTAACTGTACACATGCAAGTATAAGTTTATAGAAACCCTTGCATGAATTTTATTATTTTGGTTATATTGATTGGATGGTTGCCCACAATGTAGTCGCTTCCGAAATCGCCAACGCTTAAGATGTTCTTTTTAGTGGACCTTTTTTCTCCCGAATATGCACCGAGTGCGCTATTGATGGTATGTAATGTTAATGCAATACGAAGGTGCAGTCCCCATTGTTTTTTTCTATCTCAACAAGCTACGCGACGAGCATTTTTCAAAATGGTGAAGAGAAACAACTTGCAATGAGCCTAATGTATTTGAGCGTAATCTCAGCATGCTTGTGTGTCTCACGTGTGGTTCGCAACAAAGGCATTATCGCAACACCTAATATAACGGCTGCACAAGCACACACTCAGTAAAGGCACTCCGCCACTCTTAGTAAACGAAGCTGCCTTGTGCATTTGTTCAAAGTGATTTTTGGGGTATATTTTTTGGCAGATAACGTCTGCACTTAATAGTCATCCTAGCATACATGAATACTCGGAGGGTCGCCCATGAAAAAAATTCCAGAACGTGTTTCTATCTATAATGATTGCATCGTCGCTAAAACGTTTTGTTCGCTATTCATATTCCACTCTGAGTCTAGTCCCCAGCCCTGATAGAGATAGAGAATTAATCATGAATTATCTATGGAAAACCTGTGCAACGTAAAGCAGAGGAAGAGAAAACAGTGACCGTGGGAAGGCCTTCTAACGACGTATAACGAATCAAATGACATGGAAGGATACACAGCATAATACATCAAAACTGTGTATCCGGAGTGCTTGAGAAATCACTATCGAAATTTCCTATACATGTGCAGTTCAAAAAATAATAATAATATTGTAAGAATCATGGTCGCAGCCACAGTAGATGTAGTGTATCTCCAAACTCTTTTCATTACGTATATGCATAAATGTCTAAAACTAGAATACAACTAGCCTAAAACTGTCTAAAACAGTAAGGCTAGTTGAGCGAGGAGGTTTCTCAATTATTTCTTTCGTATATGAACACATACACGTATACGGTGCAAAAGGGTGTATTTATCCATAGTTTTACTTCATTTCAGAAGGCACGAACCTAAGAGAGTGTGAACCCAGAAAGGCACAAATAAGGATTTAGAGGAGGAATCTTGCAGACTAAGAACAGCATGTAGATCTTGCATTGCACTGAGCTGCAAGGTCATGCAATGCAAAAAGAAAAAAGAAAGACTAAATGTTCCATGTCCGCCGTATAGCAAGATAGGCGCATGGCTCACAAGGTGAAGTAGTTCTGATTAATCAAAATGGGACAAAGCAGCATAATGATGGGTATGAATGTGGTAACACACTCATGGAGAGATTAATTCGCTGACACATTCGGCAACAAATTGTGAGCAATGCCCAAGGTAGAAAAAAACAGTATAGGTTTATCGAAGAAACGTGGCCTAATACTTCCAGGCGTTGATATGACAAATGCAGTCACAGAGTATGACTACGGGAGATGTTGATCGTTCCTTTTTTGTCACGTTAGTATAATCCCTCCTTATATTTTTTTCTCCATTTTGACTTCGTGTTCTGCCCGCCTGTCCTATTGTAACGCTAATGACCAACGTTGCAGTGTTTGTAGCTCTGTCCTGTCCTCGTCTCTCTAGTCCTGTCTTAACGCTACGTTTTTCGCTCAATCTTAAAACCACTGCATCTAAACTTGGAATGTTTGAAGTTACCATTTTTTGTAATGACTCGAGCTAAGTAAAGAAGTTCTCCGGCACACTTCTATACAGTAAATGATAACATACTAAATAAACAAATGAATAATACAAGTTTCGTAGGGTCATTCCAAAATCCCCTCAGGCAATCAAGAAACTATACTAAGTATACACAAAATGGCCGCCGAAACTTGGGCTAAAGAAAGCTCTGGGGGTGTTCTTCTCAGGCTCTGCCCTTCCAGCGACCGACTCGCTGAAGCCGCGTAGAGCTTCGTTAATCCTGCGCATAAGAGTCGTGACTGCGGCCACTGGACAGATGAGTGTTTGCCCAGCTCTCGGCCGGATTAGTTTCTATGCCAGCGCAGACAGTCCGACTGGCTCCGCGGTTTCTCTTTCTGCCACAGAAATAGTGTCTGTCTGCGCTGATAGGGCGCTATGTAGCGTGACTCTGAAGTTCGACTCTAAGAATGTGAGGACGTCACAATATTATAGGCTCGGAAAAATATTTATTGAAAGCAAAATAGTGGTCTTACGTACATTGTGTACCTCCAGAAACGGGTAATGGTGACAGTGTATTGTGGTGCCAGCAGGTATAGCAAGAATAATTTATTCTCGCGACTACGTCCACCACTCTAACAATGTTAGCGCTTTGTTTCTTTGTTTAATCTAGTTAAACGTAAAAAACTGAGCTTTTTTAACAGACAAGACTAGGAAGACGAGGACAGAACAGAGCTTCAACTTACAACTGAATGGAATCCTACAACAAAAAAAAAAAAAACGTTCCATCAATAAGCAATAACACGCAAGCGCATACCTTGAAAAAACTTAACACCGTTCATTGGCGCACTTAAATTCCGGCAAGAAGAATTAAAAAGAACAAGGACCGTTCATTAAATGGGGTGCAACTTCAAGTATGCTTTAAAACTTTTTTTTTATTTTTTCATAAGAAAAAAAGATGGTGTGCTAATGCAATTGTCACTGCTCAATCCGCAATTTTATGCGCTTTCAAGATTTCACTCGCCAATCGATATTCACCTCTTCCCGACAACTTAGTGTTGTTCAGGAGGGGAAAGCAGTTTTTGCAGCTCTTGCAGCGCTTAAGCAACTGGTCATCAGTTTCTTGAAGTAAAGCGGCATGTTCAACCGATTTCACGTTTAAGCATCTGCCCGTCTCCGAAATGTACACACTCCCAGAGCTGGGAAAGATCTGATCAATAATTCCTTTTGCGGATGAGATGTGCAGATTCTTGAGTGTGGGAGTGCTGTGAGAGTGTGTACATTGGGCAGACGGGCAGATGCCTTAAAGTGAGACTGGGTGAATATGCCGTATCACTTGTATGTATGTATGTATGTATGTATGTATGTATGTATGTATGTATGTATGTATGTATGTATGTATGTATGTATGTATGTATGTATGTATGTATGTATGTATGTATGTATGTATGTATGTATGTATGTATGTATGTATGTATGTATGTATGTATGTATGTATGTATGTATGTATGTATGTATGTATGCATGCATGCATGCATGCATGCATGTATGTATGTATTTATGTATGTATGTATGTATGTATGTATGTATGTATGTATGTATGTATGTATGTATGTATGTATGCATGCATGCATGTATGTATGTATGTATGTATGTATGTATGTATTGATTTATTTATTGATACTGCAATCCCAGTGTTGGGATCTTAGCAGGGTGGGAATACAAACTATATAGTTTAACAAAACAGGCAATGTATGTATGGATGGATGGATGGATGGATGGATGGATGGATGGATGGATGGATGGATGGATGGATGGATGGATGGATGGATGGATGGATGGATGGATGGATGGATGGATGGATGGATGGATGGATGGATCGAAGGACGGACGGACGGACGGACGGACGGACGGATGGATGGATGGGTGGATGGATGGATGGATGGATGGATGGATGGATGGATGGATGGATGGATGGATGGATGGATGGATGGATGGATGGATGGACGGATGGATGGATGGATGGATGGATGGATGGATGGATGGATGGATGGATGGATGGATGGATGGACGGACGGACGGACGGACGGACGGTCGGACGGACGGACGGACGGATGGATGGATGGATGGATGGATGGATGGATGGATGGATGGATGGATGGATGGAAGGATGGATGGATGGATGGATGGATGGATGGATGGATGGATGGATGGATGGATGGATGGATGGATGGATGGATGGATGGCGTGGTGCACAAATTTCCACCTCTTTCACCTATACAAACCCAACTTCGTGATCATTCACCGGTGTTCCAAAACCTTCGTTTCTATCCTACATGGCAGGTATGCGGAAAAAATAAGCGTTTATTCTAAACAGCAGTCAGCGTGACGAGCTCCAGCAAATAAAATACTGTGTTTAGCGTTAAGAATTAGTGAGAGGGCAGAACAAGTAAAAAAGCAAATGCGAGGTAAAAACAGCTGCTCAAGCTTCATCTTAAAGGTCGTTTAAACGCTCTATGCAACGATTAAAAAACGCGTACTCGTTTAAAGGGGCCCACGGGAAGTTATTTACGAAGGCTACAGAACGCGTTTGAGTAATAGGAATCGCATCAGTCATCTCCACCACGCAAACGTTTTTTCAGCTAACTTGAAAAGCATGGAAGAGTGTCAAGAGATAAGCAATTGAAAACTATGCTCTTCTTTTCTCCTCCTTCCCCTCAACTCATTGCACGTCGACAGGTAGGGAAGAATCAAGAAAGCAAGTCACGACGGAGCACCACCACTCCGCGTCCCACCCATGTCAGTTTTGAGCCTCCATTGAGTGGACACGCCCTGGAATGCCCGATTACGTTATCCTAGACATAGTGAGCGGGGAGGTGTCGCCCTAATGACTTGAGAGAAGCAGCCAGGAACACACTAACAATGCTAACACAGGGGCCAGTTGGTTTATCAGATTGGGTACTCACTACTTGCTATACTAGGGGACGGATGAAGGACAACACACGACATAAACGCTTGTGTCGTGTGTTGTCCTTCATCTGTCCCCTAGTTTAGCAAGAAGCGCATCAAGTCCCCGATACAGCCAGGAGCACTGTTTTTAAATTATATTCAAATTATCGGCTCTACTCAAAGCTTTCAAATTTGGCTCGCATACTCAAACAAAAAACCTCTGTGGATTTCTTGCATTACATTATAACCACAACTAGCATTTCAGGGGCTGCTAAGGCCAAACACGCAGCTCGTTAACACCGCATAAGAATTTTAGATAATTTGTTACATAATACAACTTAAGCTGTACCCTGAGGTAATGAAGACACTGTATCTATTTTATAGTCTTTTGTTATTAATTATTATATATTTTATATTTATGTGTTTAGGTTAATGTTTGGATGAAGGAAACACATTACTTCATTTATATCCATTAGAAACTACCCATCTCAGAGGCGCATATGTGGTCGGTTGGAATCCCTATCGCGAACTAGCTTCCCGCTTGGCTTGAAAATTGATGCTAAATCGTAATATAAATGGTATGACACAGCCCTGAATGCTGCACAAACTATTGTTTCCTCACAATTTTGAAAGGGAATGAAGTACCAATTTTTGTCTCCGCCACCGTTTTTGTCTTTTTGGATTAAGGCGACCGCGAGGGCAATGGCTTTTCAATCGAATTGTATGCGCTTCCTCTAAAATATTTTATTCGAAATCAAGAAGAAACAAGTATAGAGAGGGGAATACATTGCATGTGCATAATAATTGATGGTAGCTTAGCTGATAAAAGGATTGCAAAAGGGTTATAACGAAAGTATAAAAAATAAATGATCATAGAAAGGGCGCTCATTGCGTGCGCATGATATATGATGGTCGCTTAGCTGACAAAATCATTACATTAGGATTATAACTATGACAAAAATAAATGAGAGAGTAAAATAGGTGACTGATTGGAAAGATTGCGGAGTTAAAGAAAGGTACCGCTGCGAGTATAAGATTAGTTATAAAGGTTCCTTTTCAGCTCCACTACAGAGCAGTGAGAGTTGGAAATATTTTTGGAGCCCATGGAGTTATCGATGAGATACCTCGTGATCATTGTTTACGAATTCGAGGACACTGGATGTTGCCGGGACTATTTATGTAAGTTGAGAATATATACAATTTTCGATTCTGCAGCGTATAAATGTGCATATACTGAAGCGGACTTTCAATATCGCAACAGAAAAATTTATCGAATTTCACAATGGTGTTTCGAAAAACACCATTGTCACCAGGCAGCTTTTCTGTGAGAAATATTTTGTTGACAAATTATTTCGGCGCATATAGCAAACCCTACAAATGACCTTTTCGTCCTGTTAATAGCACTTTCAGTCGGCGTTTTCATATTTCTTATTTTAAAATATGAACAGCGTCTTCACAAACGTTCTTTCTAGCAGGGACAACATGAAATGCTCCACTGTTTGCTATGCGCTTCACTTTAGGTATAAATGTCAGCACTAATCTTTATCATTTCATACTTCGAAGGCAAATTGTAAAAGAGAGAAATAGAAATGACAACTTAGCGTTAGCAATGTTCCTTAATTTCTAAGCGCATTTCTGCCGTTATATAAACGGGCAGCGGCCGTTTCTCTGCTTAGATCATTCTGAGCTGGCCTTGTTGTGTAAATTTCTAAAGATCCCACACAATGGCGATGCTAGCAGGAATTCGCACTGATGCCTTTAGATCACAAAACTTCACTTGTTTTCCGTGGTCGCATTTACAAGTGTATAATACGGCAATTGAAGTTTTCCAAGCAATGTTTTTGCTTTCCGTAAGTAGTATATGTTCTACAGTGTATAAAGTCGCAACGCAGGAGTCTGGAAAGACAAATATAAAGCTAAGCGATGCGGGAGCACTCTATAACGGTTCTCTTCTCCCGAAGGGAATGATTATAGCGCGCTTAGTCAGGCGCGATGCTGTGAGTCTGCTCCCATTTCTAGCTGAAGGCCTCGCTGGAACCGGTATCGTTTTAAGGAGGCAATGGAGGGGTAACTCTGATAAAACTTGGCAGGCGAGAGTATCTGCCGTCGGCGCCAACAGCTCCGCAACGAGGCACATGAATTCACAGCAGTGAAGGAGAGGGAACGCCAGCAACTCGCCATGAAAGGGACTACGAAATTTAAAGCGAGGAAAAGAAATGACGTCGGCATCTACGCGCCCGCGACGAAACAATGGTTGAAGGGAAACAATGCAAATTACATGGATGTACTACTAAGGCCTTCCAGATGGCCCGTATACATTCCACCTGTTTCCCTAAACTACAACAGGCATGACTAGTGGCGACGCAGCAAAACCAGATGGGAAGCGAAAATTAACGACAATTTCAAGTTTGTATACGAGCCCAGAGAGAAATAACTTGCATCCAAGTCAGCAGCGTTCCAGCAGCGCAGGCACCTCTCGGATGGTGATGCTGCTCGCTGCCCGTGTATCGTTACCGCATAGCTCTGCTCTAGAGAAGCAAGTGAAAAATGTGAGGGAGCACCGCGAAAGGGACGTGGAACGCAGAAACGCCTGCCACGCACGTGTTTCAACACATCGCTGGCTGGACTGCGCCGTGTCCTGCAACGCAAGCACCGGGCGCCAATGGACGAACGGGGAGAAATGGCGGGCTAGCGAAAAGAGAAGGGAGACTGGGGAGTCGGGTGGGAGGTACGGGAGAGTGATACATGCTAAAAGGAAAGCCCGGCCGAGGGAACGCTGCATGGGCTGGCGTGTTTCTCGCCAACGCTAATGTATTCGCGAACCCGAGCGCATAATTCGGCCTTAGCCCTCCGCCGTCGCCAACGTTGGAGGACTGCAGCGTGAGCGTTGATTTAGCGGCGCGGTTGGTAGCAGTGTCGGCAGTTCAGCCCCGGTCGGGAGCGAATAGCGTCGCTTAGTTTGTTATTGCATATTTTATTTTTTTTTCATCTCGAAACGGAAAGCACGCCTGGGTTCGAAGCTTTCCAGAATGCCTCGCCAGAGAGTTTTTTAGTGAGCATTACAGGCTTTTTTTGGTATACTTTACTCTTGCTAGTAGCGCTACAACCACCAATTGGTGTTCCTTATAAAAGCCGTGGACGTGCTTTTTCCTGAAGGGGTGAAATATATGCTGCCTCGGCAGGCTTGCGGTGGTAGTTTCTGGCTTTCGAAGCAGCAACACTGGAGTGACTGTACACGTTTGGCAATATCCGCAAATATTTCTTGTTGGAACTGGAGCATCTTTAATCTTATACCTCACCTTTTTGCTTTGAAGTTCATGGTTGAAGTCTAAGTTTCATAAAATTTATTTATGGTACAAAGACCAATGAGCGGCAAGTGTACAAACCATCGTTTTGCTTACTAATTTGCTTTGGGGTTCTTTTAACAGAATATGTAATAGTGCTATTTGTCATAAAAACCCAGCTTTCTCTACAGCAATATAAGCAATAACGTTAGACAGGTTTAAGCATGGTTAAACCGGTAGACGCCTAAAAAGCTAGTCTGGCCGTCCGTGGCAGTGTGTCCTCAGCTCAGTCTCCTAGCTCTCATGTTTCCTCTTTAGTGCTTCCAATTAGGCAGCCATTCAAGACACGCTATAACAGAGGATAGTTAAGCTTCTTTAAGTGAAGGACGGATAGAGTTATGGGGTTGGTAACGCGTTCGAAGCCTGACTCGTGTCCTTCGCACGTCGCCTTCACCGCGCTACTCTTTCAAATCCATCGAGCACTAACAAAAACACAGCGATGTAGAGCTAGTGCAAGGATTTTGCTCTAGGACAACAGGCTCAGCTAACCAGCTAGCAAAGCTGCATTGCAGCGAGGTCCGAACATCGCAGGATTCATTAATAGATCTTTTCTCCAAGAAGGAAGTTCACGCTACAATGGTTTGTAGCATCGTCTGGATCCGATGATGTGACAAACGCCGAAATTGCTAAGCTCAGCCTAGAGGCTCAACAGCCTGCATTAGAAGCCTATCTTTATCAGGTGATGACCGATTCTAATAAATAGAAGACCAATCTTCTGGTTCAGCTTCTCAAAACGGGGAAATCGCCACCCGAACTTTCATCTTACAGTCCAATTGCAATCGAGAGCTACGTCAGAAAATTTAAAAAAAGGATGCTGATAACATGCCGGGAGTGTTTCCTCCAGCGATAACAAATTATGCTAGATTTATATTCATGTTTAGAAAAAGCCCCACCTCTATAGGCAGTGTGATTGACCTGGTAACGTTCATCCAGCAGCAAACATTAAAAGGGATGATTTTGGCATTCATTTCGGACATCAAGGGAGCCTGCGGCAACAACCCATAGCAGGCTGTTTTGGACACATTGGAAGCAGCTGAGATTGGAGCCCGCATATTCAGTTGGATGCGCAGCGTTTTATCAGTGAGGTCGCTTTTTCTCCACACTGAGGACGGGCCAGCATATTTATATCGAAATCCACGCGGAGTCCACAGGTTGGAATGCATAGTCCCAATCTCTTCAACCATGCTCTCGTCAATATCGTCTACTTACCGCCATATTGTGCTCAGTTCTCTATATATAGAGGTGAGATATGTATTTGTTCATTGAATGTAACTAATCCTCCACTTCGTGAGAAACTTCAAAAAGCGGCATCGATATTGACGTCTTACCTCCTTCTCCAGGTCTTAACTATTCCGACCGCGAAGAGTTCTCTTGTGGCATTAGAACACAAGCGAAAGTCACGTGACATCATAAATACGAATATGAGACAGGCCATCGCTTCCTTGGAGTTGTCATTGACAGGAATATCTCGCGGAGTACCCATCTCGACGATATGAGAGAAACTTAAACGATTCCTTGCGGCAGATGCATCAACTGTATCGGTCACTATTACTAAGTGCATGCGGTGCAATTTCTCCATATTAAGTAACATTATAGAAAACGAACAAGCACGCTATCAGGATCTGCAAGCGCAAGCTCTTCGTATCTTTCTAGACTACCCGAGTGAGCCTCAACGGCATTGACTGTCTCTGTCTATATGAAACAACCTTTAATTAAAATATTGCTGTTGATGCTTGAGAACACACATTCGGCGCATCACACTGGTACCCTGCTACTTAGTACCACTCCTCTAATTAGACAACGTACTGAATTATCCACATCATTGCAGTTAATCACACCTATCTACCTTCGCAGCTCACCCCTGCAGCAAAACCTTGCTCACCTCTAGTAAGTCTACATTTAATATCCCATTCAGATGTATATTCCCGGAATCACGAGTAAAGCTGGTATGCCAGTTTCTGCTTACAAAAAGCGCTTTGGATTAAATTAAATATATATCTCACCTCTTCAATTTGTAGGGAAATAGATGCCCTACGGGCTGCGGTTTGGTTCATCAGCGAAGAGCCTCCAAATAACAGATCAGACTTCTCTGATTCAAAAGCACTTCTTCAAGGCTTTCAAGCTGTATTAATCTGCTGATCACTGAAACAACTTGTGGCAGAGGTGAGCAAGTACCGTTTGTAAAGGTCTTGGAATCATTTTTGAATGGCTGCCAGGACACTGCGGTACTACAAAGAATCAAAACTTGGACGAGTCTATAGCCTGTATAAAGTGTTGACATCGCGTGTGGGTTGCGGTCTTTGGGGCGGGAGCTCAGACTTTTATTATGGACGAAAGGGGAGTTTTGCAACTGTCGCCTCAATGCCCAGGTCTGCGCCTTCGCTTCCCACGTGACACATTGTATCTCGTATCGCGAGACAACATTGCGGCGACTAATGTGGCGAAGTTTGCTATCACAGGGTTGATTTCCGGATGGAGATGGCTGACAACCTTGCTTGTGAAACATGTGGATCCAAGGAGACAATAGGTTAGCTCGTACGTGAGTGTACTGCTTTTACGACAGAAAGAGAAAGGCTGCGCTGGTATCTCGATTGGGTCGATCCTCAAACATCCATCCCCTAATTCCGCCTTTCAGTATATATATATATATATATATATATATATATATATATATATATATATATATATATATATATATATATATATATTGTGGACAGAATATTAACCCTTGTGGAGCGTGTACAGCCCGAGTCACCATTGATGGCATCTTGCACTTCATTGAGTTTGCTGTCCTATCCTCCTGTGTCCATCAACTCATCTTCGGCTGGGATTTCCTCCAAAACGCCTCAGCAGTCATTACGTGTTCCCCTCCCACTATTGAAGTCACTGAATGCAACATTCTTGCCGATAGAGAACCACTTTCTTCCCGTGTAGTTATGCTTGCCGATCACGTCCTCTATCCGGGCAACGAAGATATTCTATCTGTGACTTCTGACGCCGTCACCGATGGCGACGTCCTGATTACACCCAGCCCTCGTCTCCTGTCAAGAGGTATTATCATCATCGTGTCCCTTCTTCGCTTCTCCAGCGGTTCTTCTCTTCTCGCCGCATTCAACACCACATCAGAGCCCATTCTTCTGCGACGCGACTCTACTGTTGCATCAATTGCTTCCGCCCAGCCTGTCACACTTCTTCCCATTTCCACCTCCGATCGCTCTGATTCATCCCCTGCCTCGCTCAGTGCAGCACTTCGCCACACGATCAGCACCGACCTGACAACAGACCAGACAGACGCATTGCTCGCTGTATTGAACAAGCACGCAGACTCGTTCGACGTCAATTCCGGCACACTGGGTCAAACCGCTGCAGCAACGCATCGCATACTCACCGACGGATCAAGCATAGTTAGACGCCGGCCTTATCGTGTTTCTCCAACCGAGCGCAAAGTTATTCAGGAAAATGTTGCTGACATGCTTGCACGCAACATCATACGCCCATCGTCTAGTTCCTGGTCATCGCCTGTTGTGCTAGTGCAAAAAAAAGACGGTTCGGTTCGTTTTTGTGTAGATTACCGTGCTCTAAACAGAATAACTCGTAAGGATGTGTATCCCCTCCCTCGAATTGACGACGCCCTCGATTGTTTGCAAGGTGCCCAATTTTTCTCCAGCCTTGACTTAAGATCAGGCTACTGGCAGATCCCCATGAATGAAGATGATAAAGAGAAGACCGCCTTTGCAACACCGGACGGTTTATACGAATTCAATGTAATGCCTTTTGGACTCTGCAACGCTCCTGCTACATTCGAGCGTATGATTGACACAGTTCTCCGCGGCCTCAAATGGAAAACATGTCTCTGTTACTTAGATGACATCGTCATTTTTTCTTCGTCATTTCCTGATCACCTTACTCGTCTCGATGAAGTTTTGACAGCACTTTCCAGCGCTGGCCTACAGCTAAACACGAAGAAATGCCGTTTTGCATCAAAATCCATTAAAGTTCTTGGCCATCTCGTAAGCAGCGAAGGAATTAAGCCTGACCCTGAAAAAATCGCTGCTGCGCTGCACTTTCCCCGTCCAACTCGGGTCAAAGATCTCCGCAGTTTCCTCGGCTTGGCATCATACTTCCGCAGATTCATCCGCAATTTCGCCTCTATTGCCTCACCTTTACATGCGCTTCTTCACAACGACACGCCTTTCATCTGGTCTCCTGCTTGCGAAGAAGCATTTGAAACTCTGAAGCGTGCTCTGACTTCGGGTCCCGTCCTCTGCCATTTTGATGATAAAGCACCGACAATTTTGCACACCGACGCCAGTAGCCATGACATTGGCGCTGTCCTTCTGCAACGCCAAAACACCTCTACAGAAAATGTTGTTGCCTATGCGAGCCGAACTCTGACTTCAGCGGAACAAAACTACACTATTACCGAACAAGAATGTCTCGCCGTCGTCTGGGCTGTTCAGAAGTTTCGTCCTTACCTGTACGGCCGTCACTTCACAGTCGTCACTGACCACCACGCCCTATGCTGGTTATCCACTTTGAAAAATCTGTCCGGTCGTCTCGGGCGGTGGATCCTCCGCCTTCAAGAGTACGACTTTACTGTCACTTACAAATCGGGCAAGAAGCACAAGGACGCCGACGCTCTCTCTCGTTGCCCTATTGCTTTGCCGTCGCAACCCATGTCCTCGCATTCCTCTCCTGTCCCAACGGAGTCAAGCCATTTAACCCCTACAGTTATGCAGTCTTTGAGCGCCGCCTCTATTGCTCCCATGCCAGATATACACTGCAATCTTGCTCACCACCAGAGTGCTGACCCTTACTGTCAAAAGCTGATTGATAGTCTCAGCGGTGTTATTAGACCTCCAAATGCCCGTCTCCGTCGTCGGCTCAAAAATTTCAAGTTACAGGATGGCACATTATTTTGGCACAACTACAGCCCACTGGGCCACACATGGGTTCCCGTAATTCCTTCTTCCCTGCGTCCTCAAGTTCTACAAGCCTTTCACGACGACCCCACCGCAGGTCACCTTGGGTACCACAAAACCTACGACCGCATCAAACGTCGTTTCTTCTGGCCTGGCCTTTCAACCTCAGTATTAAAATACGTAGCGTCTTGCATCCCTTGTCAACGACGCAAGCGGTCTACGTCGCCTCCTGCCGGTCTCTTGCAACCTCTCCCATGTCCTTCCACACCTTTCGAAGTCGTCGGAATCGACTTGTATGGACCCCTGCCCTTGACTCCAGCTGGCAACCGCTGGGTCGTTACTGCCGTTGACCACCTCACCCGATACGCTGAAACCGCAGCACTTCCTTCCGGCTCCGCTTCCGAAATCGCCAACTTCTTCCTCCACACCATACTTCTTCGCCACGGCGCCCCTCGCCTCCTCCTTAGCGATCGTGGCAAGTCGTTCCTCTCCACCGTCCTCGCCGCAGTGCTTAATGCTTCAGGCACGGTGCATAAAACTACATCTCCTTACCACCCTCAGACCAATGGCCTCACAGAACGCTTTCATCGCACCCTTTCTGATATGCTATCCACCTACATTCACCCTCAGCACAACAACTGGGACTCTTTACTCCCCTTTGTAACCTTCGCCTACAACACTGCCGTTCAACGAACCACCACCTACTCTCCGTTTTTTCTTGTTTATGCCCGCCATCCTACCTTCTCCCTCGAAGCATCTTTCTTCACAGCTTCTACTCCTTCTGCCGCGCCTTCCCACGAACAGTTCGTGTCTCGTATCGCCCACTGCCGTGATCGTGCCCGCCTTCAAACTGAAGCCACTCAAGCTTCCAGGAAAAGCACGTATGATGCGACTCATCGCTCAGTGTCTTTCCGCCCTGGAGACGAAGTGCTACTCTGGACACCTACTCGCATCCCCGGCCTGTGTGAAAAGTTTCTGAGCCGTTTTATTGGCCCGTACACGGTTCTGGAACAAACTTCCCCTGTAAACTATCTCATCACACCTGCATCGCCTGTTCGCGATCGTCGGTGTCGCGGCACCGAGATTGTGCACGTGTCGCGCTTGAAACCCTTTAACCGCCGACCTTAAGATTTAATTTGCGACCAGGATGGTCGCTTTCGTTCGGGAGGGGGAATGTTGTAAGCACTGTGAGTGACCTTCATCTTCATCTCAGCGTAATCATCATCGGTCATCGGGTCGTGCGAAGAAGACGAAGTGTTGCTAAGCTGTGGCTAGTCGGTAGCTGCTGCTTCGGCCTACCTGAAGTAAAAAGGTGAATTTGCTGGTGCGTTCTTCTGCCTCACAATATATATATATATATAAGCAGATCAATTAAGGCGAAATGAGGGTGCTCGTTATAATACATGAAGGAAAGAAGCCAAAAGTCGGCGAGGCCAAGGAAAGCGTTGGGGATGGTACTTCATGTCTTTTTATTAATGTTTTTACTTGGATAATCACAAAAATTAATAATGTAATCTGTTTAGGGGAAAGATAATTAAACACAAAGTAGAAGAAAAAACAACCTGCCGATGGTGGGAATCGAACCCACGACCTCCGAATATCGCGCCCGGTTCTCTTCTTCCGGTGCTTTTTCTTCTAATTTGTGTTTAATTATCTTTCCCCTAAACAGATTACATCACTAATTTCTGGGATTATCCAAGTAAAAAGATTAAAAAAAAGAGAAAGTACCATCCCCAAGGCTTCCTTGGCCTCGCCGACTGTTGGCTTCTTTCCTTCATATATATATATATATATATATATATATATATATATGTGTGTGTGTACGTCCTGTACTGAGGTGCAGTACTGGGACTCGATCTAGACGCACGGCACAGTCCTCGTACAAGCAGGTGCAGTATATATATATATACTTATATAACTCGTCTTGACAGCCTATTGATCTCTTGGCCTGCCTGTCTTTCTACATATCTGTATATCTATCTTATAGTTCCGCCTACTTTTATATGTTAATTTATATCACTGAACCATCACATTTTCTCGCAACCTGTATAGCATGTCCTCATTACTTGAAGAAGAGTAATAAAAACGGATAACTGAAGGCTTGATATTCCAGTGTGTTGTTAATATTTGCGAGTGAAAAAGCCTAGAGTTTGAGCAGTTTATATATTTTATATGATGTTATATGCACGATATAAAAGCCCGAAAACGCCCGTTGGTTGCCTATAAGCCATACTATGATATTAAAAACTCGCAAATAGTTTTATGCGTTACCATCACTTACGTCGTACAGTACGGGAACGATTTGCTCTCTCAATACACGAAAATGTAATCGGAGCAGTTGGTATCCCCTGCAACATAGCGTCACCAACTTAATGCCGCAAGAATAAGAACTAAGCAACAACTCTTCGCAGCAGGCTTCATATTTTATGGTGTCCGAACTGGCCGAAAATCCGGATACATTTCATTGCTGATTCTATCAACTTCCTGATATGCAGGTGCTCAAAGCTATTACATTTAGGAGTTTTTGATGAAACAAAAGGAGCACTGCACAAAAATTTACTTTTGTGCTGGAGATATCCGGCCGAATGCAACCAAAGTTAAAGAATAATTGTCATCATCATATCTGTAATAAATAAGCGTGTGACTTTCTATTCACTGAATTTCCCATACATATTGTATTGAAAATTCAGAAGCTAGGTTGTAACAACATTCACTTCAAATTGCAATCACTGAGATTTACGGCTGCAGAGGTAAAGTCTTTCAATGGGCTGGCGGAATAATATCAAGGAGCCCTTTTTTCAGCACTATTTAGGTGTTTAATTACCATCAAAACAGCAACGCAGCTACGAAGTACCATCCAATTTTTGCTCAAGAATAGCAGGTAATTATTAGATTGTAATTATAATGCACGGCTTCTATGGGGAGGTCTCAAGCTGTTTCAAGTGGAGATCGTTCCACTTTTCTGCCTGGGCCAACCCAACGTACCATTTATTGATGAAACCAAAACACATAATAATAATTCGATCGATCGGTTGATTGACTTACTGATTGATTGATTGATTGATTGTTTGATTGATTGGTTGATTGATTGTCCGAATCCCAGTCGAAAAAGCTACACAAAATATTCTGATGTTACGACAGGGTTTCTGTGCGGTGTCTGACGGGAAACCTGTTGTGACAACAGAACATTTTGTAGTAACATCAGAAATTTCTGTAGTTACAGCAGAAAAGTGCTACAGAACTACAGACAACAGACATATACTACAAAAAAACTACACAACTACAGAAAATTACTACAGAACTACAGAAAAATCTGATGGTTACGACAGAACTACAGAATATTTTGCCGTATTTTTGACACAGTTGTGTAGCTGTTTTCGACTGGGAATTCATTGATTGGTTGATTGATTGAGTCATTCATTCATTGACCGACTTATCCTTAGCATCCACTTAGTTGCAATTTTCAAAATCTAGTGCTCTCCAATTTGTAACTATCCCATTCAGCGCTAATAAATCTGGCAGATAACGCTATACGCGCCCCTTTCGCGACTGGCCGACTTCCCTGTGGGCCTATGTTTCCGGCATTCCTATGGAGCCTATGGTATTTGTCGTACTGACTTGCAGGTGGTCTCATACGATGTATTGTTGCACATGATATACTAGGCATGTTAGACGCTAGCGTTCGACGGAAGTTCGAAGAAAGAGCATATTCAGCTCTAAGTCCATGCTTTCAAACCCAGAGACCGGCAAATGCACCTCTCAGACGCAACATTAACCATGCTTGGCTTCGTGTACTACTCTAGCACAAGCACACCGAGCAAAATCCTAACAGGTCGAAATTCTCCCACAAAGAACGTCAATACATATCAATAAATATCGAAAACCGAAAACCTGACATTAAAACTCTTCCTCCGCGGGACTATAATGCTCTCGAATTCTTACATGTAAGTAGGTTTATAGTTTTAAGTGCGCGCGTCTCATATTTTGAATAACCTTGGGACCTAACCGCAAATCATCAGGTGTATCTTTATATATATTCATAACATTTTTCTTGCAACATTCGAGTTTTCCTCCGTGAGCATTCCGCAGCCTTTCTCTAATGTGCGTGATACCACATTCACATTCACAAACACCAAACACTCGACATCATTTGGAAAAAGTAAAACACGAATGCATGTTTTACAAAGCGCGGTTTTACTTCGCTGGGCCGAGTATAACTTGCTAGGGCCCTTTTTTATTGTAGTCTACCTGTCTTTGTCCTCCATTCCAAGCAGAAAGATATTTAAATATAAGGTCCAGATAAAATTTTTAACACAAAAGTTAAATTCTGAGGGCTCTTGCTTAATTCCTTGTTTATCAAATCACGCAGTGAAGTGGTCCTTTTGCAATATATTTATGAATATATGTCCCATACAATGTGTGTGAACATAATGTAGTTCAAATTACCCCTTAATAAACTTTAATTTCCTTTCCTCACAGGCCAAGTATTGATGATCGCTGTCTGTGAGATATTTCGTTTCCATTCGCTCTGCGACCACATCTCTTCTTCCCTTCATGTTTACGCAAAGACGAATGAAATGCATGAAAAGAAAATATAAGTAGGCATAAGTGGGATTGCTGCGAAGATACCTTTATAGTAGCGCATGTGAAGAGCATAAAGTCTTAAAGCTTAGGCTGAAAGTATCTGTCAGGAAAAAAAAAAATGTGTCTCCGAAAAACGGTACCAGTGCCTGAAAGTAAACGGAGATTGGGGAAGACGTTTCCTATCAGCAGCGACCGGCCCAGCAAGACAACGCTTATAAGGTGAGGCAGCACCGAGTGCCCAAATATTTATCTTCAAAGCAGTGGCCTCGTTGACCTCTTCACGGCCCGGATCAAAACGAGGCCCGACAATTCCTATTATGACACAGCGTAAAGGTGAAAGGGCTGTAACGTGGAAAGAACTAGCCTTTGTTTTTTTTTTTTTTTTTTTAATATAAGCCGGAACAATTTTTGCACTCATTTAGTACGCATTACGCTTTCGCTGAAAAAAAAAAGCTTTTTTATCTACTTACCTAAACGTTGTGCCAAGAAACGCACACTGCAGTTATTACGGTAATACACAGAAAATGCACCGGTGTTTATCGCTATCTCAAAATGGCGGCCAGCTAGCGGCCTCTACGGATATATCAGCGGTTACATATCAGGTTCGCGGCTGGAAAATCATCATCATCAGCAGCAACCTGACTATACCCACTGCAGGGCGAAGGCCTCTCCCATATTTCTCTAATTAACCCGGTTCTGTGCTAGCTGCATCCACTTGACCCCTGCGAACTTCTTAATCTCATCCGCCCACCTAACTTTCTGCCACCCCTGCTACGCTTTCCTTCCCTTGGAATCCAGTTTGTTACCCTAAGCGAACATCGGTTATCCTCTCTTCGCACTACATGTCCTGCCCATGTCCATTTCTTCTTCTTAATTTCTACTAGAATGTCGGTAACTTGAGTTATTTCTCTGACCCACTCTGCACGCTTTCTATCTCCTAATGTTACCCCTACCATTTTTCGTTCTATAGCCCTCTGGGTTGTCCTCAACTTAAGTAGAACTCTCTTGATTAGCCTCCACGTTTCAGCCCCATAGGTGAGTACAGGCAAGATGCAACTGTTGTATACTTTCCTCTTAAGCGATATTGGTACGCTGGGAAATATTGTAATTTATTTATCGCGTGGTTTTCGCAACGCTCTGTCCCCGCTACATCCACGCTATTTACGCGTATATTATATATGCATTCAAGCACGCATTTAAATTTCTATATTTAGCACAAGGTATAGCCTCGCATAAGATTATGGAACGAGGGAACCAAAAAAGCACGCGACCCAAAGCGTTTCAATAGAAACGAGCAGCTTAAAAAATTTTCTACGCAGGCTGACTGCATGTCACACCAGGAAGGGAGAGACAGAGTTCCAAATTTTTAAAGAATAAGAAAAATCTTTATTTCATCCCAAATTTGAATTCATGGGTAAAAATGCTGAAATAATCAGCTCAAGTAACTTGTTCTTCGTTAGAGAGCGAAAAGAAATAAATTTTTAAATAAAGACTTAAGCTGCGGACATCTGTTCAGGGTATAAATTGTTTATCTACGGCCCATCTAAATAATTTACTAATATACGGCGATCTACATATTCACCGCAATATCCATCACACCTATACATTTTCTTAAGGGGACGACACTAACGTTTTTCATGTTCTGCTCAGAAATGCTTGAGCGAATTTAAGACACAATACATTACCCCTGCGCGACAAATACAGAAAAAAGCTTTAAACTAGTTTCCAGGCCGCATATAGTTATCAAAAATAGGTATTCGAAATATTTTACTGATAAAAAAAAATGTAAACAGCAAGCTCCCCTCAAAAAAATGTGCCGAAATATAGATTTGAGAGATTGCCGACGTTCTCCTTTCGACATTTCCTGCACGACGGCGCTGTCCTAACCATGAATGTGCATAACTCATCTGTGTCCGAGTTAGTCTGGTTCTCCAACTTCAAATGCGCACTGCGTGAGAACGGGCAGCATTTCAAGGAAGCAAGAAGGATTCATCGCTAGGCTCCGCATGCTTTCTGCCTGAGCCGTCGAAGCAGCGCACATGCAACACAGAGGTCGCTTCGCTAAGTTAGCCTCGGCAGCTGTAAACGACGGCCCGCTTCAGAGCTGGAGAATGCTGGTCACAAGCAGCTCGCTGTCACCGACGGGTGGCAACGCCGAGCAGTGTCCCATTCGTGGAAGGCAGGCGTCGCTCGTGGATGTTGAAGTTTGTTGCCTATTAATAACTGTGGGAGCACCCGGAAACGGCAGTAGGATCTACGCTTGTGCCATGTATACACTGACTCCTGCTCAAAATAGGGAGGCTTGGGACATGCGGAATTGCGAGAATTAAAATGGCAAGCAGAGCAAACGCAGCTAAACGTATACGTGTCGAATGAATTGCTATATATGCATTGAAAAACATAGGCAGCGAGATTATAAATATGATAATTGCGGTTTTATGACACTTAAGGCGTGTGTTTAGGAAAAGTTTTATTAGACATAAAACATTCACAATAGACATTCACATGAGCGGCGAGAAATGACCAAGACAGGAATTTACATAATTAACAGCAAAGCAAAGTGTACATAAAATACATCCTAACGCGTTTTCTGAAAAGCAAATTTAAAACATTAAAGCAGATAAACAACCAAGTCTATGCTCAAGTGAAAATGAGGGAAGATAACGCGCAAAAGGTAACAGAACGGCAAGCCAGAAAATTCCGGGCAAGCTTTAGGTAACAGCAGGGCCATATAGGCAAAAAGACACACCGTGCAGGGAAATTAGACTGCACATACCACATTTTATTTCCTAGGAACTCTGTCTTGTATTGTTCCCTTTTTTGTGTTGCCCTGCACTGGTGGCTCGTAGGCGAGGGCGCTCCACTGCTGAAGGCCAGGACGCGGGATGAAATCCCGGCCGTAGTGGGAGCTTTAATTGGAGGCAAAAAGCAGGACATCCGTGTCCTGTGTGATCTCAGTGCACGTTAAAGAACTCCAGGTTGTAGACATTTTCTGTGCCCTCCGCTATGGCGTCCCTCATAGCTTAAATTGCTTTGGAATGTGTAACCCGATAAAAGAAACGAAACCATTTGTTTTTGGAGCGATCGCTACACTATGCTATTAGAAGCGAGCTTCGCCGTGCCCTCTCGTTGGACACAAGTGCGCATGCGCCGTTACCATGGTCACGAGCTGCGCCATTGCATGGGAGGTTTTTTGCCGCGTATTTGGGTTTGCTCGGTACGGTGGCTCCGCAAGGGACAAAGCGACAGAAGAGACGAAGAAAGCGGGCTGTTCCGACTAGCATCTACCGCCCCCAGGAGCCGAGCAGCTTAGCGATTAGCGGCGCATGCTTTTTCAATGGGTGTCATGTTGGACGCGGCACTAGCTTGAGAAAGCCTATACTACTACTACTGCTATTACTACTACTACTATTATTATTATTATTATTATTATTATTAGTAGTAGTAGTAGTAGTAGTAGTAGTAGTAGTAGTAGTAGTAGTAGTAGTAGTAGTAGTAGTAGTAGTAGAGAGAAAGAGGAGCCGTAGCGGGGGGGCTACGGAGTTTTTCAGGTGTCCACAGACACAAGTGTGACAGATACTGCGCTTTTCCCTTCCTGTGAACCAATTATTATTATTATTATTTATTAAAACTGTGAAGATAATATTTAGCCAGTTAATTCGGCCGTTAACTAGACAATTCAGTGCCAACTTCGTGAAACGAGTCTTCCTCTATACTACTACTACTACTACTACTACTACTACTACTACTACTACTACTACTACTACTACTACTACTACTACTACTAATAATAATAATAATAATAATAATAATAATAATAATAATAATAATAATAATAATAATAATAATAATAATAATAATAATAACAATAATAATAATACACAGTAATATTTCTCTGCTAATTATTATTATTATTATTATTATTATTATTATTATTATTATTATTATATTATTATTATTATTATTATTATTATTATTATTATTATTATTATTATTATTATTATTATTATTATTATTATTATTATTATTATTATTATTATTATTATTTAGTAGTATTATAGGCTTTCTCAAGCTAGTGCCGCGTCCAACATGACGCCCATTGAAAAAGCATGCGCCGCTAATCGCTAGGCTGCTCGGCTCCTGGGGGCGGTAGATGCTAGTCGGAACAGCCCGTTTTCTGCGTCTCTTCTGTTGCTTTGACCCTTGCGGAGCCACCGTACCGAGCAAACCCAAATACGCTTTTTTGCCACGGCGCCAACTCATGACGTCACTTGCCTCATTGCGCAGCCTCAATGCACATGCGTAAACCAATCGTCGGTGTCCTTCGCTGCGCCGAGCCAACACCTCACGTCTAGGAGGTGTTGGCCGAGCCCCTTTCATCCCGTCGGACAACGCGTGATCACGCGATCATGGTTGTTCATCCGTTAACTGCATATTCAGCATTATTCGGCTCGCGGTCTGTTTGGCTTTTGCGTTGTTTTTGCGTTTATTTCAACACGACGCTCCACCTCCGACAGGTATTTGGGCTAGGCTTATCCATGGTTACCTGATTTTAAAAAAACTGATTTATTTATAGGAAGGGAAAGGCGCGGAAACTGTCGCACTGGTTTTCTGTGGACACCTCAACCGCACCGTAAGGTAAGGGAGAAAGGTGGGAATGAAAGTGGAAAGAGAGGAAGAGGAGCCGTAGTGGAGGGCTACGGAGTAATTTCGAGCACCTGGGGATCTTTAACGTGCCTCCAAGGCAACTGATTTATTTATAGGAAGGGAAAGGAGCGGTAACTGTCTCACTTGTGTTCTGTGGACACCTCAACCGCACCGTAAGGTAACGGAGAAAGGTGGGAATGAAAGTGGAAAGAGAGAAAGAGGAGCCGTAGTGGAGGGCTACGGAGGATCTTTACGTGCGCTGACATGGCACAGCACACGGACGCCTCTCCGTTTCGCCTCCATCGAAACGCAGCCGCCGGCCATAAAATTTGTAAGCGATGAGAATGAGAAGAGAGAAATGTACAGAACAAACGCAACTTACAAACGCTATTTTGTCCCGTACAGTTTTCGTGTCCTTTTTTTTCGAGGGCTTTGAAATGTTAGGAGGCGTTGCCGACTAGCCCAGGCGAGAATTTTATTATCAGCTGCTGCACCACATGACCATACATGGCTCATCGAAACAGTTTGGTATAGCAAGTGCGACATACTGCCCCGACTCACGCTAGCGTCTCTGCCAATGGCTCTAGCACACGAAATGGCCTTGAGCAGGTTTCATTTAGAAGAAGGGCGCCAGCATTACAGAAAAGATCCGGAGAGGTGGTGGTGGTGACAAACTTTATTAGATGAGAGGAACATCTTGAATACAGGCATCAACGTATCGTCGAAGCGTCAACACGCGTTCGCGCATTAATATATGCGTGTCTGGAGGCTTCGGACAAGCATTGAGAAGTGAAATCACATCCGAAACTTGAAGCACTAGAGTTGAGCCTATAATTCTTCCGAAATACTAACCAGCGCTGATTTTTGAAGGACTGCTGCTGTAGCGGGGTTTGTTACGGCAACACGACTAATGAAGTTTGTCTTGGCAACGTTCTGACTTTTTAAGAGAAGCTGTGTCCCGCCTCTTCCCCGTTTCTAAACCCCGGCAGCCTTTCTGGTATTTTTATTTTTCATATCTGACTGTCGTATAGATAATCACAATGTATTTGTACTGAGATATAAAACATGTTCTGACATTAGTTTACATCAAATCAAGGATCGAGCTTGAATTATTGTTGACGCCATCAAGATTGGTAAACGACTTTTATTCTCCTCCGTGCACACCTATAAAGTAGGTTGGCGCGCTCTTTTTTGGCATCCATCATCCTACTCGTTGAGATGTATAGATTTCATGTCATTAGAGATAGAGCTACAATTCTAAAGGCCCAGTGTGAACGAAATAGTTAACGAAAAAAAAAAAATGATTCCTACTACTAATGCCAAGTGACTGATCTCTCGAAGTTTTTTCGTTTTGGCTGCACATCTAGGCAATCACAGTTTAAGATAACTATCTGGCAACAATATGTATCTGGATTCAAGCAGTAGTATAACCATTCGCTTTAGACATGGTGCTATATATGCTGCCTAGGCGAGGCCAATACAAAGCTAAGCCATATTTCAATGTAGTTCCAATTCCTACATAGGTTACTAAGATTTCATTGTTTGCAGGAGCAACAGCTGCATAGAATGAAATGAGGCTAGTAAGCCAGCCGTTGAAGAAGTCGTGCAAATTAAAATTTTTGTCATAGCAATTAACGCGGACAGCGCGAAAAGTACCAGAAGGATTTATTCAAAATCAAAATATTTCAACACTTGTAGTGCAACTGCGAATAATTAGTTCTGAAATGGGTAAAAATAAATTTAATAATTGGCGGTCGTAGTGAAGAAAAGTTCAGCAGTTCTATAAATGGATGTGCCGAAGTATATCTCAAAAGAGAAAGAGAATGCGTCATCACTAAGCACCTGTAGCTACAAGGGATCTTGCAGGTTTTATATGGCGGGCAAATATTGCCGGTCTTAAGATCCGCATAGCTGAAGGCCTGCATGCATATTTCACCAGCTGCATGTAAGGAAACGCATAAGTCATTTTTCTTAGCCATCACTCTGCTACCCATGGCAACATGTGCGCCGCGAGCGCAAATAACAGAAACGGAAGCATTCACCCTGCCCCCCAAAATGACGAGCGGACGTGGCCTGCCTGTGTGATATTCTCACCTCATGTTTTCTGTATTTTAGATGCCACAAGAGCTTCCCCTAACCGACTATTTGGGTTGTCTAATGCTTATTTCCTTTTTCTCTCTTTCCGTTTATGGCATGCGGCACCCAGGAGCACAACCTGTACAAAAAAGACGTGCAGTAGTAAGGCCGTACTTGCCTTTCCCATTAAGCCGCAGTCTTCGTCACTTTCCTGAACGCTCTTCTACAGCGCGGCAACCGTGACCGCTCGCTACGTGGTCCTTATCACGATCCCGCTTGCGCCGCCGAAGACGTGACGATCTAGCGTTCGCGACGTGACCAAACTGCCTTTCAGCGGTTGCGAATACTGACACTCGGTGTACGTGCAGCCGTAGCGTTTGCCCTGTCTTCCATTTCATAACGTGAACCTTTATTTATCGCATATTTTTTTCGCAACAACGAGCAACCGGCCTAGGCATGAACACCGCTGATCTTGATTGGAGAGGTTTTAGTCAAGATCGGGTGTATCCGTCGCTTACTGCTTGGCGCTGACTGAGGTAGCTGCGCGGCGGACGTCCGACAATCTGTCTCTATTGCGTCGCTGAAACATGCGCAAAATGATGCGGGATCAGCGTGTGAAGCAAGATGGCTGAAGATTTCCACCGTGACAATGTGCCATCGTGATGGACGATGGCCCTTCAGATCTTGTGCTTGCACGCGAGGCAGCGTTTTCGTTCCAGAATCGTAAGGGCTTTGTTGAGAGCTGATTGACAGCCGTTCCTTTTTCTTCACTCTGAAGGTTCGGGACAGAACATCGAATTATCTGACTGCACCACTTGTTTTATGTTGCTTTGTCTTTATTCAGAAAGGAAAGGTCAAGATTTCATTCAATGCGGATAGAAAAGCTATGATCTGACAATTGCTCCAAAGTTTTGCTTGATATCTCTAAAAATGAGAGACAAGGATGGAACGCGTGTAGGTTTCTACACTTTATGTTATTTTTATTACCATTTCTAACATTGCTAGCCAATGCCCCTATGAACCTGATTTTGAAAGGAGTTTCTTCTTGGCGGGCTCACCTGGGTCTTCTGTACTTTTCTGCTTACAAGTATGTAGTTCTAAATGCGCAACTTCCAAATAATAAAAGAATAGTACTTTTGTGCATATAGGCATGTGGTCCTCAATGCACAATTTCCAAAGAATCAAAGAACTGCTTATTTTAACAAAAACACCAGCAACATTCGGCAAACAACTGCGGTTAAGCAAGAGATTTTTCTGCCACTTGTTGCTTTGCCTAGCGCACCAGTTAGCATGTAGAATTCTGAATATGTCATGCCTTGTCTAAACCGAATTTCTCATCGTTACGATGATGATCGATGTTATAAGCAGCTCGTAGCCGTATGTAACGGGCTGATCGACACATGGCGGGTATAGTCCGCCATTTTAGGAAATATATTGTCATGCAATATTCAATGCACTTTTAAAAAACTGCTTTATTTAGAACACTTTCAATGCGCTGCAATATAAGCTAAGATAACGAAAGCAAACCACTCTCATTGACACACGCTCACAGAAATGTACTGGATTTGTGGAATACTGGATTTGTATTCAAATTTTTCAGTGCATATAAATGAAATATACCTCAATGAAATAAATTTTCTTCGTCTCATTTCTTTGCTATACCATGTGTCAAAGCTAATTTTAGCCAAGGGTTAAAAACTAAAAAAGTTGTGGTAGTCCAGAGAAACCACTTGTATATAGCTGCCAGACATCTGGTGCACCACGGGCAATTTTGTATTTTGCAATTACTAATTACTAAAGACAATAGTATTTCTAATTTTCTAACTATTGCCTTTTGACAATAAATCTTATTTGCAAAGTTGAAGAGCACCTTCTGAAACCCGCATTCTATTTATTTCCGATTTAGAAAGCGTCACGTTTATCTTTTTTTCCCAGCTCCAAAGAAGCCTTAGAAATACAAAAATATCACATGGCTGGCGCAAACGCACACCTCGATTATGGTGCTCCCAGCCCGTCCCCACAGAAATGTTAACAATGCCTCTGCAACACATTCTCTCCCATCAGCTACCGCCACGATGAGCGTATCATGAGCGAAAAAGGAACATCCAATGAATCTACGCATACGGGCTTACGTAAATTGGCGTGTGGACACCACGTGATTCACTTAGATCCTCGCTCGCTCATTCCTTTGCTGGAACTTTATCGTCCATCAGCCTGTCGTGACGTAGGCTGCTGAGGTGCGCAGGTCTTGTTAAGATCTCCGTGGTGACGCTCAGCCACGACGCTCTCAACTGAAGTTTGAGGGAACAATATCAGCTGTGCCCGTGACTCCACAGCCCTGTTCCAGCGGTAGGCTGAAATGTTGGCGATGGTTGTAGCGAGCGCGAGGAGCTCGCCACAACTTGCACCCTAACGTGTGCCGACTGTCTGAAGCGGACGACTAAAACATTGTAGAAATATGGGCCTATCGCTGCAACGGCCCCGTGGAGGCACAGCCACACCTGATTTCGTTCACTCAAAACGCGGTTGAGAGGACCACAATTGTGGCGCGCGAATTCGCAAGTCACGTGATATTTTGTATTCTGCTGGCATTCGTTAGAGCTTTGAAAAGAGGTGCAAGCGAGGCTTTCTATATCAGAAATAAATGAAATGGAGGTTTCAGAACTTTACAATTCACACGTTTGTCTAAATGCAATACTTAGTAAATTAAAAAAATTATCGTAATTACTAAATACCTAATTGTAAAATAAAGGTGCGCCAGGTGGCTGGAAGATGTATACAAGTGGCTTCTCTGGCCTAACAGAAATGTTTTAGTTTTTAACCCTTCGCTAAAGCTAACTTGGACACCTTGTAAATGTTTCGGTGTAATATACCGTTTGATTTTCGCTTTCTCCAACGACCTCAACGTGAGCTGATATAATTCAGTATTAAGAAATATTAAAAGATAATGACCACTATAGTAAGGACTGAATACAATATTGAGTGACGGTAAAAAGCTTTATTTAAATATCCAGTGAACATGCCAGAACTCAGAAAGGCTAAGAAACGATTTCCATTTCTAAAATTGTCGCTTATTTTCTAAAGCCAGAAATATCTTTAAAATATGATGCTTCATGTTGAATGTCGAGAGCTGGATTTTTATTTCTAATTACAGTAAACGCTGTGATATAAACAAAGGTCTCATCTACAAAAAATATAGGCTTACAATTGTTTGAAATACTTGTAAAATATTTCAAAGACAGGAAGAAGGCTTCCGTGAGATGGATTTATATAAAAGTATGTCACTCCCTTTTTTGGGGCGGTTGAATGAAACTTGTTCGCAAAAATAGATACTGTGACTGGCGAAGCATACAATAAAATCTGCTTCTATTTTCACTGAAACTAAAACGGTAGCTTCCACTTAAGCAGAATACCAATGCTAAGGGAATGGAGAAATGTAATAATTTATGCGCTGCATGAGATTAGCTGCGGGACTACCATGAAAAAAGCAGTTCTTTCTTTTTTCAGAAAAGACGGAGGCGCCAAGCGTAACAGCTTTCCGTCACGATTTCCTGCTGTCCGTAATATTCTTCTTTGCAGCAATGAAGGTTGAATAAGAAATCGTCATAGAAAAATTACGACTTAAAAGGAGGGACGAGGCACCCGCTGCAGACAACAACCGCCAGTACATGATGCTACATTTCTAACGTTGCAGAATACTGTTCTGAGCGTTCTTGAGGGACTGTGAAGAAACCCCATTTTAAATGAGCCCGTATCCTTAGGATTTATGTGAGAATGAGCAGATATTGCACATAACTACGTGGAATTTGCCTAAAACCGCTTAGTAAATTAAGATTACATAACTTCTATGATGCTGTTTTTATTCAGTTTCAGTACTGAATGATCGCTTTGAGATGAATAGTAACTGCACTATACCAAATAGCACGTTGTTTGTTGTAATTCTTGTACTAGAAGCTGGAAGCCTTAACCGTTGCATAATATTGCCAGGGGGCGCTCGGAGCGAAATACGTTGAAGTGGCGCTCGGAGAAAAAGGACGAAGTGAATTGGCTCCGGACTAGAAGGACGTACCTAAAGCTTGGACAGTGTAATTCCACCTGCACCGGCTCTGTTAACCTAGCCCTAGTCACCAATATCGTGACAAATCTGGTGGAGGTCAGGTCTGATGTCCCGTACCCCTCCGCTAAGCAGGAGTGCTGGTCATATATTCGAGGAAACGCCTGTTCACCGCACCAGCCGCAGGTAACGAGGCCTACCAGCTGAGGTTTCCCCATCGGCTATGACTACCGGCAGCCACGACGTCGTCGCAATGCCTGGAGCGGCCCCTACTTACGTGACGTTTCAGAACGTCACTTACGGGACGTTCTGAAACGTCACTTTTTAAGGTCTCGTTTTCAACTGAGAAAGCAGTGGCCCTCAGCAGTACACAGCGACCACTCAATGTGCTTCGAGTTTATGCGGACGGTGTCACGCTGCCACCCCGAACCAGCACCTTCGTTAATGTCAAATGCAATGCACTTCACGATGGCGATGCAATGGCCGAAACTAACCTCTCGTTACTCTTGACGCAGGGAGTCTGCATGGCTCGCAGTTTGATCCATCTTAACTGTGGTCAGTCCAAGGTACTTGTTACCAATTTTTCGCACGAGTATCGACACCTTTTTCGGAATACTTCTGTAGCTTTCGCGAAACGCATATCAGAAGTCTCCGAGTGCTTGTCCACAGAAACCGTGCCACCGCCCACATCCCTCGACAACCTCGATATTAGCTCAGAGCTATCGGTGAGCCAGCGTGAACAGATGTTTTCATTGTTACTTGAATTCAGAGAGTGTTTTGCATCATCGTCAAAAGTGCATCAGACTCCCATTGCCAAGCACCAGATCGTGACGTTCGATGATGTGCGCCTAATTCACCAGCACCCCTACCACGTCTCTTCGACCGAGCGCGAAGTTATTAAGTCACAAGTTAAACAAATGCTCGAAGATGATGTTATTCAGCCTTCAAATAGCCCATGGTCCTCCCCAGTCGTTCTAGTTAAAAAGAAAGACGGCACGTTACGTTTTTGCGCCGATTACCGCAAGCAGAACGCCGTAACCAAGAAGGATATTTACCCCTTGCCGCGGATTGACGACTCTCTCGACCGCCTTCGGCGTGCGAAGTACTTTTCGTCAATCGATCTGAAAAGTGGCTACTGGCAGATTGAGGTAGATGAGCGAGATCGTGAAAAAAAGGCCTTTGTCACACCCGACGGACTTTACGAATTTAAAGTTCGACCTTTCGGACTTTGTTCCGCGCCGGCCACATTTCAGCGGATGATGCAATCTGTCCTCGCCGGGCTTAAATGGCAGTGTTGCCTAGTCTACCTAGATGACGTGGCGGTCTTCGCAGAATCGTTTTCACAACATCTTAAGCGCCTGCGGTCAGTACTCGAAGCCCTTCGATCCGCTAACTTGACACTTAAACCACAGAAATGTCACTTTGGCTACCAAGAGCTTAAATTCCTTGGTCATGTCGTAAGCGCTGCCGGCGTGAAGCCCGACCCTGACAAGCTTACTGCTGTTGCGGAATTTCCGATTCCACGTGACAAGAAAGCTGTTCGCAGATTTCTCGGCTTGTGCAGTTACTACCGCCGTTTTATCGATAACTTCGCTGATCTCGCTGAACCGCTGACTCGGCTCCCGGGAGACACCACTTTTGTTTGGACTCACGAACAAGAAGCTGCTTTTGCCGAGCTGCGTCTCCGTCTCCAATCGCCGCCTGTTCTAGCCCATTTCGGTGAGCAGGGGGAGACAGAAATACACACCGACGCCAGTAACATTGGCCTCGGGGCGGTTCTCGTGCAACATCAAAAGGGTGTGGAACGAGTCATCGCCTATGCCAGCCGTACTTTATCCCGCGCCGAGATGAACTATTCAACTACTGAAAAGGAATGCCTCGCCATTATTTGGGCTGCTGCAAAATTTCGCCCCTACCTTTATGGTCGCCCACTTAAAGTGGTCACTGACCACCATTCCTTGTGTTAGCTGGCCAACCTGCGTGACCCATGCGGCCGCCTGGCGCGATGGAGCCTTCGCCTACAGGACTTCGACCTCACTATAGTCTATAAGTCCGGACATAAGCATGAAGATGCTGACGCGCTCTCTCGTGTGCCCGTCGAGCTAGCTTCACCACACACGGGTGACTCTGGCAGTTTTCTCGGAGCTGTTGATGCTTCAGATATGTCTCATCAGCAGCGTGCTGATCAAGAGTTACGAGCCCTGATCGATTATTTAGAAGGTCAGCCAGCCACAATACCTAAGTGCTTTTCTCGGAGCCTCTCAACTTTCTGCCTGAGAAGTGATGTACTCTATAAGCACAGCTCTAGATCCGATTCGAGAACCTACCTCCTCGTGGTACCCGCAGCTCTGCGAAAGGAAATCCTTTCCGCGTGCCACGATGAACCAACTTCTGGCCACTTGGGCTAAACTCGCACACTTGCTAGAATACGAGAGACATTCTACTGGCCCAACCATGCCACTGTCGTTAAGCGCTATGTTAAGAGCTGTCGGGAATGTCAGCGTCGGAAGGTTCCGCAATCAAAGCCTGCAGGTCTTCTCGTGCCCATAATACCACCACGCGCACCGTTTGATCAAGTCGGCATGGACCTTCTCGGTCCTTTCCCTCGATCCTCTGGGGGCAACCGCTGGATAATCATCGCCACAGACTACCTGACTCGATACGCCGAGACCAAAGCGTTATCTAGTGGTACAGCATCTGAAGTTGCCCATTTCTTTGTACACCAGATCATGCTGCGGCACGGTGCTCCGACTTGTATTATTACTGACAGAGGGACTGCCTTTACTTCACAAAGAGGGCCGAAGGTTTTCACCTCAGTGGTACGGCGCATCGAAAAGCTACTGCTTACCATCCGCAGACCAACGGGCTGACGGAAAGGCTTAATAAGACCATTGCGGACATGCTGGCGATGTATGTCGACGCCCAGCACAAGAACTGGGATGCTATCCTACCATATGTGACATTCGCGTACAATACGGCAGTCCAAGAGACGACACGGTTCACGCCGTTTCGCCTAGTTTACGGGAGGGAGGTTCGGACGATGCTGGACGCAATGCTCCCTTGCAAAACAGATACCGAGCTTTCTACCGACGCCGAACACTTTGCCCAAGATGCTGAGCAAGCACGCCAACTAGCACGTGTCCACATCACCCAGTAAAAGGACAAGGATTCACGCCGGTACAACCTCCGCCACAAACAAGCTTCCTACAAAACCGGGGACCAGGTGCGGGTGTGGACTCCTGTTCGACGCCGTGGTCTATCAGAAAAGCTGATTTGCCGTTACTTCGGACCATATAAAGTCTTGCGGCGCCTCAGCGACGTTAACTATGAGGTCCTCCCAGATGGCCCAGAGCAGAGAGGCCGTCGGCTACCTCGTCCAGAGACAGTTCATGTCCTACGCATGAAGCCGTATTTTACGCGGTAACTGAAAGACGGCATCTGCAAACTTTTTTTTTCGTTTGCTTTTGTCCACCTGTGTGCACCTGTGCCGTGTGCGTCACGCTTAAGGAGGGAGGAATGCCAGGGGGCGCTCGGAGCGAAAGACGTTGAAGTGGCGCTCGGAGAAAAAGGACGAAGTGAATCGGCTCCGGACTAGAAGGACGTACCTAAAGCTTGGACAATGTAATTCCACCTGCACCGGCTCTGATAACCTAGCCCTAGTCACCAATATTGTGACAATATGAGGTTGCATACTAACTAGTATATTACATTTCTTTTCATGCCCCCTATGGTTTGAAACACTTCCTGCGCGTCAAAGCCATCGTTAGATTGGTTGAAATGAGGCACAAGCAGCACTGACAAAAATATATTCAGTTATTTAGGTATCGCTACAGAGTATAATATGATTCTTCACATGTATTAATGCCCAATGCACTATTGCAAAGAAGAAATCACCCAAGTGGGAATTGGTGCCTATATTCTTTTCAGTCTATATAACAGTCGTCACAAGCACGCGTCTAGCAGGCGGCATGCGACCGGCCGAGCTTTGTGGTGCCGCTAAACCGGCTCCGAAAATATCATCCAGAAGATTAAAGAAACCTTTCGGAACAAAGGTTTTCAGAAACCATCGGCTAGCTTCATGTGTCACCACCAGACTCGCTTTGTAATTAAAATCGAGTGAAAGGCCTAGCCCCCTGTTAGCACGCGTTCATGGTCGAAATGAAAAGTTGCATTAACCTTTATTCTGGTACAACATCGGTCGGGCGCCGGACAATCCATCTTGTAGGAGTAATTTTTTTCTCCCTTTGAGGATAAGCGACAAGATATGATCTATTGAACACATTCAACGACCATCCGGACGTGGCAGCTCTCTGGTGTTTCGCTAGAAAGAAAATCCTACGGCGGGTTTTCTTTTCACAAATAATGGAAGAGTTTGGTCGGAAATGGAGACATTCGTCGATATTTGTTCACTCAATTCTTAGTTGCGGTTTTGTGCATTGTTGCTCATCTTTTTAGATTGTTTTTTTTTTTTTTTCAGTTCCTCACCCTTAGGAGTGACATTTATTCAAGCGGCCCGCATGGGAGAATATTTCATTTTTGTATATCTATCATAAGCGTAACATACCAGTATGTTGGACGTAAGCTAAAACAACTCAGCTAAGAGCGTAACATAACAGTACGCCGGTTTAAAAACAATTCTGTTAGCACAACTATTTAGTTTCTAGAAGATCAACCGGACAAACCCTCTTCCTATACAACTTTGCAAATTAGTCTGAAAAATGGGAATGAAGCTGATAACCAAGCAAAGAGCATGCATAGGTTTACTCATAAAGAGACGCCGAACATGCTCACTTCTACTACAAGGAGCGCAGCTGTTATAAGATCAGACAGAGTAAAATGTTTAGTTTTGACGTTTCTATCTCACATAACAGAGCTACTCACATCGGCAGTACACGCGGAAAGGCGTTCAGGCCGCTCAATGTCTTGCGTCGGGAATTAGTTACCACCCCACCTGATAACATACTAACTGCTCATAAACCCCTCGTTAAGCCGAAACTTGCGTATGCCCATATCATATTGTCCGTGCACTAATGCTATCTCATTGGCAAAGTAGAAAGAACAGGGAGCATGCACCTATGTCACATTACCGGCCATTTTGCGGTGCATGAAGAATAGCGAACGGCTGCCGCCATATATAACCGGGTTATCGTTATCTTCTCTGGCTTACACTTTTGAATCTCTACTCTCTACTACAAAATGTCGTGAAGTTCCTCTTCCGTCTTTATTACGGGAGCATAAACGTAGATAAAACGAAGTATGTCAGGTCACTCTTCCAAGATTCTTGCAAAATCAATCTTCACATGTGTATCAGACCTTTTTTTCTTCGAGATGCGCCCCTTTCAAATATTCATTCGTCTTTTTTGCCACTGAATCATGAAATTACCGCTACTCCACACTAGAGGTTGAGAGGGCTCTAGTAAAGGATGCGCGAGACGGGGCCTCGATCGTCGTGCGGTGTCCCCGGCTAGGAATACGGACCACGTAGCGCGGTCTTCTGACTCCGAAACTTTCTTTTGGGATCAAAATGTTTTCACCACCACTATTTGAAGAAACTGTGAAGGTTGACTATGTTGCTTGATACCATGCTAAAATCGGCCCACGTTTGTGTGGATAGGTCTGTCTGAATATTTCACTCTTCCATTACAGATTTGCTTTCCGCGTTTATATTTCCATTTATTGAATTGTTCTATGAGCTCCTTTTGAGCATTGTTTTTCTGCTTCCATTTTGAGTTTGGCTCCGTAATACCTTATGAAATCATTATATTTTGGCTGTCCTTCTATTCTTGCTTTCTGTCTTGTGACCCACCCCTGTATGAGCCTGTACATGTTTACAATATAATATTATTAAATATTACAAATATTGTTTGAGACCTCGGCATTAAAAGAATATGAATCCTGTAATAAGAGCCTTACCAAGTGAGCACATGCATATTATATTAGACAACAAGATTACTTTACCGTGAGGCTTTGCATTATATATCGAAAAGACATCGAAGTATATGTATCCGGCATGTTACCTCTGATGCTCATGCCTTCATATATGTATCATAAAGGGAGCGTAAGAAAAGTAGATTTTCAGCATTTTATAACAAAATATACTAAAGCGCTTAATCATTACTAGTTTTTCTGCTGCACACAATGAAAAAAGAAAACGGTATCAAAGAGCGCGAAGAGGGAACATTTTTCAGACTCTAAGGCTGCGCCGTTGTTAATAATCAACCACCCAAGTCGTAAGTGAACGCAGATCAGATTTTATTATGCATGTTCGTGAAGAAGGAGCACAAGCTGGCGTAAAGGTCTCGTGACACAGAGAGCGATTAAAAGTGAAGGAAACGAACACCCCGAAGACGTCGCCTGGTGACCTTTCAGGACGAGGAACCGTAAATCATTTTTCGGGGCGTGATGTCCTCATCGTTGTGCTAGAAGCGCTCCGCTTAATAATGCACAGACCTTTTGCTGGGAAGAGCAGAGGTCCTCAAAGCGCTCTAGCTCTTTTCTTGCCCGGCTTCCAACCCCGCGCTTTTACTTCACGTTTTTAGTTCATGTGGTAGCAGTGGCTTGTTCGGTAAAGCTTAGCCACTTGGAATGACATACGTTTAGCCCTATATTGCAGTCTTTATGGTACTCAGTAGAGTGTTTCTGAAGTCATCTAGAAATATTGATGTAAAAACTGCAATTACTTTTTATTCATTCTTATCAATAGAAAAGAAGTAGGCAGCCTCACGGTTGTCTTGTATGGTAGATTCATTGTTTTTGCTGCTGCATTCGTGATCCAGAAAGCTCCTAAAGGTATCCTGTCTCGTGCAAATATGCACAAGACGATTGATTAATAGACCAGAAGTAAAATAGTTTGGATGCAATCTTATGTACATCAGTGCCAATTAGTTGGGATGTGATCCCTGTCAAGAAAGACACTGTACTAATAAAAAACGCAGCTTTTATGAATTGACAAAAATGTAAAAATTGAAGGATAACTTTTGCTGCCTCTGATAAATTTCTGCTGGTAATTAAGTGCAAATAACGAAACTCCAGGAGTCTGGGCTAAAGATTCACCGCTATTCATATGACATAACTGTTCAAGGAATACATTTTCTGCTCTACGTCACAACTTTCTACTCTACGTCATTTTCTGCTCTACGTCATGACTGCTCTACGTCATGCTCTACATCATGACGGGTCAATAAACCGCTGCTGATCTATAGGTCGCATCATTCTGAGGTGGTGAAATGTGGAATTGTTGTTTCATCTTTGTCATCTGAGTTGCCAAAATCCTGTCACCATGCTATGAAACAAAGCTTCGATAATCAGACTAAGAGACTTGGGGAAGCAGGTTATCCAACTGAGCTTATTACTTTGGGTTGCATTAAAATAATTGAAAAACTTAAATTGCCGGCATTGCTGCCGTCTTCACAGGAAGAACAGAAACGAAAAAAGTTCGCAGTCATTCGCTATGTACATTGCCTTTCTCTTGTTCTTAAAAATGCGGCCCATAGTTATGATGTTGATGATGTTTTTTCGGGCCCTAATAAGCTCAATAAAGTTTCTTCAGTGGTAGAAAACAAGTAGCGCAATCCTAATAAATATGTAGCGTCTTGTGGCGTTAAGCACAATAAGAGATTTGTGCCGTGCACCAAAGGGGTAGTTTATAAAATCCCCTTGTCCTGTGGTCAGATATACATTGGGCAAACGGGACGATATATTAACACACGACTCAGAGAACATCTCAACTCATTAGAATCTAATCGCTGCACTAATTTAGTTGGTCATTGCCGAGAGTGTCAATCCTGTTTTTCATCCTTGCATTTTACTGACATTTTGTACAAACACCCCGACCAGTTGACCAGGGACATCATCGAGGCGTGTAATATGGTAAAGAAAGCAAGACTGTGTGTCAGCAAACCATCCCTGCTCCTGAGTGACTGTGAGGTTGCATATCTAGATATCACATAGTAGCACGTGCATTTTTGTTTTGGTTTTTTATAAGGCGCGTTTCCTGTGAATAAACTTTAGTTGAGACTCAGCGCTTGTTCCTCTGTTTTCTTCCTTTCATCCCCGTTTGTTCGCGCTGTATTGTTTTTTTTTTAATTATAAAGGTATACACAAAACAAGAATAAAAGTGAGCAGCTACCTCTAAGTATTTGTTTCGTGTATGCAGTGAATTTTTTAGCTGTCTTTCTTGCATATCGTTCGCAATTTTGCTTCCAGAAAAAAAAAAAAAAACGAGGCCCCGCTTTTCTGTGCGGTGTACTGACTGGTAGCTCATTTTCGTAGCTTCAGCGAAAAACAAACAATGCATTAGGGCATGTTCAACTCACTCCCAGGGCTCGTACGCCAAGAATGATTTGACCACATCCATCATAAAGGGAAGATATATTCCCTGAGAAAACTACTTATGGTATAAGGACACAGGCATTCTAGAGCCTCTTGGTATTACAGTGGTTCATTTTTGCGCCAGCAACGCTATAGCTCTCAGGGTCTCCATCAGTGATCAGGGGCTGTATTTTGGTGCAAAATTATGCGTTTCTTTTCCTTCACTCTGTAACTGAAACTATCACATATGTACTATTGCATAGTCCCCAGTATGTAGAAACCGTGCGGAATAACCATTATCTCATCACAAGCGTGAAAATGCTTGAGTTGTTTAGAGGCCGAGCTCTGTGCATGCATGAGCACTCGCGAGGACGCATGAGCCGGTGGAAAGCGGCTAACAGCGCCCTTACACAAAGCTTTGAGCCGGCGTCACTTGCCGGTTCGCTCAGTACCTCATGCAGACACTAATGCTCTCGACGCTCAGGAGTCCCCTATTGATTGTCTACTCGTGCATGTCTTGTTTTGATGCTTTTAACAGAGCTGCTGTTTAAGCCGGAGGTTCCGTGTATTGTGTGCAACTTGATGTGTTCGCAGTAAGGGTGTCATATCTGGTCATGATTGATGACTTCACTACTCCATTCACCAGGCGTCTGTGCTATGCCTTGATTTGGCGCTTTCTTGAACGACGCACCACACAACACACAGAGGCAGATCTACAGCAAAGGAGCAATTAGCAACGTTTGAAATTGATTTACAGGAACGAAGGGGCGCAGCATATGTCACTCTACTTCAGCGACGACAACAGAATGAAATGACCAGTCTGGAAATATAATAACAGATAACTTAGTCGAACCAAACGCAAACAGTACCTCTTTGCCATCAGTCTTACACGAGAGCGTAATTTGTCCTAATTTTTTCATAGCTATGTATTCTTTGTGTTATTGTTAGCATGTTTCTGTTTATATTCCTTAATGCACTACTTACGTTGTGGTAATGACATTACTTAATGTGCCGACGCATTTTGGCTTTCTATGTTACTGTTGTGCGATTGAGTGATGTTGAGTGTGTGTGTGCGGGAGGGGGGGTGACACTGATTCAGGCATTTATTACCTCCTAGGCACCTTCCTATCTGAATAAAGTACTTTGGCCCCTGCCGGGAGCCTCCGGTCTAACGCATACCGTGTTTACTGCACTCCAGGCCAGCTTCGAATTTAACAAGGCTCCCGAAAGCTCAAACACAGGACAAAGCTCTCAAATATAAGCCGACCGAAAAACTTGAAAACTGAGGATTCCGACGAATGGTACACTCCCCTAAGCCTCGCGAAAACACCTTAAAGGATCTTCAAGCACCGTTCAAATCGAAAGCGAAGACTCCAAGTCTCGGTCAAGCGGCAGGAATGATCGCCACGATCACTGTAATTCTTCAGGGAAATCTGAGGCATTGTTTAGGTACTTCGGTGAGCTACGGCTACGGTCAAAATAAAGTTTTCGCTTGAAATAGAGTGAGAAAAGCGGGAGAGTATAACCTGGAGGTCGGGTTTCAGGTTTCAGACGTGTCGTCGTATAATACGAATCAAATTTGCAATTCCTAGACTATATAAAGCGACATTTGAATTTCCCATCTTGCGTCCCTGAAAAAAAAAAAAAAACTGTCAGAAGACCTGAACAATTGCTGTAGCTGCTCTCACGCATGGTTACTAGGATACATTCGTAAGCTGCCTCGTCACGTACAAGACAACATGACTTAGATTTAAAGCTCCGCCACAACAAAGTTGTATGACCTTGCCTGATGGCTCAAGGGCAGCTTGACTGACGCTGACTTTCAGTGTCCAGAGTTCTATTCCCATCGCACTCTCCGATCACATAAAAGCTACACGAGTGGGACGATTCCGACCATTCGGTAGATTCGGCGATATAATCTGCTATCTTGACGTCACATGCCCGACTTTGTCGCTTGTTTGTGGTTTTTCGCTTACACCACCAGCGGCGTAAACGCCGACAAATCGGCAAGGACGATAGTGCCGACGCCGAGTTTTGCTGAACGGGACCCTTGTTGTGGTTGCGATTCCGGCCTGCATCATTACCCACTTCGCAATACGAGTTTGATCTCTTCGTGGCATAACTTCGCAGGGGGGCAAACTGGCTTTGAAAGGGCGAACGTGTACCTAAAATACATTAGCAAGTGGTACGTTTAAGATCGTTAGCTCTTACTATACTTGCATTTGCCGGTTTCTTGTCCATTTCTCGGTTGCTCTGAGATTCAAGATGGCAGCCAAGTCACGTGATCATAGCTAGAGCATTGGAAATAATTACAATCCCCATTGATGGCAAAATTGTGGTCGATTCGTTTTGAGGTACAGGGTTCAGAGTGGCGTCATAGAAACCGGCACATAAGGCGCACAGAATTGTTCTTCAAGTTGAATCGTAACATGTGCAATGAATTTGCGCAAACAAACTTTGGTCCTCGATGCTGTGATGA
The DNA here is from genome assembly GCF_055883805.1 of Amblyomma maculatum. Taxonomy (NCBI): domain Eukaryota; kingdom Metazoa; phylum Arthropoda; class Arachnida; order Ixodida; family Ixodidae; genus Amblyomma; species Amblyomma maculatum. Next base: position 41,127,355 of record NC_139351.1, on the reverse strand, counting down.
AGAGCGACCTTCACCTTCGGGGGGCTGTGGTGGGCGAAGGAAGCAGCGGTCGCTGTGAGGTAGGGGTAGTACCGATCGGATTGTTTCGTGATTTACACGTTGGTACAGGAATTGAAGACTGTAAAGAGCGGAATTGCAGACTGGAATTCTGTAAAAGTCGAGCTAACGATCTTAATCGTAGGCCTGCGGCAGTTAAACCCTCTTTCCTTTCTGTGCGCTGACGAAGTAACGTAACTGAGGAAAACAAGGTGATGCTAGCTGCCTTCTGAGAGAGCTGTCCCGAATTTTATTCACCTAAGTTGTGATCCCTGCAACTAAGTATCAGAGAAGTTGAATTGGTGTCTTTTAAAGAACAATCGTGCAGTATGTAAATTGTCCGGCACTAATTAAAATGAAAAAAGTCCAGTAATCAAAACACTAATCTTGTTCTTGTCCCATACATTCACAGGAAAACCCATTTCAAGATGTATATGGATGGTAGGCCATTTGACCAGTTGTATCCCTTGACTGAAATAGGGTTTACACAATGTACGCTTGTACGTGTATGAATGCACGTCGCACCCTTCAACACTGAATTTAATGGCGGCGAATAAACATCTATAGATAAAGGCATAAACTGTGACTAGCATAACCTGGAATATTGTCGAAACACACGTGAGTGGCTGGAGTCTTCGAGATGCATCTCCGCGCATCTTTCGCGACAAATCATATAATCAGGCAACAACGAGCATAAACAAAGAAACAATACGGAATTGATTCATGCGCTGGAATCACAGCGGTAAAGTCGCATACCAGCGACTGCCGAATAAGAGCAAATAAAGATTTGAATGGCTCGGGACAATAATCTCCCGGGACAATAATTTCACGGATATCCCCGATGATTACTGTAGCATCACAGAAGTATTAACATCACTATCCGGTAAAACTAAGGAACTAAAAAATCATAAACACAGAGCTAAAGCAAAATTTTCATATTATGAGCAGTTATTTGCACCCTGTACTCGACAGTGTCCGGATGCTGCATGGAAAGCGGTAAACACTATTTCTCTCAGGAAAAATAACAGTTCTCTTTTAGAGATTGTAACGCATGAATATTATGAATTAAGCGGAAAAGAACTTGCAGATCATGTGATCAATTATTTTGTATATGTTTCTTTTCCTTATGACCATACGCCAGACACGACTCGATACTCAAATAGCACAACGAGTACCATATTCCGGCCGCCAAGTGAACTATAGACCCCTTTTATGTCGCTCCGCAATAGTAAATCCCTTGATTAGAAGAAATACAAATAATGTTAACAAAGTATGTATTGCATCTTAGTACCGTTGTACTTGCTTACATATTTAATTTTGTCCGAGAAACGGAAGTCTTTCCAGAAAAATTAAATTTGATAAGGTTTCTCAGGTTTTTGAGGGTGGAAACATCTTAATGCTAGCAACAAATTACCGCACAATTTCAGTTCTCCCTGTTTTTTTAACACTTCAAACATTCACTTTCTTCCGTATAATAAAGCTTTTAGACAAGGCAATTATAATAACTGTAACACAATTCGGTTGTAGGAAAGGGAGGTAAACACAATCTCCCTTACTAACTTTAAAAGAAGATATCTTACTCAACATTGAAAGTACCTTATTCCCTTTTGACGATTTTGTCGATTTCAGAAAGGCCTACGACTGCCTAGGTTATAACATATCTCTTGCTAAAATCCAAGGTTACGGAATCCGCAGTACTTGTCTAGCCTTGCTGAGGTCCTACCTTAGCGAGAGGTTTCAGAAAGTTTTCGTTAAAACTACAGCTCATTCATTTCACACATAAGACAACGTTTATTAAAGGGAGGCTTTTTAGGTATTTTAATATTTATTACATATGTTAATTATTTGGTATAAATAATCATCCCAGTACAATTTGTATTGTACTGGGATGATGCCTATTGTAATGTTTAGCCCTAATGTTGAAACGTAATAATAAAATGTAGTGATGTTTTATTCCAGCTATCTAACTGGTCCAAGTGAAATCACCTTCAAGTTAATTCCCGCAAAACGAAAGCAAATACATTTCATACTGAAACAAATTAGTTTGAGAAAATTCACACTACAACATTTGAGTGCCAATATATAAATATTGTTGATCACCATAAAATTTTAGGCTCACACTTTTCCTCCCATCAGGCCTGGGAGACTCATTGATTACCTTTGCAAAACGTTCTGCTCTATTACAGGAGCTCTATCTCGCTTCCTTTGAATACCTCCACCAGTTTTAAAACTCTGCATATATCATGCTCTATTTAACTCACAGCTTAGGTGCAGTGTAGTTTGGGGCAGAACTACCAAAACTAATTTAAACAATCTCTTTCTCATACAGAAAAGAAACAATTTTTCGCTACATTGCGGACGTAGAACCAATTAGAAATACAATACACGCATTTGAATCTTTTGATATGATAAATGTAGACAATCTGTATTAATTTTGTTAATTACAATCAGTCCATTCTTCGTCCAGTGAATTTATAAACCTGTTAATATTACTGGCATCTTTAGAATGGCGAAATAGCTTGGAAAAAAGATATACTGATGCTCTGGCTTTTCCTCATTTCTGAACGTTTTATAAATACCAGTCGCTAACCCATGAGCTACCAACAACACTTAACAAATACGTGATATAGAGAGGGAATTAACAAATTGTAATTCCTGTATTTATTGTGCGCCTGTAATCTGTGTACTATGCTTATCTCGCATCACATGAGATTTTCATTGTTCTACAAAAGATTTCTTTTAGTTTATTGCTGTTTACAATATTTCAAATACCCATTGCGCTAACGTAGCCTTCACAATCATGTCTATGATATTTATAGTAGTGAGATATCACATGCTTTCATCATGCAGTTTCCATGTAAATGATCTCTTGGGTATCGTCGAACGTTTTTGTAGCTTTTGGCCCAGGAGGCTATGTTTCATCATGGTGCACAACAGCCTCTAAATAAAGAAAGTTATCTACGTGTTGAGCAAATAAACACGACATAGAACGACAGATAGATCTGGAGCCCAATACAGAATGAAGAGGTCTCGCCCTTACCTTAATATATAATTTCTCAATGTTTGATTATACCTATTCAAGACGGGACATGCGATATCTTAAACGGTGAAAGAGCTGTGCTTCAGACCCCGTTTAAGGCCACGTGCTTCAATACAGCTACTATCTTCAAGCAACGCATTGAAGAGTGACAGAGTGACACCAAGACAAGGACAGGGGACCACAAATAATAACGCATGTACTTTACCATATAAATTTATGTAGTGACTAATACCTCGTTTTAATTGAAATGAACGTCAGAAAAAAAAAAACATATTACGCCGATGGTAATACAAAGCATTCGATTACCTTGCCTACGTCTTGATGGTGTACGCAAGCCGACACAGCTAGCGATATAACATAAGATAATCAGTAACAAGAGCAGTGGCGATGCACGAAAACAGCTCAATTCATTTAGTGACGCTAGAAAGAATGACCCCTTAATGGCACCTGTGTGGACTACCATAACAAACAGAATTTAAACAAAAGGTGACACCACGTGACATGTAGTATAACATCAGCTGGGGGCTACAAACGAGGCCGCACAAAAAGGGGGGGGGGGGGGGGCTTGGGACCAAAGAAACAATGACGGAAACGAATATTGAGGGTGATGGGAAAAAAATAACAGTAATCTGACGCCACAAGAATGTGACAGAAGGCCGGCCTGCTACCTCCCGAAAGGCCAAAGAGCTACGGAACGAAAGCGGCTGGGAGAGAAGGGCAAAAGGCGCACAAACCGCATAAACACAGCAGTGGCTCCATCTTGACGTATCAGCGACGACCCAGCTGCCGCCACTTTGTGACGTGAGATGGCTTCAGTGTGTTTCCTCGCTGACGCGGTTTTATTATTAACGTATGTACGTTTTTATTCTTGCGGTGTTGGCCGCTGAGAATGTCGAAGCATGATTTTGCTTTCTTGTTCGAAAAGGGAGACGCCGGTCGGTAATGGTCGCTTCGGAGAAGGGTACTAGAGAAAAACATGGACAAAAACATTTGCCCTCTTTTTTTTCTCTTCCCTGCTTTTTCTGATGCAGAAAATGTCATGACTTATCGTTTTTGTTCTTTTTTCACTGCAGTCTGAGGAAAAATTGCTTACCGCGACACTTCGAATCCAAATCGCAGAAGTTGCTGGCTCGTTTATATATTCGGCAATTTTAGAGCCACAGTCGGTAAATTTGTAAACCGCTTTGCCACGAGCTTGAAATGCATTTTTTTAAACCGGCAGTTCACTCTTCTTAGTTTCCATACTTCAATCAACGATAACCAACAATAAGGTATCGTCAGCGTACATAACGGAACGTGTATTGCGTAGGCAGTCAAGAAAGCTGTTAATGTAAAGCGTAAAAAGTATGGGCCCTAATACTGCGCACCTACAGAAATTGATCTCAAACTTGACACGTGTTCTTCAATAATAAAACGCTGTTTTCGCCCAGTTATCGCTCATCACCAGTAGACCGCAGGCACAAAGTAGGATATATTCTTTGGAACTCGTAAAAGTATTCTTATTTTTTTCACACACATCTAACGACTGGAACCACCTCCCGGCTGATATCGCATGCATCAATGATTACCTCCTTCACAGGAAGGCATTATCGGCTTTTATGTTTGTCGATGCCGCAGACTAACCGGTGAAGTGCTTTTTTCTGTGTGTGTTTATACTTTTGGATCGGAGTTATTCAGTTATTCACGTTTAGATCATGCTTATGTGTTCTTCTATGCCATAAAACGATCTGCTTATGTAGTTGGTTTTCTATTGTACTCTGTTTTCATTGGCTGTGTACCATTTTGTATTTTGTGCGTGGTAAAATGCCTCTTCGAATTGTCATCATCATCATCATTAGCCTGACTATACCCACTGCATCGTGAAGGCCTTTCCCATATTTCTCCAATTAACCCCGTTCTGTGCTAGCTGCATCCACTTGATCCTTGCGAACTTCTTAACCTCATCCGCCCATCTAATTTTTTGCCGACCCCTGCTACGCTTTCCTTCCCTTCGAACTGTGCCAATTAATACATTTTTTTCGTACTCAGGTGTTTGTTGCTATATTACTATAATTACGTCTGTTTTAATGGCTTTATTTTTTTATTAAAAATGATGGCAATCTGGTCATTAATATTGATTTATCCAATCTGCTTTGCAACAAGTGTTCACTATTCTAGCAGATGTCATCGTGTATTCATTTTATTTGTATCCCTGAATTCCACTCCTCTCTTCAATGTTTCGGCGATTGAGGGTATGTTAAATAAATAAATAGTTTAGCCTTCTCGAGTCCCAATTAACACAATGTATAAAATCATGGGTGTGCACATGCATAAGTTATAATTTTTTTTGTTGCGCCTGCAGAATTGGGTATTGAAAACTACTAGCACAGCTGTGAATATGACCTCTAATCCAATGTTTTATAGTATCCAAATACTATCACAGCTTCGAGATTATCGTGTTGCCCTACTTATACTAGTCTTTCTTTCAAACATAATAACCTGATTTACGGCGGGAATTCCTTAGTCTGCAATAATACTCTCCACTTGCAATTTTTGGTTTTATTTTTATATTATTGCTTCTGGTCAAGTGCCTTAATTTTTTTTAATGATTTCCGCTCTTTCTCTCATATCATTACGCATTGTCCAAATTAATTGCTGTTTTTAAAATAAGCGTTGATTTGCTATTACTTACAGGTTCTTCCTCTGCGCAGAATTTGCATATATATTAGTCTGATATGCAGTTATCATAGTCCCGTGTTAGTGTAATGTGAATTAAATTGTGTGTATTGTGTCCATTTTTGCAGCTTATGTACACAGATGTTATTTACAGCATGCAATTCCCTCAATAAATTCTTTTCTTTTGACGGATGGATTCATAACTACTCTGTCCATGGATCTAGAGAGTAATGCTATGTATTGTGCAAAAAAATGAACATATTAAAAACATGGATGAATGACTCACTTTTGAAAACAATGTTACGATTTGCTTACGTACATTTGAGCTACATCTCACAGGCGTATCACAAAGGCATTCGAATGAGGCAATAATTATAAGCGATTGCCTTGAATTTTCAATTTTAAAGAATTACTTCAGAGGGCGGCGTTGACTTGTAGCGAATCCATTATGTGGTGTTGTGTTAGGTTTAGAGGCGCCACTCAATATATCATGCACCAAGCAAGGTTAAGAGTCTGTTGCATTTATGGGATGTAGTTATTAAAACCTATATTTTATTTGCAACATTAGTTTTTGTTAAAGTACTAAAATAGAAAACAAATCAGCATTTTTACTTAAAAGCAATGTCGTATGAAGATGAATGTGTTCTTTGTAAAGCGACGCAGGAAGTTTTCATAATGTTTCAATTTGCCCTCATGACAGTAAAATGTGGATCATTGTTAGCTCATGTATGCATGCATCACACAAGGGCACATGTAAGTGCAGTTATGATTTCAAGAGAAAGTTTAGGTTTCTATGAGCAGACTGGATATAGGAGAAGTTCGATATGTTCCACATAAACGTCGAAGTTCTGAGCGATCTACTGGATCTAATTTCTTTAAATATGGAAGGTCCAGCGGAGCTATAAACTATCCAGTCATATTCTAAAGTGAGCGTGCGATATATCTGCAAGTTTGTTAAAGGCATGTCCTGTCAACAACCCAGCTTACATGAAACAACTTTTTGTATATTTAGAGGCTTGAAAGCCTTTTTTCTTCATGCTGTTTATGTGAGGATGAAGGGTGAGTTTTTTGTGAATAAGTTACGCCTAGAAACGTTTGTTTCTTTTTTACAGGTAATTTTGTTTTGTTCAGGTATAGCGCAGGATCTGTCTGTAAGCCCTGTTTGAGAACGAAAAGAAAATGTACTGTATTTTTTTAGGAGAAAACTGAAATTCGTTTCCGTCTGCCCATATTGCTAGTTTATTTATGGTCAACTACACTTCTGTCAAATGTCAATGCATTAGAGGATGTGTGCAATATCGTAGGTCGTAAACATAAACTGAATACATTACGGATTTTGGTATAATATTGCTTATGGAATTCATTTTTACTATAACGAGAGGTTCTTAAAACCCACAATTGGGGCACGTCATTCTCCCGCACGAAGCTCTTTGAAAACATCTAGCCCAGGCGCACAAGAAATGAACGGTTCGACAAGAAATCCTTCAAGCAGTTGAACAACCTGCCGCGTATGCACAAATGTACTAGTTCAAAAAGACTGCCAAAATTGTATGCCTTCTCCGTACCGTAGAAGGTGATAAGGCAAGGCTGTTTGTGCATAAATGCTTCACGAACAGTGCTTGCAAGGCGGACTAGGCGGTTCTTTGTAGAACATACTCTTTTGAAACTGCATAGTGAATGTCTAGAAGTTCTTGAGAATTAAGGATAAAGGCTAACTTCGTATTAGGAACATTTTCAAAAGTTTTTGCAAAACAACTTATGAGAGCTATGAGTCTATAACTACCAAGGACGGTTGCTGGCTTCCATGGTTTCAGAAATGTCACAATTACAGCTTTTTTGGAGCCTCGGTAATATTCCCGGACATCCATATCTTGTTGAAAAATTTCGCAAGTGCGTCTACAGCGGGTATAAAAAGATGCGCGAGTATTCGGTACTGCATTTTATACGAGCCAGGTGCTGTACTTTTGCCGGTATATAGAGCCCTCTTCACTTCTTGCAATATAAATAGATTGTTACATTCTTCATTTGTGCGTTCATTTGCAGGAAGTGATTGTTTTTTTGAAGTTATTGTATGTTATGAAACATTTCGTGTAATGCAGATAAGTTGAGATTGCCGGAAAATGTTCACCTAAACATGCTTGTTTGAGTGGCAGGATGTGTTAGGAATGGTAATGTGAGAGGGGAGAAGGTGCCATCCTGTTTGAAATAGCTCCCACATTGTTTTCAGACGTGACTTGTTCAGTTGTTTATTGACGATATGCTCTTTTGTCATGATGCGTTCACATATTTGCCCACTAATGAACTCGATTTGATCTTAACACGACTGCTATGCTAGCATATTGTTACGAGGCGGCAAGCCGGTGAAGAAGGGAAACTGAACATGACCGATGGCGATGGTAGATGACGTTTAATGAAAGATGAAGCACCTAGCGCAAGCACGCCTGCCCCCTCCAATGCACGCGACTTCTTCCTCGCCCGTAACACTTCTCGGGGCCATCGGGCGATCGTCCCGATCGGTGGACTAAGAAGTCAAAATTTATTAGATTGATGACGTGAGGATGACCTTCTGTGGATCGGTGAAGACAAAAAGAAAGAACGCAACGGCTTGCCGCCAAGATGACCGATGAACCCTGGCTCAGGAAGCTTTCGCTGCACCGGTAGCTAGGACATCACGACTGGGTTCCAGACACGCATCAAACCGCACAGCTGAGGGCGGTCTCTTCAGTCTCTTCACGTGCAGAGTTATGTCGGGTCGGTGGTCTCGTCTGGTCAATGTCTCTGTTGCTTCGGATCCTTTGGTCAGGTCTTTCACGCGTTCTATCTTATGATGTGTCCTGACATGTTCGTGGCGTTTTGGGTCGGCGGGGTCTTAGAACGCCGCGCTACTTGTCTTTCTTCGTCTCTTGTGGTCAGGGCGAGGAAGTGAGTGTGGGGCGGAGAACGGCGATGTCGCGTCGGGTCCAGCAGGCTGAGGAACCGCCAGGCAATGCGTCGTCCCGGGAACCCGCTGCCAGCGGCGCAAGAAGCCACATGGCGCCGAAGCTCCAGGCTAGGATGGCAAGTGATGATGGCGTACTCCGTGCCTCCAACCAAAATGTTACGAGGTGGCAAGTCGATGAAGAAGGGAGACAGAACATGAACGATGACGATGGTAGAGGACGTTTAGTGAAAGATGGTGCATAAGCCCGAGCGCGCCTGACCACCACGAAAGTGCCCGCTCCTTCTTCTTCTTCTTCTTCGCCCGTAACGATATTAGTACATTCCGCAGGGGTTTGGCTTGCAGTGTCCTTCAAGCAAGCACTAGAAAAAATTGTCACCAACGGGTGGGTTTAAAAAGCAGGAAAAAGCAATGATATGAGCTTCAGTGACCACTGCGTTAGACCAGAGCCGCATCTTTCAACCAGGTTCATCACGTGTCGAGGTGTCAGCCTTTCACCCTGTGCTTCAGATGTCGTCGTCTTTATTATCTCTCGTTAAGTTGGACTAGAAACTTTAATTAGAATTTTTTCAGTATAGTAAACTGAACACAGGCGTGATGTCATGAGGTAGGTTTTCCGGAAAGAGTAGCTCAAGTGTACCAGTCAGGGTGGCGCGCAAAACTACAATGATTGATTAGTTTATGAATCCTCCGGCTCCCCCTACATGGTGTTCCCATGCAGTCAAGCGTTTCGAAAAGTCTTTGATAGTGGCACTCGAATACGAGTCTCGCCGGAAGGGTTGGGCCTTGTACCAGGATGTCATCAGCGAAATTGATTCAATTTACTTCAAGAGAAATATGCTAACTGTCAATTTGTTCATGACATACATTGTATAGCACTAAAAATATTTCTAAACAATGCTAAACGATACTTAACAGAGTTTCGCTTTTTTAACTAAGTCTAAGCCATGCAATACCCGTCTCATTTTTATGCATGCAGATTAGGAAAGAAAATGACCTTCTAGATCACTGTTAGAATGTGCATTTCTCATTACATGAATACCTCTGGTGTGACAGTGAAGCCGCCATGTTTTGCTTTAATTTCTTTCCTTTACAGCTGGAAACCTTGCAGTACCTTGTCAGAGAAGAGGTGAAATGTGTAGCCCACTCCCATTTGCAGTCAATTTTGTAGGCTTCCTTGACGTACTTCATCGCAACCAGAAGAGCACAAAGTACCTCGTAAAGAGGCAAGATATAGCAGGTTACTTTGGTTCCGAACTAGAAAAACACTTAGCGTGCTCCCTGTTTGCGAGTTTTAAAAGGGCCAACATTGGTATGAAAAAAAAACGAACTTCTATGACAATCCAGTGTATTGACTTGACACATGAGCACACTTTCCCAAACACTTGATTGGGAGGTGGAAATCAGATATAAAGTATAAGTAACGGTCATAGTCAACCGGATGCTTCAATAATACTGTGGAATGTTGAGCTAGTTGGTCTGCACACATGACGAAACCCGCAGCTGAAAAGGCGACAATGCACAGAAGAGAGACACACAAACATTTACAACAATGATGCTGAATGTACAACTAATTATTCACACCTCCACACTTTATTTTTCTACATGGCAGAACTGAAGAAAAGAAAAGGTGCGCTGGAGTGAATAATTAGTTGCCAGTGCAACATTGTCCTTGTCTGTGTGCGTGCGCCATCTCCTGTGCATTGTCGCTTGTTCAACTACTTCTTTCATCAAGTGTGCTCCACTTTTAACCTCACGTCGCTTGCTGAATATCGCACAGACAACCGCTTTTTTTATTTGTCTATTCCATGACGCACGAAGACTCACAATAAAGTCTATAGAAAGGCAACTTTTATTGTGGCTCTTGTTATGACCAGGACTAACCAGTCTTCTTTCCTAACGCCCTTTTGGGAAAGGCCGAAATCACCTGACTCCATTTGCAAACAAATGACACAAACAATATAACCATCCTGTGGTCTGCCGGAAGAGCTCTGTATGCTACTGAAGAAAAGTGCACTGAATAACCCAATCATGGTTTCACAAAAATGTCTTCTGAAAGCTTGCGCTCATCTATTAGACGACCAACACGTTTCTTGAAGATGCCCTTTTTTGTCTTCTAGCGGAGCTTCCCCAAGACATTCTTGCTGAACTCAAATGCTGCTCGCATGTGCTGCTTGAGTGAGGACTCGCTTGAAAAAGCGAGTGAATCGTTGCTTCAAATGAGCTTTTACAGGTGAGAGCACATCTTTTTCATACTTTTACACTTTGAAATTCATATTTTGATGTAAAGTACAAAGTTTATTCTTACTTTTTCTGCTGCAAAACATTGCTTGATACATTCTTGCTGCTTTTGTGGGAGCTCTGAAATGCTCTGATTAACAATATCTTCGGTCAGTGATGCATTTAGCGCTTGCAATTTAACAATCTCTACTCATTGTTGCAATTTGTGAACATATGGCGTTTGTTTCTTTGTAATCCACTTTTTAGTCTTTTAACAATTGTTCGGAATGATCTAGCAATCGCTCGCTCAATACTGGTCAGCTTATTTAAAAGTAACTTGTGAACGCACTTGGAGCAGATTCACTGCTGACCCGAAAGAGGAAATATTATGAATGGGATGAAAAGTTTATTGCAATCAGTAAGTATGCTTCCAGAGTCTAATTGGAACTCGTGTAACGAGGAAAATATGTTTGTAACTTTCATAGCTCAGTTTACACTCAGTTAGTGCAATTAGTTTGGACATATGTCTCCTCTCTTAATGTAAGTTGATGTTGATATACCTTGTCAAGGTTCTGGATGGTAATCTCTAGCCTTCAGTCTACAGCACACAATTCGATGGCTTCTGCTTTCCAAGCAGTGTTCCCGCTTCTTCCTGAGACTTCACGCAACTTTCCACAACCAGTCACCCTCCAAGATACAACTTACAGCATGCACCTGTCGGAGACTAAAGTCACGACTCTTTCATAGACTACCGTCTCTTCGTAGCACAAAACTGAAATGGAGTAGGGAACTCCGTCCAGATTAGAAAACCAAGGTATTGTACAGAACATAAAAGGGATTTTGAAGTTCAGTTAAATGTGCGAGCTGTTCCTCGCCTCAGCTAGGCCTGCTGCAGCCTACCTTGTTCCGTCAGCAAAAATAAACAACATTCTCGGGCGACCACTGCCCGAGCGCACTGACATATTCTCACTGGATATGATTTGGATTATTTTGTTTTTGGTGGTTTCTTAAGCTTGCAATCATTTTCCCTTGTTTCTTGTTTTCGGCGATTTCTTCGTCAGATATGCGGGGAGATTCGGAAGTATAGCGGGCACACTGTCTTCCAGCCATGTGGGCCTGGGCCTTCCGTGCGGAATGCGTACCTCTTGACCATTGACAATGTGGTTATAGTTGACGATTACGTCGTCATAATCAGCCGGAATATACCCACTGCAGGGCAAAGGTCTCTCCCATATTACTCTAACTAACCCGGTCGTGTGCTAGCTACACCCACTTGACCCTTGCGAACATGTCTTAACCTCATCCGACCACCTAACTCTCTGTCCCCCACTGATGCTCTTTAATTCCATTGGAATCCAATTTTGTACCCTTTCCGACAATCGGTTATCTTCCCTTCGCACTACTTTTCCTGATCATGTAACTTGGTTCTTGATTTCCACTAGGATGTCATTAACTCGATTTAGTTCTCTGATTTATTCTGCACGCTTCCTATTTCATAACGTCATACCTACCGTGTTCCTTTCCATAACGCTTTACAGCCTGGAGCGGGCGAAACTTCGGGTGATACTTGCAGCAGCGCATCTTATGACCTCCAGCTCGGCGACCTTGACGGCTTCTCACGAATCAAGCGTCGCATCGGGCTATGATCACGCTACGCCCTATTTGAACACTCCTGAGAGTTCGGGGACAGTGCGAGACCTTTGGGCTCATGGGCATCTCCCCTTGTCACATTGTATTTGATACATACCAAGCTTCCCGCATGTCTACCTGGTCTACAAAGACCTTTTCCAGCTCCGCATGAAGGTCTTTGCACAAAGAGGTAACTAACTTCGGTAAATCAATTTTGCATGCTTCCTTTGCAGCAGTGCACAATAAATACTTGGTTGTTAATTAGAGTTTCCATACTACCCGATTCCAGAAGCGACCCTTAATTGTAGTGGCCCCGCAGCGCATTACGTGCAAATGAGGATTGTCCCCGCGAGTGGCTCTTTACATTTTCACTTCTATAGGCGAACAAATCTTGAGGCGTGGCTAAATTACATTGCTGCAATATAAATATGAAGAAGTTGGTTGGTTGGTTTGTGGGGTTTAACGTCCCAAAGCGACTAAGGCTATGAGAGACGCCGTAGTGGAGGACTCCGGAAATTTCGACCACCTGGGGTTCTTTAACGTGCACTGACATCGCACAGCACACGGACGCCATTCCGTTTCGCCTCCATCGAAACGCAGCCACCGAGGTCGGGTTCGAACCCGGGTACTCCGGCACAGTAGTCGGGCGTCTTACCACTGCACCACCCCGGCGGGGTAAATATGAAGAAGTGAAGGAAATTCATTTTTTCACCTCTTTATAAATACCGCACTAGTCAGCTGATCGCAATAATTCTTTCTTCAACCTGTCGTAATAATCACGACGTATAAACATTTTGTAAATAGGTTCTCTTAAACCTTTGAAGGTTAACAAAAACGAACATAAAGCACATGTAATCTCACACTGCCGCACAGAAAGCAAATATATAGCATATACGACCAAGCCAGCAAAAGCATGACTTTTAAAGGCTATGAAACCAAAAGACCACCAAGACGATGCGGTGGTTCAGGGACCAGGTGAGCTATAATTTGGACAGATGTATTTCGCAACAGCCGGCTGGCCCAGTGAGAGACTTCGAAAAAATAAGAAGACATTTTAGTATATGAGAGCAAACAGTGAAAGCGGCTTCTTGCGGTGGGACTTAGTCGGCTGAACTATTCGCAAGTATCTAAGTACAATCTTTGTGAGGCTCATGCGGTGCCAGCAATAATAGGTAATAGGTACGTCGGTATACAGTAAATGGAGGCCAGTTTTCTTGAAGTATACCAAAGAGCACGTAGTTCTGGTAAATAATAAAGGTCATAATCCGAAAGGCATTGGTATTGGACGGTATATATTAATAATAATATTGATAATACAGCTTTACTTGTGATTGAAGAAATATGTCAGATAGTTTTTTTAGTTCTTGTAAACGCATGCAGGACCAGTTTGCTATATTAATTTCGAAAATTGATAAGTTGTTTTGCCAAATATATACCTCTGAAATACAGATATCACTAAGCGAACACGTCACTTCAAATAATATTCCTAATATAACACTTCATTGTTATCTCGTTCATGAAGAGCTCTCAGCTCTACCTAAAAGCAATGACAAATTTTCGCCTTTGGCTCTAGAAACTGGGTTGGCTTACTTGGAACTCGTCCCTTACTTTGGACCAGACATGAGGCCATTCAAGCAGTTCTCTACAAGCGTATATATAGTCGCACATTTATCTCCCGGAATCACCATTTGAACGGAGACGTTATTATGACATTTACAAGAGCACTTCTAGTCTAAATGGCAAGTTGTTTGGTACCTGTTCTGCTACTATGGTATTGTAATAAAATTTTCTAAAAACGCTGCACGAAATGCGAGAAACCGGCAAGACAATGAAGATTCCAATTTTATCTTCTCGTGCCCCATACTGAATAAAAGAAAACAGAAAACAAATACGGCCGTTATGGAGAAGCACGGCTCTTCGAAATAACAATGAATTGCGTCGTTGCCAAGGCGAAAACTTTCGTCCTCTTTCGATTGCTCTCGCCAACAGCGCGCTCCCTCTGTAGCTGGAAGAGGCGAAAGGCTTTGATGGCGCAGCCGTTAAAGTGCCAGGGCGCGAGAGCGAATAAAAAAAATGAAGAAAACATTTTTGGGCGAAAGCTCCAGGCCCACAGTGCACGAATAAACAGGCCCCGAGCCCAAATGACCGGGTGAACAAAAAATTCTAACAGCCTCGCTGAGGCGAGAACGGTGGCAGCGTAAGTTCACAGCAAAGAAGCGTAGTGCCAGAGTGGCTGGCTGCTTCCGTCTTCTGCTCAGCGCCCTACGCTGCCCCATTTCCTCTTTCTGCTCTTGTCTTCTTTCCCCATACTTTCTCTCTTTCTGATTGGCTATTCGAGACACGAGCAAATGCATCGCGCTGCTCCATAGACCATGCGTCGCTCCCGTTTCTACTTAGAAGTGGCGCAGCCGAGCCCCATCACCGCCCATCTCTGGCTTTCGTGAGCCGCCTAGGTTCAGAGCGATGGTTAGAGAAAGCTTTCGGGGGGGCAGAAGGAAGGAAAGATGAAAGAAGGAAGAGAGAAAGAACGGACAGGAAGGAAGGGAGGTTTAAGTCCTCCCCTGCATCGCTGTCTTCTCTGGGTCCATGGCACGCTTCGCTCATTGCTCGCCGGGGCAGTTTCATTCGCCTGCTCCGCAGCACACACGCGTAATCTGCCGCATTTAGGCCGGCAAGCCATTACGCTAATGGCTCGAAGGGAAGCGAAGGAAAGAAAGGAGGAAGGGGCGGAATGAGGGGAGAACAACTTTACCGCCAAGTGAAAGAGGGCAGAGGTTAGGCAAAGCGAAGGCGAGCGGGGAAGAAAAAAGGGAGAGAGCAGAGCTGAGATGGAGTCGCTGGCTGGTGGCGCTGGCGAGACTATGCGCTCCGTTGCAATAGTGGACGTGGAGATCATATAAATACGGGCGCAAGACAGGGGGGTAGCACAGGGTGGGGGAAGTGTACGATCGCCAATGTCTTGATGTCGTCTACTGGTCATGCCGCTGTAGAGAGACAGCGGACATCCCGGCATCGCGAGCCGTGGTCCCCTCTCTTCGCACGCTGCTTTCGCCGCCAGGCCTCTATTTGTCGTCCGCTAAACGGTTTGCGCCGACTGTTTGTCGTCTCTGTTCAGTGCTGCTGCCGGTCGCCGCCATATTGTTTTTATGCTATAGTTTTGTCTCTGTTTAGAGAGAGTTCTGCTTCAGGGACGTTTGTTGGCAGTAGGCGCTCGATTTGAGTTGGTGCTACATAGTTCGTTTTTTTTTTTTTTCTTGTTGTCATCGTCTTTAATGGGAGATCTCAGGAGTGGCCATTGACCTCAAGCATTCATGAGTGTGCTCTCATACGCAAAACCCTGATAGTGAAAACTATTGAAGCAACATAATAATCCACAGTAATTGCTTCTAAACTATTTTTACCAAATGATAAAAACGTTTCGCTTTCCATCTCTTATGGCGCGAAAAATGAGGGCCGCTTGCTCTGCTTTGAAAAGAGAAAGCAACTGCAAAATCAGGTCCCGCTCGCATCCCACAACCACTAGACTCAACTATATTCAACTTAAACCAAAGATCAATTGTCGCCTATGCTTCGCGTACCTTGCAATTCGCTGGTAATGGGTTTGATTCCACCCATACAAAATTAAGCGAATTTTCCTTTCAGCTCAATAATTTTCAATTTTTTGCAGAAACCTTTGTATAGGATTTCAGGACAAGCCAGCCATTTTGACATTTTTTCGAATTTTAGGGCTTAAACAAACCTTCTAACCAGAGATTTTGACAAAAACACCAGCTTTTGTACGAGATGGAACCCTGTCGGTTGACTCGACAAAAAAGGTCAGGCGAGTGTACCGTGTTTCGCCTTTTTTAAGAGAGCACAAGAAGCATACAGGGAGTTTCGGAAGCGAATTTGCGACGTCGCTTCCGCTTTACGTGACGTCATATATCATTCGCGAGATGTTACCTCAGATATTGTTTGTCGTTTCTGGTCTGATCCAGTCTAGTCATTTCCAGTCCAGTTCAGGATTGAACTGTTTCAAATAAAGAGATGAAGAAGTATATGCGTTATATCGTAACATGATTCATACACTGTAATTTGCTGCATGCACTATCAGCATAGCAATACCGTGAATAATTCACCCCTCAAAGAACTATTCACCATCAGTCATGCCCCGACATACCTGCTATGACCATGCGTCAGATGTCATTCTTAGGCATAGGCCTCACCGTACCAAGCATACGTACCAATATGTACACATAACACCATAGAATCCGTACACTCGTTAGACATGCTGAGGTATGGCATGATCTTGTATGATCATGAACCATGCATAATGCTTAGTAATGTGCCTTAGTGCAATCACAAATGCGATTATTGCTACAAAAAATAACGAATGTGTTTGACTAGAGCTAAAAACGCATCAACAAAAAAAAAGGATTAATTTTGGGGAAGTCTATCGAAAGGTGATTTCTCGTACTGTACTACACTGCAACAAGGATTAATTATCAGCAGACCCTCCCTCGAACGGTTTCGCAGTTCTTACTAATCATGGTTTAAAGCGTACCTGGTCGTTTGTCTTTGACAGCTCTAACTACTCGTGAGCGCAGGACAAAATTCACAAACAGCAGTTGATCCAGAATGAAAGATTAGATCGTTCCCAAAGATACCTCCAGTATAATAATGTAATCAGCATTTTGTTCACAATTACAGCTTTCGTACCAGAAAGCAGACTCCTCGAAGCGCTTCTTATGAAGGCCATATCAAAGCCGCGGTTGACCATAATCAGTACCTACAGCTATCCTCATCCCTTTCTAACCACAAAGCTATTATCGAAACCGCATCTTCACAACTATATGCAACTTTTTCTCTAGCCCACTAGCGCATGCAACGAAGCCGTAGAGAGAAAGCCTTTAGCGGGAGCAGTATGAGAAAAAAAAATTAAGCGGCCCTTTTTCATTTGCTCAGTGTGCATCAGGAAAGCTAGTCCTGACCCCCGAAACTACGCGCGCAAGACGAAAGCTTCCACAAGTGAACGATTAGTGCCTCTATAGCACACACAAACCATCCATTGTGATGTTGTCGTTATTGCCGGCTATTGATCTTTATAAAGGAAACTCCAACCCGGAAATCATGGCAGCAATTTCTGGCGACATAATTGGTATACATCGGGGTTTAACAACCTAAACCGGCATCGGATATGTGAAGCGACGTAGTGGTGGTGTCTGGTATTTTTGACCACACCGAATTCATCGTTTTGCATTGACACGGCACGGTATGTGTGTGCTTATTGCCTCGCCTCCCAAGAAATGCAAATGACGTGTACGGCATCAAACCAGCAATCTAGCGTTCAGAAGCCGATTAACGCAACTACTCACATTTTTAATGCGGAGAAAATCGGCGTAATCCGCATGTCGGGGAGCATGCCCACTTTAAGTTTTGAAGCGTCTTTTTCGTGTTCGAGATTTCATGCAAGGCGCAGATAGGAATGGATGGAGGAAGGGGTACTCTCACTACACGAATTGAATGAGATTTCTCCCTTCATTTTCTTATTTATCTGTTCTGACCGCTATTTTCTGACGCGTGCCTGTACTATGCAGATTTTAAGCTGAGATCGATGTGAGTTTTCTTCCATTCACTGCATCTGCCAGTTATTGTCACTTCCTTTTAGGTCCTTCATATGCCTCCTCCCGTTCCATGTCCATCACTAACATACTTCGCTCGGAAAATCATTTCGCCGTAATCATTACGTGATCAGACACTATACAGTATCCACACAACCGCATTAGATCGTAAAACCAATTTCACTAAGTAAATTAATCAGGACAAATAAAAACCTATTCAAGAGGCAATAAATGTGGCTAGTTCGATCTAATGATAGGTTAGACTCTGAAACGGTTATCCCATAAACGTGTTTTTCAGTCACATTTCAGACACTTTTCCTTATCCTTCTGCGTCGATACACGTTGGGTGTGAACAAAGAGCGAAGGAAAGAAGAGAGCTGTTTGATTTAAATTACGTCTCTGTCCCGGTGCCGAATACAGGCAAAAATAATAAAATACAAAAAGATTCTAGTCCGTTTTATTGTTTAGTTAATATCATACTCATTTTAACCTTGTTGATATCCTGTGGCGTCATGATCATATATCTAATTTACTTTCCGACAGGCCACAAATCCCGTTCTTCGGCACAGCTCCCGTTGGCAACTGAAGGCAATGAAAGAATTGGCGTGTGCATATAAAAGGTCGCGACAAGTTAAAACGCCAGGTGAAACCAAATCTTGTTCTGTTTAGAACTATGTCGGCTCGCCGAGGTGTGTCGGCGGTGAGGTGAGGTGAACATACGATAATATAAAAAACTAATGTCCGCGGAACTGTTGTTGCTGATTCGATAAAAAGATACCTCCTCCGCATGTCTCTGTTTCCTTTTGTGCCATCTCGTTCATTAACGGCGTTACATTCCTATTATTTGTACCGACACACATTTTGTTTTATTTTATTCATTTCATTGATACTTGCTTGATATCAGAATTCCTCTTCGACATGAAATGGATACCCTACCGTTGCTTCGTAACTTCAACTTCCACGCTGAGCGGATTATGTGCCAATCTAAATCATCAAGAAGAAGATAGCACAGGACAAGTGCTGCGAAGAGAAGAAAACTTGTTTTCCTTTCAGGTAATAGAGTGTGTCGCAACGTATGGCACGCAAAAGATGAGGTGCCACAGGAACATGTCGACAGATGAAATCGGGGAATTTACAGTCTTAAATAGCCGCTTTTAGCATAGCACAAGGCTAATTGAAAAGATCAGTAGCGGCATTCTTGAGGCACTGGTCGTCATTAGGCTGACGATGATGACGGTTAAAGTGAAATCGTAAGACGTACAGAAAGAGAGCAACCCTCATTCACGGAAGCAATGCATATTGGTCCGGCACATTCGACGCCGCCTTTCATCGATGCATTCAGGCTATAGCCTGAATGCATTGAACCCAGACACCGTGTTTCCTGATGAGTGTTTCTCTTAAAATTTCTTGGTGCGTGTTAGCGCTCAAAACACACAAAATCACTCAGAACTTTGCGTGCTACCATGCACTCCCTGTTGTACAGGAGCTGATTTAGGACGGCAGTAAAGATACTAAAATAGATGGGTTATTTCCTCGCTGCGAGTCGAGTTTTTGTTACTGTTTTATTGAAGCGACGGACTTTGTTGATGCCTTTTGTATCTTAATCCAAGGTAAACTTGAACAAATCTACATTTTATAGCAACTGGCCTCATTTATCGGTATTTTATTAGAATATTATTACGATACTATAGCATCAGAGAAAGCATCCTGACGTGTTCGCTTCAAATAAAAGCTACTGTGCGCTATATTATTCAGATGTTGCAAGCGCTCTCGCGGAAAGCAAAGAGAAGAAAAACAATGACCGCATTTGCGCGGGAATTTCGCCCTGCGCGCAGGAGGAGTTCGCGGGAGAGTGGCATCGGGCATTGCCGCCTAGGGTGGCCAAGTTGTTTCAGACCGGTGCTTCCGTTGATGGCAAGCAATGATGTTGACGATGATTACAATGGGGAAAGCGGTGAAGCAGCGAAAGTGGCACGCCATCCGACCGAACAAGGAACACCACTGTTTCGAAGCTCAACTCAGCTATGAAAGCATCGTTGCTTGTTTACTTTCGACAACCAGATAGGTTTGTGTGAAAAGCTTCATCTACTGCCACTGACTACATTTTAAGGCACGATTACGTGTGTACGTGGTTCCCGAGCAACGTTTTGAGATGTTTACAAAATAGTGAGCTCGCAAGAGTCCTTCCTATCGTAAGGCATAAATGACGTGAGCGAAGCGGTTAGCTTTCTTCCAGCTGCGTCTCATTTCTATCTTTCTTCACACTGGTTCTATGTTAGCGGTGACTACAGCAAAATATGAACAAAACTGCCATTTTTGATGAGGATTTTCGAAAGCATTTCAATTCAGGAGGAACATATGCCCGAAACGGCATGCTCAATTCCACAGTTACTAATAAGGGGGAAACAATGCCACTGGAGTCTTTGCATTTAGCTTCCCTTCTTCCATCCACAATTTAGGTTGTCTTTTTAACAAGTTCACTTTGATCTTCATTGTAGAATTGCGCTTTTAATAACTCTTCTCCGGTACCTTGCCAGTGTTTGTGTTAGATGCTAGAAAATTTCTAGTGGTCCGCTATATATTTAATTTATCTATACTACCAGCTTTTTGGATCTTTGCTTAATCGGGTCGTGATCACGTTGCTTAAATCAAACCGTTTTTTTCCCACTTCATATGCAAGTTATATAGAGGTTTTACGAAAATCGTCATATTATTGCAATCGTTGTGTGGATTGCAGCTATGACCTTTGTGTAGACGCAGCTTCCGGTTTGTGCAGGATGAAGAAGGATAAGCTTATGAAAACAAATCCTCCTCCCCCGCCAAAAGAAAGATTCTATAACGCAAGACTGCAATTGTAAAAACCACGATAGTTTTTCTCCCCTTTTAATATGTCCATGAAAGATCATATTAAAGGAAGGCCACTAAAATTGCCGTGGCCTTGTGGTTAGAGCGCCCGTCTCGGCTGCGGGAGGTGGTTAGTTCGAAACCCACCGCCGGACACCCACCGGTAAAATCGGGTACAAGCGTCCCCCGGCCTGGCTCTCTGATTTTTTAGGAGTGTGCGTTTGGGAGAAGCTCCGTAAACCCCGCTGCGCGCCCCTCCTCCGCAGGGGGCCCAAACCCAGTTTCGAACCTCGCAGCCTGCAAAGGTGGTTCAGTTTGTCTTGCAAAGGTACTTCCTTTGAGCCTCACCTGAACCCTTAGAACCCTTAGAACCCCTCACCTGAACCCTTAGAGCATAATGTTTGTGTATGTGAAATAAATGCAGATTAGAAGGAAACGAGCAAATCAATTGTATGGAACAATGAGCTTGATTACTATTTTTCCTTTGCAAGAAATAACTTTCAGCTCACTCCAAACATGAAAACATGAAAAGGTCCACTGCTGCTGCTGTAATCTATGCTTCAAACATTCTTATTGCTCGTCCCCCCCCCCCTCCTTCTTTATGTAGTTATGGAGCTCTATTAATAAACCCTAAAGCGTGGGTTCAATATTAGCCGCTGTGGCCGCTTGTGTAAATGTTAAATAACCTTAGTGAAAATTTCTGGAGCCTGCCAATAGGGAGACCCTCAAAGCCTACGTCCCTGTGGTGCGGCAAATCCCATTGACCACTACAAACCAAAAATGTAACTTAACAAAGCTAAAAACATGAAATATTGTGAGGCAGAAGAACGCACCAGCAAATTCACCTTTTTACTTCAGGTAGGCCGAAGCAGCAGCTACCGACTAGCCACAGCTTAGCAACACTTCGTCTTCTTCGCACGACCCGATGACCGATGATGATTACGCTGAGATGAAGATGAAGGTCACTCACAGTGCTTACAACATTCCCCCTCCCGAACGAAAGCGACCATCCTGGTCGCAAATTAAATCTTAAGGTCGGCGGTTAAAGGGTTTCAAGCGCGACACGTGCACAATCTCGGTGCCGCGACACCGACGATCGCGAACAGGCGATGCAGGTGTGATGAGATAGTTTACAGGGGAAGTTTGTTCCAGAACCGTGTACGGGCCAATAAAACGGCTCAGAAACTTTTCACACAGGCCGGGGATGCGAGTAGGTGTCCAGAGTAGCACTTCGTCTCCAGGGCGGAAAGACACTGAGCGATGAGTCGCATCATACGTGCTTTTCCTGGAAGCTTGAGTGGCTTCAGTTTGAAGGCGGGCACGATCACGGCAGTGGGCGATACGAGACACGAACTGTTCGTGGGAAGGCGCGGCAGAAGGAGTAGAAGCTGTGAAGAAAGATGCTTCGAGGGAGAAGGTAGGATGGCGGGCATAAACAAGAAAAAACGGAGAGTAGGTGGTGGTTCGTTGAACGGCAGTGTTGTAGGCGAAGGTTACAAAGGGGAGTAAAGAGTCCCAGTTGTTGTGCTGAGGGTGAATGTAGGTGGATAGCATATCAGAAAGGGTGCGATGAAAGCGTTCTGTGAGGCCATTGGTCTGAGGGTGGTAAGGAGATGTAGTTTTATGCACCGTGCCTGAAGCATTAAGCACTGCGGCGAGGACGGTGGAGAGGAACGACTTGCCACGATCGCTAAGGAGGAGGCGAGGGGCGCCGTGGCGAAGAAGTATGGTGTGGAGGAAGAAGTTGGCGATTTCGGAAGCGGAGCCGGAAGGAAGTGCTGCGGTTTCAGCGTATCGGGTGAGGTGGTCAACGGCAGTAACGACCCAGCGGTTGCCAGCTGGAGTCAAGGGCAGGGGTCCATACAAGTCGATTCCGACGACTTCGAAAGGTGTGGAAGGACATGGGAGAGGTTGCAAGAGACCGGCAGGAGGCGACGTAGACCGCTTGCGTCGTTGACAAGGGATGCAAGACGCTACGTATTTTAATACTGAGGTTGAAAGGCCAGGCCAGAAGAAACGACGTTTGATGCGGTCGTAGGTTTTGTGGTACCCAAGGTGACCTGCGGTGGGGTCGTCGTGAAAGGCTTGTAGAACTTGAGGACGCAGGGAAGAAGGAATTACGGGAACCCAAGTGTGGCCCAGTGGGCTGTAGTTGTGCCAAAATAATGTGCCATCCTGTAACTTGAAATTTTTGAGCCGACGACGGAGACGGGCATTTGGAGGTCTAATAACACCGCTGAGACTATCAATCAGCTTTTGACAGTAAGGGTCAGCACTCTGGTGGTGAGCAAGATTGCAGTGTATATCTGGCATGGGAGCAATAGAGGCGGCGCTCAAAGACTGCATAACTGTAGGGTTTAAATGGCTTGACTCCGTTGGGACAGGAGAGGAATGCGAGGACATGGGTTGCGACGGCAAAGCAATAGGGCAACGAGAGAGAGCGTCGGCGTCCTTGTGCTTCTTGCCCGATTTGTAAGTGACAGTAAAGTCGTACTCTTGAAGGCGGAGGATCCACCGCCCGAGACGACCGGACAGATTTTTCAAAGTGGATAACCAGCATAGGGCGTGGTGGTCAGTGACGACTGTGAAGTGACGGCCGTACAGGTAAGGACGAAACTTCTGAACAGCCCAGACGACGGCGAGACATTCTTGTTCGGTAATAGTGTAGTTTTGTTCCGCTGAAGTCAGAGTTCGGCTCGCATAGGCAACAACATTTTCTGTAGAGGTGTTTTGGCGTTGCAGAAGGACAGCGCCAATGCCATGGCTACTGGCGTCGGTGTGCAAAATTGTCGGTGCTTTATCATCAAAATGGCAGAGGACGGGACCCGAAGTCAGAGCACGCTTCAGAGTTTCAAATGCTTCTTCGCAAGCAGGAGACCAGATGAAAGGCGTGTCGTTGTGAAGAAGCGCATGTAAAGGTGAGGCAATAGAGGCGAAATTGCGGATGAATCTGCGGAAGTATGATGCCAAGCCGAGGAAACTGCGGAGATCTTTGACCCGAGTTGGACGGGGAAAGTGCAGCGCAGCAGCGATTTTTTCAGGGTCAGGCTTAATTCCTTCGCTGCTTACGAGATGGCCAAGAACTTTAATGGATTTTGATGCAAAACGGCATTTCTTCGTGTTTAGCTGTAGGCCAGCGCTGAAAAGTGCTGTCAAAACTTCATCGAGACGAGTAAGGTGATCAGGAAATGACGAAGAAAAAATGACGATGTCATCTAAGTAACAGAGACATGTTTTCCATTTGAGGCCGCGGAGAACTGTGTCAATCATACGCTCGAATGTAGCAGGAGCGTTGCAGAGTCCAAAAGGCATTACATTGAATTCGTATAAACCGTCCGGTGTTGCAAAGGCGGTCTTCTCTTTATCATCTTCATTCATGGGGATCTGCCAGTAGCCTGATCTTAAGTCAAGGCTGGAGAAAAATTGGGCACCTTGCAAACAATCGAGGGCGTCGTCAATTCGAGGGAGGGGATACACATCCTTACGAGTTATTCTGTTTAGAGCACGGTAATCTACACAAAAACGAACCGAACCGTCTTTTTTTTGCACTAGCACAACAGGCGATGACCAGGAACTAGACGATGGGCGTATGATGTTGCGTGCAAGCATGTCAGCAACATTTTCCTGAATAACTTTGCGCTCGGTTGGAGAAACACGATAAGGCCGGCGTCTAACTATGCTTGATCCGTCGGTGAGTATGCGATGCGTTGCTGCAGCGGTTTGACCCAGTGTGCCGGAATTGACGTCGAACGAGTCTGCGTGCTTGTTCAATACAGCGAGCAATGCGTCTGTCTGGTCTGTTGTCAGGTCGGTGCTGATCGTGTGGCGAAGTGCTGCACTGAGCGAGGCAGGGGATGAATCAGAGCGATCGGAGGTGGAAATGGGAAGAAGTGTGACAGGCTGGGCGGAAGCAATTGATGCAACAGTAGAGTCGCGTCGCAGAAGAATGGGCTCTGATGTGGTGTTGAATGCGGCGAGAAGAGAAGAACCGCTGGAGAAGCGAAGAAGGGACACGATGATGATAATACCTCTTGACAGGAGACGAGGGCTGGGTGTAATCAGGACGTCGCCATCGGTGACGGCGTCAGAAGTCACAGATAGAATATCTTCGTTGCCCGGATAGAGGACGTGATCGGCAAGCATAACTACACGGGAAGAAAGTGGTTCTCTATCGGCAAGAATGTTGCATTCAGTGACTTCAATAGTGGGAGGGGAACACGTAATGACTGCTGAGGCGTTTTGGAGGAAATCCCAGCCGAAGATGAGTTGATGGACACAGGAGGATAGGACAGCAAACTCAATGAAGTGCAAGATGCCATCAATGGTGACTCGGGCTGTACACGCTCCACAAGGGTTAATATTCTGTCCATTTGCAGCACGTAAAGGAGGACCGGTATAAGGTGTGCGCACTTTTCGCAGTTTTAAACACAAGTCAAGTTTCATAATAGAAATAGCGGCGCCGGTATCAATTAAAGCTTCCAGTTCATGTCCCTCAAGGAATACAGTCAACATGTTTGATGGGAGCAGAGGAGGAATTGGAGCGACGACAGGCGGTGCAGTTTTACCTCCGGAAACTGCACAGGTTAGTTTTCCGTTTGGCGGGCAGAAGCTGAAGATGGAGGGCGAAGGGGCGACGAAGTCCGGCGAAAGGGTGACGGGGAGCGACGACGCGATGGCCGTGCTGTCCTAGACCGGTCAGGAGAAGTCGACGGGGAGGAAGAGGGACGGAGGTCATTATCGGTGTAGTACTGGCGAGGAGGAAGCTGGTAGGCGTCGTCACGTCGAACGTACCCATAGCTCGCACGCTCATCTCGCAGTCGTCGGCGACAAACGCGTGTTACATGGCCGCGGATTCCGCAGTAGAAACATACTGGACGAGGTGGGAGAGGCCGCCAATTACCATACACCGGTGGTCGCGGGGACAGGGCGGCGAGGCTGGGTGGGACAGGCGCGTGATGGACAGGAGGACAAGGAGGAGGAGCCGCAGTGACTTCAGCATACGTCGGAACGTAGGGAGGGGCTGGTGGTTCTGTAGCCATGGGACGATTGAGTGAAGTAAGCTCCTCCTTGATAATGCCACGCAACCCAGTAGATTGAGCAGGTGGGCGTGAGAAGGCAGGAACCGACGAAATATCATTGTGGAGCTCTTCCCGTATTATAGATCGTATGATGGTGCGCAGATCAGTTTCGGGAATTTGGCTCGGATCCCAGGTGTTGTTGAGGCGGCGCGACTGTAGATAGTCAAGTCGCTGGCAAGTGGCACGAATGTCTGCCACCGTGACGGGATTTTGGGCAGCTAGAGCTGCGTAGGCAAAAGAGCCAATTCCTTTTAAAATATGTCCGACACGTTCAGCCTCGACCATGCCATTGTTAACTCGCCGGCAAAGGGCGAGTACGTCCTCAATGTAGGATGTGTATGTCTCTCCTGGAAGCTGCACACGGGTCTCTAGCTTCTTTTGAAAAGAGGCCGGACCAGCACCAACAGTTCCAAATATCTGGCGGATCTGTGTCGTGAATTGAGGCCAGTCAGGAATGGCGTCCTCATGGTTGAGGAACCACGTCTTAGCCACGTCACTCAGGTAGAATGAGACGTTGAGTAGCTTCATAGAAGCGTCCCAACCGTTAAAAGCGCTCACCCGATCGTACTGTTGTAGCCAGTCTTCTACGTCGTCACCGCGGAGACCGGCGAAAACCGGAGGGTCGCGCTGACGTGAGGTAACTGACCAAGTTGGGTGGGTCAAATGGTGCTGAGCAAGTGCACCTTGGGACGTCAGTGGTGCAGAGGTGGCATGGGCAGCCGTGGGATGCCCATCGGTAGCTACAGGCGCCGGAACGGTGAGAGCAGTGGGATGTGACTGCGCCATGGCGGTTGATGTGCCGCCAAGAACACGACCGGAACGGAGCTCCAGGGGGTGCCGCGTTGAGGACGCTGGGATCAGGAGGCACTTCCACCACTTGTGAGGCAGAAGAACGCACCAGCAAATTCACCTTTTTACTTCAGGTAGGCCGAAGCAGCAGCTACCGACTAGCCACAGCTTAGCAACACTTCGTCTTCTTCGCACGACCCGATGACCGATGATGATTACGCTGAGATGAAGATGAAGGTCACTCACAGTGCTTACAATATCTATATTTTTGCTGAAAATTACAAAGACAGTAACTTCTATTTCTTGACACTACTAGTGTATGGTAATGGCATTTTTATTTAAACTGTGAATGTTGTAAATAGAACGATTTTCATGTGATATGGAGGATTTTAGATTTATCAGGAAAAGCCGCGAAACATGTGGCCGCTTAGGTGTGCATTATGCTAGCACCCATTCATGCTTAATGAAATCAAATAGTTTAGCGCAATCTTATTTCCAGTGCTCTGTTTCACACTTTGGAAACCAAGCAAGGCGCATTTATAAGCCATTAGCCAACTAAAGAGCCTTTAGGCATTCGGCAGTTTATCATTGAAATGCTATTAAGGCTTTCGGTTGTAAATCATCAAAAAACAAAAACAATCGACAAAGACTTCAACCTACGAAAGTGAAATGAAACCATAACGATATTTCAGCATTACCCCTTGAGGACCCAATTACAGAGAGCTACAGCCGAACAAAAAACAACCTGAAATCAAAGGAACAACTGGTTTATGTACAGCCTTTATCAAAAATTTACAGCCCCGGCGGTCTACTATTCAGCGTTACTATGTGACCCGTAATGCAGTCCCAGGTTTTCATAGTTGCTGAAGGCAAGAAGGTTTTTCGTCTCACCCTCCCCAATGGCTAGGACGACCACGAATATTACAGAACTCATACTATACAGCTTAAAACCAAACCCTCTGCTCTGTAAACTTTTGGTAAAGGCTGTATGTTCCTTCAAAAAAATGGCCGTGATTTAGCTTGCCCAGGCCAGCGAATAAGTAACGAGAGATACGTTTCCTTGACCAAGCTTATTGTGCTCACTGCATGTTTAGCATTGAGCAGATGCTCGGCCGCGGTGATGGCGAAGCGCCCGCCGCACCTGCTGCTCTTGTCAGGTTGCCAAGGTAATGCCGCATGCGCACAATTGACCTCTCACGGCCACCGCGGATTGCTCGTTTTGTAGCCAATGTTGCTCTCGCTACAAGACTTCTCTGCTCAATTTCTCCCACTTTTTATTCCCATCAGTTAACAATACCTGCATTAAGGTCTTTCAACAATTCTAAACTCCTAGGACGAGAAAAAAATTAATACCATTTTGAGCTAGGCCTAAATATACTAGTTGAGGTGCAGACCTAAGTGTTCAAAAAAATCCGCTTTCTCATTTGTATTCCTGCTAACATTGTGAAGTAGTGGCTTATTTTTTTGTGTTACTGCGATATCACGCGAATAATTGTCAAATAGTGTCCAATATTAATGGAGACTTTCCTTTTTCTTGTTCGCATTTTACATGGCGCAGATGCACTGCTTTGCTGACCATGCAAAAATGGATGTCCTCCCACGCGAGTGCTTTTATCAGGTGAGAAGGCCATGCCGCGGACAAAACTGAAGAAATTCAAAGAGACTCGACCCAAAGTGCGCAGCACGTTGGGACTTGTTGGCGAGAGAACAAGCAATGCACGAATTTCATGACAATAGCAATTATCCCCATCTCCTATCTCCTCTTTCTGTTATAAGGGATAAAGTAAATACACTATAACTATGCTAGCGTAATTGATCTGTATCCCTTACTTCTGCTGATCACTGAAGAGCCTTACGCGACTCGAACGGCGATGGTGTACTGCCTTTTCCTTTTTCCGGAGGGCCTTTCCTTGTGAATAGGCAGAAAAATGCCGGAAGGTTAAATTAGTCTATTGGGTTCTTTCAGTTTCCAATTGTCGATAAATCACGACCACGAGTGCAGGAGTGCGTCTTTGGATCCGAGACTCTCATGTTGTCACTCCTGGGGAGAAGAAGGCAAAATATCCCCTGGTTACAACAACCTTTTTAACAACGTGCGCATTTTCCACAACCACTTAGTGATCGAATGCTTAGATAGCTGCCTTGTGTTTGAAACAACTGTATCTAAGTCCCCCACAACTGATGATCCTGTGGAAACCCGTAGAAATGAATCGAGTTAGAACCATCCGATGAGTTCGCATAGCTGCCAGCCAGCTAACAGCGTGACACGTCTCTCCAAACTTCATTTCACAAGACATATCAACACAACTAGCCCAACTTTCTGCTTTCGTGAGGACATATTCATACACAACAAGCAATCTTCACACTAACCAACGATATATTGCGCATCCCAATGCGCCGGCATTAGTGTGCGCATTCCAGCAACTAGTGAAGAGTCGGGAGGCGGCGCGCACCGTCAAGCTGTCCGATTGAATATATGTTCGGGGTGTAAAGGTACAAGTAATTTTATTCACCGCGATCTTGGCTATGAGGTCATAGTGAGTGCTGCCATCTTTGATTTGGGAAACAAACTACGGCCCCATTTTGTTCATTGACGTTAAAAATCACATCCACCATCCGCCATATAAGACTTTGTCGTCATCATTGGCATTCGGTTCTGGCCGGCATCTTCTATTTCAGATTCCGAAACAATGCTGAGATCATTCATTATGGCGTCATAAGCACATAGTTTCATTTATATCCGCCAAATTAAATTGTGACGTCTTCATTGGCACCAGATTTAACAGCCATCTTGGATTTAATATTACCAAACGAAGCCACCATCTTTGATTATGATGCCATAATCCCGTGGTTTCACTCCTATCTGCCGTATTGAAAACAGATATCATCATTGGCACCCGAGTTGCCAACATCTTGGATCTTGTGTTATGACGTCATAGTAACATAGCTGCCGAAGTCGGGCGCCATGCTGGAATAATTAATGATGCCATAAATTTAGTATCATTATTGGGCAACATCTGGGATCTATAAATGACATAAATCAATCCCTAATTGGATATACCAAGGACGTCACCAATCAATCTTCAATTGTGTCTCTATTGATTTATCAACGTTACGAGATTACCTAGTCAGTTTGGAAACTCCGCTGAGATTCAGCTGCGAAAAGCGGCCCCTTTCCACTCACGCTCGAGAGGTTACGCTTCCTCCGCTGTTAGCCCAGTCGCATGAGCATTGCAAAGCCGGCGCTCACTATTTAACGGCGATTTACGCAGATAACTGCACATGAGGCGAATTATTTCCTAGTGATTGCTCAATCATTACTTTTTAGTAGTAGTTAAGACACTGTATTGCAAAAAAAGAGCAGATTTAGAGCGCAAACAAGGTGGCATGGGCGGCGAAAACGACTGCATTCGACCGAGTGTTCTTAAGATTCGTCAATTGGTACGCGGAATCCTTATACACGCAGATTTGAATACGAATTCAGTCCGTGTTCTTTGATATAGGACATCGGGCGCTGTTTTCACGTCAGTTTTGCCCGTAATTACTGTCAGCGGCGAGCCACTAACACCGGTAATCGATTGTCGCGGCAAACACTAGACAAAGCCCAAAGACACGAACCATCTGGTTGGGATAACCTTTTTACAAGCAAGATGATGTAAAACTCGCCGAATTACTGGGACAGCAAACATACATCATACTAAAACAATTTACTTATGCCATAGAAAACGACATTTTATGGGCAATACAAATATCAAAGAGCTAGAATCACAATGGGAAGCTTTTTTGTTTGTTACAGCCGCCTTTTATTTTCTCCCATACCGGTAGTGTGCAGTATCTCGCAGGTGAATGGCGACATATACTCACTGCAGCAGAATCAAATCATTCTTGATCTGGATCGAATACTTTTTTTGTATTAGTTATAGAGGAGATAGATGTTTATAACTCTTAGCCTTTGCAAACTATTGTGTGTCCTCTTCTTGCCAATGCAAAAAAATATCAGTTCAAGCAGAAACAATCATCACAACAAGGTTCACCATGCAAACGCATCTCATGTTGATTGCGAGGTTCATGTTTTGCGGTCGCTCCTACACATGACAATCTGGCCGCTTGTTTTAATAAGCGTGCTCTAACACAGAAGCTCTCCATCATTACCGGCACAGCCAGTCTCACCCAGAATTGCAAGAGCTGCGATAGCAAAGGCTAGTTACCTTATCTGAAAGAAAAAAAAACGCATATTCCACGGCAAAAACAAAAACTAAAATTATCGAGGCATTTTATATCGCGAAAGGGCTGACAACCGCGTTAGCTTTCCATGTTTATCACTGTCAAGAAAAGCGAATGAATTTAACAACACATCAGAACATTTCAGCAGTCGTGATGCACACGCGTCCAGTTGTTATGCCTGTTTCATGCACAATTTCGTTAGTGCTTGTTCCTCATTTTGTTATTTACATAAATCCTCTGAGTTCCTTCTTTCACGAAATTGATTCAGTTGAAAGTATGCGATTTTTCTTGGCTCGTTCGCGTATTTTTTCGTCCATTTTTCGCGTGGTTTTCAATTTTCTGGAACTACGATCGATTAGCGTAATTACATGTCCTACCTCCAGAAAAAGTTGATAGAGTCACCTGCTTCATGAAGTACAGCGAACAATCGTCAGCGCTTCTACATACACTCAAATTCTTAGCTGTAGCACATGTGCTTTACGCACCGTTCCTTGAAGCTTCAATACGTATATATATTGAGACATGCATCGGATTCAACAACGGGTTCTGAAGTGCCGATGACATTGTGTAAGCGATGTGCCTTAATATTTGGGCGGATAACTAAAGCTGCACAGTTGCGTCTTACGTGGGCAGCACCTCACGATGATGCGTAGGTTGGGTGCCCAGATGCCACTATGATGTGTTGCAGCGGAAGCATACGCCACACGATCGTCACGAGCTGCACTCTACACGTTTAGATAAATCTCGAGAGAAGTCACAGGGGCAGCGATCAACATGCAACGCTGCTGAAGGCAATAAAAAAATGTCAGGCGGAAGATCGCGTGTACGTTGCCTGCGGAGCGGGGCAGCATTGGTACAGAAGGCAGAGGCTGGCAGACCGGTCAGACGGCGACCAGCGCGCCCCCGCTCGGCGGTACTAGGAAGGGTGACACCCGCGGCGGCGGAGTTCGCCAACTGGAAAAGTAATCTAGTAACGTTGTGATTTACTATGGATGCCCCCATCTTGGATTTATCGCGGACATCATGAGTTGGAGGTCATATCGGATATATCAGTGCCATCACCAATCAATTATCAATTGGATGTGCTGATGACGTCACCAATAAATAACCAATTAAGTAGCTATAGCGATTTACTATGGGGGCCGCCATCTCAAATTCCACGGGCTTAGAAATTTTTATGCTGAAAGAAGGCGGTAGCAGACCCCATGCAATCGAGAAAGGTGATGAGTAAGAGATAACGTTCTTATAGCTTAGTCAAAATGGAACACCTACTTATGGTGCGCACGTTGAAAGTGCTTGTTTTTAAAATGTGCTTCATTATCCTAACTTTTTCAGCAACCCGCACACAAATAAGACAGAGCCGGGATCGGTCGCCTGATTTTTAAATATTATGAAACCATTTGTGGTAGTCACGGGAGGCATAGATTCGGCCAATCGTCTCGCATGTTGCGTCAAATGACACGTCGCCCAGTAAGCCACTTGTTTTTTGTTTTTTTCTCAAAGGCCAAAATCTCAGCTTGGCTCTCATAAAAAGTAATAATTCGGTAAAAAACATTTTCATCACAACAGTGAATTCTTTCACCCGACCTTATGTATCTGAATTCTGCTCTTCTCAATGACAAGGGTTGATTGATACCCTTAAAAACTCTTTGTATGCGATTTTGTGTTCGTGAATGTTTGCCACACCGATTAATTTTTCAATACTTTTCCCCTTCCCCTCCCCCTCTTTGTCACCCTCATTAGGTGTAGCATGTTAGGCTCACTATATATATCTGCTCTTGTGAGCATTCAAGCGCAAAACATTTCATAAAGGCAACCTTAGTTACACCAAGGGTTATGTCCGCCGCAAAATTTTCAAATATGCGGACACAGCGGCACAGCCCCTCGAATATAAGCATCGGTTATTAAAATATTTCATCATAGTGGACACTACAGAAATTGGCATTATTGTGCTTAGCTGCACATAGTACAGTGCGCAAAAGATCAAATAAGCAAGCCGAAGGAGGGGGGGGGGGGTAGACTTGAGCTTCGTCACGAGCTGTGAATGCTTAATTATTAAGTGCAACCGTTCCACTTCAGTTACAGGTCTTTTAAAACCGCATTCGACTGTTGTTAGCTCAGTTAACACTAGCTTTTATATGTTTCTTGTGTAATTGAAAGCTGAATTTTTTTCTGTTCATCAGGTTCTCTTGAGCAATCAATCACTTGACGCATCCTAAAGCAGAATTATTAATTGTAAATAACTAAGTAATAGCCAGCACTAAACTCCGTTTTGAATCGCAATTAACAAAATTAACTATATCAATTAAACTCCAGAGTCAGTGCGGTGCAATTATACTCGACCTCAGGTACCTAACGCAATACAACCTATTGCTCTTTTGTAAAGCTAATTTTAATTAACGTTAAATAATTGAGAGTTACACTTATCCAGAATAATTATACTTCACATAAGCTATCGAATGATATATTAGTTGCTAATACACTTGGCATAAGCTATACAGCCACTACGGATACTTTATGTGCACACATTCTGTACATGCCACGCATGATTCAAGAAATGCGCACGCATTAAAATCTCTTTGCACTACTCTGTGACGTTTACTGCCTTGTTCAGCTGGTGCACATTCATAGACGAGGTTTTCATGATATTGACATCGGAATAACTTAGAGCCATAGGGGGCACGACACCGCATCTAGTATGGTGCACTTACCTCATCTGTTATTCCAGGTTACCCTTATACTCAACGTGGCTGTTGCAGCGCCTGTCACGGTCTCCCCGAGAGCCTGTGCCTTGCCGGCGACAAGTCAACCCGAGTATTGGACGCAAGGGACAAGTTTGACCGTCGATCACTACCTGCTCTGGCAACTACGTGTACGCACAGCCACTATCAGCGACTACGAAAGGGGATATAAGCAGCAGCC
Source organism: Amblyomma maculatum (assembly GCF_055883805.1). Classification (NCBI taxonomy): domain Eukaryota; kingdom Metazoa; phylum Arthropoda; class Arachnida; order Ixodida; family Ixodidae; genus Amblyomma; species Amblyomma maculatum. The sequence goes on along the minus strand of NC_139351.1, from coordinate 41,093,380 downwards.
AGACACCGCCCCTGCGGGGCACGACACCGCATCTAGTATGGTTCACTTACCTCATCTGTTATTCCAGGTTAGTTACCTAAACGATGGCCGTTGTGTTAGAACCAGCAATCGTTGTTTCTTCGCGGTGTCGTGCCCAGGGGTTTTGTTGGTTGTGATGGGATTGCTTGATAGCAGAGCAGCTCGTTGTATTAGTAACGTTCTTTTGATCCTCTGTGGCGATGTGGAGACAAACCCAGGTCCTAACGGCGAAAATGGTGATATACTGACAACTGTGCTCGCTACGGTTCAGCGGATAGAAGCTGGACAAAACGAGGTCCGTAATGAATTAAGCGCTCTCAAGCACTGGCGGGCGTCGGTTGATGTTGAGCTGAAGCAACTGTCTGACCGAATTCGCGTGGTTGAAGTAGACCTTGCTGAATCCAAGACAAAGGAAACCACGTCAGAGGATGCGCCCGGTCCTAACACCCTAGGTACCATTGGCACGCAGCTTCGCAAAATTGAGTCGAGATGCGAAGACGCCGAAAACAGGCTAAGGCGATCGAATCTGCTTTTCTTTGGCGTGGCGGACGAGTCGTCTGAAACTTGGTCAACTGCAGAAAGCAAAGTAATTGAGCTTTGCCGCGATAAACTTGAAATAAATCTCGAGCCAACACAGGTTCAACGAGCACACCGTCTAGGGCAGTTCCACGCTGGCAAATGCCGCCCAATCATCGTTAAATTTACCTTCTTTAAGGATAAGAATCTCATTCTGGAAAATGGGAAGAAGTTTAAGGACACCGATTATGCTGTACGTGAGGATTTTTCGTTTCATACACGGCTAGCCAGGAAAAAACTGCTAGAATTTGCGAAGTCCAAAAAAACCGCCTACAAGTTAAGTGTTGATAAACTTCGCATGGGCGATTTAGTCTATATTTATGACACTGATGTTAACCAAGTAACCGAAGTTTCAAGATAGCCACGACGTAAAACCAATCGAGTTATCAATACCCCAGTCCAGCCAACTAGCGATATCATTCCATGTCCGCCGCTCCATTTGTCATTCACTAACATACGTAGCCTTTTCCCTAAACGCACTGAACTATGTTCATATCTCGATAATAGCCACTGCGACGTACTGCTTTTAACAGAGACTTGGTTGCGCCCTGACGTTAGTAGCGAAGAAGTTCTGCCAGATAGCAATAAATTTCAAATTTACCGTAAAGATAGGACGAACAAAAAAGGTGGTGGAGTATTAATCGCAGTTAAAGATAACATTCAGTCTTTTTTTATCGATATCCCTAGTGCAGTAGAAATCGTATGGGTAGCAATAGAATCCCGTTTGGGTAACTCTATTTTGGGCGTCTGCTACAGACCTCCGGACAGTCCCCCTAAGTTTGTGCCCGACCTTCATGACAATATCATTGCCATTAGAAATAAGTTTCCTAAGTCTGACATCTTTTTGTTCGGAGATTTTAATTACCCTGACATTGATTGGTGTAACTTATCTTGTAATTCATCTGCTTCCAATGAATTCGTACAACTTACACTAGACTTTTCTTTTGTCCAGTTGGTAGACCATCCTACACGAGAAGCTAATATTTTAGACCTTATCTTAACTACTTCTCCGCTCAGGGTCAGGCACATTACTTTTGATGAAGGATTCAGCGATCATAAACTTCTACAGTTATCACTTAATGCTCCTTTTTTTTCACGTCGCGCTCAACCTAAACAAATCCTAAATTATAACAAGGCTGACTTCAACGCTATAAATCGTGGTCTGGAATGTTTCTCTGAACAGTTTTTTCGTGATTTTTCCTCCCGATCTGTTAACAAAAACTGGTCTTTGTACAAGGAAAAAATGACAGAACTCGTGCGCAATTACATTCCTCTAATAACGTTTCGTGTTAACGTATCTAAACCTTGGTTTAACAAATCACTTCGTACATTAAAAAACAAGAAGAAACGCCTTTTTAAATCAGCGAAGCGACTTTGCACGCAGTATTCGAAAACACAATACAAGTTATGCGAAGCATCATACTGCCATGCCGTCCGTAAGGCGAAGCGCAAATTTCTGTCACATGATCTTCAATCGCTCATGAAAAATAATCCAGCCAAATTTTGGAAAACCATCTCCCCCCCATCACGCACGTTCGACAATATTTCTTTACTGGATGCAACCGGATGTCCCATTCCTCAGGACAGCTGTGCAACAGTTTTTAATGATTTTTTCACATGTTTTCACTAACGAAGACCATTCCAACCTACCTAGCCCACAAGAAACCGATTTCCCTTTCATGAGTGCAATAGACATCACTATAGAAGGCATTGCATCTCTAATCAAAAGTCTCAAAATATCTACTTCTTCAGGATTAGACGGAATAAATACCAAAATTCTAAAACACACTGTAGATGCCTCTAGCCTCATCCTCTGTCATATTTTCAAACAGTCATTAGAAACTGGCGAAATTCCGCATGACTGGAAGATTGGTCAAATAATCCCCGTGTATAAATCTAGTAACAAACACTCTGTCAGTAACTACCGCCCCATATCGCTAACAAGTGTTCCATGCAAATTACTAGAACACATCATTGCATCTAACGTTGCCTTCCACCTGGAGCGAAACGATTTCTTCTTCGCACACCAACACGGTTTCAGAAAAGGGTTTTCCTGTGATACACAATTATTAGAATTTACTACTGACCTCTTTAAGAACATGGACGAAAATTGCCAGACTGACTGCATATTCATTGATTTCTCTCGTGCATTCGACCGCGTCGCCCACTGTCGCCTCATAGCTAAATTGTCACTGCTTAATTTAGACAACCTAACACTCTCTTGGATTAGAAACTTTATGTCATTTCGCAAGCAGTTCACTCTTCTCAATAACTTTTCATCTCCCCTTAGCGACGTCACATCTGGCGTTCCTCAAGGTAGCGTCCTCGGTCCTTTATTATTTTTAATATACATTAATGACCTCCCATTTCACATAAGATCATCAGTTCGGCTGTTCGCTGATGACTGCATAATTTATCGTAAAATCCGTTCTCTCACTGACCATGTCATCCTTCAGCAGGACTTGGAGTACGTAACTAACTGGTGCAGATCATGGCAAATGACACTTAACACGGAAAAATGCAAAATAATGACAGTCAGTAGGAAGCATTCCCTCTCAACCCACAATTATTCACTCAACAGGATTTCACTAACCCGCACATCTTCTTATAAATATCTCGGCGTTCATCTTACCGAAAATCTTTCATGGGCGACGCATATTGAAAAAATAACCGCCAAAGCATCGCGCACGCTCGGCTATCTAAAGCGAAATCTACATAGCGCACCTATTTCTACTCGTAAGCTCGCATTTCTAACTTTCGTTCGTCCTCAACTAGAATATGCATCAGCCATCTGGTCACCACATCAAGAGTATCTAATCAAATCCCTAGAAGCTATTCAAAACCGTGCAGCACGTTTTATTTCCCATGATTACAGCCGCCATGCCAGCGTGACTAACATCAAGTTGTCCTTATCGCTCACAAGTTTACAATCACGTCGGGATATCGCGCTTATCTGCTTGCTACACAAACTAATCTACAGCCACCATGCATCAACAGTGCCACTTACTAGACCGACTCGCACCTCCCACCGCCTGAATAATAAAATAAGTTTTCAACGTCTATTCGGCCGAACACATGCATTTAACTTCTCTGCCTTGCCACGGGCTATAAAGGGTTGGAATGGTCTTCCCGAACGCATCGCTAACATATCTGACCCACTAAAATTCAAAAACGAATTGAGTACCTTTTTGCAGTCAGAATAACTTTTTTATATTGCGTTCACTGTGTCAGGTTGATTTCGTCCAATGCCGCTAACTATTGTATAATGTCATAATCCTCTGTTTATTACTTCCCATGCATGCTCTAATACTTATTTGCAGTTCCAGTCCTGTATAACTGTTACCTTTTGTATTTTAAACTATGTACCATTGTTCCTTTTGATACACTGTAACCCCTCCCCCTCACTCAATGTTCCATGTTTGGAACCTGTGAGGTATTTGTATAAATAAATAAATAAATAAATAAACTAAACACAAAGAGAGCCAATCTCCAATGTCACCAAACAAAATAGAGGAATTTTATCTTTTGGTGGTGATCAATGTTAAATAATGATATAACATGACGACACGCTGACTAAAATTTAAGGAGACAATTCAATCACATGACACCGGTTGCATTTTAACTCACGTGCCATGAATTTCGCCTCCAGTGTTCTACAGACAAGAGGTCGGTGACGGGTGTTCAATCGTCTACTTCCTTAGGTATGCATGTTACCTGCAACTTATCTTGACAGTGATCACCAGTGCCACCCACATATTAACACAACGGAAAACAAGTAAATAACTAGTGCAGATTTCGCTCACTTGGCGTTAGTAACAGTAAACAAAAGTTTTAAGGAGCATGTCATCTCAAAGCGAACACATTAAACGGAACATGATATCGGGGGCACTCACAGGCTCATCCATTAAAAGTATGGCTCTAGTAAGCAAAAACGAGGAAGGAAACAAGCGCTAAAATTTGCGCTTTAGTCAGAATGTATGTATCTGTGTTTATGCGGTACAAACTTTTATTTCGTTTTATCTTTGACTCCTGTGTTTAAAACTTTTTTCATGGGCCGAAAATAGTGTTTTGGTTTTCGGACTCAGTAGGGAGATCACGCTTCTGTGCCCTGCCTGGGGCAGAGTGAAAGACAGCGGTCGCGTATATAGGAACGCCCTTCGCCTTACTTCCTGCCTAATAGAAATCAGAAAAATAGAAAAGACAACACGAGGTGCCGAAAGCAGCGCACCGCTCCGCCAACTAGAAACTATAGCGTTTCCCAACGTGCCCTTTCGCTTTCCCTTTTTATTTTCTTTCCCCAACTTCCCCTGCAAGGAAGCGTCGCTCCCACGCGTAAATTGCTGCCCGTCGGTCCATTAGGCTTATAACGATCCCCTATCCCCGGGCCAGGGGCCGCGTCCTTGTCTTAAAACTCCCAGTGTTCACTCCTCTCACACACGGCTTTCTTTACATGCTCCCGTTGCAGCTACTTTTCTATGTTTGCATTTTAGTGCCCTTGTTTACTTCAGCAACTTGAGTCGAGGTTGGAAGGTCTTCGGTTCAGAGGTTTAATATTTCACCCCTGTTTACTGCTTCCTTCACTCCTTTTCTGCTTATGGCCAATGTTCCGCCGGAAAATCTTTCTGTCTTTCCGCTTTCAAACATTTACTTTCATTCTGCCCGTGAGTTAAGTAGCGGAGCTCAGATTAAATTCACTTTCGTTCCTCTTTCTTTTGGAACTAAACCACGCGTCCTGTTTCAGTAATAGCCAAACCAGGCTAATTTCCATCTTCACAGTATAGTTAATACCTCTCTGAACAGGAGCTTTTTGATGTTCGGTGCTTAGACTGTGCGTCGTTCTCCACATATTGGTCGGGAATAAGCGAACGAAGCAGCCACTTAATTCAAATAAACGTTCACTCCTCGCTTAAAGTAAAGGCTCAGATCCTAAAAATTCTACCAACCTTTTCCGCTTATTTCTTCGCATGTGCTAGCCGAACATGCAGCCACTGCGACACAGAATAACTTTTTTCCAGCATGGTATATTGCTGCGAAACCTTCAAAACTGTATTTGTTGTTTTTCAACAGCCGCCGGCATACAGGCTTATCACTCTGATTCTGGATCGCGTATCAGTTCCGTAATCTTTGTTTGTTAATGCTCGATGTCCCAAGTCACACCTTTATCAGTTTCGTTGTAGCGCAAGATGCACCGAGATCTGTCTCGAAGGTTCCGGCCACTCGGGTGCCTTTCCAAAATGTTCCAGCCCGTGCTGGTAGCTGTTTGCGACGCTATCTAGATTGTTCTGTGCAGCCTCTATATTGAGCGTTGACGAGTGTGACGAGCATTTTTTTGTCAGACGATCGACCAACACGTTTGCTGCTATTGCCACCGCCGAGTTGCTTAGTTCTTTTGCGGGCGCAAGTCAACCCAATAAAGAGTTAATTTCCGTACCATCAAGCCTGTGTCTTCATTTGTGTCATCGACCCTGGTCACCACCACGTGACAATATATTACAGGCGTTTAAATGCAGAAAATAGCCGCTGTGTACATTGTTTACAAAGTATATAGCCTGCAGTCGAGCGAGTTCAATTGAAATATACACCACACAACTAAAACCTGCCTTAAAGCAACTTCCACTAAAACAGTGGCGAAGAAAGATAACACATCAATAATGGGAGTCAGTCTGGTTGATAGTCCCTGTCTTCGTAAGTGCCCCTCTTGCCAAAATGAGCACTGGGCGAAACCAGATGCGCAGCATCCCTGCCCAACATGCACTTTTTCCACAGGATGTGCAGTCGGAAGTGGAAATTTCATGTCAAGGGGTTCACAATGAAGACGGGCGGCCATTAGCTACCGCACACTATGAAAATTCAAATCTGTGTTTCTTCGGTATTATTTGTAGAACGTCCCAAAATATTATTGCGCCTTTACAGGCGATAAAACAGTGTCCCGTGGTTTCAGGTGTATCACATAGCCCACGTTGAGCAAAGGAAAAAAAGATATTTTTCGGACGCCACGACAGGTAGCGCCTCGCCATGATCGAAATTTAGAGAAACACGTTTTAGTAAAATGCGAAAGCGGAATTTTACGTACTCGTCTCAGAACATCATTCTCTATACAATAGAGTAGATAGAACGATATAATGGAGGCGGGAACAGCAGATGTATCTTCATTTTGCATGCATTTTTAAGTGAAACAGAGAATAAGTACTCGAAACAAAAGCGAACACGCAGGAAATACTCTGAAATATAAACGTCTTTCATAGAACCAACTAATAAAGGCCAGTCGATAAAATTGCAAGAGATCACCAAGTTGGGAAGAAGGTTCGCAAGATTAGTTTGCAGGGATTCTCTGATCAATTAACGGGAGCTATTACGGAAAAAGAAAATACTAGCAAGCAACTGCCTCACATAGAGACGTGTCGAACCTAGTCCACCAGCGGAGACAGGCCTGAATAAGTTATTGCGGTTCATCGGATCCTAACTGGAGGATTATATGAACGTCGCAAGCTCTCGGGGAAAGCTTTGGATGTAGTACCTCGCGTATTGGAGTACCTGCAAAACATAATAAATAGTGTATTGCAAAAATATGTGGCAGGCCTACGCTCGTCCAAAAATTGATAGGCGTAGCCGAACAAAACCTCAGCATAGCTTTGAAGGGCCGGGACCGGCTCTTTTCAGTAGCGCCCAATAGAAAAATTCATAAAGAGTAACTTCTCGGTATTTAGCGGGACACCAGACTATTGAATTCTAGCATAATGAGTCGGTATTGATTTCCATGAACCAAAGCATAGAACCGAAGTTTGAGAGCTATTCATTTCAGCGCTAGAGGCAATGCCAAACTTCCAAACTAGTGGTTATAGTGTTGTAAATACTGGGTTTACCGTTGCAGAAAAGTGTCATATCATCGGCGTAAGCAAGCAGTTTGACTTCATTACTAAAGACAATAAAACCGCGGATATTGTTGTTTCGCAGTAAACTAAAATAAAATGGCTGTAGTCAGAGGGTGAAGAGTATCGATGACATAAAACAGCATTTGTTCACGGATGATAGAATTAGCATAGGCTCTTAGAGGTGACTGTTAGCAATGAAGCGAGTGCGACACTTGTAACAAAGTTGCACTCCTTTATGTACGGTTGATCCAACATTGGCCCGAGAAGAGAACACAGGAACGAATGCCGAAACCGGCCAAATACCATCGCAAGGTAAACATTGAGTACAGCCAGCTGGTCATTAGAGCGGGAGCAAGTTTCGAGACTTCCACGTGCAGTTAGGTACGTTACATTGCATGGAGCGGCCCCTCAAACCACACGTCTGATGAGAGCCAATGAGAACACAAATCGTATGTTGTAGACGATTTAATAGAACTTTCACGAAAATTTCTTAGTCCACATTTGTCAATGTGATTGGCCTGTAGCCATCTACTGGGCGTACTTTTTATTTATTCGTGCAGTTTGGAATTAAGACAGCGTGAGTTTCAGTAAACGCCTCAGGAAGAACCTCTAAATCTAAACTTAAAGCGAGAATCTGAAGCAGGACAGGCCTAAGCAAAGATTCAAAATGATTGTAATACTCGCTTGAGATACCATCAGGGCCAGGTATTTTCGAGAGAGGTATTTTGTCAGTTACTTGTTCTATTTCTTCCAACGTGAAAGGGCCATTCATAATAGCTGTGAAGTTAGCTAGGAGGAACGAAGTAGGAATAGCAGGAGCGTCACTGAACAATTACGTGCAATAGCTCACAAATGCAGAGATCACATGACACGTTTTGGTTGCAAGTGTGCCATTGAACAATATTTCCTTTCTCAGCTTGGCAGTAGCGTGACGGTGTCCATCAAGTAGAGCTTGTCGCGTAGCAGTGCAAAACATGATTGGTCCATGATCGAACTCGGGCACTCTTTGACCTTACAGTGTCACGTTTTTGTAGGTTATACATTATACTAGCAATTTCGTCTAAATATAATCCATGTGTCTCACATTCCAAATCATAGATCTTATACATACCTTTACATAGTGTCCTCTCCTGAAACATCCTGTAAAAATACTTAACAGACCCAATTTCAATAGCTATCGCTCACACCTCCTGTTACCTCTTCTAGACATGCATGTCTAGTGCAGTTGCAGGACTGGAGGCCCCTTTATCACAGTCCTGGGTTATCTGTACCATGAAACAATACTTAACCACTTACGTCTCCGTGTGCACTAGCTATCACGGCACGATCATTCAGGAGACATACATAATTACCGTGTTCCATTAGCAGAACATGTCTATCACAGCCGTGGAGGGTAGCCATGCCTTCGAAATATTGGAACGCTTCGCTGCACTATGGGACACATAAATATTGACCCGTCTCCATGATTTTCTGTGGAACAAAACGATACAGCTTATTAGCTGTTTCTAACTGTCCAGACAGATACTTCCAGACGACGAGGCGCAGCCTCTGCAAGGCTGGGTACATTGCGCTGGCGGGAGTACGACGCGCCTCAGGGATGCACCTGCGACGCCACAGCACAAACAGAACCACATTGAACACAAGGTGTTCAAAAGGGTTGCGCCGGCGTCTGACGCCGGGGTTCATGCGGACGCTAAACATCCTATATGCGAGCAGCCACATTGTTCTCGCACCGCAGTTGGCACACTGGTCATTAGGTAAAATGCCCCATCTGGCAAGGCGCTGTCTCGTGGGAAGGACGCCCCAACGCCTAAGCCAGTCAAAATCTCGCACTTCATTTGCCAACCGGTACACTGCCCACGCTCCTCATTTGGTGACAGCGGTCTCTCGTTGCTCATCAGCTGAAAGCCTGTGAATAACAACTAGTTCGCTGACGCGTATAGCTGTAGGTCACCTACATTAACATCTGACAGGTCCGCATCATGAGTCGAATTTGTCTCGGCAACCTCACGGTAAAAAGGCAGAGGTCTGTCCACCTGTGGACCGAGACAATGTTCGGGTGCAAGCACACGGCGCGCAGTGCTCATCCAGTACAGGATGAGCGAGCGACCAGGGTAAGACTCATCAGCTAATAGCCTCTCTACCAGCCTTAACGCGAGCGCTCGAGCAGCTGTCGGGATGCACGGCAGGCCAAGGCCTCCCCTGCTCCTCGGAAGGTGTAGGATGTGACGGGCGACTAGCGCTGTCCTACCAACCCAAACAAAAGTCCCTACAAGGGAAGCGAGTCTGTTCGTCACACGGCGCGGGATTGTCGCGATAGGCGCCATATAACGGGAGAAAGCGCTCGCTCGTGTCTTGATGGCACTGACTTTAGAATCCAGCGTGAGGGTGAAACGCGCTGCGTCAGAAAGGGCGAGTATTGCTAGCGAGAGAACTAAGTCCCATGTACGGGGAGGAACTCCGCTTGGCTCAGACAGCAAGCCACGTACACGCACTGCGTCCAAAAACGGTACATCGGCGGCTAAAGGGCCCCTGAACTGACCGAAGTGGAGTGTTTTACTTTTCTTTATGTTGAGCTGCGCTCCAGGTAAAGCTGCGTATTCCACATCAACAAAAAAAAAATTACCTGAAATATGAAAAACAAAGCACATATTTTGTTGGGCTTAGCCTCTTGGTGGCAAAACGTGGTCTGTTTTCAGAAATGTGCTCTTTTACTTTGAAAGAAAGAGAGAGGCCATACCAGAGAAGTGGTGAGATACTTAGCTAAAATGTTTACTCTGTGGATAAGCGGCAGACGTCGCTTGAAGTCTGTTGCGGAAAAGAATGTATGTTATCTACAGATCTGATTTAATTCGAAGTGTTCAATCGGGGAAATAGGAGATATATGTTCAAAAAAACAATGAAACTGTCATTGTGGCGCACGAAGAGTGATATGTCGTCCACGTATGCAGATACAACGACAGTCTCCTGTCCTACTGATGAGAAACATCGAATACGCCTGTCCGCGGCGACCCTACGCAGCAGCGGGTCAAGCGAAAGAACGAGGAGTAAGTACTCCCTGACGCACTCCCCGCGCAGGTGGCTCAGCTACAGGGCCAGTAGCAGGCCCGTGCATTTTGTTTTTCTTCTTCCTACAGCCACAACAACAACAATGTGCTAAGTATTGTGCTGGCCTGTAAATTTTGAAGAGTAGAGGGAATTTATTGTCTTCCACTCACATAGGTACTTGTGTAAACACACACACTCTAGTACATACATGGGAGGACAACGAAAGGTGCGATACTAGTAACAGTCACATATTAATAGTTATTCCGCGTTCATCAATACCTACAGAACACAAACTCAAAAGGAATTACAATGAGAAACTTAATGACAGGTGATTAAATCTTATATGGCAATACACATCCTCATAATTCGAGGTACGTAACAAAGGGTAGGGGGAGGGGTTAGTATGGCAAAGCTGGCATAACAAGCCTGACGTCCCGAACGACAAAGAAACGGGTGTGCAAGCGCTGCAGAAACCGCCCCTCTCCATCATCTCTGTCCAGTTGATCAGAGAGATACTTCCACAATAGAAGACGCAGTCGCTGCAGCGCTAGGTACATGGCCCTGGCTGATTGTCTACGGACTTCAGCAAGGCAACGCCTCTTCCAGAGCACAAAATATACACAGGCGACTACTAGCCGCGAAAAACATCCGCGTGGTGGCCTGGCGCCAGGGCCACCGTGCACGAAGAACATCCTTCTCACTAAGCGCCACATGACCAGTGCGACTGGGCATTCAAAGAACACATGCCTCATGTTTTCCGTCCGGCCGCAGTTTGGGCATTGGTCATTCGGCACGAAATGCCGCAGGGCGAGGATTTCTCGCGTGGGTAACACGCTCCATCGCCGGCGCCACTCAAAATCACGGACCTCGGAAGGCACACGGCTCATCGACCATCGCCTCCACTTGTTGACGACCGTGCGGAGCTGGTCGTCACAGTTTAGATGCGAGAAGGCAACCATCTCGCTCACTTGCATTGCGGGCACCTCAAGGTCGCTGTCCACCACTCTCTTAAAACCTGCTACCGTTTGGTAGAACCTGTGAGGCATTTCGGCCTGTGGGCCCAGGTGCCGGTCTGCAGTAAAGGCCCGGCGAGCTGTGCTCAGCCATAAACAGAATTTATTGGGTACATACATACAAAAAAATACACATTACGCACAAAACAAAGCACTTCAGAGAGCTTGCCTTAAAAATACAGCCTGTTTAACCAGCCTTCCATGCATATACGTGCCAGAAGCTACGCTACAAAACGCGCATAAATGAAACAGATGGCTTTAGGTTGTTCAGAAAGAACAAGTTAAGATGTTTGGAAACACAAAAATATAGTAATTCACGTCGCTCTCTTTCGCAGTTGTTGCATAAAGTTGTTTTACTATATGTAATGGATGCACGTCTCCTACACTGGAGATTAGAAGGCTTGGTTGCACCGCTTGAATCCAAAACAATGCAGCCACCTCCGACTGACGTTAAAACTCAAACGTAAGCAGTTATCCATCGCAATCTCATTTCGCATAGACCTCGCCGAGAATAATCGTTTGATTCCACCCAGATGCGTCTATGACCCAGATAGGTTCCCGCCCTCAAATGCAAATTTTGATCACTTAAACCCCCCAAATATTTATGGTTAGAACCCTCATCACATTCACAGTAGATTCAGTCAAGCAATTTTGCGCATATGGACCGAACTAATCATTAGACACCACTCCGGTCTCTCTATCACTGTGCATTGTGTTAGTTTTAGCGTAATGACACTTTTATATTAATAAATAAATTTCAGCTTACGAATTATTGGAATGATTGCCATTTTAACTTTACAAAAATTACTGCCGATTTTCATATTTAATCAAAAGCGAAATGCGTGCGTAGCACTGCTTAGCCGCTGTACTTCAGCACGTCAAGCACGGCGAACCTGTGCCGCAGTGCCTAACGTCCTGGCTTCGTTCATTGCGGCGCGAAGCAAACGCACGGCGCCGCAGCGTCCTCGGCTTTCCTTACACCATCTGCTGCTCCAATAAATATCGCAGACCTTCAGCGTGCCCAAGCAGATCCAGTGCAAAACCAGCTCGCATATCTGGCTGGTTTCACACTGGAAGACGCTGGGAAACGCTGGTTTTCGCAATAGGGTAGTGAAAAGCAGTGATTACCTCGGGATCAGAAGACGTTATTTTCTCCAGTCATCCGCGCCGTTCGCCAGGAGCTAAACTCTCCTTGGCTTCCCTGCCGAGCACGTCTAAGTTCAGCGGCGTTCTATAATTCGTTTAGAGGTATAGGTAAGGTGCAGCATCTGTCATCGCGGAAGGCAAAGAAGCGCCGCCCGGCGGCGTTGGAGCGCGCTCGTTCCCGCTTAGTCCTCATAGCTGACGGCAGATGGGTGACGTCACAATCTTAACATCACCCTAATTGAATGACTGAACTATTTTTAGTCTATTTCTATATATGCTCTGTGGTGCGGCATTCGAGGAAGCGCCAAATGAAAGGTGCCGCACGGACACAAGGATGGAACGACCGGCGGGGTAAGCTTCGCATATGCGTGAATCTCCTCTTGACGAAGCACAAGTCATGACGTCATGACCGGATGTGACGTCATGACGTCACATTGTTGTGATGCACGGCTGACGACGTCACCATGTGACGGCTATGAACGTCTCGAAATGTCCAACAATCACTACTGGTTATTGATAGGTAACCATGACTTGCACTTTCTGAGTACTATTTATTGCCTATTTAGTATTAATTAAGCACCCGTTAACTAATAGGTGATGGTTAGTAATAGTTATGATGACCTCCAAATGCATGGGTTCCTATGGAAATCTGCAACGCCGGCGGAGCTAGGCGAGGGGGCTGCGCAGCTGGCCTTGGCTGTGACGTCACTCGGCCGCGGCATACCGCATACGGCATACGACATACGGCATACAGCATACGGCATACGCGAAGCTCGACTCTGGTCCTCGTAGTGAAGCTTTTCACTTCTAAAGCGTTAGCTGTCCACAGCGGTTCTCCCCAGTGTTAGGCACGTTTGAATTGCACTCCTACATTTCAAATTCGGGTACCAACGTGTTGAGCACGTAACGGTGGCTAAAAGGTGAACATTCTCCGCTACCAAACTGCGTTTTGATTGTGGCGAAAGGCAAAGATGTCCGTGTGCTTGCTGTGCGATGTCAGTGTGCAATTTATCCCCAAGCGGTGTAAATTATTCCGGAGCCCTTCAATACGACTCCTCTTTGACCCCCACCTCCCTCCCTTGCCAACACGGCGAAGATCAGGTATCCACTGAGAAGTGTAAGAGATACATGCGCCCTCCCTTCCCTGCGAATTAATTTTACAAATTCTCGCCACGGGGCCCGGAAGTTACGGACCCATCACGGCCCCGTTACGGCTTTAATGGTCAGAGGTTGTCGCGACGACTCCCTATTGGTGGAGGGTTGAAATCTGGCTCAGCTGGTACATAGTCTTAGAGAACAATAACCAGCCAAGCGACGCGGACGAAGAAAGACGATGTACACACGGAAGCTGGAACTAACAACTGTGCTTTATTGAAATAACATTTTCCAAGAAACCTTGCAAGGCATGCGCGGCTCGACGTCCAACACACAGCATAAAAGCGACAAAATTTTTTATGCTGTGTGTGGGACGTCGAGCTGCGCATGCCTTGCAAGGTGTTTGGGAAATATTATTTAAATAAAGCAGAGTTGTCAGTTCCAGCTTCCGTGTGTGCACATCTTTCTTCGTCCTCGTCCCTAGCTGGTTATTATTCTCTATCCCTATTGGTGTGGCTGTAGGAAGAAGGAAAAGAAAATGCTTGGGGCGCTGCGAGCAGTCGGGAAGGACGGCCGTGTGTTACATCGTTAGAGTTAGCGCCTGTCCCGTCCGTCTTTCTGTGTGGTTCGTCTAAAACTTAGCGCTGTATTTCCTTTGGTTTAACGCAATGTCACACCAACTAGCCCAGCAAGAGATACTGTTGACCGAACTTACATCGGCTCCGCCGAATTTATGCCCCTTTCCCGAATAAGGATTTCCAAAGCGCTTCAAAAGCATCAGCACTTGTTCCTGGTCACTTCAGAACAACGATGAGACCACCGTTTCTCAGGTGGGACCATTCTCTCAAATGTAACGAGGATTTCAAGTTCAAGCGGTTCGAGCTAGTAGCTAAGCCTAACAGATAAGCCTCGACTCAGCTTCCCGCCGCGGCTCCGCGGGCAGTCTGCCGCAAAGCATGACGACCTTGATGGGGTACGACCCCGATGGAATGCGTATCGTCTCCATTCCGAAGGCGAAAACGCCAGTTTTCGACAAGATAACGGAAGCCAACGTTCAACGCAAGATAGAAGAGTCGGAACGCGCATCAGCCCGTAACAACCGCTCGGCACGGCAGAAAGGACGAACGCCAGATGAGCACTTCACCGCCGCAGCTGATACGCCGCCGCAGCAGACGCCACGCACGCAAGTCAAGCGTTGGAAGCCTCCTCCGCAGCCGCGTCTCGACAAGCAAGATGCAGACACCATAATCAAGCCTAGAGGAACGCTGGATCTCAGCACATTCAGGGGAAGCAACACTCTCGGAAGTTCCTTGCACACGGCAGTAGGCATTCACAACGCATCAGCAGCGCTCAGCGTTTGGCTCATTTGGGAACAAAACATCATCGTCGTCAGCGTGCGAGATGCCGAAATAATCAGAAAGGTCCTTGCAATTCAAGAACTCAAACTAGGGGACAGAGCACACGCAGTGTACTCCTACCTCAGTCCTCTGACGACACTTGTAATGGAGTAATACAGGTGGACCCTAGGGTTTCCAACGAAGACATCACAGAAGTGCTTCGCTCCCCGGATGCACCAGTGGTGAGCGTGAGAAAACTAGGTTCCTCCAACAAAGCCGCCGTCACTTTCGAAAGGAGAAAGGTTCCTTTTCACGTATTTTACTACGGTGAGGCGCTTCCCGTGCGCCTGTACAAGAAAACAACACCAGCCTGTTTACTGCGCGCGAAACTTGGACACCGTGCAGATGTCTGCCCTTGCCCTGCGCAGTACACGGTGTGCGAAGGCCCACATCCTATGGGGTCGAATCAATCAATGCAAGTACAAGTACCGAACATCACAACCCGCCAAATCCAAGCCAGGCCAGGACAGTCACCAGTCCAGGGCCATGTTTCGAGACCGGTCCAGCCGCAGAGGCACATCGGGCAGCGGGGACCGACTGACCCAACAGGCCCAGTCCAACAGCAGCAACTCAGCACCACACGGCTCACGGTCATCATGCAAAGCAAGAATAGAAGTCTCCTATTAGGAGTCTTGGCGGTGTATTGGCACTGCGAACCCACCCCGGCGGAGCGAATCCAGATTTCATGAGACCCTTGGCTGGGATAACGGCCGCTCCTCGAAACAAAAACCTCCTCACCCCTGTGGTGTGGGCGGCCTTGCCCGGGGTTGCCGTATGATGATGATGGTTGTTGGTTGAGGTTCGCACCCTCACAGGAGGGCTGCATCCAGTGCACCCTCCCTTCCATCTGACAAGGCAAGGACCTGGCACTGCCGACAAGGCGTCGCACCCCACCGCCAGTCGTCCAGCTGAGAAGACAACAGGACCCCATAACAAGGAGCAGCGCAACGATGGCAAGGGAAGCTGGGCAGATGTAGCTGCCTCCTCCCCCGAAGCGTTGGCTTACAAACAACTTAAAGCAGAGCTCGAGAAACTAAAGTCAGAAAATTGGAAACTAAAAGAGCAATTAGGCATCGCAGCCAACCCGAACAACATATTACCTCCATTGACGCAACAGGCATGTCCAATGGAGGTAAACAAGGAAGAGGTACACCCTCCGTGCCTACAGCAGCTGAATACGAGCACCATCGACAGGCAAACTGCAGTAGAGACGCCACAGTAGGTGCCAATGCCGCAGGTGCCACAACAGCAGGCATAGCACCGCGCGCACCCATGCCGCAATTTACCGAGAACGCCGAAATACAGGACCGCATTACCCGCTTGGAAAACACAGTCAAAGATCTCATGGAGAATAAATTACAAATTATGATCGAGACGACAATCAAAAGCATGTTAGAATTAGTTATCAAGCTCATGATGGAAAAACTTGAACCAGTTCTAATCACGATGCAAGCGCAGGGAATTAGAATTGGCCGAAACATTCAGGAATTTTTCGATGTTTCTCACAACAAGGGCACAAAACTAGAGGGCAAAATGGGAAATCGTCGCCTAGTCATCCCTGAACTTGATAAAGAATCTGAAGATTCACCACAGGATCAGACACAAATTTCTAATCCTCAACGTGGCACCACAATCAAGACCTAAACTGACCATCCTACAATGGAACTGCAGGGGACTAAAGCGTAAGAGGGAACCGTTACAACAATACATATACTCTTATTCTCCTGCGTCGCAAATAATAGCCATACAAGAAGTGAATATGGAGGTTAAGATCAGAGGATACTCAACACATCAAATAAACCCCTCGATATGCATTTTGGTCCACAAATAATACACAGCAACTACTGTAAACCTTGATCTACCCAGCGACAATGAATATCCCTTCTTAAATTTGCTACCACAACAGCGTAACAGGAAGGGCACCTATATGCTCTATATATATAGTCGCTCCAAACAGCGCCGCGTAGCCTTTGACGCTATCTTTATCAAAGCACTAAGAGAAGCTCATACAGCTCCCCTAGCTATAGTCGGCGACTTTAACGCTTCTAGTCCATTATGGGGATATCCAAAGGAAGACACTAAAGGCAGGAAACTAGCTTCCGCCATCGCTGACATGGCACTTACCTTACTCACTGACCCGCAGCATCCGACTCGAGTCGGTACCAGCATAACTCGGGATACCACCCCCGACCTGACGCTCGTCCGCAACGCAGGTCACTATGAGTGGCGAAATACGGGAGAGACCTTAGGCCGCGATCACTACGTGCTGCAGACCATCTTTGAAAGCAACAAGCAAAGAAAACCACGTGGACAAGCCAGAGTGACAGACTGGGAGAAATTCAGGAAGGACACTAAACTAATTACATCGGAGCAAGTAACTAGTTACGAAGAGTGAGCGGCATCGATTCTCGACCTTAAATAAAACCTCACCAAAACCCTTGCCACCACGGAGGACCACCCAGCTGCTGACAACCATCTCGTACATCTTTGGGAAGCTAGATGTAGTTTCATAAAAGGTGGAAGTAACAAAGGCACAATCAAAAACTCAGAATTTGAATAGCGAAGCTAACAACTCAAGCAGACCAATACGCATGGGACCTCGCTCGCACCAATTGGCTAAAAAGGTGCAAATCCCTCAAAGGTTGCCTAGACAGCAAGACTACGTGAAACCTTCTCCAATGCCTAATTGATCCACCGAAACCGAAAAGTGAACAACATAGAAATTTGCATCGAGCCTACACAACTTTCAAGACACGGATGACGAACTCGTGGATGAACTAACGCGTCGCTATATCTGCACTTTGAGAGACGCAGAACCCTCATATCCAGAATACCGGGGGGACCCGAACGAAGACCGAAGTAAAGACTTCACTTTAGAAGAAATCATAGTAGCGCTAGCAGATATGCGCCGAGGTACAGCCTAGGGACAAGACCAAAATACGGTCGGACGTCTAACTAACCTCAGCACGGAGGCACTGCAGCAACTTGCGGATTACGTTAACGAATGCTGGCTCATCGACACCATTCCACAGGCAAGGAAAACAGCCAATGTACACTTTATCCCCAAACCCGGCAAGAAAATCACCATTGAAAGCCTACGCTCCATATCCCTCACGTTGTGCGCAGGCAAACTCATGGAAAAGGCAGTCCACGCGCGTCTCTCCAACTGTCTGGACAACCGCGAGCTACTGCCACACACAATGTTTGGATTCAGAGCGCATCTGTCCACCCAAGATGTGCTTCTGCAACTCAAACGCGAAGTCATTGATCCAACACGCAGAAACAGTGACCGAGTACTTTTATCCCTCGAACTCAAAGGAGCGTTTGACATTGTCAAACACTCCACAATCCTCCAGAACCTCCAGACCACGAACTGTGGCCAGCGAGTCTATTTCCTTAAAGACAGAACGGTCAACATCAGCATCGGCACTAAACAAACAACGCAAGTGAAGATGGGCATGAGAGGCACTCCGCAAAGAGCATTATTATCCCCACTTCTGTTCAATATTGCACTCCGAAATCTTCCACCTCTTCTAAATCAGATAGAGGGCATACGACACGCCCTGTACACTGATTATATAACCATCTGGACAACCACGGGTAGTATGGAATGATGGAAAAAAACTACAAACAGGGCAACAGTTCACAAATATGCACGAGCGTGTGGACTAACCTGCTCTCCCGAAAAAAGTGAAGCCCTAGTCTTCCGCCAGCACAAAAATCAGGCCACGATCGACATCCACGTTGACAACTCACCCGTCAAGGAAGTTCACACCGTCAAGATACTGGGTTTGTACATCAATAAGAAGGGCAATAACCACCTCGTCATCCAGAAACTCCACCTCGTGAGCGAGCAAGTCGCCAGGATGATCGCCAGAATAACGACACGAAAATCAGGAATGCGCGAAAATACTCTCCGACTGGTGCAGGCTTTCTTCGTGAGCCGCATCGTCTATGCAGCACCCTACCTCCGTCTCAAAAAGTTTGACATCAAGAACATCGACGTCATAATCAGAACAGCCTACAAGAAGGTCCTGGGTCTCCCTCTTATGACATCGACGGACCGGCTTTTTACGACTGGGCGTCCTCAACACGATAGACGAGCTGATAGAGGCACACATCACGGCGCAGGTGGTACGACTCTCCAAGACTCTGACTGGCCGACAAGTCTGAACGACTTGAACATCAATTACCCCCGTATCATTGGGTTAAGGAATATCACATGAGGTATTAGCTGACTTCGCTGAACGCAATAACTTGCGAATCATGATTACCTTCTTCAGAAAACGGAAGAACGGAAAGTGGTCATGGAAAATTATTAGCGGGGGGATCACGAATTAAAAATGACCGTACTGTGTTCTAACCCTGGAATTGCGCATGATGTAGAGATAAACGGAAAGGATCGGTGCAGTGACCACAGGATGGTAAGGTCTTGAAATAATCTCGATTTGAAGTAAGGGAGAATTCTATCAAAGATTTGGTTGTAAGAGGATTTGTAGAATTCAGGCTCTCGCATCGGAATAAATATTCAGTGCTAATAGTGGGCTTGAACCTTAGCCTAAAAGCAATGCACAATCATTTCAGATATATCAATACTAAGTAAGCGATATAATCAGGTAACTGTTTCAGCACCTAACTATAGGACCATTTCACTAACCAGCGTAACCTGCAAACTTCTTGAGCACATAATTTACTCGCACCTTGTTTCTTTCTCCGAATCTAACAACTTTTTTAGTTCATACCAACATGGCTTCCGAAGACTTTTCTCGTGTGAAATGCAACTCCTCTCTTTCACTAATGATCTTTTTCGAGCTCTAGATGCTAACTTTGTTGTGGACTGTATTTTTTGGCTTTTGCTAATGCTTTTGACTGTGTTTCGCATGACTTGCTACTAATTAAGCTCAGTGCTCTGAATATTGGCAGTCAGGTATTGGGCTTCATCATTTCATATTGAAAAGTGAGGGGAACCGTGATTTTCAGAACACTTGCATTTCGAGTCAAGAATTCTGCACTTAAGATACGTAGGCAAGTAGTACGTATACATATAATATATAGCTTGGTTAAGGAGGTGCTTATATCTATGTCGGCGCACAGTTAGGGGACTATGTCATTAAGGATTTCCTTTGGAGAATGTGTCCGCTGCTGGGAAGACCTGGCTACCTATGACGACAGAGTATAATAGGCTATATTTCTATATAACTGGCTAAAATGGCTATGATTATTGCAGCCGCAGTGACCTTCATATTAAATATTACTTCCATGGGAGTTCGATCACGTCCTCCACTTTCACGTTTCATTGGACGAGAAACATGACACACCTGCCTACTGTGCGGTGTCTGCGCTTGTTGCGACCTACAGTTACAGAAATGATTTGACATCAGCGCCCCACACAGTTGATGGGGCTTTTAGATGTTATCCCCAGAAACAAACGATTCTCTTGCCTTTAGATGGCATGTAACTAGAGCAGGAGGGCATTTCTGTTTGCAATAAGTATATTTCTCTCCAACTGCTCACATCGGCATTCAGAGTAAACAGAGGGGAAATTACATATAACTTACTTCAGTTGTTAATAGTATAGTAAACACATTTTAAATAATATATATGCACTCTAGGTGCTATCACAGGCTTCATATTTTGTGACGGCCTCCACCCGACGTTCCGCCAGCCATTCCTCGCCAATGACCGTAGGTCCGCCAGCTACTCTCGGTAGGGGGTACTGGTGGATTGGTGGAATGTTCTTCATCGCGGAGAAACTAAGGTGGGTCGAGGAAGGCACTGAATGTAACTGTATATAAGCAATTGAGTGAGCAGGCCGCAAGTCTCTAGCTCCTGCTCAAGGACAACCTCCTTGTAGGGAGATATAGAGTATTCTACTGGCTAGCGTTCTGAAACTCAGTACAGTGAACAGAAAAAGAAAAGAACCAGTTAAGAAGTGGACGGCTGGCGTCTTCGTCAAGCTGGAAAACGTATTCTTGGTAAAACTCAAAGAAGCGCACTTTATCGGGACCATATACATACTTAGGCACACAACTGTCCACGAATGAGGAGTGGGTCGGCACAAAGGCTCGGGACGAGCTTCAGTAAATTTAGAAAACGTCGGCTGCACGCACGAATACTAGGTAATTAAAGCTGGGTAATTTGAATTGAAGAAAAAATAATGGCCAGAGCCACTCTACGTATTTTGAAGTCTTTTAGTACGAACTACGCAACTACTCCGCTTTTATTCAGCAAGAGACCTGCTATATGCAATAAGCAAATAAATGAAAGACAATGAAATACAATAAATGAAATAACTGAAAGTCTTCATATTGAAAGACTGCGTACTACCATGAAAAAGCAATGAAAGGCTTTATATGCTTGCGTTATACAGTTTTGCCATACCTGCTTCTACCGAAGTTTCTCGGGAAACAATTTTTAACGCGGTTCAAGGAACATGCCGTACTTCTACGTGTGCAAGAATCTATCACCCCTAAAATTAAAAGATACTGGTGCAAGGGGAGCGTGCAAAGCACAAAGGACTAGCCGCCTTCTGGTGCACGTGCAAGCGCACCTTCACGAGGTGTTCTCAAACCGCCCCTGTTTTCGAAGTCCAAAGCATGAGTGTTCAATAGAAATTCTGCGCAGTGCAATCGGCCATAAATTTACGCACCCTTGCTCACTATCTCTCGTGATATGATTGTACAGAAAAGCATGCCGGCTGATTTCTGAGTCCTAAGGTGGCACGAAAGGCAGGCGAGACTTAACTTCTTCTCTGCCTTAGGCCGATTGCTCGCCCTAACTCCTTGCCACTGTCATTTTTCGTCCGGCCGTAACTGTGCATTACAGACTGTGGTATGAACGGAGCTCTGTTGTTGCTTTTAGCGACATGTTTCTTGCTGTTTTGACGGAATGCGAGCCCGGGTCGCTTAACAAATCTTCTCTTCCAATTCACGCCACGATAAGCTTTCGAGCCTCCCAACCCAAATCTTCTTAGAGTCTGCCCTGCTACAGTCAATAATTTATACATGCTAGTCAGATATTTTGTTCTTTCTGATGGTACGGCCAGTTAACCTTACAGAAGTTGATCATTTTTACCTTGGTTTCCTTGTTTCTGTTTCGTTGCAACCGCGTTAAGTTGTCCTCTTCAGAAAGAATAGCGAACGTCGGTTTAATTATACGGCCAACATCCTAGAATAAATTACTCCCCAGGGTTACTCCGGGGATACTGTTCTGGAAGAGCAACGCATTATTGTGCCCGGGTGCGCAAATGACTCACTGATGTTTATGAGTACGTTAGTTTTATGCTTCATTGCGCCTTCGTTGTAAACGCTAACTTGTCGCCGTAAACTCTTCTGGTCTTGAAATATGCGCAAGAATTTATGTGCATGCGTCGAGACACGTCCAGTGCACAGTTGATTCTGCCTCCGTTCATAAATGTGTTGCCCCTCCAAACCACCTTCGTATACCGTGCAAATTTAAGTAGCGTTCTTACGGGGTTAACAAGCGCGTTGTCTTTGCCTTCTAAATAATAAGTTGACATAGTAATCACTGCGACTCCTAATAGACGTCTTGTCGCGAAATGCATTCAAATACAAGCGTACAAAAACTGCGCATATCCTTCTGTGCTGGTGTTATTGTAACAACGATGTACTCATCAAGAATAACTGTTTCGTACGTTATCATCCTTACCGCTTAATTTGATTTCTGTTTTCTATATATATATTATATATTTCATGTGGAGCAACTCAATATTTGTCATAATGATTTGTCATAATGTCAAAAAAAAAACATTCTAGGCGAAAGCATGCGTAGATATGATTGGTCTTTTGGTTGCGCATGCTGCTACTGTTGATGCTTACGTTTGTGCAAAGGGTTTTTCCGTAACTCTGATTCAACTGCGTTATGCATTTCTAACCACCAACGGCGTTTTTAAGGTAACTTCTTAAGCTGAGCCCTGAATCATGTAGAGGTGTCATGGCGGAATTTTCGATAGTTACCGGTTTTCTTGGACTGTTGGGAAGCCTTTTTCTTCTAGGACATTCTACAACAAATAATTAAAAAAGACCTATACGTGGATGCATTCGGAATTCGATTTTTACCAATTGAAGATGATGATGGGCTACCGCTGGACATGATCATGTTATTAGAACTGCACAGTATCTGATCATCCAGAATGGCTTTCAGGCATGCAGACGTTGATTCGAGGAAAATACGGCAGTGTTTTCGCGAAGTCGTTGGGAGTGTTATTGAAGTTTTCACGACGCAAGACGAAGTGCCTGAGAGCCTGCGAAGAACGGAAGTGTTGCTGCAAATTCCTGACTTCTAATGGATCACGCAGCCCAAAGCGCTTGGTTGTGACCCATGTTGTGTATTTGTCGCGTAATATTATGTGTGTGTGGAGTAATGTTCTTTACGTGTCAAATCTGATGATAAATTAGGCAATAAAGAAAAAAAAAGTGTCATGGTAGACTGGCAGTCTCGCAAGCCGTTGGCCCGCGTTGAAACCCCTAAATAACCTTTTTTTCTTAGTTTTTGTTTGATATTCAGTTCATTGCACGCTTTGTGATGAAACATCCTTGTCACGCCGCTCATGACGCATGAAAGTTTTTCCCCTTAAATTATCTCACAACGCTGTCAAACCATATCTCTGCCCCCATCTAAAGTCAATAACATCACTTCGGTTGGAACGAACGAAAAAATATACACAGCTGGTCCCCCAGATTACACTTTAGGATCAAATTGCCTGCGAGACACCTTTAATGCTCATGCGATGCGACCGTAAAATCGAAGCTTTCGTTCGATTCTTACACGCTAGTTTGCCGTCAATAGCAAGCCTGGCGCCCAAAGTTTCCGCCTCAGAGCATCACAATGTGCTACTTTGCGCCCAACATTCGTTTCAAGCACAATACATTGGTCTTTCACCATACCGAAGCCACAGCGGCTGCGGTTCCTATTGAATTCAAATGAAATTGCAGGTCAAAGTGGGAATTGTCAGGCGCCCTTCTATATAGCTACACAGCCAAGGAATTCGACAATAATGAAACAAAGGAACCATAGTTCTGTATTACCTTCTTATTGTTACCTTCTCTTGATTGAACATACTGGAGTCAGTGTGCTAGCTTCCCTCACATATTGGTTACTGATCACACTGACTGGGGCCGTCCCTAACAATGCGACTTTGAATTCACCGTGTGATTCACATTCAAAAGAGAGTGGAGGACATTGGACGGCTAGCACATTCATCCCTGCAGCAGGCATCTACTTTTAGGAATAATTTACGTCACTTTGCAAAGAATAGGGTAAGAGTGGACTACAGCCTCGAAAGATTAGTGCATGAAAAAATTTATTTCTTGTTGATTTTTATTTGAGCTAAAGTGTCCCGCTTGCCGCACATCTGAGCAGACTGCATTGCATCTAGCCCCGATAACGCTAGCAGAAGATTTACTTGATGAAATCACCGTATCAACATATATAGTTTGCTATTTCAAATGAGTTTTTAGGGTCTGTATTCCAGCATGCATGCGTAAGGCGCCCCTGCGCTCCTCTCCTTGACGTTTTGTGCACAGGGATTGATGGAATTGTTGATGGAATTGCATAAACAGGTTTGGGGTGCGACCTGATGCCGGTGAACACCTTCGACAACTCACTCCCTCACCAGAACAGGAGTTGGCCACCCTGGTGAAGTAATTCGCCGCAACCTTTCATGAATAGTTCCCTGGATTCCAAGGGAAGGAAAGCGTTGCAGGGGGCGGCAGAAAGTTAGTTGGGCGGATGAGGTTAAGAAGTTCGCAGGGATCAAGTGGATGCAGCTAGCACAGAACCGGGTTAATTGGAGAAATATGGGAGAGGCCTTCGATCTGCAGAGGGTATAGTCAGGCTGATGACGATGATGCCCCTAATCAAGCCGGTCCTTTGCCTGCTGCAACCCCTTCCCCTTTATAAACCTCTTAACCAAATCCGACCATCTCCTCTGCCTCTGCTGCGCTTACCTTCCCTTGGAATACAATTTATTACCTCTAGCGACCATCGGTCATCCTTTCTTCGCGCTACATGTCCTGCCCCTGCACATTTCTTCATTCGCGCTATAATATCAGTAACTCGAGTGCTTGTCTATAGTATATATTTTACCGTTACACCTACTGTTTGTGTTCTATAGATATTTCCGTTGTCGTCTACTTAAATAGAACCCGTTTGCTTGACCATCGCACTTTGGCCCCTCAGGTGAGTGCTTGTAAGATGCAACTGTTATAGGCTTTCCTCTGGAGCGGCACCGTAACGTTGCTAGTCATAACCTGGCAGTGCTTGCCAAATGCGCTCCTCCCCAATTATGTTCTCCTAGTTATTTCTCTTGCCTGGCCAGAATCTGCGGTTACTGTATGTCCTAAGTAGACATATTCGTCTACCACTTCGTGTGTTTATGCTAGCTATTGTAAAATCCTGCGCCTTTCCGAGGCTTTTGACCATTGCATTCGTCTACTGCCTATCAATTTTAGGCATATCTTGCAGCGTGTCCTGCCTAGGTCATCAATCTGTAACTCTTCCCCTGAGTTACGTAGCACGGCTATGTCGTCAGTAAATTTTAAATTATCGAGATATTTCCCATTAACCCTTATCCTTCACAGCTCCCATTCCAAGTCTCTGTATACTTCCTCTATCAAGCTATAAACAGTCCTGGGGAGATAGTGTCTCCTTGCCTAACACCGTTTGTTGTATTTATTACTTTCTTTGCAGTGTCCGGCCTATCATTGCTGTACTTCCTGTTAATATAAACCAAGGATATGAAAATTACACATCTCGCTATTAAAAATGTCACAGAAGTGTCACTAACGTAATGTTTTCTTTGTCTTTTTTAGATGTAAGATGTTTCCAAACCTTTCGAGCCTTTTAGTGCTTTTCCTCTTGTCCAAAAACAATATCTTCCAAATTTGTGGCTGACGCTTTTTTAGGTGGAGGTATTTTTCACGTGAGAACTTTTCTGCCGGTCGGCGGCATACAATGGATCTTGCACAACGTTACGCGAGACTCGCACCTTCTAATTGTTTCGTTAGTAACCTTAATAACCTTAACCTATCTTGAACATTTATTGGCCGCCCCTTAGAATAACCTTAACTTCAAATATAGTACTAATAATATAATGAATATAACCAATTGCTTTTATTTTTAAAGAAACGTAACGAACGACTTGACCTACACAAATGCTTAAGCATGTTTTAGGCAGCATAGATGAGAATGATATATATGCCTCAAACATAAACTCTTCTTTCGAGTGTTTCTCTCGTAGTTTTAAACCTAATTTTTCTTTGTGGGGCGATGGTCATGTGTGTTCGGAGTTCGGAGTATGTACTAAAAAAGCAGGAGAGCTTAATTCTTCAAAGTCATTAAAACGTATAATTGCTAGCCTTTGCTTCGAGCCTTGCCTCGTGCAATCAAGTCGCCGCCCAGTACAGGTGAGCATTGGGACAACTTTAACGTTTGCTTTCGGCAGGGTTCTCGTGATTTGTCCTCGTATTTATTGCTGAAGCCCCTCTACGAGAGATAAAATGTCCCGCATGTAAATTGACGTGTGAGCAAAGCTTCGAAGCTAGATATAATTTTTTTTATTTGACAGCACCGGTCACAATGCCAAAATATGGTGATTGGACACGGTGAGCCGTTCACCTACTTGGCTCTCGGTAGCGCCCGTTAAGAACGAAACAAAAAGGACCTAGCTGGCATTTTAAAGCCTACAAACCAACATTATTGAAGCCCAAAGTGACTACGTTGTAAAACGTTCGAACCATGGTTTCTGCATTCTGAATAAGAACACGAATATTAAGACATCAATGGTCTGCTTTAAAACTTTTACTAAAATAGAGAAGAAAAAATTCATTTGCCGATATCCCTGCGACTGTTTTAAAACCGTGATGTCTTGTTTTGAACCGTGTGGTTGATTGTGCCCGTCCTTTTTGAGTATGTTTCATTTCTCGTGCACTTTTTGGCTTCTCAGTGTATAAATTTCGATGACGTTACTGCTGCAAGTCCGGCGCCGTTCATTTCGATCTTATTTGGCTCTATTTTTTCCTGCCTCTGGTGTTATGAATCATCTGGACAGAATGGATGTTCATCTAAACCATGTTTCACAAGAGGATGTCTCTGATTGCTAAAAGAAAGAGGAGAGAGTGCAGTGCTTAAGCAAGCGCTGTAGTTTCTGCGCTGTGACGGTACTTCGATGCAGCAGAGTTTGCCAAAGCGGCTACAGAAGTTGCGTAAAACAGTTTATGTTATGCAGGCGGAGTCTAGTTTCGTGATGGTACCTTTGAGGATTTGTGCTGTCGTGCTGGCAACAGGGTTCTGCTATTTTCTATGTATAAACTATCGCTTAGCAACAATTAAATGCTTTCCTGGCAGAAAACGCTAGTTGAGGAATTGATTGTTAAACCACCTAACTTCCTGAGGAACTGAATGTTAAATCTCTTAGCTTGCTAAAGATATTTTAATTTTAGCCGGCGTAAAAGTCTTACAAGTGGGTAAATATTAACACAAAGTTTTACATCCCCTTTTAGATTCTGGAAGTCCACGCAAATATTTTTAGGCTACGAATCACGGGTAGTGTGGGTATGTAGTACGTAAAGTGCTGAAGGCAAAAGAAGCGAGGAAAATTTCGAAAAACTTCAAAACATCGAAAGCACAACTGACAGAAACATGCTCATGATTTATTTCCACGTCGAGAGTATGAACGCGAAAAGGTAATTTACGAGTATTTTTCTCATATGTGCAAAGGTCTAGATGCCTCCACCTTATATTTACGGCCCTGTGCTACGCTATGTTATTGCTATTAGGCATACTGCATGCATTCAAACCTGTACAACAGATGTGATAAATGACATATTGAGCTGTGCGAAAAGCGCCCCCCTGAAAATATGTCTTTTTCTGGTTGTAATCCAATTTGAGCACTACATGTAAGGAGAAAACCGAAAAATAAACGTCATCTGTGTACTTCGTTAATACAGTCCCTTGAATGCTTGACGCCATAGGAGGTGAACAAACGTTAGAAGGTGCCGCTGAAAATTACATGCACCAGCAACCAGCTTTGTTATTGACAATGTATTAAATCTGGGGATCTTTCACCTCGATGTGTTTGCACACCGGCCTCCTTCATGGCTCTTACAGGGCAAGAAGATTGCTTTATCAGAGGGAGAGAGAGAGAGACCATTTAATGCGGAACAGAGATTTTAGCCGGCGTTTAAATTTCGCTGACATGCTACTCTCTGTAGGAAGGGGAATCCGGGAGGTAAAGATGAAAAAAGAATCGTAAGGAGATTAAAAGAAATGAAGGGAGAGATAAATGCGGCCATTAAGTGTGTTCTAAGGTTCATCGTGGAGTAATGGCATAAAATGAAATGATGAAATGCATAGTCCGATAAATGTGCTTATAGAGTTCAAAGCGTGAAAAATTCCGAGGGGTAACAGTCTAGGTAAAATTCAAGTTGGTCTAAAAGTTCAATGTCTTTTAAATACGTAAATAAAAAGTTCATTGTGAGTCTCTGTTGCCTAGGGCAGGCTAAGGAACCTAAAACAATATCTATTGTTAAAGGCACTGGGGAGAGCTTTTCCATACTATGTTCGTTGTACGCACGCTGGTCATTGTAAGCGGGACACTCAAGTGAGATATGTTGCACAGTTTCAAACGAACCACAGTTGTCACAAAGCGGACTGTTCATTTGACCAAAACGGTATCGCTAGCTGTTTGTATATGCCCAGTTCAGGCGGAGTCGGTGGTAGAGAGTTTCTAGTTGGCGACGAAATTTCGGAGGGAGCCTTGACCTTAGTTGTGGGTCAATCACCTGTACTCACCTATGGGGCTGAAACGTGGAGGCTAACCAAGAGAGTTCTACTTAAGTTGAGGACAACCCAGAAAGCTATGGAACGAAAAATGGTAGGGGTAACATTAAGAGATAGAAAGCGTGCAGAGTGGGTCAGAGAAATAACTCAAGTTACCGACATTCTAGTAGAAATTAAGAAGAAGAAATGGACATGGGCAGGACATGTAGTGTGAAGAGAGGATAACCGATGGTCGCTTAGGGTAACAAACTGGATTCCTAGGGAAGGAAAGCGTAGCAGGGGGCGGCAGAAAGTTAGGTGGGTGGATGAGATTAAGAAGTTCGCAGGGGTCAAGTGGATGCAGCTAGCACAGAACCGGGTTAAGTGGAGAAATATGGGAGAGGTCTTCGCCCTGCATTGGGTATAATCAGGCTGATGATGATGATGATGATGAATCGAATATTGAAATTAATAGTGATTTGTCGGCAAGCTCCAGAGTCGATACTTTGCTTCGGTAGCAATTTTTTTAGCCAGTTGAGATGCATCAGATTTCGTGAAGTAGGTCACAATGTATCTTTGATGTTTGTGGCCTCTACGAGTCGCTTCATCTGCTTTTTCCTTGGCTTTAATGCCACAGTGGGCTGGTATCCACTAAAATCGTATGCTGTAGCCTGAAAAAGTAGCCAAATGATGCAGATACCCGATGTCAAGGGAAACAGACTGATTATTGGTTTTCTTCAGCAGATTATACATGATTTGCAGAGATGCTCTGGAATCCGTGAAGATAACCCATCGGACGGGGGTGTGGCACAGGATTTAGGAAACAGCTTCTTTGATGCCATGGATCTCAGTTGTCATAAATGATGTCTTTCCCTGTAGCCGGTAAGACAGGACATGGTTTGTTGAGGGCACATAAAGGCCACAGGAAGAAGTGTCTTGCATAGTTGAGCCATCGGTGAATATGTGGGTGTACTGTGTTTATTCATTGCCATACGTAGGTGATAGAGGCGTGCTGAAGTTCTGCCTGTGGCATGCGGCTCTTTACATCCACACCAGGAACAGATATATTCACCTTTAGGGACGATAGTGTCCATAGAAGAAATGAGAGTGGTAGCAGATGTCGTGACTGAATAATAGTAGGGAGGGGCAGAAACTATACAGCTTGGCCAAAGCCAGAGTTACAGTGAGTCATGTGGGCACGGTTTAAGAAGTGCTTCTTCCTTTGAAGGCCATGTTGGAGGCGGGTGCGCATAGTTTCTTGGACGGTAATCAAATCTAGCGGAAGACATCCTGCTTCTGCAAGTGTTCCTTATGTAGAAGATCCTTTTGGGAGGCTAAGGCATATTCGCAAGCAGTTGTTTCGCGTGGCTTCAAGAATCTTCTGGCTTGTTGGACGTAATCTTTGAAGCATCGGTAAATAGTAGCGCAGCGCTCCTTCAACGTAGGCCTTTTCAAGCAGTACCATCAACCGAGTTGCTGCCCCATTGTGTTTCTCGCCATGAATCTGAAACCCTGTGCCGCCGCAGTAATTCTCTCGCGGAGGTTTTTAATCTGAGGTGCCGAAGAGAGATTACTGTCAATCATGATACCTAGGAATCGGTGTGATCGTACATACGATAGTGACCGTCCATCCAAAAAGACTTTTTTATATGTAATTGCGTTGTTTATTCTGTGCTGCTACATTTTCTTTTTCCTTTCACAGTGTCTGTACCATATCTTATCCAATGCGTGTGTTAGCATGTTAAGTTTGTTTGGTAATTTGCCATTTTAGTATGTATTCTTTTTAACCCCAATCCTGCAATAGCCCCAGTAGGGGCTGCAGTATGTGTAAATAAATAAAAAAATAAATAAATAAATATTGTTGCCGCCACCACCACTTCTCCCGCTATGGAGGTTTGTCCAGTTGAGTGACAGCAACCCGAATGATGATCTTTGTCGACAAAACTCGCCTCATGCGGTGCCGTCCCATCGAGAAAGAGCCATGGACCAAGGCACCCACCTGACCGAAGATTCGATCATTTCATAAGCAGATGCCCGTATACAGGCCATCAAATCGGCATCTGCAGTCTTTCGTCCCTGCAAGCATGCCCTTAATTAGATTCCCACGTTTCAATTGACGGAACCTCTTCCTAATTCTGTGCTAAGCCAGTTGTTATCCAAGGAGCGCTTCGTTCTGTGGCCGTAATCAGCTTGCTTCAAACGGCCCACTGGAACATCCGCACTAATGCCCTTTAAGCAACATGCCTACCTCGATGCCTCAGTCGCAGCTGAGAAATAAGACAGAACATACATCGTCTGACCGCTCTCATTCGTAACCTATTCAAGAATACCGAACTACGACCGAATTTTATGCGAATTCATTTATTGCACAAGCCGTAACAATGTTGTATCATCTTGAATATAACGTCTGAGAAAAACAAATCTGCTTTGAGCTGCAGCAGCAGCAAAAAAATTAACTTCACGGGAAGTATGTGTGGAAGAAAAATGGGGCTATTTAATCACGCAAAAATGAATCGAATGACATTCATCTGTATCCGCAGGATGATCTGCCAAAAATGGCATAGTAACAGCTTATGCTAAACACACACATCTGATCTCGATCCTTAGATGGAAGAGACAGCACTTTTTATATCGTGTGAATTCAACTGTTTCTTAAAGAGCAATGAGAGCGGCAAATATTTGCAAATGCTACACTTGAACATGCAGTGCGACTGAAATAAAGCGGATCAATTGACAACATTTTTGTCGAGCCTTTTTTGGACAGCGACAAATAACGTCACTGTCGTTTTGACAGGGATGTTATTCGAATTCCAGGGTGCCAGACTTTCTTAACCGAAGCTCGAAACGTGGCAGAGGCGTTGCCCTTCTAATAAAAGAAAGCTACTCGTGCAAGATTATATCAGAACACTTTCTGAGCGACCAGAATATAGAGATGCTTACGGTTCATTCTGGCCACCAATCATTTACTGTAGTTTACAGCTCACCGCAAGGCAGTATGAACTAGTTTCTTAAGAAATCAATATCTTATCATATAATTTATCTTCTATAGGAGGGGACTAATATAGACATAAGTTCCAAGAGCTCTGCGCAACAGGAATTCGCAATACTGCTACAAGCTGCTAGCTTCCAGAACGTCATAAATAGCCCAACGCGCATAACTGCTCCGTCTATTAGCATTATCAACTTTTCTTATAACGAATTATAATGTGCCCATCACTGCAGTACGTTTCGAAGTAGACATCGGTGACCATCTACCTATTTTCCTGCGCAGTAATACAAACTCCCGCTTAACTGATACCTTTAATAGCCATCAGCAGCTTATTTCACAGAAAAGCCTTGAAACCTTTAGATGTCGTATAGAGGTAGCAAACTAAGAACCAGTTTTTAAGCACTTACTCGGATGTTGCCTATAGAATTTATTGCTGATTTTTGTATCAGTCTATTATTAATGTTTTCCTATTATTGAAGCAGAAGTGCAGACAAACTCTCGCAAGCCGTGCATGTCCCCACGCCTTCTGCGGTTTGTAAGAAGTAAGAAAGAAGCACAGAATACTAGCGAAATAATTAGCACTAAGGATACCGCACTAGTGGTCCGCTTTACTGCAATTCAGAACTTTTTGAACAAAAAAATCCGGGCAGCTAGGACGACTTACCACAATAACCTCTTTAATAAGGAACTCTCTAATAATCCTAAAGAAAATTGCAGGCGCCTGAATTGACTCTTAAATAGAAGTAATCCCCCCAAAACATGACTGCTGATGGTATTGACCTAAATGGGTGTCCTTTAGCAAATACTTCTAACGAATATATTACTGCTGTAGGCAGTCGATCTCACTGTCCTTATTTCTCTAAATTTCTGAACGATCGAGTTTCACTATCTTACTTTTTTGAACCAAGAGATGACAATGACGTGTACCGTATATTAAAATGCTTAAACAGTGCAACCTTAGGCTATTGCGATCTCCCAAATCGCCCAATAAAATGCGGTTCAAGAGTCGAATACGACCAATCATTCAGATCACTTCGCATAGATTCCACAGCCTTAATGTCATGGTATTGTCATATAAACACTGTCTGAATTAAGCTTTTTAAATTCATAGGTATAATCTCTAGTAACAAATATATCCCACCAACGGAAACAAAACTTCACCTCTACTATTTTTCTCATATTTTGGTTATTGCTATTTGATGTGGGGAAATACCATTACGTCCAATTTTCAAAAGCTTTTTTTATCATAAATTCCTCCTATGACCACCCAACTCATAACATGCGAACAAAATACAAACTAATTCAAGTCCTTAAGCTGTTAGAGTACCGGTTTACTTGTTTTTAAAAAAAGCATACCGCACGAAATGACCCATTTTTGTACCGCATTGTACAGCTGGTGCCACGGAACTCAATCTTATAATACAAGAAGCCCTGAAACGTTTGAGGTTAGCAAGCGTAGAACAAACGATAGTTTTGATATGTCGAAATGTATAGTATCTGCCAATATGCTTGAATATTTTCCTTCATAGCGACCTAAACAAAACAATTTTTTCTTTCCTCCGAGAAATGTTAACCGATTTGGTTGTATTGATAAAAAATTTATCTGTCGACCATTCATTTTTTTTTCTTTTTCCTTGTCATTGTGTATTTTCGTTTCTGTATTATAGCACTAACTCCTTTTGTAACGCGTGAATTGTTCATTTTATATCGCACGAATGGCCACTGCTTTTTATTTTCGACGCTAAGGGTGGTGAAGCCCGTCAAGCAGTCATTGCAACCTGTTTTGTTTTTTCGTTACCCACGCTTGTTTACGACAGAAGCAGAATAAACATTCATTCAATAATTCTAGCGTTAAAGTGTGCTCTAAAAACTATTTTGTTATTTCAAAGCTGCCAATCCAGCCAACGAACACTGGGTAAAGAGACCTAGATATTTCTTAATAAATTATTATCTAATGTTAGCATAAGTTAGAGCTGCTACGCTAAAAAATTATCTTTAATGGCAGTAAACTGTCTCACAATGCATAACTAAACCGCCGTTGTTTTTTGCATATACGATAAACAAGCTTCACGTCCATTGGCTACCATCGGAGTGCCAAATTCAGGTCTCCCATCTTCCCAGCAGCGGCCGGTTTTGTGCACTACCAAGCTCATACAGCCTCTCTTGCCGCGTCATCTATCCGCTTTTCTGTTCAGTTCACATTGCCCCTTGGTACGACCACAAAACAACATGGCACGCCAAGAAAACAACGGTACAAAAGCGGATGCCCCTCGTGTTTACTCCGCGCCCCGAGGGAAGTGGCTGCACTCCTGTTGCTGTCAGCGCCATCTACGCTTTTCATCGCTCAACACGGACACCTCGCCCAATTGCTCCGCACCGGAGATGCCCACTTCTCCGTTCTCGAACACTATAGCTTCAGGCTAACTTCGTTCGCTTGGTGTTCGTCCATGTGAAAACCCAACACCGTATCGCAGTCGCCTTCGGGATGCATGGGTATTTTACTACAACCGGTTCGAAAGGAAATGCGACTGTTGGCTCGATATACGTTCAATGAAGAAAACGCTTCCTTGAGAAACCACATGGTCTTGCTAAAACTGCACACAAAGAAGTTCAGTCGCTTTAATCATTAATGATCGCTTTTGAAAGTACTATATAATTGTAAAATATTTTCACAACAAATCACATTTCGTCCTGTCAATTAAGACACCAAACGAAACCGGCAACAGAATGATGGTTCCACTTTCAGGCGTTGCAATGGAAATATATTTACCGGGTCTTTGCTACCTGGTGAATGCTTATCTGCGCTCGTATTCATAGCCATTGATAGAATAACCATGCACACTAACAGCTATGACAATTTATTTGGAGACACGCTGCTGCTGCTGGATATCAACCAATATCTTTTTAGCTATATAGCATCGTCATCGTAGTTCTCGGCGCCACACGTCTTGGAAGCATCTGGACTGACTAGCTGAAAACTTTTTCCAGCGTGCTACATAGTTACTGCAGATGAGAGCGCTGATTGTCATCCCAGTCTTAAAGCGCAAACCAGTTTCAGTTGACGCTTGATGTTTAATAAAAAGTAGTGGCCAGAGGCATTTGCTTGTCTTCCCAGCAGATAGTGGATGATATGTGTTTACAGTCCAGAATACTCTTTTGCAGGAGCCCGGCTTTGCTAACTGGCAAGAAAGTCTGGCGGACCCGGTCGTAGACAACAAGCCACGCCCATGGCATGAGTTATGGCTTTGACTGACAAGCAAACTCAGGCGAACGTGAATTTTGAAAGCTCCGGAGTTGAATACGGGACTGTGATGACGGCGACGGCAGCAGCATTAACCACCGCTTCCAGCTAAGGCAAGTGTGAATGTGACCTACGTACACTTACAGCGTCGTTTCCACTCGCCGAACGTGCTGTCTCTGCGGTGAGCTAGACGGCGACTCACGTCTTCCAAGACTTCGTGGCGGGTCTCACTCCCTCAAAGTCTAAAAGCAAGCCGTCGCCATTCTCTGGCTCTATAGGCTGGTACATCTTCGGAAAGCTGTGGTGCAGGAACTTACACTTGGCGCCACCAGCATCCTCCCAGTGCCGTCTCCGATGTGCATATTGACAACGTGGTACAGGAAATAGTGGCTCGCATAGTTTACAGACTGCCTGCTGCGTATGCTTATATTAACCTAAGATTCCATCCTCCCTCCAGCATCATGGGCTTTGTAGGATGTGTTGATGGCACATCTATTGAAATAAAAGTTTATTTTTATCTAAAGTCAGCACTGTCAATGAAGTAACGTGATGAAGTCAGGTATAGCAAGTCTATGGAAAGAAGAGCTACTACGTATGTCAACTCAATTTATTTGAACATACATAGACGCACGGACAAAACAACGAAACTCTTCTAAATTGAAAACGTACACCCCGTACAGTTCTAGTAAAGCTTGAGAGACTTCGCCAAAAACGAATGCTTCTCAAATCTGAAAGTGACAGCTAGAATATAAATAGAGGCAGGATAGCTTCCTAACTTGGCTATGTAGATGCAAAACAGACAAGCATTCAGCGCTTCTTCTCCACCGCCTTGACGGTGAGAAGAGTTGTTCGTACACGGCTGCACAACGGTAACCTTTAGAGAGATCTATTTATTTAGATCACGCACGCGTACTGCCAGGTTACGTTTGAAGGGGACGCGCTCTGCCCCGTGGAAGTCTTTTATGAAATAGTAATCGTCCCAACTGATGACATGGCTCTAATGTTCGGTCGTGGCTCAAAGCAAAATGAAATAAATTATTCCAAAGCGTATTCAGTGCGCAACTTGTGCGCTTGAAATCTTTTAACATGTATCTGCTGTGGAAAGCAAAATTTTTCGCAGTAGAGACACCTGGGAGACCCTGCTGCGCAGCTCGGACATTGAGCTGCAGATCCTACTCGCCCAACTGGCTGAAGAGGAAGCTGCGACCCAAGACCTCCCAGCCTGCATCTGAGGCGGCGACAGCATACGCCCCTGACCTGCGTGTCGGGGGGCGGGTAGATCACCTCTGTTGGGCATTTACATTAAGGTTTAGCCCATCCATCCCGAAGGTTTGTTACAGGAGCACTGTGACAGACTCCAGTACGTGCCGATCTTTGCTTGATTAACGTCACCAGCGAGCCAATCATCACCGTTTCTGCGACTGTGCCATCACTAGGAACGTCACATCACAAGAATATCGCCACCTATATAAGAAGGTCCTCATGGCTGTCTCCATTCAGTGGGCTCGGCAGCAGCACATCGAGCACAATGCTCAGGAACCCGTTTTCCTTCATTGCGCAGGTTCTTGACTACTCTTCTGCCAGTTGCTATTGTAGCGACGGTCGCTTTTTGTTGCTGCTGCCGTGCCCACTGTGTATAAGTAATGATTTATTAAAATGTAGGGATATTGAATCAAATCCAGGCCCTGGTAATACCGAAAAAGAAATGCTCCAGCAGCTACTCTTAGGTCAAAACATGCTAACTACGTCTGTCAATGACATTCTGGGGAAACAGCGTTCTTTCGAAGCAAAGATAGATACGTTGACAATTGACCTTGGGAATTAAACGTCTTGAAAACAAGGTAGCAACAATAAATACTATAAAAACTGAGATGCAGGACCTAAGTCGACCGTAACTAAACTGGAAGCTATACCATTGCCTACCTGTTGGGTAAAACTGACGACTTAGAAAACAGGAGCCGTGGGAACAATTCGCTTGTTTATAGCATAAAAGAAGGGATTGAAAAATCAGAAGCAGAACTTACGGACAAAATAACAAAAAAAAACTTCAATGGGAAGTTAGGAGTTGATGTAAATAGCATTGAAAGCTGTAATAGAATCGGTCTGAAATCAGAAAAGAATCGCCCTGTGATGATAAAATTGAGCGACTATCGAGAAAGGTCTCGATAATGAAGGTATGCCCTAAGTTGAAAGGCAGATTTTTCACTTAGTGAAGATTTTTCAAAAATAATTCGTGACGCCAGAAAAACGTTATGGCAGAGCGCATCTCAGGAAAAGAGCAATGAAGTCATAGTTAAGTTGGTTTTTGACAAGTTGAGCATTGCCGGTGATATGTTCGGATGGGATAATGCAACAAACGCTCGGTATAAAATAACGAAGAATCAAAAGTGACACTTGAAAAGTGGCAGGCAGGCTTTCAACATACTTAACAAGAATTGTCGCAGCGTCGTCAACAAAACTAGTGAACTTGAAGGTATGCTTTTTTCACATGACGTGGACGTTGCCATGCGACACCTTGTTGAGCAGTGAAATATTTGATAGTGAATTTGTTCCTAAAGGTTATAAAGTTTTTCATGCCGACCTTGATAGACGAGGGGGCGGAGTGGCAATCTTATTCAAATCATGCCAGTAACTTTTCAGAATGCCTGATGCTCAGCCGTGTTTTGTAAACATACGTAAATAAGGTCCGCTTTATTCTTGGTGTTTTTTTATAAGCCTCCGAGCTGTTCTGTTAAGGTCATGGAAAATTTGAAGGCATATTTACAATCTCATGTAAATACACACGATATACTAATACTGGCTGGTGATTTCAACTTGCCTAACACTGATTGGCAGAATTTTTCATCTTGCCGTACCCATAATTGTGAAACTGAAACTCTCGACAAAGTGTTCACATTTGACTTGCCTCAAGTGGTAAATAATGTTACGAGATTGCAAGTTGCCGTAGGATCAATTCTAGATGTATTTTTTGTAAGCGGTGCCATCCGCAATTTCGTAAAATATGAGGTCACAAAAGTGATATCCGATCACAAAGATATACTAATAAGTTTGTCAGATGTGTACCCAAGTTATGAAATTAGCGTTAAATTCTTTCCCAATTTTTCATGTGCTGATGACGAATCTATTTTGAACATGCTTGATTTATGTTTTCATCACTTTAGAAATAGCTCCGGTAGCGTGAATGACTTATGGCTTTCGTTTTGAAAAATTGTTTCTGATTGTATTGACCGTTTTGTTTCCAAAATTGCAAAAAAAAAAAGATGAGTGTGCCGTAATCCATGGATTTCTCGCGAGACATAACGCCTGCAACGAAGGCTTAAAAAATTATAGAAGTTGAGCAGAAACTTATTCTTAAAGCCAGTGGTGGAAGACATTTCTGAACAACTTAAGCCGAAAATAACTTGCAACAAAGAAAAATATTACGGACCTTTGCTGCCTTCGTTCATTAGAACCTCTCCCGAGAGATTCTGACGTCAAATACTAACAAACTCTTCTTCCACGAATTAATTCATACTAAACGGGAAATATTTACGTGATGCGAGTGTTATTTGTTCTGCGTTCAACATATTCTTCCAACCGGTATTTCACAGGACAATGGTTGTCTCACTAACTTTTCCGTATTGTTTCGTGCCATATCGGATGTTGTTATTTTGGCGACTGGTGTTCTTAATTTGCTCTTGAATCTTGAAGTTAAAATATCACCAGGCTCTGATAACATACCAAATGCTGTTCTGAAGCGCTATGCAGAGTCGTGCGCAAAATACTTATATGTTGTATTCACCAGGTTATTGCGTGAAGGCTCTTTACCAGATGACTGGAGGGCAGCCCCGATAAAACCTTTGCACAAAGCCCGGGAAAAAAACGCACATCGAGAACTACCGACCAATTTCACTAATGTCGACATCATGTAAAATATTACAACACATAATTCATAAAGATGTATTAGGTTTTTCGGAAGATAACAAAGTATTCATAGATTTTCTACACGGTTTCAGGTATGGATTGTACACAATTAGATGAGACTGTGCATGACTTCGCTCAGTCGATTAACAAGGGAAAGCAGACAAAAGCCATATTTATGGACTTTCGCAAAGTATTTGACAAGGTATCACATAACAAACTAATGCATAAGCTAAGCTGTTACTTAAAAAAACGACCAAATACATGAATAAGGGCATACCTCTCGAACCGGTGTCAATTTGTCACTCTGAACAACACTTCATCTAACAGTACTGAAGTTGTGTCTGGCGTCCCCCAGGGATCTGTATTGGGTCCACTTTTATTAACAATATTTATTAATGAAATTGTTAAAGGTCTTTCAGTCAGTGTGAAGCTATACGCGGATGATTGTATTTTGTACAAAGAGATGTCTTCAGTTGAAGACCAAGTGTGTCTAAATAATAATTTCGCGAAAATGATCCCATGGCGCAATGAATGGCAGAAGTGTGTTAATTTTGAAAACACAGTTTTCATGAAAATTACACATAAGAAAAGGCCTCTTCACTTTGTGTTCGGTACTAGCAGCATGTCATTGATGGAGGTAATAGAGTATAAAAATTTGGGCCTACGGATTACAAACAACCTTTCCTGGGCAAAACACATAGACAGATACTGTTGTAGCAAATTCAATGCGAAAGCTCTTTTTTTTAGGCGCTCACTGAAGTCTGCCCCCTCCAGTGTTCGTCTATTAGCATACAATTCCCTCATCCGGCCGCTCTTAGAAAATGCCGTAATTATCTGGGACACTTTCCCATTAACCAACATTCATAAACTAGACCGAATACAGCATAAGGTGGTAGTTAGTTTTAACAGGAGCTGTTGGCGGGCTAGTTGGTGAATGTCTACTGTAGTCATGGTGAAATTGCGCAACAAACACGACACAAAAGTAAGAGGGACACGTAGCACGTTGGTAGTTTGCGCTCGTCCCGTGCTACGTGTTCTTACTTTTGTGTCGTGTTTGTTGCGCAATTTCGCCATGACTACTGTGGTAGTTAGGTTTTTGTTTAAGTCATACGGCCGTGCATCTGTCAGTGACCTCGTGAAACGCAGTGGATTACCCCCAGTTAGTGAACATAATCGTGTCTGCCGATTAAAGTTTTTATTTCAGCTCATAAAAGATAAGTATAATATTAATACTTTTAATTATTTTGTTAACTCCTCAGATTATAACGCGAGGCAAAGGCACGATCTGACAATAATTCTCTTGAATGCGTGAAATACCTGCTTTAAATATTCTTTTTTCTAAGAACAATTACTGAAATGAACGAACTTAACAGCGAGACTGTTACTCAGAATAGTGTTGTAATGTTTGAAAAGTGCCTGCAAATGTTATGAATTTTATGAATTTGAGTTTTGTTTATGTGCTTGTATTTCATTGCTTTCCCCACCCTGCTATGATCTGTACTGGATCGCAGTATCTATAAACAAAAATAAAAAATAAATAAAGGTGCCACTTTTCGCAATGCCAGCGCCAAAACAAAAGAAAATACTTCAATCAAGCGTATGGCGATGTCGGCGCATGAATCTGCTTATAACGAACGTACAAGCTTTATTTAATGCACAGAAGTTAGGATCGGCCATCAAGGTTTAGAAAATGGAACGCACTCGGCGCTCTCCTTATGGGCGCTTCTGGCTACAATAGCGCTATGTATCACAATTTTTTTGCTGCGGTCGCAAGTCATTTGTGGTAATATTTTTCCGTTGCAATTGTACTAAAAATGGCGCAGAAAATGCGCTAAGAACATTTATTCTCTGCTTTACTGGCACAAATAATGTGGTCTGTTGCAGAATAAACAAATCAAAGAATGCACCAAAGATGTCAGAACGTCAGTCGTACTTTGTGGGCTGACACGAAGCCCATTAACCGACGCCCAAATATAGATTACCTCATAGTGACTCTAGATAAACCAATGAAACTGGACGGCATTCCGAAGGTTGAGCTTGATGTCTTAATTACGTTAATTCATTACTCTGAATGCGTCGCCAGAGGTCCGACAAATCCCGAGCTTAGCCAAACTCTTACAATCCGGAATTGCGTCTCGTGCTTCAAGAACAGCTTTATCAAAGAGCTACAAACCACTTAACAGCGCAAATACATTATAGACTACATTATATGAACGCTGAGTCTTGCAAACTTTCATTTTGACTCTTTGTGCTTGTGAAAATATAGCAAAAATTCCCTCTCCACGGACATCGAAGACGTCACGATGATAGAAGTCTTAATGAATTATCAAGTGCAATTCATTATCAGGAAAGCCCCTTTAATGTTGTACCTACTCAATATCCTGAAGAGTACAAAGAAACAAGAAGAGAGTTTATTTTTGAAGGAAGAAAAAAACTAGTTCACGAAAGTGCGCCGAGAGCGCGCGCTTTTTTCCCAATTTATCTCAGCTACTGAAAATCATGCAAATTTTCGGCTGTTAGGGGCGGACAAAACTTTTTCCTCATCTCAACTGCATAGCTTACTGCTTCAGGCAGTTATTTGATTCTTCATATTCGAACGTGAGCGTCTACTAATGACAAAATAATGACCTAATAATGATCGCCCTTACCAAGCCGCCACCTCTATATTTATCGCTTTTTTTTTCTGGCATATTTGATCGAGCTTTCAGTCTCATTACAGATAATAATGTAGGGCGCCTCCTAGTGAGTGTCAATCTGCACAATTGAAAAACAAAACTGCGTGGCTGCTTTAGAATCTTGATCATTCTTTCCGTCTGAAATTAAAAACAAAAATAGGACTGTTCCGTACCTTTTAAAAAAAATGGCGACATTTTTTTTTTTATTAGAGCTTGTACCCGGCAAGCGGCAGGACAGTGAACAGGAAACACGTATGAAATTTTGAGGATCCCGTCTATTCTTAATAAATTACTTGGCGCAAATGTGTGTGCCCAGCAAAAACAATAGCTTTTTTTTCTTCGTACTCGATGTAATCAGCCTCGTGTGGGAGGCTGAAATAAAGATAGTGCAAATATCGGTAAGGGCATTGTTGTTAAGACACGAAATATGAAAGAACTATTTCGCCAATTGCAGTTTCGAAGACCTCCTCTAGATATGGGCCAGCTTCTACGTATATTTACAGAAGTCTAGTCGTAACGAATACGTTACACAGGCTAATATATGAAAGACAAGGAATACTTAAGGCAGCCTTACCATTTCTCAAACAATGACATAACTCGCATATGCATTTCTTAGACCTGAGTAAAACTTTTCTTTTTACGCTGAGACAAAAATACCAATAAAATCATAGTGTGGCCACTATGCACTGTAAGCTTTTCCATCTTTACGTCTCAACAGCTATTCTTCTGACATTCTCCTTCATAGTGTACTCAAGGAGTACATATGTCGAAATAAATATGTAGAATTGTGTTATGATATCTGGAAAGCACATAACAGGCAGGATATATACATTTCCATCAAATTTTATATGGACTTCTGGCGAAGTTCGATATCCTTTGAAGTTATATTAACACTTGTCGAAGAAAACTGGTCTTATGGAAGTAGCCGCATTGGTGGCCCAAGAGCACCTATATTGGAACACAATTTGGATTTTCAATAGGAAGAACACTGCCGATTCTGGGTGCTTATTGCAGCAGTGGTACGGCGTACGAGCAGTGTGACGTCATAACAAAGGT
This sequence comes from Amblyomma maculatum, assembly GCF_055883805.1. NCBI lineage: Eukaryota > Metazoa > Arthropoda > Arachnida > Ixodida > Ixodidae > Amblyomma > Amblyomma maculatum. The sequence goes on along the minus strand of NC_139351.1, from coordinate 41,050,572 downwards.
GCTGCGATTAAAAAAAAGACAACTAGTCGTAGCCTTTTAGCACTGCCCCTAAACAAATGGCTGTCGGTGAAACTTACTGAGAAGAGAATGATCGATTTGCTTAATCCATACCTCAGGTTATGACAGTATAAACTACCCGTGAGCAACTTCCCTGATGCTGCTTTCTAAACATGAATTTTCAGATTCATAGCCAGTGCATAGCAAGCCTATATACACACAAAAAACGTTGTGCGTCACGTATCGTTTCTTAGCGGCGACGTGCATTTGAAATCCAAAAACCACCGAACAAATAGTGGTATTTAAATACCCCCATTTCTTTACCCAAAAATAAAATGACGGGTATAGGTTAAACAATAACAATGTATGTGGTGCAATCACCTCGAAACAAAAACACGAAAAAAATGCTACTAAATGTGGCAAGAGAAAAGAAAAACTGAAACCAAGGCTGTATGAAAATCACACAAAATGCAATAATCTTCTCGAATTGCAACGAACGAGCCGAAGAAGCCTACACAGGAACATGTGTTCATGCACTAGAACTGCATGCCGTAGAATTAAATTCTTAGTCCCGGCTGCGTGTGTGGGTACCGCCAGCTGCTCCGCTAAGGGTTAGGATGACAGCATGTGCAAAAACAAAACAAAATGGCTCTCACCTTGTAAAAAAATAAAATTGAAAAAACAGGAGGGTTTCATATGCATTTAAGCCAATTAATGCTTGCGAAAGCAGTGTTTGGAATGACTTGGTACGTTTTTCTTATTCTTGATGCCGTAAAAATCAGAGACTGACACATTATTTGGCAGAGTGTTAAACAAACGTGTTTAGTTGATTTGGGAGAATGGAAAAGCACAGAAACTTCCTCGTTTCTCAGTAAGCACCTAAGCCTCCAAAAAAAGGTTTTCAATTAAATGTACGTTGGTTCGAACACCCATCGCAAACGAACTTCTAACATGACTTGTTAGCGGGTACCAAGTCGGAAGCGATGGTTATGAGAAAATCCTAAACAATGCACAACGGTGGGGTAAAAATGCTCGTGCTATATCATGTGATATTTTTGTCGCCACTTCTAGGTCACACTTTAAGGTCAGACGTCTTGCGCACGTTAAATATGAGACTGGTAACGCTTTTGCTATTCGCTATTTTTTATATAAGAGGAGGCTCAAGATCCGCATTGAGAGTAGACGTGTCAGCGTGCTTGTTATGTGACGTGTTCTCAGGTTGGCAATGCCGGCGGTTCTCAGCGTAGCGCTGCACTACAGCAGCAAGTTAGGGCCAGCAGTACTTCTGTGGTATCCATGACAATGTCCGGGAAAATTCTAGGTGCGCAGCAGCAGGCTCTTCGTGGTACGCCTGCAAAACGCAATTTCGAGGCAGCGTCGGAACCTCTCGCAAGGTATGAGTGTCCGTGGGTGCATAATGTTTCTTGTAGAAGATGTCGCCTCTCAAACACAAGAACTACAGGCCACTCGTAGAAAGGCGGGGCGGCTATGAGGCGCTTTTCTTTCTGCACTCGGGCCGCAGTTCAATGTCGTGAAGCGCCTCTCCGCTTTTGCCCGAGAGCCAACTTGATCAGCGCGCCGAGAAAAGCAGAGTCATCTGTGTGGAGTGCAGAGCACGGAAGATTCAGATAGCATCGCTTTATTTCCTACCAGAATTCTACACGACTCTATCGCCGAATTTCTGTAAAGGAAGGTTCTAGCAATCTATCTGCTAGCGGAGTGTTTAAAGCTCTCTAGTCACCAGAGGGCGTAGTGATCACTCACAGCCATAAACGGCCGACAGTACAAATACGACACATATTTTCTTACCACCCACACAATATCGAAGGCCTCCTCTCCAGTTACAGAATTATTAGCATAGGAACGAGGCAGGGTGCGGCTGGGGTAAAGAATTCCCCAGTCAACACCATTTCTTCCTGGAAAAGAAATGCAATAAGGCCAACACTACAAGTTTCTGTGGGCAAAGCCTCCTGGTTGAAGTGATCTTCTCAAACACACATTGCGCTGAACTGAGAACAAATGTTTCATTCAAGAAGCATGTCTTTATATACACAGAGAGTGATAGAAAGTGGAAAACCAGATCCGACACTTTCTAACACTCTGTGTATATAAAGGCATGCTTCATAGATAGAGCCTAAGTTGTCAACTCAGCGCAATGTGTGTTTGTCTTTGTATCTGTCCGTGTTTCCAGCGCTGTTTTGACATAATATCCAACCAACTCACCCAACAAGCCACTTTGGTCGTCTTAGTTGTGCTAGAAGGAATGGGCGAGACTGACGGATGACTTGGACTGCTTGTCTATTCGCGCCCTTTGAGCTATCTAGGACTAAGCGACATTGTACTGGGTGTTCTCGTTCAAGGCGATGAGTTTCAGTAATAGTGTATTCATTTTTGTTTTGCTGAAATCAGCTGAGCACAGCTGCGTTTATCAAACCGCACACGGTGGCACTACCGTGTTCGCGCCTCTCAAACTGCACCTCGTTTCCTCCTCGGCATCCTTGCGCAACTATTAAGTCGCCTGGGTGATGCGGTGCGGGCGATCTTCTCCGTGACCACTATTCTCGGGTCGAAGACAACAGAATGCACCGAGGTCGTTTCTGTTAGCTGTTTCGTTCAGGCCGCTCATGTGACTAAACCGAACTGATTACTGATTAAATATTGTATAAAAGTCAATTCTCCACCCAGGTACAAGTGCGCTGGGGAGTAAAAAGAAGGTTGAAGGTTCTGCGCTTCAGTGCTCATTATATAGTTAAATATACTAAGTTCTCTCTAAATTTCGGTCTCCGTTTCGGCGACCACCATCCTCTCTATGTCCGAGAGCCTGAAGCAGAAATCTACTTAGCACCTAGCTTCCTTGTAATCTTAGTCAGTGCTGCCTTAATTCAAGTTCGTAGTTAGCGTAATTAACATACGGGGTGCTTTATCACATATCTACTGATCTACAGCTCTCCAAAGTGACTTTGACCACCCGCTACAATCTTCGTTGAATTGTTAATCTCAAAACTACTTCCATGACATTGATTTAATACGCTTAATGCAGCACTGCTTTTCAGCGGTCAGGCCGAAGTCTATAAATCGTTAGGATTACAAACTGCATAGCTGCATTATTTCTTACCCCATGTGTAGGACAGGAATTTGCGTATATGAGATGGCGCCTGCCATTTTCGCCTCTGCAACTGTACGCATCGCCGATGTACAGGGGCCGAAAAAGTGAAAACTGTATAGTGAAGGACTGCCGACGTACTTCTTGTCGCAAGCGACATATCATTCAAATTGCTTCCTAGTTACAGCTGTAGAGTCGTGGCCCACTGGTTTTGATATAATTCACCTGCCTAGAGTTTCAGTGCATAACACACAAGCCAATAGGCGAATGCTTTATCTGAGGAAAGCAAGGTGCAAGGGACGCAAGCAGCGGGGTAAGCTGAAACTGAAAAGACGTTCTCACTAGTAGTACTGCAGTCATCAAACTCATCATGTTTTTTCTCGCTAAGTCGACAAAATGAACAGGATGTGAGCTGGCGTATTACAAACTGTGACAGATAATTATTAACAAAATTTTTACGCGTTTCTAAAAGATAAAAAAAAAAACATTTTTTAGACACAATTTCTGGCTTAAGGAGTTCATGAAGGATGATTGTGTACATGTAGGACACAATTAGGACGCACTGTGCGCAATTTGAGCTTTGTTTCTAAGCTTTCGATTTAGAGTGTCGCTTCAGCTTACAGTTGTAGGATCAAAGCATTCAAAATAAGCCATTCAAAGCAAAAAGTCACTTGTATTATCAAGCATTGTGATGGCACTTTCATACGTTGTATACAAGGCAAAAGCTTCAAAAGGTCCGGCATATCGCCTCTTAGGCGTGTGAGCTAACGCGCAGCATTGCAGATACATTTGATAACTTCATGACAGGTTTTACCTTCCATAATGACAGCTATGCGTGAGCTATGGACTGTAAGGATGTCGGCTGCAACATTTCTGAAACAAATGACATCAAGCGAACTGAACGTTTTATTTCCTGATTTCCATACAGCAATAGCTGGGCAAGTGGTTCAGCGCCAGGGGTTTAACGCCGTCTCAGTTAGCCAGAACACGCTGCGCTGCTCACAACTTTCTCACCGTCATTTGTGAGAAAAAATAGGGCAAATAAAGTGAACAGTAAACATACACGCGAGCACCCTTTACCGTTTGCAGCATGGAGCACCGGCCATAAAATAAGCCAGGGACGACCACATGCAACCGGGAACAGAGGAGATGCGTGTGCGCTCGACCGACGAAATTCAAGCATAGCGCGTAACAATCCCGTGGCTAGCTGGCATTAGGGTAACAACACACACGACGCTTGACGCCTATATGAGGTTACAGTAGATAAGCGACGCCGCATACTATCAGAAATGGTCGAGACGCAATGATTTTGCTGTTTTTTAGAGCAGCTACTAAGAGCAACTGCATGTTTAATGCACGCCGCCATTTTCCCACGATCTACGCAGACAGATTCAAACTTTTCTGATCGGCCAAATTTAGGAAATATAAATTGTCTGGCAACCACCAAACAGCATGGTGATGGCGGCGAACATGCGGTCATTGGCTGAACGGGCCGCTTTCCCGCTAGAGCTTGTGTATTAACTCATGGGCGCAAGCAACACGTATCCCCGCTTGTAACAAGACGTGGCGTCGCTTCAAGCATCAAAAAATACCCACCGACCAACGTAATCGGCGCGTGGTGTTGCCGCCGGGCATCTGCTGGCACTCGCAGCGGTCCAGAGGAGACGAGCGCAACGGGCGCGGCCAGCACTCGGACAGAGAAAGTGCTCGCAGCCCGTGTTGTACCGGTAGCCAAGGCGGCGCGGCAGCGTCCCACCAAGTGAGCGCCGCATTTTGCCATTTGACGAGAAGCGCACGCTACATTCGCGAAGCCAAACTTCAGTTTGAATTAATTATCGGTTGCTCTCTACGCATTGAATAAATGCAATGTTTTGCAACTGATATCTGTCTTACCTGAAAGGTAATGGCAAAGCAGTTATGGCAAAATTCAATAATGACTTGAAAAGTCATTATTGAGCCAAGTGAGAGTCAAGTGAGAATTCCCATCAGTCTGTATGATTCATAATCCCTGAAGGGCCTATGGCGACGCCGAGAGGATGGCGGCCTCATTGACGTCATCCAAATAAGCGATGGCACTATCTCTCGTAAAATGGCGATATTCGGAGCTAAGGTTTGTTACTAGAAGACCCGTTCTCGTGTTATGCAAGGAAAATTATTCCCGAACAACGCAGATTTGTAGGCTCAGCAATAGCCATACGTGCCCTTCCATGGTGCCCTGAAGCACGGGAGGGGTCGCACCCTAACAAATCAGATGGCGCACGCAGGCGTGGGTGCACACGCAAAAAATTGCTGTTTGTTTAGCTGTGGGTAAACCTTGCAATGTAAGCGAAATATTCATTGCTCATGTTTACACATAGTAGAGCATTTTTTTTTTCAACATAGGGTGTTTCTTGGTTATTTCTATGAAATAGTCAAAAAAATAGTTCCTCTTGGTTGCCGTTAGACGATGTTTTCTTGGCAATCACTGTGTATGCAGTTCGACGGTCCATAAAGTATTGTGTCTTAATTTTAGCTTCGCCTATCTGGAGTATTGATTAGGTAGTTCTCGTTTCTGTGGTTTAGGGCCCTCTCTTGTTACGCTGGTTGGCATATTCACGTGCTCGGCTGGCCTTGTACCATGCCACGACCTCGAGATCCGTGGACGTAATTTTGCGCAGCCTGAACTGATGGTGCACATAGTACTTGCGCTCGTTGGTACCATCGCTATCCAGTGCGTTTCTGGCCAATGATTGCACGCGTCATAGTTATATCCGCCCAGCACCGCAACCGATGTCATGCGCAATGATAAGACGCATATCCGAGTGATGACGTTAAGTAGCGGCGATGTAGAAGTGCCAGGAGCGCCGTAAGTGAACACCGGTGGTATAGCGAATAAGCAGTGTGACATTATGTCACACAAACCGACAACGCCTTTACATCACATAGCTAAGGTTCCGCTTCAAACACTGGCCTACCTGGCGCACAGGCTTTGAAAAATGCGCTGGGTGGTAAAAGTCACGTAAGGTGTCGGTGGTCAATGATTGCTCTAATTCCTCGAAGCAAATCACGGCCAAGGATCGCATCTTTAGAGCACTGCGCTAGCCCTGCGAAGCTGCCAATTAACGTTACGCGGCGAAAGCCTACTCGAGCGCTGCATACTGCGAGCGGTGTCATCATAAGCACTCAGGCTCTCCTTATTGGCGCTACTTGCGAATTCGTCAGACGTTTCCGCAGGACGGTAGCAAGGCATACCCCAAAAATCAGCGCCGGTATCGGCGAAGGCAATTGTGCAGTGATTCTCAACGACTAGCAGGATGTCATTAGAAGTTAGCTCAACATATGCAAAGTGCGTCCTGGCAGTGGTCGTCGACCAGCTAGGATGTTCGGCGCGTAGACCCACCTGTCCGTCAATTGTTGCGTCAAGAGAAATCTTCTGTAATATTGGGAAGGTAATGCCCGACTACTGTGACGGAGCACCCGGGTTCAATCCCAACCACCGGCGGCTACGTTTCGATGGCTTCCTCTGCCACGGTAGGATTACTTCATATTCTTTCCCTTACTATAGTGGCGAGCATTTCGGACGACCTCAAAGACCTCGGCCACAATGCGCTCAATGTGCATTATCGGTGTTAGGCAATGAGCAGACCACCATGCAAAGCTGTCAGAGAAACCTAGGAAAAACATCTATTTGTCGAGAGGCAGACCGCCCATAATTTTCTTTTTGAAGGCGGGGTTCTTATTCGATCGTATCAAATGTGTTCCTACAAAACAGTTAAACAGTATAGTGGTACCAAAGTACTTGCGTTCCAGGGAAATCATGCTGGCTCATGAGAGTTCGCCAACAGGCCATAAAGGGATCCGGAGAACTAGAGCTAAGGTGCTCAGTGAGTTCTATTGCCCCGGGTAAAGGCTGACGTCAAACAAAAAAGAGCACTCCAGAATCTGCATTGGAGTATTGCGAAAGCACGGATGCTGCTGTTTGTTTCTTCTGGTTGCTTCTAGTGACTTAATTCACTTCTTGTTGTCCCATTTCAGTCTTTGGTAGTTTCAAATTGCGCCCCAATCCATTCCTATGCCCTTTTTCGGCTGTACTTCCGGTTGCGTAACGTCACATCCTTCACGTCACGTTATTTCGGCCGCTTTTCGATGGAGGCGAAAAGCAAAAGCGCCCGTGTGCTGTGCGATGTCAGTGCACGTTAAAGAACCCCAGGTGGTCGAAATTTCCGGAGTCCTCCACTACGGCGTCTCTCATAGCCTGAGTTGCTTTGGGACGTTAAACCCCACAAACCAACCAACCAACCAACTCCTTGTCTGATCCTTATAGCCTTTGGTACTTTCAAATTGCGCGCCAATCCCTTCCTATGCCATTTTTTGGCTTGACTTTGCTGCGTGACGTCACATGCTTGACGTATCCTAATTGACTGATTTATTGAACATTGATTTATTGTGATTCATCCCTACCTCAGCGTAATGCACTAACTTAACTATTGTAGCATTTGATACATTCGCACCTGGCGCCAAGCCACTATATATATATACACATATATATTGATACAAGCTATAGTCGACGACGAAGCGGAGACACTCAGAGGCTAGTTGGTGTAGACGATGAAGTGGTTGCTGGTTGGTGTAGACGACGAAGTTGGTTGCCTGGAACCGCGCTCAGACCGCTGCTCGGACCACTCTCGGACTTCGGCAGTCTTCTAGGCTCAGGGCGTTGCCTGGACGTTTGGCGCAATACCCGTTACAGTCTGGTGGAGTGCGCTGGGTACGATTTCCCACGTTTACACGCTTCACGACGGATCCGACTCCGGTCCACCAGCGACTCAGTCGCCGCCTCCGCGGACAGTCGCCTGAGGTTGGGCCCCTTTCCACCCCTACGAGCATCACGCAGCCGCAACTCTCGAGCCACCTCGACATGGCCACTGATCCCAGGCTCTCAGATCCAATCCTTTGCTAGCTGCCGCGAACACCACCATCCTTTTCACGGCGACGTCTTCGAAGACGCTGAGGATTGGCTGGCGACCTTCGAGCGAGTGGCTCGGTACAACGGCTAGAGTGACGAGCGAAAGCTCAATAATGTTTACTTCACCCTAGAAGAGTCTGCGCGTACGTGGTTCGAAAACCACGAGGGCGCCCTTACCACCTGGCAAACATTTTGCCGTTAACTTCTGACCACCTTCCCCAACGCCGACCGCCGCGAGAAAGCTGAAGCTGCACTTCAGTCCAGAAACCAGCGGCCAAATGAAAGTGTGTGCATGTTCTGTGAAGACATGACCCGTCTTTTCCAGCGCGCAGACCCCAATATGAAAGAGGAGAAGCTTCGCCACCTCATGCGCGGAGTTAAGCAGGAGCTGTTTGCAGGCCTCGTTCGCAATCCACCGCGTACCGTTGCTGAATTCCTCGCGGAGGCAACGACCATGGAAACGACGCTCCAACAACGGGCCCGGCAGTACAACCGAGATGTCAGCAGCCTGGCCCCAGATGTTTTTTCGTCGTGCCATGGAGGCGGTGTGGACGCCTTACGTGACCTCTTTCGGTCGGTTGTTCAAGAGGAACTCCAACCTTTCCGTCTGCCTCAGAGTGCGCCAGTGACATCACTGACCGAAGTCGTCAGAGATGAAGTACGCCAGGCTGCTCGTGAATTTTCGGTCACCAACGTACTGCAGCGCGTCGATGAAATGCCCACGCACACATCCGTTGTTCGTCAAGCAGCTGCCTACCATCCTGTCGCTACCATGCCTCCACGGGTCGACGACAAAGGAACGTACGCGTTCGTTGCACGTCAAGCAGCTGCCTGTGGTCCTATTGACACGACACCGGTGGTTAGCCACATCAGTCCGTATGACGCATCGGCTCAAGCTGATGTGCCTGTTCACGCCCTCGCAAGTCGGACGTGTGGCGTACGCGGGACCACAGGCCAATCTGCTATCTCTGCGGGGAGGCCGGTCACCTTTACCGTGCATGCCCGAACCGCCGAGTGGGACTTCGCGGCTTCGGACCCGTTGCGCCCTGTCCACGGAACGGTGAACGGCCGCTCGAAATCGAAGCTCATCTGTCGGCCCGTCAGAGGCCTGGGAGATACAGGCGCTATGACTCAGGATTGTCATCTCCGCTGCGGTACCGTTCCCCAAGCCCTCGCAGAGACGCCAGCAATACTGAGCGGCGTTCTCCAAGTTCACACAGGGAAAACTAATTCCAGCGGTCTCCGGAGGCAGGGCCGCTGCTGTCGGAAAAATTGAAGATCCTCCGCCGCCGATACACCGATACGCTGATTTCTATCAGGGGCAGAGTAGCGACAGCATCCGACGCGCTACTTCTGATTTGTGCGTGACACTTGACTGAACTGACACGATCGCTCTACTTGACACCGGTGCAGACTATTCAGTGTTGAGACACGCCCTCGCCCAGGAATTGAGCAAAGTTGTGACGCCATGATTGTTCCCTAGTATTCGCACGGCTGGAGGTCACCTGATTAGCCCGGCCGGAAGGTTCACAGCCCGAATTGGCATCCGCGGTTTCGTCTACGTCGGGGAATTCGTTGTCTTGCGCGAATGTTCGAGAGTTTTGATTGTGGGGCTCGACTTTCTGCCGGCAAATGGTGCTGTGATCGACCTACACGAGGCACGAGTCAAGTTCTCGACTAAACAGGCAGTGGCACGCTTCGACACCCGCGATCCCTGTAGCCATGCTCTGCGAATTGTGGAGGATGATGTCACGGTGCCACCACGGTGCAGTGTCATAATGCGCGTGCAGAATGACCTATTTCATGACTTTGAGGGCATGGCGAAGGGTCATATCCCGCTGCTGCTTGAGAGGGGTCTCATTGTTGCCCGAGGTCTCGTCCACCTACGGGATGGCTGCACTACCGTTCTGCTCACCAACTTTTCGAACGAATTTCAGCACCTCGTCAAAGGCGCGGTGATCTCCTTCCTCCAAGACGTCGCGGAGTGTCCAGATTTGTGCACCGTGGAAGAAGCCCTTTAAGACGACACTGGACCTCACCTTGTTCTGCCACCTGTCAAGATAAACATCGAGTTATCGCCGGCTCAGAAAGATCTGCTTTCGGCTGTCTTGGCAGATTTTGCAGACTGCTTCGCAACGTCTTCCAAAGTGGGCCGAACGCCGGTCGCCAAGCACCGTATAATACCAGACGAGACCACGCGCCCCGTATGCCAACTCCCATACGGCGTTTCTCCAACGCAACGAGCAGCGATTCAGAGACCGGTCACCGAAATGCTTTCCGACGATGTCATTCAGCTGTCTAATAGCCCGTGGGCTTCGCCGGTTGTTCTCGTCAGAAAGGACAACACTCTGCGGTTCTGTGTCGATTACAGAAAACCTAATCTCGTTACTAAAAAGGACGTTTACCCACTTCCCCGCATAGACGACGCACTCGATCGACTGCGAGATGCCCGATACTTCTCGTCGCTAGACCTAAAAAGTGGGTACTGGCAAATAGAAGTTGATGAGAGAGATCGGGAGAAGACGGCTTTCGTGACACCCGATGGCTTGTATGAGTTTAAGGTGCTACCGTACGGCCTATGTTCGGCACCGGCCACGTTCCAACGCATGATGTACATCGTTCTGTCCGGTTTGAAGTGGCAGTCGTGTTTGGTTTACCTGGACGATGTCGTCATATTTTCGACCACCTTCGACCAACACCTAGAAAGGTTACGCCTTGTGTTAAAAGCTCTCCGAGACGCCAACCTGACAATCAAACCGGAGAAATGTCACTTCGGCTTTGAGGAAGTTCGCTTCCTTGGTCACGTGGTCAGTGCAAAAGGTGTTCGCCCGGACCCTGAAAAGACAGATGCCGTTTCTGGTTTTCCGCACCCTACTGACAAGAAAGCTGTTCGACGGTTCTTAGGTTTATGCTCCTATTACAGACGCTTTGTACGAGACTTTTCGCACATCGCGGAACCGCTAACCACACTGACTCGAGATGACACGTCGTTCCTGTGGGGAAGTGAACAAGAGGCCGCTTTCCTTGAGCTTCGCAGCCGCCTACAGAATCCCCGATACTAGGCCATTTTGACGAAAATGCCGCAACTGACGTTCACACTGATGCCAGCAACGTTGGGGTTGGTGCAGTACTAAATCAGTGGCAAGACGGTGTAGAACGGATCATCGCTTACGCGAGCCGAACACTTACCCGCTCCGAAACCAACTATTCAACAACTGAGAAAGAATGTCTGGCAGTAATATGGGCCCTCACCAAGTTCCGAGCATACCCTTACGGCCGACCTTTCCGCGTTATAAGCGACCACCATTCATTATGCTGAGTCGCGAGCCTCAGAGACCCCTCAGGACGATTGGCTAGATGAAGCCTTAGATTACAAGAGTATGACGTAATAGTCGTATACAAATCAGGACGGAAGCATCAGGATGCTGTCTGTCGCTCTCGCCCATCGCCATATGTCTAGATGAAACGGCCGATGGATTTCCCTTTCTGGGGGCTATTAGTACAACCCAAATGGCGCAGCTGCAGAGAATGGACCCAGAGTTAGCGTCACTCGTCGACTATCTGCAGGGCGTCGATGCCCGTATTCCCCGTGTTTTTCATCGTGGGCTTCAAACGTTCACTCGGCGTGGTAACATGCTCTACAAGCGAAATTTTGCTAACAGTGAAGAGACGTTTCTCCTTGTTGTGCCCTCCGAGTTGCGCCGAGATATATTGAGTACCTGTCATGATGAACCCATCGCCGGCCACCTGGGGCGAGCCGTACACTTGCACGAATTCGTCAAAAGTATTATTGGCCCAGATGACTCCCATCGGTGCGGGCCTATGTACGCTCATGTCGTGACTGCCAACGTCGGAAGTCTCCGCCATTGAAACCCGCTGGATTTCTTGAGCCTATTGCTCCGCCGAAGACCCCTTTCCATCAAGTGGGCATGGATCTTCTCGGTCCTTTTCCGAAGTCCTCGTCTGGCAACCGTTGGGTAGTCGTCGCGACATGCTACCTAACACGGTACGCAGAGACCGCGTCCCTTGTTAAAGATACTGCAGCCGAAGTTGCTCAATTTTTCGTTCATAACATTGTCCTATGTCATGGCGCCCCCGCCGTGGTAATCACTGGCCGTGGAACAGTTTTTACGGCTCGCCTAGTCCGGTTGGTAATCACTCTGACTTACACTAGCCATCGATGTGCGACGGCGTATCACCCTCAGACCAACGGGCTGGTGGAGCGCCTGAATCGCACCCTCACCGACATGATTTCTATGTATGTGGACGCAGAACATCGCACCTTGGATGCGATTTTGCCCTATATAACTTTCGCGTAAAATACCGCCACTCAAGAGACGACGCGACCGACCCCATTCCAACTTGTCTTCGGTCGCCAAGTGAGCAGGCCGACGGATGCCATGATGCCAGTTGGTCCTTCTTTCGGCTTTGACGCCTAACTTGACGCCGACATCTTTGCTCAGCGTGCTGAGGAAGCGCGGCAACTAGCACGCCTCAGAATCCACTGACAACAGGCGAATGACGCTGCTCGGTATCACCTCAGCCGAAGAATCGTCATTTACGAGCCGGGCAACTTCGTCTGGGTGTGGACACCTGTTCGTCATCGCGGCCTATCTGAAAAGTTACTACGCCGATACTTCGGCCCTTACGAGATTGTTCGCCGTATCAGTGACATCACCTACGCCGTTGTTCCCGCAGCTTCAACTCCATCCTGAAGGCCACAGCGTCCTGAAGTCGTGCACGTGGTTCGGCTGTAGCCCTATCATGATCGTGCATGACTGAACTTTTCGTCAACGCCGCTGGGTCCTTGTGACACTTTTGTGAACCCTTTCGCTAACTTCTTCCTAGTAGCACCGCGTCGCATCGAGTCGATGCTACAGAGGAGGGGGGCAGTGATACAAGCTATAGTCGACGACGAAGCGGAGACAAGCAGTGGCTAGTTGGTGTAGACGATGGAGTGGTTGCTGGTTGGTGTAGACGACGAAGTTGGTTGCCTAGAACCGCGCTCAGACCGCTGCTCGGACCACTATCGGACTTCGGCAGTCTTCTAGGCTCAGGGCGTTGCCTGGACGTTTGGTGCAATACCCGTCACAATATATATATATATATATAATTGGTTGGGGTTTACAAGAAGGGAAAGGCGCCGTAAATGTCACACTTGCGTTGTGGACACCTGACCCGCGCCGTAAAGGCCGAACCACATGTCCGCGTTTCTGCGGCGCCGCATCAGCGTCTCGTCATGAGCGTCGTCGTTCGGCGCGCGCTGGAGAGGGCGACAAAACACATAACGGCGTACGAACTGGCGTCTGCAAGCCAAGGCATGGGGAAACCCTGGAAGATCGAACAATTGTTCCCCGTCCGCAGTTGTAATCGTCCTATTCAGCGAAACGTGGAGGTTAACCAAGAGAGTTCTACTTAGTTGAGGACAACCCAGAGGGCTATGGAACGACAAATGGTAGGGGTGACATTAAGAGATAGAAAGCGTGCAGAGTGGGTCAGAGAAATAACTCTAGTTACCGACATTCTAGTGGTAATTAAGTAGAAGAAATGGACATGGGCAGCACATGTAGTGCAAAGAGAGGATAACCGATGGTCGCTTAGGGTAACAAACTGGATTCCAAGAGAAGGAAAGCGTTGCAAGGGGCGGCAGAAAGTTAGGTGGGCGGATGAGATTGAGAAGTTCGCAGGGGTCAAGTGGATGCAGCTAGCACAGAACCGGGTTAAGTGGAGAAATATGGGAGAGGCCTTCGCCCTGCAGTGGGTATAATCAGGCGGCGGCGGCGGCGGCGGCGGCGGCTGCTGCTGCTGCTGCTGCTGCTGCTGCCGCTGCTGCCGCTGCTGCCGCCGCTGCCGCCGCTGCCGCCGCTGCCGCCGTTGCCGCCGCTGCTGCCGCTGCCGCCGCTGCTGCCGCTGCCGCCGCTGCTGCTGCTGCTGCTGCTGCTGCTGCTGCTGCTGCTGCTGCTGCTGCTGCTGCTGCTGCTGCTGCTGCTGCTGCTGCTGCTGCTGCTGCTGCTGCTGCTGCTGCTGCTGCTGCTGCTGATGATGATGATGATGATGATGATGATGATGATTCAGCGACGAGGGGAGCTTACTGGTGAGGGTGGGGGAGGCAAGGGGCACAAAAGCGCAGGAATGTGAGCGGACAAAAGAGGAGCTCTCGCTTCCGCGAAAACGAGTTGCGCCTGTGGCGGTGGGGGCTGCACCTGCTCATTCGTGGCTTGTAATTGGTCCCCGCCTGCGAATCATTTCCGGCGTCGACGCTGAGATCTGGCTCTGCTAAATACCTGCGTCTTTCAGCGTCGCCTCGCTTCAAGGGCCAGAATTGCGCCTCCGGCGACGCCGATAGCCAAGACGCCGACGAGGCTCCGAAGAAACGCTGCCATGTCGTTCGGCCTTAATGGAAGAGAGGAAGGTGGGAGTGAAAGTGGAAAGAGAGAAATGAGAGCAGTAGTGGAGGGCTACAGAGTAATTTCGATCACCTGGGGATCTTTAACGTGCGCTGAATGCATTTTGCAACATCTGCTTAATACGCTGCGGCAGTAAATTCTGCATTTGAGACAAAACACCATCAACCCCGACCATTTTGACATGCTCGTCCCATGACGTGTTTTGATGAAAAAGCACCCTTGAGCTTCTGGCCGATTAGACTGCTTAAACTAGCGATGAACGAAGTTTAAACAGAGAGGTTCACATTAAGGACAACCTTATTGCAAGGCTTGCAAGGTACTCTTAGTTTTTTCGGTTCTTATAGTTAGCGAGTTGCATTCAGGCCATTCATAAAGAATGTGCATACAATCGATGACTTTTTTAGGATCTTGTACGTGAGCGGCTTTAAAGAATAGAGTTGTGCAATCAGCGTAAATTGCAAAACTTGGAATTTTATACTTATGTAGGCGATGATATTCACACAAAAGAAGAAAAGCAATGGTCCCAAAACGCTGCCCTGTAAGGTGCCTTAAAGTAATAATAATAATAATTGATTCACATGAAGGGAAAGGCACAGTATCTGTCACATGTTTCTGCGGACACCAGAACCTCGTCGTAAGAGATGGGAGGAAGGTGGGAGGTAAAGTAGAAAGAGAGAAAGAGGAGCCGTAGTGGAGGGCTTCGGAGTAATTTCGACCACCTGGGTACCATTGCGTTTCGATGGAGATGAAACGAAGTGGCGTCCGTGTTCCGTGCGATGTCAGTGCACATTAAACATCCCAGGTGTTCCAAATTACTCCGGAGCCCACCACTACGACACCCATTTCTCTCTTTCCGCTTTCACTACCCCCTTGCTCCCTTCAATTACTGCGTGGTGCAGGTGTTCACAGAACAAGTGTGACAGATACTGCGGCTTTCCTTTCCTGTGAACCAGTTATTATTATTTACCTGATTAATTTCTTGACCTTATTATTTCGGACAAAACATGTCACCCTCTACCGATTGACACCTATCATTATGCTCTCACTCTTCTCAATTACTCACAACCGCTTTGTGATTTGTGTGAAACTCATATGGACACACTTATCTAAACACTGGTGACCGTCATAAGATGTGTGATGTGGTACTTTCAAATTGCGGGCCAGTTTCTTCCTATGCTCTTTTGATGTGAATAATTCATCGAGAGCACCATGTGCCACGCTCCCTGGGTTGAGTTCTTTCGACTCTAGAGGAGGAGAAAGAACTTTATTTAGCCCTATATTATTTGGCGGTTTTTGGACGTCTTCAGAGATGTCTGCTTGTAGTATCCACAAGAGTCTTCTCCGTCGACTTCGTCCACTTTTTCACAATGGTCGGTTGCCCTCAGTCCAGGGCTCCGCTGGCTGCTGCCGCCCGTTGGGCTCGCTGTACCAGACCTTGCTGGTCTTCGCAGCGGTCGCTGAACAGCAGAGTCTCCCATTACTCCGCACTCGGGTTTCGAATTTTGGGGACCACATCTATGTTTTGACATGCCCATGTGATGTGATATAGTGTTGGTTTTTCATCGCACCACGGACATCTGTCAGCGTATATGGTAGGGTGCATTTTGTTTAGTATGTGTAGGTTTGGGTATGAACCCGTCTGTAATTGTCTCCATATGACAGTTTCCTCTCTGGTGAGAGAACTGTGCGGTGGGGGATATCGCATTCTTCTTCCTCTATAGTTTTCTAGTATGGCCGAGTATGCCTTGGGTGCTGGCAAAAGTTCCGCGGACCCGTCGGATGCTCGGAAAGTAGTGTATGCTCGAGCTATCCTGTGAGCCTCTTGGTTCCCTGCCACCCCCATGTGCCCCGGTACCCATATAATTTTGTGTCTGGTCTTATTTTCTTCGTGGTTTTTAGTTCTGTCGCTCGCTTTGAGGAGTATACGGAGGGCGTGACGACCAATCCTACCATTCATGAAATTTCGACAGGCTGTTTGAGAGTCCGTGAGTATCGTTAGCGACCGCCCAGCTCTATAGCTCTCCGCCACCGCTAAAGAAATGGCTACTTCTTCGGCCTCTGCTAATGTGCAGTGTCGGATAGAGGCGCTGGTCACTTCGCGTAGAGACGAATTGACCACCGTGGCCACTGCAATTTTGTTCTGTCCTCCTCTCGAGGACGCGTCAGCATACACAGTCGTGTCTTGAGGAGCGTATGTTTTTTTAATAAAATCGGCCCTTGCTTCTCTTCTACCTTGGTGGAGGTTAGGGTCCATGTTTCTCGGGATTGGAGCTACCTCGAGGGACTTGCGAAGTTCGTCGGGGATCGTTACCGTCCTCACTATTTCTCGCATCTGCTCACAGTATCTGAGTCTCTGTAAGAGCGCTCTTCCAGTCGTTGTCTGCAGCAGCGTGAGTTTTTGCGACTCAAGCTGCGTCTCGCGTAGTTCTTCGAATGTGTTTTGCAATCCAAGCGCCATGAGCTTTTCTGTAGACGTGTTGCGCGGTAATCGGAGCGCCGTCTTATACGCTTTGCGTAGCAGGGCATCCGCTTGTTGTATTTCACTCTTGTTGAGGCACTGGTAGGGCAGGCTGTACATAATTCGGCTCACTACCAGGTTTATAACTAGTTTTAGTGTGTCCTCTTCGCGCATGCCATGCCGCCTGTTGGTGATGCGGGTGATCATGCGTGTCACTTGTAGCGTTGTTGTTTTTGAGCATGGTAAAAGTGTGACTACTGCGTTGGTTCGATTGAACCCACATACCTAATATTCTTATTGTTGTCTTTTCAGGGATGGGCATTCCTTCCAGGTAGATGTTGAGTTTCAGGTTCTCACTGGTTGGGACGGTCCGGTTTTGTTTGCCTCTTCACACTCGAAGCAGTTCGGATTTCTCGGTCGAGCAAGCGAGTCTTCTTTCTCCGAGATATTTCTATACACAGGAGGCCGCTTCCTGTAGTTTTTCTTCCTTCTCCCCGAGGGAACCGGTGTTCGTCCAGACTGTTATGTCGTCTGCATACATGGCGTGCCTGATGCCTTCGATCGTCTCTAGTTTTCGTGCTAGGCCTATCATAGCTATATTGAAGAGGATAGGTGAGATGACTGATCCTTGTGGTGTTCCTTTGTTTGGCGCGTGAATTTTGTTCGATCGAAGGTCTCCCATGCCGATGGTGGCAGTTCTATCTGACAGGAAGGCTTTGACGTACCCGTGGATTCTGCGTCCGCAGCCCAGGTCGTCTAGGCCTCTAAGGATCGCTTTGTGACTGACGTTATCAATTGCTCCCTTGATGTCAAGGGCTATTATGACATTTTCACCTGTTCGGGGTACGTTGCGGAGCACATCTTGTATTTGAAGCAGCACGTCCTGCGTCGAGAGTTTTGCTCTGAAGCCGAACATGGTATGGGGTAAATGTTCATTATCTTCCATGAAATTTTGCAGTCTGAGCATCACCACCCGCTCGTAAAGCTTGCCGAGGCACGACGTGAGCGAGATGGGCCTGAGATTTTCAATTTGGAGCTGTTTGCCAGGTTTAGGTATCATAATTACTTCGGCCTGTTTCCAGTCTTCGGGAGCCTTCTCCGCCTCCCAGTGTTTGTTTAGAAAGCTTACGAGCTCTTGTATGAGGTCGTCACTCAGGTTTCGAATCAGGGCATTGTCGATTCTGTCGGCTCCTGCTGCCGTGTTTCTGGTCGTATTAAACTTTTGAAGAGGGCACATTTGTAAGGAGCGAGCGCTACACGGTGTCTGCAACTCCTGGCACGAGGGCGAAGATGGCTGTTCTTGCGGAGGGGGCTAGCCTGCCACCTAATTTTTGTCTGTTGTAAGCCGTCATTGCCCCGCCACCGCTTAGTGGCTGGACGACGGCTGTTGTGGCGCACGTCTTTCTCTTTCTCTTCTTTTTCTTTCTTCTCTACTTTCTCTCTCTCATAGCCTGAGTCGCCTTGGGAGCCCCGCCGGGGTGGTGCAGTGGTAAGACGCCCGACTACTGTGCCGGAGTACCCGGGTTCGAACCCGACCTCGGCGGCTGCGTTTCGATGGAGGCGAAACGAAGAGGCGTCGTGTGTTGTGCGATGTCAGCGCACGTTAAAGATCCCTAGGTGGTCGAAATTACTCCGTAGCCCTCCACTACGGATCCTCTTTCTCTCTTTCCACTTTCACTCCCATCTTCCTCCCTTCCCCTACGGCGCGGTTGCGGTGTCCACAGAAAACCAAGTGAGACAGTTACCGCGCCTTTCCCTTCCTATAAATAATTCAGTTTTTAATGTTTTGCGTGTGCGCTCCGTTCGCATTCATGAACGCCTGTGGTTTGTGTTTATATTGTCTGTTCAGTTGCAAACAATAAAGGTAGTAAGTCAGGAAACAACTACTTGAGAAAATATAGACTCCAGCCGAAACGTCGACTGTAAGACAAAGCAATCATTACACGTTTGTTTGTGTCAGTTTGCTGCATATGCTTTCATTGCTAGCAAAATACGGCTTACAACAATCGTGTTCCCTGAACATAAATAATGCTTTGGCCTAGTAAACAACTGTTCCTACTTATTGAGCTTGCCTCAAGAGCAGGACGACAATTAATAAATATAATATATTAATGTTACTTCTCCACGACTGAAAAGAACTTATTCCAAACTTTGGAGCTCCAGCCACAGTTGACCGTTTCGTCGTGGAATTAAATCAAAGCAACAAGTCTTTTAGTATATCGTCGAGCCTAGTCACCCTTGCCATGTCTCGCGCATCATAACAAAAACACACACGCACACACCAACACACAATATTTTATTTAAGGGCTGGGCTTAAAAAATGTTTTTTTTTACTTAAATCCTTCCACTTGCGTCTCATTTGTTGCTGAGAGCACATGTTTCTGTGGGAAGTCGCTCTATTCGTCTACACAGTTGCCAACTCAGTGAAACGTTTTCAGTACTTCAAAACACTTGGGATCCTTCAGAAGCTCTTTTACGCGACAGAACCCAATGGCGGCTCCCTCAAGCAGGCAAATATTCACTGAAGGATCGCATCAGCATCCATCAGAATTGTACGCAGCCGCAGGGGAAGGAAAGTTGTCTACCATGCGATTCGGCAAAATAAAAAAAAAATTTGGTGTTAACCTTGCGGGTAACCTTTAAAACGTTTTGTTCGCTGCCCAGGGGTATTCACTCGATTCCATCAAACAAGCTGGGGAACTCAGCTGAGTAATCGAATTCGATGGCAGAAAAAAGACGCTGTTACGTGCCTTGGCGTTTCTCCCGCGACATACTAAAGGCCTTCGGGCCTTCTCTTTTTTGGAAAGAATTTTCTTTCGGGAAAATAATGCTATATATATGGCCCTTGGGTAATTCGGGAGAACTACAGAATATTGATGAAGAAGCAAATAAACATGTTAATACCTTCCCTGCCAACTCACTGCAACTGTGGTCTAGCGTTTACATTAGTCCCGGGAATTCGTGAGCCACTTTGTTGATTCCTATACGTCATGCTCTAAACACCATCGATTGAATTATATGGGCACTTGATTTTATGTGTTTAGCAGCCCCGAAAACGCTTGAACGAGACGCTGCTACAAACCTAAACAAAACTTCTAAGGTTCAACAATAACAACAAAGGTTCGTATAATTGATGCTGCGGTTCTGCCTGCTGTGATGTATCAGTATGGGGGATGCACGACAATCAAGGTCCAGTGGCCTAGAATTTGTAGACTTCAAATACCGTCTCGGAAAAGAACCTTGAATGGTACTTGATTTGCTGAAGACAGCAGCTAACTCTAAAAATTTTAATGCGCATTGCTGCAAAGTCCATAAATTATACAGACAACCGTGATTATTTCCACTACATAAAGACAGCGAAGACAGAAAATGAATCTTTGCTGCCAAAAAACACGCAAAGCAACAGCAGACTAATATCTGAAGCTGGGATGTGCTTGAGGCTATCGTGCGTGCAATTATAATAATATCTAGCAAGCGACCAGCGGGATGCGAAGATAGAGAAACCTGGCAAGCTGCTCCTATTCTGCATGGTCGCGCGCTTTTGCGCAGCTGAAGTTTATCTTTAATTTTGCGGTTAAATATCAGGATAGCATTTTTCCTGGCGACAAAAAAGCAAGTACAACTTGTAGCGCTCAAAATTACCGTTATCAGATTTAGAGCTAACATTTATCACAGCCGAATGGCATTAGTCTTTCCTGACATACATGCTGTCCAGAGGTTGACTTCACTTGTAAATTTCCAAGATATCGTGACAATGCAGAAAGAGGCGCAGTCATACAAAAAATGGCTCGCTAGAATTAAAAAATGATACCGCAGTATTCTCACTAGCTAAAACGCTACGGGAACGTTAACAAATTTTTTTTTTACATGAAACGATACGCGCACATCAAGAGGAAACATGTCTGGGAATCTCTAACTGTGGGAAGAACTCTCGCAGGGTCAGCTTTACAGAGCTCCGAGCTCCAACGCGCCAATGGGGCCCAGGCTGCAGGTTATGTTTTTAACACACCGGAACCAAGCGCTCTTTCACCCTGCAAGCAATCACAGCAAAGCAAAAAATTTAATTCCAATACTCAATCGTGCATTGCGAGCTACAAGTTGGGTCGTTTTACAAAACCTACCTATTTAGGGTAATTTCGCTCAAACGATAGAGTTATTCCTAAATTCATAGTTTGCAACCTACGGGGCAATTTGCCTTTAGTACTTGATCACATTGCCGAAATCGAAGTGGTGTTCCAATCGCCGTTTCTATGGGAGCTTTCGGCGTCCGCTGCCCACCATCACTGTGGAGTTGCAATGTGAGCTTCCATAAGCTAATAATGCTGCTAACTTTCTATTTCTCCTCACCCACCAAGCAAAAACGTTCTATTTTGGCCACTGACTGGCATACGACCCCGCTTCTACGATTGCATCACCGAACTTGTGTCCTCTCTACCTCATTGGCCTTTGAAGAACGCAGTTAGCTGCCATGACCAAAGCCAGCAACTTTGTTTTACCGAATACCGCTTCTTTTCTCTGTTGTGACCACCCACAAAAGCGAGCAATATATATAAGGGAAACGCAAAAGAGGGTGGATAAGGCGAGCATATATGTATCAAAGGTTAGGCGCCGGAAGGAACAAAGCAGCTGATTAGGCTAAAGCAGCTGCTTCACACGCGACGGAAAAGCTCGTTAGGAAGTGGCGGCAGAGCGCAAGTGAAACATGACCATGCTGACGTCACACAGTGTACTAGAGCGTCGATGAAATAAGCCCTTATTGTCAGCCTTACTGAGTTAACTGCAGCACCAAGGATTCTCTAATATATTTCCTATGCCAAATGCCGTCATATTATTACAGTAAACATTAATTTTTCTTCTGTGCACATGATATCTGCCACCACTTACTACTAATTCCTTCTTTTGCCTACTTTTTGTGTCTTGTTCATTACCCTTAAGAACAGCGATTGCAATCCCTGTTCATGCCCTTTCTTCCTCTTGACCTCGACAAGGGTGTATTTAAGCCTCGCTTGTTCCATGGCCCAATATGTACGCTTCCTGCCAAGAAAGTTGCGTCTACCATTTGCCGTTACATAGCTTAATGTATTATTATAAATGTTTGTTGAATCCTTTCTCAAGGTCTGCATGGTTATGCCCCATGGTGACGTTCTGCTATGATACAGCAGATATATGCATTCCTCTCGTGTGACCCTGGTAAAACGACCATTTTTTATTTCAGACAACATGCGAAATACGCTGTACCCCACTCTTACCATCCTACTTATTTTATTCCATTTCGTGCTTCAAGTCTATGACGACTAAAGACCCATAGTATGCATTTTCTTTCACTATCTAAAGCGCCTCGTTATATATCGCAAACCACTTTTTTCTTTCAACACTCTTAAGCATTTCTGCAAGTTGCAGAGTATTACTTCTAGCCCTATCGTTGTGCTTTCTCTGCCGAGATCATATCCATTCTTTGCAACTCATCACCTGAGGTATCACGAAAGACTGTTTTATGCGGAAATTATTGGTGTATTTTGCATCTAACTTTGGCTTAAACTATCCAAATTTCTATTCTCTGTGCACTTGTAAATACGGGTTGAGCAGCACTGTAGAAATCATGTCTTCTTTCATAATACTAACTAACGCAGGCACGCCGCAATCCGTATCATCCAGCAATTTCGCTTATGGCACTTCCACATTCTTGTTCCGTGTTACTTGCAACACGGATGACTCTAAAACAAAGCGAAATACTTTGCAGGGCAGTGCAGAAGCTTAAAATAATTTATACGATGATTACGATCTATTATCGAGCATCCATTAGAAAAGCTTTCTTTAACTGGTTAAGTCTGAGGTTATGATTCTTTCTCTTACCTTAATAAGTATTTTGCAGAAAAGCGCACAAAGTAGCCTGAGAATTATTTAGTCCTTGATACCTCGTACCCTATGGAATGATTTGCTGGTAACTTTCATTGGCGTTTCAGGTAGTGCAGAGGTCATAAGCCCCTGTGTATAGATGGTCACAGTGTTTGTTCGGCATAGTCGAATTTCAAATGATATTTTCTCTAAGATCCGCTTATGTAATGCGTATGAGGCAACCCTCATCTCCTTTTCTCTGTACCGGCGCGTTTAGTTCCTCTCCGCGGTTGTCTATATCAATATTCTGCTGCCCACCGCGGTCGCTGTATGCTTCTGCGTGCAGCTCTTCAGCTATATTAGCTGCCTTATTCACATTGGAGCTCACATTACAGTCTTTTTCTTCTAATGCGTGAATTTTTTTACACCTGAATCCGGTTTTCTTTTTACAGCATATAGCTACAGCATGCCCAATTCACAAAACATTCATAGGCATGGTGCCATCCTTGTATTCGCTCTGCTCTGATGGCTAGCGCGTGCCTCCTTGAGAGGAGGATATCAAAAATTTAACGTTGATTAATAGATAAATTTTATTAGAGAAACTTGTGCGTTAAGGGTAATGTGCAAGGAAAGAGCAGTGGTTGGCAGTGCTTTGTCCAGGCGTTCATTAGCCTCAGCAGCGGCGATGGCTCTCTACACCAACATAAGCTGATGCTACGCGTCCGAGTCGGCTAGAAGGTCCTGCCATTGCTCAGGACTAGGCCTATCTATTTTAGGCATTATGGGGCTATCCCTACATCCCCATTCTGTGTGGTATAGCGTGGCAGTTGTAGTATAGCACTACAGCAGGCCATATTTGCACATTAAAAAAGGCTATACCGATGGCTCCGCCACCCTTCTAGCGAAACCTCGGAAAACGGCATCTACTCTAATGGGCAGAGAAATAGGCAGAGTCAGCGCCTCAACGTTATATCATGTGTTGCCTATATGGGTCGGCCGGAAGGAACAGACCCATACAGGCAACTCACAATGTAACGCTGAGGCGCTGACATTGCCTAGCTCGCTGCTGCTGTGTGATCTGTGGTCCTCGGCATTTTTATGCGAAGCATATTGCTAGAGGTAAAGCACAGCCCTTCGTGACGGTTACACGACGTGCAAAGAATGTGGAATGCTACGTCACACCACGTGATATGCTGACGTCACGACAGAGGAGAGACGGGGGACCGGCTCGCGCCGTCGGCTGCGGTTGCACGCCGTGAGGACCACGTGCTTCGCATCTGACCAGGCTTAACCAAGCTAAGCCTCAGCCATTTTTGTCGAGACATTACTCCTTAACATCATGTGGAGGTGCTAGGTGACGCAACTCATGCTCCGAACACCTCCAACCAGCCGAGACTCCAGCCCTCAGGGATCTTCTGTCATCGAGATTACGCCTACCCATCAGTGTAGCCAATAGCTTCCAGGTCTTGAGCCGGATTTCGCGCCTCTGCAGTTTCAGCATACTGCGAGGACGCCACCATCGTCTCAATCACCACCTTGGCGGCCATGCAATCACCCATGATGATGCAGTTCGATACCTCTAATGCGTACTTTGTGTTGCAGCAGCCGCCGGAAATCCCCACCTTCCAAGGGTTTCCTGACGATGACCCGGAAGGACTCCACTGCCGCAACCCGATGGCCACTAACTTTTCACAATGACACGACATGCACCGTCTTGGTCTGCTGGCTCAGAGCCCTTGTTCTCCGACGACACGCAATCATTTAGTGACACAACTTCACCATTACCGGATCCCGCGACGTTCAGGCACAGCTCTAACCGCTGATCTGGACATTTCAGTTAATGTGGCCGAAGTGATAGCGCACGTGGATACCGGTGCCTATTATTCTGTACTAAATGGGTCATTCGCCACCGCACTGGAGGAGGTAACTAAACCATGGACAGGCAGGCAACTTTGTACTACCGGATGTCACTTTATCAGACAGACGGGTACATGCACTTCTAGGGTAGCAGTGAACGAAGAAATGTACTTAGCAAATTTCGTCGTACTTGCACAGTGCTCCCGCCAAGTAATAATCGGCGTGAATTTCTTAGCCGAATATGGAGCTGTTATTGACCTTCAGTCTGAACCAATGACATTATAGACAAAGAACGCAATACACAGCGCTTCAGAGCGACCAACAGCACAGTACATTTTCGACGATCACATAACCATTCCGCCCCATTCAAGTGTGATGACTTCTGTCACCGCGAAAAAAAATGCGAAACTGAGAGTGTCGTGGAGAGCAACCAGCTCCTGCTTTTCGAACACAGTATTGCAGTCGCCATGGGAGTCGTTCGCCTAGAGGATCGCAGAGCAGATGCCCTTCTGACGCGTTTGCGGCGAGAACCAGCATCTAAGCAATTGGACTGTATAGGCTAAATTTGCGGTATCACACACTTGAAACGCCCCTAGTTTTGCAACGGTGTCATTAATCGAGCCGGACAGGCTTTCAACCTAATTACATTTAAGCATAAATCCCGGCTTTCTCAACTGCAGCATTGCCAAATGAGACTTCCTCCAACGCTATCGGGCGACCTTCCCTAATTCTTAGCATGTTGGCATAAACGATCTCACCAAGCAGCGCATTTTAACGGATGACACTATGCCCCCACTTAGACAGTCACCTTACCGAGTGTCTCCTATTTAACGCACTGCTATCACCCACCAAGTGAAGGAGATTCTTCTCGACGATGTTATCCAGCCCTCGTGGAGTCCGTGGGCTGCGTCTGTCGTTTTTCTAAAGAAAATGAAGGTACGCTGAGGCTTTGCATGGAGTATCAGCGACTAAACAAAATTACTAAAAAACACGTCTACTCCCTGCCATGTATCGACAATGCCCTGGGTCGCCTCTACTCCGCGAAATATCTTTTCGATTCACCATAAATACGGTGCTGGCAAATAGGGTAAATAGAAGGGACCAGAGAAAACAGCGTTTATAACACCGCATGGGGTCTACGAGTTTAGGGCTATGCCCGTTGGCCTTGGCTCTGTGTCGGCAACCTTTCAACGGCTTATAGATACAGTCCTGAGAGATCTGAAGATGCAGACATGGCTTGTCTAATATGATGACGTTGTGGGTTTCGCCCCAACGTTTTAGGAGCATCCTCGGCACCACGAAGCAGTTTTGCAAGCCATAACATCTTCTGCGCTTACCTTAAAGAAGGAGAGTCCCGCCGGGGTGGCGCAGTGGTTACGGCGCTCGACTACCGTTCCCAAGGCCGCGGGATCGAAACCAGGCCTCGGCGGCAGCTTTTCGTTGGAGGCTAAAATCAAGGCACCCGTCTGCTGTGCGATGTCAATGCACGTTTAAGAGCCCCAGGTGGTCGAAATTTCCGGAGTCCTCCACTACGGCGTCTGTCATAGCCTGAGTCGCTTTGGGACGCTAAACCGCACAAACCAAACCAAACCTTAAAGAACGAGAAGTGAAACTTTTCTTACACTGAGATCAAGTTCCTGGGGCACATTTTAAACAAGGCTGATGTCCTGCCAGATCACGACAAAACGACAGATATTGAACTTCGAACCACCGCAAGACCAGAAAGCTGTATGAAGATTTCTTAGATGTTAAGAGAAAGGTTGTCCACCTTGTCTGTGAAGCCGTTAAAATTCAAAAGTGAGCAAAGTTCTGCACTAAGGGAGAAAGGTTCCTGCTCGTCACTTTCCCATTTCCCATCATCCTTTTATTTATAACGTATTACCTCACCTCACCTCTATTGTAGTCTTACTTATGAGAGCATGCAAAGCACCTTCTTAAAATAAAGATGTTGAGGTGCATTAGATTCCATCATTACCTTGATTATTTCTGACAGTATCTGGCAATCTCCTACAATTGTGTACAATTACATCTGATATTCATGAAAGCTGCACTCATGTTAAAAAGCGGTCGCCATTGTTGACAATCGGGAATGTACATGCTGTCTTTCAATCTCGGCGCTCTTCATAGGCGGTACAGTAAGAGTTTAGAGACTACTGTTGTGCCTGGCCAAAGCCGCCCAGAAATTCAGCCGGACGCCAAACTTCTTCGGCTAACGCCTCCTTCACAAAATACGGATACTTTTCTGCAAAGCACCAGTGCACTGGAGGCGAGCCGTGCCAAAGGGAGAGAAGCGACGTGTTTCAACATGAGCTGAGCGTCCAGACAGCACGGCGCCGTGGCCCTGACGGTGAACCCCTTTTCGCCCGCGGCATATTTGAAGCGAGAGCGCAGCAAGCTCTCCCATTGGCCCTGCGAAAGTGCTGCCGTCGGATTGGACCATTTTGAGCGTCAACGGTTCTCGGCGACGGAGTCTCAAGTGCTTCCGTTCGAGACTCCGAGTGTGAGTTCATCAATAGCGTCTATCGGGAGCAGTTCGCCCCCTGACAGTGAGGACGCGGCGGAATCTCCCCGGTCGTCGCTGCGCGAGAACCGTCGCGTATGGCTATGTTAGCTTTCGGCCCCAGAGCCGAACTCGTTGTTTAAATGCTTGTAAATAGCGTATAAAGCTCTTTCTTCATCACACCAGCGCCGACTCGGATTCATCGCTACCGCCCAGGGAGCTGACAGCCCTCGTTCACGAAACGGGTGACGAGCGCTGCGTTACCAACTCCTTGGCACAACCCTGTTGACGGTGGGCTACTGTGTGATAACCACACCGGCGCAACATTGGTGGCAGCTGCGGGATCCATGGGCACAACACTACACGTTTGTTTAAAATATGTTTCAATGGCGTGTAACTCCCGTTGCTTTTATTGTCGCAATTTATTTTTTTTTTTCAGAATTAGTAAACTCTCTGTAAAATTAAAAATATCTGTCAGAGTTAAAACAAAACACCGAATGCGTTTATATAGAATACCTTTAACATTGCTCTTTGCGTAGCGAATAAAAACTGACAAGCCACCTGTAAACGACGTCAAAAAAAAACAACAAAAAAAACGTTCCACCATAGGGAGCTCGGCCTAGAAAACCGGAAATCTGCTGCAGAAGAATCTTGGCCTGAGTTGGTTGGTGCATGCGGTATAAGAGTGATAGCCAAAGAAACTAAAAGTGTGGGGCCCTTTTCAAGCAACTTGCTCACGAACCTATTCTTTTCTTCTTTGTGTTCCAGGAAAACCATATTTTTCACGCGACGACATTTCAGGCTCTCAGGGCGTGAAAATAAGGGCTACACAAGGGAATATTTCAAGTCTCGGGAAGGCCACAAAATGTGCTTCTGATGGCGAGAAACCACAGCTCTTCAGAGCCGCCTCTATCAAACGGCCTTGATAAATTCGTTTTAATCAGAACTGCTAATTAGAAATTCTCCCCTGGAAGCCGCCAACCACAATTTAACGCTTTGGGCATTCTTCTACGGAAATGTAATTTGTTGCGGCTCACTCAAAAATAAATAAATCTGGCGTAGTTTAGGAAAGCCCTCATGTGGGGAACACGACGTAGTGGCGTAATTCCGTTTCCTAAACAATAGAGCACCGCAACTTCTTTCTCCTCACTGGTTGCCTCTCAGCAGGTTAAACGGCGATTGCTACCGAGAGGTGTCTCTGAATACAACCTAAAGGTAACATACACTCACTGAAGGCAGAAAATGATTATGGTGAAGGTAATTGAATAGTGTTACCCTTGTCATGCCGTAACTTCGTGGCTCTGTTCACGGCTGATTTTGCGGATATTAAGATCTACAAACATCATATAATGCAACCTAAAGGAGAGCACACCCCAGGCGACATCTTAGTAGCTTAACTTAACGTAGCGATTTAAAAACAAAAGTTCCACTTACATGATTCGACCAGATGTTTTGTTCGCTCAGTGCTCAATGCGCCACTGAAGCAGCGAGTACGACAGGCTTTAAATGGCGCTGTTCATTCATTCATTCATAAACCTTTATTGATGAGGATGACCTGAGGCCTAGAGGGGGAGGGGGTGGGTTAGGTGAGGTTGAGGGCGCCAGACTCCGACATGAAGTCTAGCAGGGCACTAAGCTTTATTCATTTTTTACAATATTTTCGCTATCTATCACCAGGTGACGCTGCTCAGAGGACGCTGCTGCTGCTACTGCTACTGCTACTGCTACCACCCCGTTTCAAAGGGGACGCTCCTATATTCCATCCATCCATACCGTTGAGGAGACGGAATCACGCGACGTAGTGAGCTTCGTGGCGCGCGGCCAGTTTTCACCATGTGCGCCCAAAACAAAAGGATGCTGCCAATATGGCGACTCGCTTGGGTGTGGTACCATCGTAATAAAGAATATTGGTCGCTTTTATCTATTTTCTCGTAATCCCATTGGTTCTAAGTGTCCTAAAGCGTTTCCGCTCCGTCTTTTGTCTCCTATAGAAGAATAGATGGACGACTATTCAGCAAGCACTGTAATCTAATAACAGACGTCCTGTTTTTAACGAATGACAGCTGCCTTCATAATCCCAAACACCGCCATTCTAACTGTATTTGTGTCGACGTTTATTTTAAATTGAAAAGGAGGATGTGATGTGCACCGCAGTAATGCAGAAATCGTAAACGTCTGCGTAAGTAGAAAGTGTTTGTCTTATTATAGAGCACTCAACCACTCTCTACGCACACCTCTCTCCACCATCTGTACGGAATCACAAAGCGAGTCATCAGAGGAGGGCGACATCAAGAGCATTTATGCACCTGTCTGGACTAGCTGGTTGGTCCACACCGAGGCCCGAACTGACCATTTCCGGCAAGCAGTCAACCACACTTCGAAAATATGCAGCACCTTTAGGCACACGATGGCCAGGCTCTTTAGTGCTCTGGACGTAGCAGGTTTGCATTAATCAAGCTGGAAATGATTGTTCAGCAATAAAGGAACACATTATAAAGGCACTTAAGCTTCGCCTTTTAAATAAGCGAGTTGATTTTGTATTCACAGACCACAGAGTTTAGCGTCAGGGTTAATAGTCCTTAGTGGTTTGGTTTGAGGGGAAAGAAGGGGTATTATCTGTCTCACTTATCGGTGGGTCCACCGGCCAGTGCACACACTATGAACGGCTTGCAATTGGAAGTATAACTTTTGTCAAAAAATGGAATGGTTCAACGCTGCTGAACAGAATAACAGAATATGGAGCTACTGTAATGGAGCTACTGTAATGGAGCTACTGTAATGAAGCTACTGTAATGAAGCTACTGTAGTGGAGCGAAAACAGCGGCGGGTGACCTCCTTCTTCTTCTTCTTCTTGTTCTTCTTCGCTGATGTTCAAGGTCATTCGTGACTGCGGCCACGGACTACGTGACTGGCCGAAACCTGGCGTAATATTACTTCCGCAATAAAAATCTAGAGGCACTTTGGGCCACTAAAGCGCGATAAGGCGAAAGCCATTATACGCGGTAGATCGTCGCCCTCCATTATGGCACCACTATTTGCCTCTTTCACTCCGACCTTCCTCCTTTCTTTTACGGTAGTATATATGTGTCCGCCGAGAATTGTGAGATACTGCCCCTTTTCTATCCTTTAAATCAATTTCAAACGCCGCTGATGCCTGCTGTACTTACGCCTTATAGATATCTGGGTCTGTTTCTGTTTGCTGTGTGGCGCGGCGTTCGAGGGAGCGGCAAATGAAAGGCGCCTCACGGACGCCTGGATAAGACGCCCGGCGGGGTCAGCTTCTCCAGGTGACGTCATGACCTATCGTGACGGTACATCGCGCGCCCCATTTCGATCACAACCAGCATTTCATTGAACGCATCAAAGTTCACCGGCATTGTATAATTCGTTTACACGAACGGAAAAGCGCAATATCTGTCACTCGCTGAATCTCGCTATCATCCTCATTCCGACTCAAAATACATAATTACCGACTCGCGAGGAGCCTGTCGGAACGTCAGACAAGGCTGGACTCTCTTACTAGCCTATAAAATTTACTTAAACTGCATACGGGATACGGACCCCGCACACCGCTACCTTATATGGGCCCCTGCTCATCAGGGTTTGGCAGGAAACGAGGCAGCAGACGCAGCCGCCCGCGCGCTCTCTCACCGGGCTGTTTTCTCCTCCCTACCCGATCAGGAACCCGATTTTAATCCGGCCTACACCTTCAAAGATATCACGACGTACTATCAAAATTGTCATCGCCTTTATCCCAGCCCATGCAAAGGTCTCAAAAAGGCGGATGAGCGGCTTCTTCTCCGCCTTTTCACCAATACATTGCTTTGCCCGGCAGCCCTAAAACATTTTGACCCCTCCTTTAGTGGCAGCTGCACACACTGTGGAGCGGTGTCTTCTGACATCTATCACATGGTGTGGGCCTGCCCCTCCAACCCGGCTATTCCCCCCATCCCCAACCCAACCCGGGAGAACTGGGAGGCGGTCCTGCTCGGCTGCCACGACTTACAGGCCCAACAAGCTTTAGTCGGACGCGCCCGAGCGGCGGCAACCGCCACTGGGGTCCCCAACATGGGACCTCCACCTAGTGCTTGTAAGGATCGGTCCCTTATGGGCCGATCCAAACATACCTCCTGGCCCTTGTGTAAATAAATGTTCTTACCACCACCACCACGGTAGGCAAGGGGAATTATGAAGAGCGTTTCACGATCCGGGGTGTGGCGTAGTTGGTCGCTCTTTAAACCTGAAAAGCTCGTTAATCACGTTGGAGCTTTTTCTTCTGGCGTCCTTTGCCCTCCTTTCCGGTGAAACAAAGTCTGATTGATTGTTTAATTGTGATTGATTGATTGATTGATTGATTGATTGATTGATTGATTGATTGATTGATTGATTGATTGATTGATTGATTGATTGATTGATTGATTGATTGATTGATTGATTGATTGACTGACTGACTGACTGACTGAGTGAAGGAACGATTGACTGATTGAATGAATGATTGATTGGTTGACCGATTGAGTGATGTGGCATTATCGCTACTTGTGTGATAGTAGCTATCTTAACAAGTGCGCGTGTACGTTTGCAATGCCGGGCGCATGCGTGAGATACTCGGCGTCTGTATATATACTTGTCATGTTGCAATAAACGGGGGCTTGTTCCCTGAGGCCTGGTCGAGGGGCGGCCACGCAGAAACCCTCTGTGAAGTGTCGTCCATCGAACTCCACATGGTGTCAGAAGTGGTTGTCCGGGTTGTACTGGACCCGCGGTAGTTGTAAGGTATCGTTACCAGCCCGAATAACAGCAACGAGAAATGGCGCAAGAAGCGAAGGTATCCTCCCAGCCTTTCCTGGTGCAGCCGCCAGCAAGCTTCAACTTTGACAAGACATCCGAATGGCCTGAGTGGATACAAGAATTCGATGACTACCGATTCGCCTCGGGACTTAACGAGCGAACTGAAGAGGCTCAGGTGCGTACGTTGCTGTACACGATGGGACGACAGGCACGAAATATCTTCAAGACTTTCGGTCTGTCTGAGGAAGACTCGAAGAAATACGACGTGGTGAAGAAACGGTTCGATACCCATTTTGTTGCCACACGGAACCTAGTCTACGAAAGCGCGTGCTTCCATCGCCGCCACCAAGGACCAGACGAGTCCGTGGATCAGTATGTTACGGAGTTACATACGCTGGCCGATAGATGCGACTACAAGGAGATGAAAGAGCGTATGATTCTCGACCGCTTTGTAAGTGGAATACGAGACGTGAAGTTATCGGAAGCTCTTCAAATGGATGCGGCGCTGACTCTGGAAAGTGCTCTCACCAAGGCACGCCTGAAAGAAGCTGTGCAACGGCAACAGCAGGATATTCGCAGCAGCGTGGACCGTGATGGTTCACTAAGGAGCGCTGAAGTCGACACTGTTCATAGGCGGACACCAAACCAGAAACATCCAGAGCACCTGAAGTGTGCAGCTTGCGGTAGGGGCCCTCATTCCAGGTCGTCGTGCCCTGCCAGGGGAGCGCTGTGCTACGGGTGTCAGCGCCGGGGACACTTCGCGGCTGTCTGCCCACGGACACACTGGACCACGGAACCCGAAGTACGGCATTTCGAGGTAGGAGTCCACTGTCTTCGGGGGGAGCATCCGAACAGGAACTGTGGGACGTTTTCCGTGGGGAATTTGTCTGTGACATCAGCAAAAGCACGCTTTGTCCAGGTTGTTATTAATGGCGTAGTTGTTTCGGCCAAAGTTGACACGGGAGCCGAGGTAAATGTGGTGTCAGGGTCATTTCCAGCGTTGCCTAAGGTACTAAAGTCTACTGATGTTATTTTGATGGGACCAGGCGGTGACCGGTTGGACGTGAAGGGAATGTTTACTGCCGATATTCTGTGGAAACATTCTTCGGTTAGGCAGGATGTTTTCGTTGTCAATTCGGTAAGCAATGTGATTCTTGGCTTACCGGCAATAGAAGCGTTGGGAATAGTGAAGTTTGTGGACGAGGCATCAGTTCACCAGGTGGTGCAGACAAGATTTAGTTCCTTGTTCCGTGGTCTGGGGACCATGAAAGGCGAATACTGTATTCGTCTTAAGCCAGACGCGGTGCCCTATGCCATTCACACTGCTCGTCGCATACCCATCCCACTGCGGGACGGGGTAAAACAAGAGCTGGAAGAAATGGAAAAGAATGGGGTCATTCGTAAAATTCAAGGGCCTACGGATTGGTGTGCTGGCATAGTGCCCGTCTTGAAGCCGTCAGGACAAGTGCGAATATGCGTTGACCTGACTCAGTTGAACAAATCGGTTCAACGTGAACGGTTTGTGCTTCCAACTGTGGATGAGACACTCGGGTTGCTCAGTGGGGCAGTCAAGTTTTCCAAACTGGACGCAAACTCTGGTTTCCACCAAGTGAGGTTAGCAAAGGAATGTCAACTGCTCACAACTTTCATTACTCCATTTGGCCGTTATTGCTTTGAGCGGCTACCATTTGGCATATCTTCGGCTCCGGAGTATTTTCAAAAACAAATGTGCGAGATCCTTGATGGAATTCCGGGGGTAGTGAACTTAATGGACGATATACTTGTCTTTGGTTCTAGTCAGAAGGAACACGACGAACGCTTATTGTGCACTTTAGAACGCTTGGCCGAAAACGGCGTGACCCTAAACAAAGAAAAGTGCCAGTTCAGTGTAAACGAGCTTTGTTTTCTGGGGTGCCGCGTGAGCAAAGATGGCATACGCCCGGATCCAGCGAAGGTTCGCGCAATTTCAGATATAAAGCCGCCGAAGAACGTTGCAGAAATGCGCAGATTTTTAGGTCTTGCTAATCATTGTTCCCGATTTATTCCAGAATTAGCTGAACAAACTGCGCCTTTGCGTCAGCTGCTGCAAAAGAACACAGAGTGGGTCTGGGCAGAGCCTCAGCAGATAGCTTTCGATGGCGTGAAGAGTGCTATCTGCTCAGATAGGTGTATGGCTAAGTTTGATGCTCAACGTCCAACGATTATTTCTGCAGATGCTTCGTCGTACGGCTTAGGAGCAGTTTTACTGCAAGTGCAACCAAATAAAGAAAAGCGGCCGGTTGCTTTTGTCTCAAGATCATTGACACCAACTGAGATGCGCTATGCGCAAATCGAAAAGGAGACTTTGGCTATAACATGGGCCGCAGAACGTCTCGAAAGCTTTGTGCGTGGACTACACATTACGGTAGAAACAGACCACAAACCGTTGGTTGCTTTACTAGGAAAGACTCCACTTGATTTGGTTCCGCCTCGCATTCAAAGGTTTAGAATGCGGCTAATGCGATTTAGTTTTGAGGTGCAATATGTTCCGGGAAAAAACCTTGAAATAGCGGATGCACTCTCCAGAGCGCCAGGGCCAGGCCAAAAGACTAACTTTCTTTCGGTCAATGAAATCAACTGTTACGTTGCTGGCACGTTATCGGAGTTAGGGGAGTCGGAGCACTTCCGCTTAGTGGCCGAAGAACAGGCGAAGGACGAGACTTGTCGTACGTTGTGTCGCTATGTCCGGGAGGGCTGGCCTAGTCTACCTTCGTTATCAGCTGTTTTGAGGCCCTATTGGCAGGATCGTGCCGTTTTGAATGTATGCAAAGGTGTCCTCCTGCACGGCACCCGCCTGTTGGTGCCACACTGCCTTAGAAGCAGAATGTTAAAGCTGCTTCATGAGGGCCACCAGGGTGTGGTAAGGTGTAGAGCAAGGGCAAGAGAGTCTGTTTGGTGGCCAGGTTTAAGCGCTCAGCTTGCTGCGTTCATTGGAAACTGCCGCACGTGCTCCCAATTTCGCGTCCAGCCGTGCGAGCCGATGATCCCGACTGAGACGCCTTTCCGGCCTTGGCAAAGCGTTGCGGCAGATATCTGTCATGTGAGAGGCTGTAACTACTTGCTCATAGTTGATTACTTATCTCGGTTTCCGGAGTTGTGTCGGCTGACCTCTCTTAACAGTGCTGAAGTTATTTCTCATACCAAGAAGGTGTTTTCGACACACGGCATCCCAGAAAGGCTGGTAACCGATAATGGTGCTCAATTTGTTAGCCAGGAGTTCAACCAGTTCGCGAAAGATTATGGATTCAAACATGTGACGTGTAGCCCTAGGTACCCGCAGTCAAACGGGGAGGTAGAAAGAATGGTAAAAACTGTGAAAGGTCTGTTGCTAAAATCGGATGACTTGCATTTGGCTTTGTTAGCGTACAGGGACACGCCGGGACCCCTAGGCAAAACGCCAGCAGAGCTACTCATGGGGCGGCGGCTTCGCACTACTTTGCCTCTCCACCCAAAGAAGTTGGCCCCCAAGACGCCCAATCTCAAAGAAGCACGGGACAAAGATGCCGATTTCAGGGAAGGTCAGCGGCAAAATTATGATCGTCGGCATGCGGCCCGTCACCTTTTCCCGTTGCTGCCAGGTGATTCGGTTTGGGTCAAGGACTACAGGAGAGAAGGTGTGGTTCTTCATCGTGCAAAGCGACCACGCTCGTATATGGTGGCTTTGGATAGCGGGGTTCAGATTGAGCGTAACAGGCGAGCGCTAATCAAGCAAGCGCCCAAAAGAGGTTCGGACTCTGACGGGGCGTATGAATTTCCATCTAGCCTAGATGGTCTCAAGGAGAACGGAAACTCTGTTCCTAATACGCAAACTGTCCCAGATGATCTAGAGGTGAACGAAAACGACGTTTCCAATGCACAAACAGTCCCAAGTGACCCGATGCAGACACCGCCGAATACCTCTTCGCCTGCGGTTGGGGATGAATATGTCACACGCTTTGGTCGAAAAGTAAAAAAGCCAGAACGATACGGTATTTCTGAATGCCATTCAGGCCATTTGCTTTGAAGTTGTTGTATTTGTGTATTTTGTGTGAATGCCATTCAGACCATTTGCTTTGAAGTTGTTGTATTTGTGTATTTTGTGTGAATGCCATTCAGGCCGTTTGCTTTGAAGTTGTTGTATTTGTTGTGTATTTTAAAGTGCGTCTTTGCTTTGTAAATTGCTGCTTTTCCAAAAGGGAAGGGGAAGATGTGGCATTATCGCTACTTGTGTGATAGTAGCTATCTTAACAAGTGCGCGTGTACGTTTGCAATGCCGGGCGCATGCGTGAGATACTCGGCGTCTGTATATATACTTGTCATGTTGCAATAAACGGGGGCTTGTTCCCTGAGGCCTGGTCGAGGGGCGGCCACGCAGAAACCCTCTGTGAAGTGTCGTCCATCGAACTCCACAAGTGATTAACTGACTGTGAATGAACTATTGATTGATTGATTGATTGATTGATTGATTGATTGATTGATTGATTGATTGATTGATTGATTGATTGATTGATTGATTGAAATTCGTCTTCAACTTGCTAGCAGAGGGACTCCAATGTGAAGCCAAATGGTATGCATTCTGAATGTACCATGCATTCTGGATGCTGCACAAACAACGGGTTCTCAACTTTGATACCGTTTCATATGCGTACGTTTTCCGGCAAGTTTCCGCACCCACTTCTCAGTGAAACGTGCTTGTGGTGGTGTTTGTGCATATTCAGGAAGACACAACAAAAAAAAGATACACGGACGTAGAAAGAGCACAGGATGACTGCTCGTCCTGTTTCCCTTCTACTTCTATGTACCTTTTTTTGCACTCCTGCGTCTTCCTGAACGTGTAATAATTCCGGATTACATTGACGGCGGTGCTTTTTCGACCAAACAAGCGTTCTATGCTATTGCGTAAAATGACCACAAAGCATGACAACAGCGAGAAAAGATACGCTTTTCCAGCAGCTATTTTTCTGTGTAAATCATTCAGGTAATGGTTCGGAGAGGTTGGGTGCAATACATTTTAAAAAAGGAATTAGTACTTCTCATTGTTTCAGTGACACAACGACAGTTTTAGTAAGACATCGAGGTACGCATGTTCTTTCATTTGTTTAGCAGCAGAGTCCCTAAAAAATATTTGATATCGCAAGTTTTCTCGTTTCAAGCGGTAGTTCACTCTATATTCTGAATTTGATATGGCATACCGTAAGCTCTCTGTATATGGGTTTCCTAGGAAATTTGTACAATGTGGATACGAAATCGAATCCCGGCCGCGCGGGGGCTTTTCGGTGGAGGCGAAAAACTAAGCGCTCATGTGCTGCACGACGTCAAAGCAGGTTAAAGAACCCCAAATGGTGGGAATGTTCGGACATTCAGAGACGAGTGCCCGTGGTGCGGGAAGACCCCTACCCTGTACCACATAACATGGGAATGCAGCTCACATCAACTGCAAAAAATTGAAAACCCAAATGAAAGACAGTGGGAGGCTTTGCTGGCCAGCTCTGACCCGGAGGCTCAGCTCTACCTGGTCACAAGAGCTCGCAAACTGGCGAAAGCCAGTGGTGCCCTGGACTGGGGGCGCCAACCGCTCGTCAGCCTCAGTTGAAGAGGCGAAGATCTCCGAGCAATTAATAAAGTTCACTCACTCACTCACTCACTCGGAACCCTCTAATACAGCGTCTCCCATAGCCTTAGTCGCTATAGAATCTTAAACCCTATAAACCAACCAACGAATTTATTCGTTTATTTATTTATTGAAGCGGAAGCTTCACTTCTGTCCTTTGGGAGTGAAGGCTCAATCAATCAGCCAGAGGACAAAGTGTGGCTATAAACAAGACCATGCACCAAGCATATTGGATCGCACCACCTTTGACCTTTGATTCGATGTGTGGCTATATGAAAAGATCATACTAACACTTAAAAAAACAAACTCTCCGCCGGAAATGGAACCACCATTTCCCGATCTTCAGCAGAGCGTGCAAACCATGGAATTCGGTTCACAACTTTAGAAATTTATGACGGTGCTCCGTATGACATTTTAATGCTATTAGGTTTTCACAGTGTTTGGAAGCGCCTAATGGCCGTTAGCCATGCTAATCATGACATCAGGTCTACCCGAGAATATTTTGGAGATTATCCCGCCAGATAACACTGATGTTATCAAAACTAAGTCATGTGAAGCTGAGTACATCAATGTATTGGAATAAGTGATGAATTCGAACTTCTTACGGTTAGATGTATTCCATATAAGCCTGTTGACTTTTCAAAAATCGCCCAGCCGATTTGCGAAATAAAGGCAATAACGACAGAAAGATTTTTTTGTCTTTATTACCTTTGTTTCGCAAATCGACTTCACATCGCGCTCCTCTGAACAGATCTATAGTAATTCTCCTTGTCTAGCGTGAGGATCCTAGTAGCGATGACAATGCGATGTAGTTAGTGGCAATGATGACGATAATGAATACAGTAGCGATGATAGTGACTGTAAAGTTAATGATAATGATATTTACGGTAGCAGTGATCATAATTAAAACGCATTTGGTTGATAATAGTAGCCATAGGGACGATGAATAATATGATGATGAGTAACAAAGAAGTGACGAAGCCTAACGAAGCTTTTGCTTCGTTTGGGTTTTGCAGGGGGGAGACACTTTTTGATTTCTTCCATATAGCGTTTTGATATTTAAGATGATAATGCACGATCGATATCAGGGAGCAAAAAAGTCCTTGTTTGTCTCCTCTCTGCTATACAGAAGCATTTACGCAAATGAGTCTGTAACAAAATGTTTCTACGGAGGTTACACTGCATTAATATTTCCTGCACAAAAGAAACCAAGCACCACAGGCAAGATAAACGAGAAACCGTGAGCCTGTTATGAAGTAGCCTTCATTTCCTTGTACAAAACATCTCTCCGCAATGTTTGCAGGATCGTTCCAACCCACTCTTAGCGCAAAATGTCCCAGAAGCATTTTTGTCGACTGCATATACTTTCCACTTCATTAAGCGACGACCGCGTCGCATGTTTTGTAACTTTATTGTCGCCGACGCCAAGAGTTCGTAGCGCTGTTTCCAGTGAACGCGCATATCGATCATAGCCGTTCGGCGCGCCAGACCCAGACAACCATAAAGATTATTTCAAAATATCAAGTGCGAGCTGTAAAGACAGTCGCAGTGTCGACATCGCAGACGAGAAGCGGCCGACGAAAGGAGGAAACGGCGACGAGCCTAATGCATCCTGTTCCTATACTGTTCACTTTAATGGTGTTTGCGACCGTGGAAGCACTATTTAGCAAGCTGTAGAAAAAGGGGCATCTCAAGAAATGGCATCTTGTGCTCGGCCACGCGCATGACACTTAGATATTCTTTTCTCAAAGTTACAGTTGTCAAGCACAGCTTAGTAAAATAAAAAAGTTATCAAATGTATAGTGCACGGAAATTATCAAACTTATAGTGCACATAAGGTTCCCGTGTCGGGAACCTTAAGTGCTGCTCTTAAGTGGCAAAAAATTTTATTTCATACGCATTAAATATTTGAAGATATATTTTCGAGAGACGCGATGTTTCTGTAATGATATCTATTCTCCACCCTGTAGTGTCGTTTATACTTAGGAGTCACATGCTCAAGCTTCCTTCGAGGTTCT
The DNA here is from genome assembly GCF_055883805.1 of Amblyomma maculatum. NCBI lineage: Eukaryota > Metazoa > Arthropoda > Arachnida > Ixodida > Ixodidae > Amblyomma > Amblyomma maculatum. Next base: position 41,011,035 of record NC_139351.1, on the reverse strand, counting down.
AGCTTTACACTAACGTTCTGTGAAATAGCGTTTCGTTTTTAGCAGCTTTGAAGCGTTAGGTACGATGTAATGAGCATCTCTTTAAAATGGACATAGAAAATATAATATTTCGAACATTGCCTTATCGTACGCTTGATGATATTATCGGATCTATTCTCTGAGAATATATCCAAAAACCTATCTTTGGAGGGTTGATTTTTGTCTGAGGTTTATCAAGCTGTTACAGCGGTTATGCCACGCATATATTGGAAAGAAGTGACAGTTAACCAAGAGGTCACTAATTTTTATTTTGAAAGGGCACCTCGTATGCCAATGAACAGCAACAAATACATGCGTAAAATATTATTTTTCAAGTCGCACGGTATACTGATACCGAGTAGTTGCAAAATGTGACTGGCCGGTCACCGCCTTTGTTCGTGATATACCGTTTTCTAGGGTAAACACTTTTCGTATATTTGTCTGATACACTGGACCTTGCTGGGAACGTGTAGGTTTTTAAAATTACATCGCAACAATAACTGATTTATTTTTCTGACATGTGCCTTTTCTGTCCCCAATATGTTGTGAACAGATTTTAAAATGCAATGTGGATGTTCCACGAGACCATGTCAATAGACACATATGGCATTCAATAAGATTAGGACTCACCGGTGACCACATAAAACAACGCTGCAAGGAGAAGCCAGTCGGCCTAGCTGTTTTATTGCGTGCGCCATAATATGATCATGAGGCGGTAAAACATCGCCAGAAAACGTCCGCAGATGCTGTCTGATTTGTGCACGCTGACAGCGGACTCTTAAAGATATTTAATGCGTAAATGTTCAACTCACACGAAGACAGTGTGAATTGAACAAAGATAGAATGCATTTCCGTTTCTCTCTAGTTTGTCTCGCACAATTACAAATCAAGAATATGTTCGGTATACCTAATCATCGCTGGAAAGCCTGCTGCAATTGAGCATCATCAGAAGAGAGGATCAAATAAAGCAGATTTCAGAAGCAGAGTGCCAAGTTTGCGAAGGCGAGGAGAGACCATCATGGAGGTGGCTGAGAAACGCCAGCAGCTTTCGCTACTTTCGTCTCGGGTCACGTTCTTCCTCGGCATGACGTTCTCGCAAGCACATGAGCTTTCGGGTAATCAGCGAGGAGGGCGTAAGGGAGGGGCGGGGGTGAGAGGATGAAGAGGTCGGATGAGGAAATGGCGCGGCGGAAATTGTACAATCAACACAAAAGGGAGATAAATTGCCGAGAACGCTAAACTCATAATACCCAGTAGTAAGAACAGTTCCTGTTGCTGGCCTTTTGGGAGTTTCTGAAGAGCTGTAGAATTGAGGCAGAGACGTTTTCTGGAGAAGTAGCCAGGCAGCTATGTCAGCATACGTAGACTGCTACGCCTCGCACATACCAGGTCTGCGATAGTCGGTGCGGTATTCTGCTCTCGTAGACATATATAATTGAAATGAGGAAGGAAAAACCAGTATTTGTTTTAAGTATAGAGTGCTTCATTTTTTTGTATTGCAAATAAGAAACTAAGCTTTCTAGAAATTTTTGCAAGTTATTAAATCTATCATCTTCCGTGTATAACAACTTAGTGCGAAATGCTGATACGGACGCCAGAGTTTATTAAGGATCTCCGATCTTGCGTTCCTTTTTTCCAGATTGGCCTGTCATATCGTGATGTCACAATCCATGTGTCCAGGCCTGAGTAATTCAAATTGACCTTTTGCGAGATATTATATGCTTCGATATCCCAGTCGAAAAATCCTACAGTACATTTTTCGTTATGACTGAATTTCTGAGCGGATTTTGACAGGAAATGTGTTGTGAGAAAAGTTAAATTTAGTATTGACATAAGAATTTTTTGTAGTTACAACGAAAAGGTATTACAGAGCTACAGCCAACCGAAACCTACTACAGAAAAAAGCTACAGAACTTGAGAACATTTTGTCGTATTTCGACACGGCTCCGTATTTTTCCAAGTGGGATATATCAAAAATGAATCATATTTGCGCAATAAGATGGTTTTTATTTCTCAAAGCCAACAAAGAATGCTCTAGCTTTCATATGGCGAGCTTGGACGAAAACACAAACTTCGAATCGGAGCGGATTCGAACCCAGGAATTTAACGTCTCAATTATTGCCGCGGCTTATCCCCCGCGTGCACACTTCAACGCACTGTCGCGTTCTGGATTGCACGTCATCGTCACCATCAACGTATAGCCTTGAGCAACTTTTTTTTCAGATGTCATAACCACGCTAAAAGCCTTCCATTTTTATAATGTTCATTCTTTTCACCGCCTTGTCAAGTTGTGAAAAAAATGAAGCATATATTAACCTTGAAAGCAAAAACCTACTAAACTGTCCCTTATACTTGTTAGTTCAATCTAGCCCTCAATAAATGACTGCTAGATGACTCTATAAAAAATGTTTGGAAGCAATGCCATCATTTGAGTTCCTTTGGTAGTGTGTAAGCACAATTGGAGAGAATTTGTGGTTTCAGAAGTAAATTTAAAGCACTGTAGCACAGTAGCTAAATCTAAAACCTTCACCTAGATCCTCCATCTTCAAGTGGCAGTTATTTTATTTATAAAAATTATCATTAATTTGTGCCTTAAATTGAAGCCATTCTATAAAAGGATAGCTATTGTATGCAGCCTTCCCAAGCGTAGAGTCAACGGCGCTTAAGACGCGTATGGTTTCCACGATAACCACACGGAAGGCGGTACCCTGGAGAGTATCGCTCCGCGGGCAAACATCTCGGGGGAATTCGGCCGCTCTTAAAGCGCCAGAGGCCGATCGTCAGATCTAAGGCGAAAGAGAGCTAAAGAGAGCGAAACAAACCAGGAAGTCAGGGAGGTTAACAGGCGAAGCCCAGTAGGCATCACTTCAAAGTAGGGTGGGAAGAAAAAGAACACAAAGAGCGGAAATGAAATTACATTTTTTCGCGTCCATAGTGCAATAAATTAGAGGGACAGATGCTTCACACCTAATATTTATAATCTCGAACTCAACCCCGATTTCGTTGAGAATTTCAAGAGAGCCTTCACCGCTTTCTTTAGTGCGAAGGGTTTTGTCCAAGGTCCCAGAATATTTGCTTCTATTAGAGGACGAACGTCTAAGCGCCGGAGTGTGGCAGCCACGATAGCATGCTCCCGCTAGAACTCAGGGCAGTCACAAAGTATGTACACGATGATTTAATCACACCCGCATTCTGGACATATTGGAGAGTCTGCTATTGCTATGAGATGGAAGTAGGCATTAGTAAACGCTACTGTCAGCCCCAAGCAGCACAACAGCGCAGCATTACAGCGGAGAGTGCCTATTGGTATCTTCTGTTGCACTGAGGAGACGAAGTGATGCGAACATAAAATCCATCCTCCAGGTTTTGACCATGAATATCTAGACACATTTAAGAGAAGCAGATGAAGGCGTCTTACTGCATCGCCTGTAGTCTGCGGCACATGAAAGATGTTGGCTGCATTGTTAGCTGAACGAGCAGCAGCACTAGCTCAGTGGTTGCCAACAATGTCACTATAGCCTCGCGGTCACTGGCATAGATTAGGTCGTGACCCACTTCTATTGCCGGGTGGTTCAGATGTCGTACCTCCGCAACAAGTTATTCATGGTCGTCATTGCTCAAGACAGCTTACAGACGTTGTAGGCAGCTTTGCAGTCACAGAAAGCGGTCCATTTTTCTGAGTGGCTTACTTGGAAAATATACTTCAAAGCTGCATGAAGTGCGGCCAATACTACCCCAGTAGAGCTTATCTTATATTAAATTCGCTTGTTATTCTCAGCGTATCCCCCAAGAACGACTACAGCGCAAGCAGAACTAGTTGAGGTTACAGAACCATCCATATGGGCGTAATCTCAGCGTATAACCCAAAAACGACTATGTCACAAGTAGAACTAGTTGAGGGCACATAACCATCCATATAGACGTGAGTACCAGTCCCAATTGTCAGTGTGTACCATAGACAGCCTAAGTTGCTTAAGGGCTGGCGGCAATAATAAATGATATTCCTTTACTACCTCGGAATATTAAGGCGTACAAGTGGCAGCAGCAGATACCACTGTGGAGAGGCAGGACGTGCGGCCGGGGAGAATTGTTTTGGCATACAGGACGTTGCGGTGCATGACTTTTGCAAATTCGGTTGGCGTTCTCTGCAAAGGCACGGGCACTAGACGATGCTGTGGAATTCTTGAAATATCGCATACGTGTATTCGTAACGAGTCTTGGAAAATATGCGTTGAAATAGGGTGGTCTTTGGTAACTGCAATTCTTCCCATTGTTTATGCGCTTCGAGGGAGACCCAAGAGTGTCTGAAGAGCATCGTCCCAGGCTGTCCGGAGGGCATGCCAACTAGTCTTGCTCGTGTTTGAAGGTACTTGTATTTTTTAGGCCAAGATTCTCAAAAATAAAGCTCCTTATAAGTCCGTAATTGTCTGAGCCGACCAACACAGTGCGTTGTAGGCAATAGGAGGGAGCGATAGATATTTTATAAATACGGTGCATTGTGGGCTTCATCGTAGTGTGTGATCGATCAGAATCTAGCAAAGCAATTAGATTTACAGTGCGAAATTATGTGACCGTCAATATATACCGGACATGTAGCCATAAATTTGCTATTAGATATAGAGCCATAAATGTAAACACAACCAGCCCACACTTTTCCAGTGAAACACTGAGATCTTGCTTCTTAAAACTTTGCTGCCGGCTGAAGTCAATCATGCGCACGGAGAAGCATCACAGCGAAGGCCCAAATGCAGATGTCATTGGCGTATAAAGAAACCTGGATGTTAGAGTGATTCTCCGGGAGGTGATGAGTACTAGATTAAACAAAGTAATAAGAGAGTTACTCACTGACATCCATTCAAGTTCGCCACCCAAGCACTGAACAAAGTAGGACTCAAGATACGTGGGACGCAACAGTACGTGTAGCTCGCAGCTATTGGGCCATCTCCGCACTGAATAAAATATGATCTTTTGGTCAGATAGCTATCCATCCGCCCAAAGATACGACCTCAAATGCGCGCTCTTTCTAGCACATCTAGGATGGCTTCACGGGCCACATTGTCGTAGGCGCCGTTTACATCAAGAAAGCTGTCGTCAAAATCGGCCTCGCCGAAAACCAGCCATCGCATTGGGGTATATTTTTTAGAGTGTTCAAAGTACCACGCAAGACGCGTGAAAACCACTCTCACCTTGACCTTCCCCACGCAAATGGCGAAAGCAATTGGCCTGTATAATGGGATTTCAAACGAAGATTTCGCCAATTTTGGCAGAATTAACAGTCGGCTAGATTTTCATGCAGAGGAGCACCGTCCAGCCAAGAATGGTTGTAATTTTTGAGTAGCTCTTCTTGCGTGTCGCAGCCAAGGTGGGACAACGAAGCATGTGGGACTCCATCTGGCCAGGGGAAAACTAACGCCTGCAACCAGCAGGAGTAGCGTTGAGTTCCTCACAAAAATGAAATGAAGGCGAAAAACTACTCTGTGTGAAGGACTGGCATGATGCCTAGCCTATGTGTAGCGTACCATCGTTGCGCGCCGCAACTGCATTAGTACCGCCGGCTGCTAGCTATGTAAGAGCCTGTGTTGCACAAACAGCGTGAGGGCCATTCCCGCCGCAGGAAATGTCCTGCCGAACGCTCTTTCAAACATGAGGCTGATCAACGCTGGTTCCTGAAAAGCATCACTGACAGATTATAAATGTGTAGAAATCCGAACGATACTAGTGAGAGCGACAGGAGGGAGCGTTGATTACGCATGACCTTCTAAAATAGCTGGGACGATTTTAGCAGCACAGCATGCAGTTTTCTATTCTAACTAATTAGTGTCCTATGTAAGAGAGCTTGGCGTCCTAGAATTTCCTATTACTTATCACCACTCGGACACTTAAGCTAGGAATTGCTGAGCAGACACGATTGAGAGAAAACATGTGTGAAGGCCACATTTGACAGAATTAGCAAGCCTTGGTTGCGCTAAGCATTCAAGCAGACTGCAATAGAAAGCATTTTGTTCTTCCTCTTGTTTATCTTTGCTCCACAGTCCTGCCAGCAAATTCAATTGTGAACTTATTTGATTAGCCACTGTCCAGGTGAAATTGGTTTGTCATCTTTTACTGATATTTTTGCCAACTTCACACGCATTTGACACGTGGAGTATTTGAAACGAAGACCTTACTCAAAGAAATTAGTGGTTAGTGGTAACATATATGCATTGCTGCACCTTTAATCTACTGAAGATTGGTCAAAGACACGGAATCCGGGTTATTCCAACGGCACCAAACAGAGCTAAAGGTATGTGTGTGCGGGTTAACAACCAGGACTTCAACTCTGGTTGCAAAACTTCGCACCGGGCTAGATACTCTAAGTGTATTCAGGGGGTTGTTTATCAGATTCTCTTGGATCGTGGAAAAAAATATATTGGACAGACAGGAACATGTCTCAATGACAGGATTAGACAGCACGCTATGGCAATATCGGACAAGTCTGGCACTAGTCTCGCGGTGCACTGCAAAGACTGCGTTGGTTGTAAAGACCAAAAATGTCCGGCTGACCTTCACAATGTTAAGGTTATGAAAAGGATGAAGGATAAGTTAACAAGGGAAATGTCTGAAGCATATGCAGTCTGTGACACGAGAGACCAATGTGTCAGTATGCCTTCAGTGGTTTTGTTGAAGAAGGAATTAGAATGTCTGCGCAAACCGGCAGGATGTTAAAGACAAGGAAGAAGTTGGGTGCAGGCGTGAAGTAAAGGGAGATGTGCGGTTTCTGTTTAATATAGTTGTCACTGCAGCGTTGTCCTTGTATCTGTGTGTGCTTCTTATGCTTTGTGTCGCTACCTGCTCTGCTGCCTTCTTCCAAGAGATGTGTGACCAACTAACTCAACGTTCAACTCTAATATTGAAGCTCGACGAGTTTATGACAAAATACACACATGTTGGCAAAGTCTGCTTTAGATAGTGTCTAGGTGGAAAATTACACACTGTATCTTGCATGCAACAACTTCATTTTGTTTTGTGCCCGACAAAGCTGAAGACGCGTGTTATTATTCTTACTCATTGTGAAGTATAGCTTAGCACTGGCAGTAGTCAAGCGCTGAAGAATGATTTTGCAAAGATGAATTTTTTTTTTCCTCGTGACGAGGCTTATTGAATGTAAAGCGTTCCCTGAAGATCTGCGAGTTTACTTTACCTTTTTTTTATGTTCTACTGAAAATATTCATCCGTGAAAGACTGTAGCATAAATAACCTAAAATTTCTTTCCATTTATTTATTTATTTCAAAATAATGTCAATTTCTAGAGGGATTGTAATAGGGGTGGGCACACACAAAAAAATGGTACACTGTGGTTTAACAGGGCAAAATGTAAACAAATATACCAGAGGACATAAGGCGGCAGAATCGATAACTCACATCACTAAAATTCGAAACAAAGACGAGGTACAAAGAAAAAAAGCTGTACAGCACTCCGAGTTTCAAAATAAATGTATACAAAGAATGGTACACACGCGTTACAGCAATAATGAAAACCAAAAAAACAGCACAAGGAAATACGTACATTTAGCAGAAGATAGATTCATGGTGTGTTCGACGGGAGTAACGACTTTTCCAAAAGCTCGGTAAACTTTTCAGGTGGTTTCTGTTGTGTTATTTCTGGGTTCTAAACAATTTTCAGAAAGCAGAATAAATTATAAACAAAGGAAATCATTTAATGGCCTGTTACTCTAGATGCAAAGCCAGCGATGTTTTTTTAATGAATAACGGCTTTCCCCCGGGTTATTTCTTTGTACAAAATAATGGGCCGCGATCCTTTTGTTTGCTAACCTTTTCTGCGGCGCTGGCACTACAGGTTTTTCTTATTTAAACGTTTTTCTTATTTAAAATACCCAACATTCGTTCCCGTCATATCGAAAATGTGCGTTGATTTTCGGGCATTGAGTAATTTTCTTATGAGCCATTTCATTGATAGTGAACGTGCTTGCTCGCCGTGTGAGGCTACTACTTCAATTGAATAGTTTAATGACGCATACCTTCTATATGCAAAGTTAGTTTATTTCTCAGCTCAGTTACAGCAGATGCCACGCTCTTAAGCAAACTGCTCACTGGCAGCTAACGCGCATCAATTCAGGTGAGACTGGACAGGTGACTTTATGCTTCATTATTTCACTGCGCGTGAAAGAACACCAGCGAACTACATTTATCCCCAGCAAAATATTGCGGCGTTTTCTTTTAAGCCCGTATTGGTACCGAATTGAGTTTCAGAATTTAAATTATGAATCGTGGGAAAAAAAGAGGTCAGATTGCACGACGAAAAAGTCGTCACAAGCAGAACAGTATCAAGCATAAACATTCCAATTAAAGCGAAGTATCCAGGACTCTCGTTCCAGGTTACCATTGCCCACCTTTCCTCTTTTCATTTTTACCCCCACGACCGTCTTGCCCGTTTGCTTTTTGTTTTTTAAGAATTAATTTTTTTGTGTTATCTTCTCCTAAGGTTTATATATATCAGCGGAAGGTTCCAACTCGATAGTCTCGAATTTCCTCACGCTACATCTTATGATGCATCTTACCCAAATCTATGTATGCACACTTGCTGCTGGCAGGCTAGAAAACCTACCCTATTCTGAATGCCGTTCGTCTAGAGCGCGAGGTTTTGAGTGTCTAGAAAAAACTCGATCAAAATGTTTGAGCCTCATGTTTCGTATTGAAATAGGTGAATAAATAGAATAAGAACCTAAATAACTGGCATCCAGTAACAACCTTAGAAGCCAAAGCAAAGAGTAACTGTGAACTAAACAAAATGAGAATATTTTGGCAGGATTTGTAATGACGTACGATAAAAATAAGAGTAGCTTTCGAAAAAGGCATCGTATACTAGCCTTGTTTTGTGGTGTGATGAAATTTCTGCGTCTGAGAACGATCATGAGGTTCTGCATCATTCCTCCGCAAAAACTGCAAAGCTTTTAATTGGGCTGCACTATAATGCGTTACACTAGAAATCAGAGATGTCAAAACAAAGTTCAGAAGAGAAGCACTCATTGACACGGGTTTCTCGGCTTGAGAATTCCATCTAGTCAGTAAAGATCTCACTGCGGAAGAGAGAGAGAGAGAGAAAACTTTTAATGAGCATATAATCAGTAAATATAATCAGTAAATATAAATCAGTAAAAAGAATTTGGCGATGAATAGGCAACTGCAGCAGCTTTGTGATCGGTGCCACCTCCACCATTTTGTCTGTGATGACTTTAGCGCCGTACGCTCTCTATGGTTTGCCAAGAACAAAAATTAGTGCAGTTGACAACGACTAAATATAATCCGTAATTTCGATTTTAGTTTTGCTAATGAGGGAAGCCAGCCCCGCTTTCGGCCACAAATATCATTTATCCTTATAGACCTTACACTGCATCCAACTACCTTATGGGTGAAGAGGTCAAGAGCACCAGGTCTAATGTGGAGTAACGTAAGGCGAGAGCAATGTCGATAGCATGTCTTATGTACTACCATGCTTGTGCATGTCAGCATCGGCCCATGCCTTACCACTCGGCCCGGCTTTGCGGCGAACGTACACCACAAGAGGACTGCTTCAACTGGGCGTATACTGGCGACCAACTACGGGTTGTTTTCTTACCATCATCGCGCATTACCTACTACGCACCAACGTCATCCACAATATCGTGTTCTCATGGTGCCCACTCAAACGACAAGCAGCACGAGAGCATCTTTAGTGGGCACGAGAGCATCTTTAGTGGGCACATCTTATGTACCACACTTCTGTGTTCCGCAGGCATTCCTGGTATCCCTGCTGTGCATATCAGCGCCGGTATACGCCTTACAACTCGGCCCAGGTCTCCCACCAACATCACAAGAGGATAGCTTCAACTGAGCGTATCCTGACAACCCCCTGCAGGTGGTTTTCCTACCATCATTGCGCACGACCTACTACACACCAACGTCATCTACGATATCGTGATCTCATGGTGCCCACTCAAACGACAAGCAACACGAGAGCATCTTTAGTGGGCACGATAGCAATGTCGACAGCATGTCTTACGTACCACGCTTCTGTGTTCTGCAGGTATTTAAGACTCTTTCTCTCTATGCTAAGAAAAGCAGTAATAGATGCTTGCTGTTGCTCTTGTGCCCCAAGAGTGTTTCTTGACATGTTTGTGAATGTCTCTGAACGTTCTGCCTGCTAATAATTTCCGGTGACGTGGAAACAAATCCAGGACCCAACACGCACTCTGGAATCGCGATCGCAAGCCTGTCTTTACCGACCGAGCCTTCCCAGCAAATGGCTACTGTGTTCAACCTTCCTAAAGTACTGAACGCAAGATCTGTCCAATCTACACAGAATCAAGCTGAACTTGTCGCTGGCATTAAAGCCATCAAAGCCAGCCAAAAATATACAGAGAACCAAATTGGCCGCATTCAAGAAAGGTTGCACGTTCTTGAAAAAAAAAAACTTGCACACTCCAACGGTTTGCTGAAAAGGCGACCGGTATCCAGAATTAGCTGGAAGGCTTGTCAAGGCAGCACGATTCTTTGCAATCTCGCCTCGACGAACTGGAGGACAAATCGCGCTGCAATAACCTGCTTTTTAGAGATTCCTGAATCACGCGAATCTTGGCAGCAAGCTGAAGAAAGGACGACAGAAGCCCTACAAGTCATTGTCGATAATCTATCCGAATTATCGATTGATCGTGCGCATCACCTCGGCCATCATTTTCTCTCCAGATGGGATCCCATCATTGGAAAATTCAGCAGCTTTAAACTTACAGAACGAGCACTTTCAATACGCACAAAATGAACGATAAGAAGATAACTGTTTCTGAAGATTACTCCCCTGCCACTCGCACTGCCGAAACCAAGCTATTTGCATTCGTGAAAAGCCTACCAGATGCACCGAGTTTCCAATTGCGATAACATAATCGTGAACGAAAAACTGTACGCATATGATGCTTCCAATGACCGCATCACCGAAATAGCCATGCCACCGAAAACAAATGCTTGTAACGGGGAAGCATCGTCACACGACGACAGTTAGGAAAGCGGGAAGGGAAGTGGAGCATGCCTATCTAACACATACGTTCTATTTTGCAATACCCGTAGCAACCATAACAAACGTAACGAATTAGCCTCCGCCATTGATACCATTAACGCCACCATTATTGCACTAGCAGAGACCTGGCTTTGACCACAAATTAACGACTGGGAACTTTTCCCGGAAGCCCGAAAGTTTTCTTTCTATCGTTGTGACTGCACAACCAGACAGAGAGGCGGTGTTCTGTTCAGTTCAGTTCAGGCGTTCAGTCGTGTCCGACTCTTCGTGACCCTATGGACCATGTCACGCCACGCTTTCCGGTCTCTCACTATCTTCTTAACATCACATAGCTTCATCTGCAATGCCTCGAGAATGCCATCTAACCATCGCTTTCGCTGCCTACCCCTTCTCCGGCGACCCTCAACCTTTCCCAACATCAAATCTTTCTCCAGCGACTCCTCTCTTCTCATCAGATGACCAAAGTAGCTGAGCTTTAACTTTAGAATTTGACCCTCCAATGAGCAGTCAGGGTTTATGGTCGACAATATCGACTGATTTGATCTTCTGGCAGTCCAAGGAACTCTTAAGAGTCTTCGCCAGCACCACAATTCAAACGCGTCAATTCTTCGGCGGTCAGCCTTTTTCAAAGTCCAACTCTCGCATCCATACATCACAACTGGAAAGACCATAGCACGGGTTATACGGATCTTGGTTGGTAGACTAATGTCTCTGCTCTTTACTAGGCGGTCAAGGCTAACCATTGCTCTCTTTCCCAGAAGCAGGCGTCTCCTAATTTCATGGCTGCAGTCTCCTTCCGAGGTTCTCTTGGCGCCCAAGAATAGAAAATCTGTCACAGCTTCCACTTCTTGTCCATTGATGCTCCAGGACTTGATAGCCATTAATAAAAACCTCCAATCACAATGCATTCAGGTACCCAGTTCCTTGGATTTCATTTGGGCTAATGTCGCTTTCTATAACCAGGAACCTACAATTAGAGTTTGTCACCGTCCTCCATCTGAATATTCTGGCTTTGTGAACGAACTACACGATGCGATTAACCTAGTCGTATCTCATTACCCTTCATTACCTATGTTTCTACTCGGCGATTTTAATATTCGAAACATTACATGGGACCCAATTATCATTATTCCATGCTCTACACAGTTAAAGACTTTCTTGATATGCTCTGTCTTCTCCTTTACACAGCTCGTAAAAGAAGCTGCTCGAACAACACATACTGTTTCAAACACCCTTCACCTAGTTCTTACAACGCAACCTTCATTCGTTTCCTAAATTACTTTCCTGGCATGTCTCAGCGACCATACGCTCATAACCGTTCAAATTATTACTTCTGCAAAAAGTGTGGAGAAAACAAAAACAATTTATAATTACAGTGTGGCCAACTTTGGCACCATAAACAGGGAGCTCTGTATATTTCTGGAAACTTTCTTAGAAGACTTTAACAACCAAAGCGTTGAATTGAATTGGGACTTGTTTGTAGCTCAAATTAAAGACCTAACAGTCACGCACACACCAACACGCAAGATTATCTCTAACAGCAACGCTCCTTGGTACAACATAAATATCTACCGGTTGCCTAACACCAAAAAGCGTCTGTACAAACTCGTGAAATATTCCTCTAACAACAACTGCTGACACGCTTCTACAACAGATTCGAGCGAGTACCACATAACAGCTCTAAAACAGGCAAAAAATACATTTTTACAATTTACCCTTCCATCAATTCTGTCCACTGATGTACGAACGTTTTCACGCACTGTTAACCCAAGGGATAGCGATAGCATAACTCTTGTTAACAATACTGGCACTACCATCCCCCCCCCCCCTGAACTGCAGGCATCTGTGTTGATATTTTCACATTCAATTTTTTTATCTCCACTAATCCCCCTCTTCCAAGTACAGAGTCAGTCGGTTATGTGCCCATGTATCCTGTTACAACTGACCTTGGTAGTTTTATGAAATTTATTAACTCGCTAAAAATATCCGCCACTCCTGGTGTCGATGTAATCAACGCCAGATTTTTAAAGTATACCAGTGCTTATTCTTCCATCATACTAATAAATATTTTCCAGCAATCGCTTGACCAGGGTTCGCTACCAGCCACATGGAAGGTCGGGAAAGTCATTCGACTGCACAAATCAGGTAACGGTCCTCAAGCAAACTACTGCATACTGTACCACAGTGTATGTACGTTTTGTATTTTTACATACCCTTTTCTTTCTCCCTATCGCTCATCCCTTTGATTCCCTCTACCTCTACCTGGGAAAGAGAGCCATGGCTAGCCTTGACCGCCTAGTAAAGAGCAGAGACATTACGCTGCCAACCAAGATCCCTATAACTCGGGCTATGGTCTTTCCAGTAGTGATGTATGGATACGAGAGTTGGACTGTGAAGAAGGCTGACCGTCGAATAATTGACGCGTTTGAATTGTGGTGCTGACGGAGACTCTTGAGAGTTCCTTGGACTGCCAGAAGATCAAATCAGTCGATATTGTCGACCATAAACCCTAACTGCTCATTGGAGGGTCAAGTTCTAAAGTTAAAGCTCAGTTACTTTGGTCATCTGATGAGAAGAGAAGAGTCGCTGGAGAAAGATTTGATGTTGGGAAAGGTTGAGGGTCGCCGGAGAAGGGGTAGGCAGCGAACGCGATGGTTAGATGGCATCTTCGAGGCACTGCAGATGAAGTTATGTGATGTTAGGAAGATAGTGAGAGACTGGAAAGCGTAGCGTGATATGGTCCATAGGGTCACGAAGAGTCGGACACGACTGAACGACTGAACTGAACTGAACTGAAGCTCTTCCTCGCTACCCCTTTATTTCCGCCGCCCTAGTTCAGGTGCTTCAGATATCAAATAGCAGCTACCGCACGCTGGCAAACATCTTTTCCTTCCTTTTGTAATATAATAAATAACCACTACAACCACCACCACCATGCTCCACTAAACTACCGGCCAATCTCGCTCACCAGCAATCCTTGCAAAGTTCTTGAACACATCCTGTTTTCTCACATAGCTACTTTCTTAGAATAAAACTCTTTCTTCACGCGATTTCAACATGGTTTCCGCAAGTCATACTCATGTGAATCTCAACTTTCATCTTTCACTAAAAGCTGCATGTCATTTTTGATCGTAATTCACTAGCCGACTGCATATCATTGATTTCGTCAAAGCGTTCGATAAAGTCTGCCATAGCCTACTGCTATACAAACCACAGAAGCTTAATCTCGGCTCAAAGATTCTCACCTAGCTTAATGCTTTCCTTACTAACTGCAACAGTTCGTTTCAATTAATGACCTCACCTCGGATCCGAGTATCGTTCACTCCAGTGTTCCTCAAGGCTCCGCGTACTCGGTCCGCTTCTTTTCCTTATTTACATTAAAGATCTACCTTCCAATATTTCACCTAACATTCACCTATTCACCGACGACTGAGTAATATTTAGGAAAATAATGCGAAAGCGACGTACTAACTCTTCAATCTGACCTCGATTCCATTTCAACCTGGTGTAAACCTTCGCTAATGAACCTCAGTGTTAAGTGCAATTCATGCGTGTGTGTAGAGGGACTACTAATTTGCCCTCTTATTGCCTTAACGGCACGCTTATAGACTCAGTATTATCGTATAAGTACCTGGATGTTCACATTACTAGCTACCTCATTTGGACAGTTCATGTTACCCATGTTATTAATAACGCCAACAAAACACTTGGATATCTTCGTCGTAACTTTCACAAAGCCCCTTCTTCTCTTAAATTTCTACTCTACAAAACATTCGGAATAACTAAACAGTAGTATGTAGCATCAATAAGGGATCCTCATTAGCTGAACTTAATGCCCTTACTTTAAATTGTCCAAAATATTTCTGTACGATTTATCCTCTCCAATTATAACAGAACAGCAAGCGTATCCAGCATGAAAGCCAGCCTCGGTCTGTCATCCCTCTCGTCTCGTCGCAAAACACTTCGTCTTCGTGTTTTTCATAAAATTTTTGATCATTCTCACCTGCACGAAGAACTTAATTCACTCTCACAGTACGTGTCAGCCCGGCTGAATCACGACAACAAAGTTTGAGTACCATTCTACAGAACAAAAACCTACTTTCATTCTTTTTTACCCCGTACATCCGACGAGTGGAATGACCTTCCCGCATCACTGGCAATAACTAATGACCACCATTTCAAGATTGCTTTAGCTAAAAATGTATAACTAGCAACATTATGTAAAAGTATGCTCATATTGTTATGCTTTGTTTTTTATTACATTGTGTAACCAGTCCCCTCTATAATGTCGTGTGGCCCTGAGGGTATTTTAAATAAATATATAAACCATAATAAATTTTGTTTACTGCCGAGATCCCACAGCGTAGCTTAAAATCCAACCAGGTTGACAATTAGGTCATGTATAGAGAGTTTCTAGAATGATATTCTTGAAAACACACTTTCGAATAAAACTGCTGCTTCTTCTGCGGTCGTGATTGTGGACCATATTTCATTGCCATATTTGGAAGTCATGAGTATTTTAGGGGAATGCAGGATGCAATAGGGAAACCTTAAATGGAAATAGGATGGCCTGCCTCAGCAGGTAAAACTCAGCCACCTGATTCCTGCAATCAAACAGTACACAAAGAAACTGTGCGGGTCGCAGTGGTCTTCCATGTATAAAACGATCGTGTAAAAAATAGAGGACGTCTTTGGTTGTCTTTCTAAAGAATCATGCTTCGATGTCTTTTTGCACTCTCATATTGCTCAAGTGGAATCCTTATTCATGGATGGCTGAGGAATTAGCTGATGCCTTTGTTTGGGCAATCTAAGAAATGTTCCCTGTCTTTTTTGTTATGGACTTCTCGTTCATATTTCAATGATTACATTTCAATGACTGCAAGCAACCCTGAGCAGTTCGCGACGCGGATGTGCACCTCGTTTTTATTCATCGCCACTGAAATCATCTAGAACCTCGCCTTTACTACGAGAATGTGTACCGGCGCTACTTTGTTCATGTTTTGGAGAACACTGATGTTCCGCTGTCACAGTATAGGCAGCTCAGTTGTCCCGATGTTGAAGCCTGGCAAACAAATTGCGAACATGCGCTGTTACACCTACGCAGCTGAGCTGACGAAAAACCTTATACGTGCTTACTTAACGATTTGGAAGGAGAAGGCAAGACACATTCATTATTCATGCATGATTCTGACCGGTTTTAAGTGCTCTGGATAGCTTCTTGGACTCGGTAAGAAACACTGACCATCCGAAACTAAACATTATTGCAATGACTTAAATTCTTCGATATTAAACATTGCGCAACGCGTAAGTGCCGAGGGCCATCTTTTATGATTTATCCACTCTTTAATTTGGGACCGCCCGACACCAAAGTCTTTAAAACCACTTTAGGCCCTTGAAGGGTTCTACGAAGGGATATAGACGAGGCAAGTGTTCTTTCCCAAAGCGCGTTAACGCTGTAATAGCTGATCTTCCTGAGGCCATGTAGAAACTTCATATGCAGGCACGTTTACCAAGATGTCTCCCTTTGCCTTCTCCGAAACATTAGCAACGGTATAAGTGCCAAGCAGTTAAAATATGGGTACTGAAATCAATAGCTTTTATCATACATTAGCGTGCCATGACTCGTCAGAGGTCTTGCGCGTCTGGAAAATTGTTCGATGCTGGAATGCATTTATGCAAAGCAACAGAGCGAAACGACAGACAATAAATTTCTTGAAAACGCTGTTTTTTCTTTTTTTGCAACGCTCAGTGTGTATTTCGTTATGGCGCCTTTTTCTCTGGGTCAAAATGTGTTCATAGACTCTCTTTTTCGTCTTCTTGCCCGCCCTTGGACGTCTCCGCAGAGGCCGGGCTTCTTTTGTTGGCGTGTGCGTCTCCTGGGCTAGCCGCATTCATTACACGCTTTTAAGTGTACATGTGGCCACTCTATAACTTTTTTTCGTTGCTTGCATCCACCAGACCTCTCTGACCCTAGGTGATATAGTTGGAAAGCGAAAAAATAAAAACATATGACAATCGCGCTACGATTCATTTTGATACGTGCTACGTCCCTACTGCTTCCACGTGGCTGCTTGCTATTACCGCAACAAAAACAGCGCACGAACTTGTCCTCGATAAGAGCATTTTGATTTTGCTCACGTGTGCAAGGAATAAAAGGTTCGGATAGCAGGCATGCATTCTTGCATTGGTTTCAATTAGGCATAGCGTGGATTGGATCGCAAATTGCTTTGTACTAAGGTCCATTCGAGGAAGTTATATGAGACACACGGAGAAGCGAACCCCACAGACACCAGTGGGAGTGGATGAAACCCGCGGCGCCCATCTTGGGAGCAGAAAAATACTGGCGGCTATAGCCAGCGCAGGCTCATCGCGTTGGTTTCATTTGTGCTTGCGCCAGCTACTTTTAAAAATAACACATTACATCATCTTGTAGCGAGAAACGTTTTGTGGGAGCGCTTACGTTGTGTCTCATATTGCATATTTATGACGCAATTTGATGTAGTTGGGCGATGTCTCATAATAGTTTTCTGAAAGCTTCTTGGGGTAGGAAAACATTTTCAGGGGTATAAATAGATATTGCATACCGCGAATATCATAGATGTAAACTGTGTCCGAAAATACTGAACACATTGAATGATATGCGCTATTTTGGGACGCCTTTAGGCTTGCATTGCGCTTATGATTTGTTGATAGCATGCAAGATTAGGTTGTAAACAAACGACGTTTTCGTCTGCCTTACTGTCAGTTATAGGAATGCCTTTTATTTAATTCGCAGTTTTCAGAACAGGGGCTTGAAACGAATGCAGTGTATGAAACTACAGATTCCTACATTTTTTGGCACACCACAACTTTTACACCTCCTTCATGTTTGCAAACAAACAAGATGATCAAGGTGGCGCTACTCTCGTCAGCGATCCCATGGTAGGCAAAAAGCACGATCGCGGCTACGGTACTGTGGCTAAGCTTGTCAAGGCCGTGTTATTGGGATTTGAAGGTACATTCTTGGTAAATGAAATGACCATGTGCTAGAATTTCGTGAGCCTCAGTGGCCAGGACAAAAGCAATACATTGAAAAACTCTATGTGCACGGCGTGCAGCGGACGGACCCGCACGCCGTACCGAAGGAGATTAGGTTCAAGGCGCACAAGAGAAGCGTTGCTGCCAGCCAAGGAAAATGAGCGACGCTGACATCTATTTGCTATTTTATCCCAGAAAATTAATCGCGAAACGAATCGTGAATTACAAAGCTTCTAATGCTTACAACTAGTCTAGTACGCTGACGAGCGGCTATGTGGTTTAGGTCAGCATGGAAACAGTAGCCTTGACACCACACTGATTTGCGTATCATTGCGTTATTCATTGAAATCGCAACGCCGCACGTCTGTTATATCTGCTCTATTCGTGGGCGGCTGTTGTAGTTTAAAATCCTGCCTTAACTAAAGTAATGTAAGTTGTGGAGATGAATCACAGACTCAAGTCGTTGTCGGGTCTCCACAAATATATTTTGCAGGACCAGCTTAGCCGGGCGAGAATAGAACAGCGTACATCCGGCATTGTGTTCAGCTGCCACCAAATCCAATCTGCACGTGCCTGACAGGCATGCTGAGGCTGTTGTCTTCTTCTGTGGCCAGATCATGATGACATGCTACAGCCCCCCCTCTAGCGATGAGCTATGATCAACGGCAGATTAGTGAAAAGCGGGTATTGCTGTCGCGAATGCTACTCGGTCAGGACTGGCATAATCGGGAAGGGATGCAGCTGTACTGTTGGCAATAACACCGGAGTCAAGGTGAGCAGGTTTAAGATGGTCAACGGAGATCGTGTCCTCCCGGCCGTTCATGAGCAGGATAAGGTGTTTAGGAGCATGCCGGAATGGACCATCATATGATCGCCTTAACAGTGGGCGTACGGCGTAGTGCCTAACAAATACGTGAGTGCACCGCTGGAGGTCGGGGGACGTGATTACGACAAGTATATTGGTGCTGACGTGGTGGAACAACAGTGTTCATAGCGCTACGTAGCCGGC